>NC_091790.1:70625000-71250000 GCF_041296235.1 Equus asinus | reverse complement strand
GAGCACTGTGCAGAGCGAGTTGTTTCTTAGCTTCCCAAACAGCCGGGAGCAAGATGCTTTGGGGCCCTTCTCACCCTTTGGAAACAAGTCAGCACTTTGTGCCTTGCAGCTCTAGGACAATGTAGCACACCCAGAGCGGAAGTTCTACTTCAGCCGTATCAGGCCTGCAAAGAAACTGCGTTTCACAGGCCTTTGTAAGAGATGTTCCCGGTAGTCTGTAAGAGCACTGTGCAGAGGGACTTGTTTCTTAGCTTCCCAAAGAGCTGGAAGCAAAATGCTTTGAGACTCATCTGCCCCTTTGGAAAGAAGGCAGCACTTTGTGTCTTGCAGGTCTAGGGCAATGTAGCACACCCAGAGCAGATGTTCTACTTCTTCCAGGTCAGTCCTCAAAGAAACTTCGTTTCACAGTCCTTTGTAAGAGATGTTCCCGGTAGGCTGTTAGAGCACTGTGCAGAGCGAGTTGTTTCTTAGCTTCCCAAAGAGCTGGAAGCAAGATGCTTTGGGGCCCTTCTCACCCTTTGGAAAGAAGGCAGCACTTTGTGCCTTGCAGCTCTAGGGCAATGTAGCACACCCAGAGCAGAAGTTCTACTTCAGCCAGATCAGGCCCGCAAAGAAACTGCGTTTCACAGGCCTTTGTAAGAGATGTTCCTGTAGGCTGTTAGAGCACTGTGCAGAGCGAGTTCTTTGTTAGCTTCCCAAAGACCTGGAAGCAAGATGCTTTGGGGGCCATCTGCCCTTAAGGAAAGAAGGCAGCACTTTGTGCCTTGCAGCTCTAGGTCAATGTAGCACACCCAGAGCAGATGTTCTACTTCTGCCAGTTCAGGCCTGCAAAGAAACTGCGTTTCACAGGCCTTTGTAAGAGATGTTCCCGGTAGGCTGTTAGAGCACTGTGCAGAGCGAGTTGTTTCTTAGCTTCCCAAACAGCCGGGAGCAAGATGCTTTGGGGCCCTTCTCACCCTTTGGAAACAAGTCAGCACTTTGTGCCTTGCAGCTCTAGGGCAATGTAGCACACCCAGAGCGGAAGTTCTACTTCAGCCGTATCAGGCCTGCAAAGAAACTGCGTTTCACAGGACTTTGTAAGAGATGTTCCCGGTAGGCTGTAAGAGCACTGTGCAGAGGGACTTGTTTCTTAGCTTCCAAAAGAGCTGGAAGCAAAATGCTTTGAGACTCATCTGCCCCTTTGGAAAGAAGGCAGCACTTTGTGTCTTGCAGGTCTAGGGCAATGTAGCACACCCAGAGCAGATGTTCTACTTCTTCCAGGTCAGTCCTCAAAGAAACTTCGTTTCACAGTCCTTTGTAAGAGATGTTCCCGGTAGGCTGTTAGAGCACTGTGCAGAGCGAGTTGTTTCTTAGCTTCCCAAAGAGCTGGAAGCAAGATGCTTTGGGGCCCTTCTCACCCTTTGGAAAGAAGGCAGCACTTTGTGCCTTGCAGCTCTAGGGCAATGTAGCACACCCAGAGCAGAAGTTCTACTTCAGCCAGATCAGGCCCGCAAAGAAACTGCGTTTCACAGGCCTTTGTAAGAGATGTTCCCGGTAGGCTGTTAGAGCACTGTGCAGAGCGAGTTGTTTCTTAGATTCCCAACGAGCTGGAAGCAAGATGCTTTAGGGGCCATCTGCCCTTAAGGAAAGAAGGCAGCACTTTGTGCCTTGCAGCTCTAGGGCAATGTAGCACACCCAGAGCAGATGTTCAACTTCTGCCAGGTCAGGCCTGCAAAGAAACTGCGTTTCACAGGCCTTTGTAAGAGATGTTCCCGGTAGGCTGTAAGAGCACTGTGCAGAGCGACTTGTTTCTTAGCTTCCCAGAGAGCTGGAAGCAAGATGCTTTGGGGCCCTTCTCACCCTTTGGAAAGAAGGCAACACTTTGTGCCTTGCAGCTCTAGGGCAATGTAGCACACCCAGAGCAGATGTTCTACTTCTGCCAGGTCAGGCCTGCAAAGCAACTGCGTTTCACAGGCCTTTGTAAGAGATGTTCCCGGTAGGCTGTAAGAGCACTGTGCAGAGCGACTTATTTCTTAGCTTCCCAGAGAGCTGGAAGCAAGATGCTTTGGGGCCCTTCTCACCCTTTGGAAAGAAGGCAGCACTTTGTGCCTTGCAGCTCTAGGGCAATGTAGCACACCCAGAGCAGAAGTTCTACTTCAGCCAGATCAGGCCCGCAAAGAAACTGCGTTTCACAGGCCTTTGTAAGAGATGTTCCCTGTAGGCTGTTAGAGCACTGTGCAGAGCGAGTTCTTTGTTAGCTTCCCAAAGACCTGGAAGCAAGATGCTGTGGGGGCCATCTGCCCCTAAGGAAAGAAGGCAGCACTTTGTGCCTTGCAGCTCTAGGGCAATGTAGCACACCCAGAGCAGATGTTCTACTTCAGCCAGGTCAGGCCTGCAAAGAAACTGCGTTTCACAGGCCTTTGTAAGAGATGTTCCCGGTAGGCTGTTAGAGCACTGTGCAGAGCGAGTTGTTTCTTAGCTTCCCAAACAGCCGGGAGCAAGATGCTTTGGGGCCCTTCTCACCCTTTGGAAACAAGTCAGCACTTTGTGCCTTGCAGCTCTAGGACAATGTAGCACACCCAGAGCGGAAGTTCTACTTCAGCCGTATCAGGCCTGCAAAGAAACTGCGTTTCACAGGCCTTTGTAAGAGATGTTCCCGGTAGGCTGTAAGAGCACTGTGCAGAGGGACTTGTTTCTTAGCTTCCCAAAGAGCTGGAAGCAAAATGCTTTGAGACTCATCAGCCTCTTTGGAAAGAAGGCAGCACTTTGTGTCTTGCAGGTCTAGGGCAATGTAGCATACCCAGAGCAGATGTTCTACTTCTTCCAGGTCAGTCCTCAAAGAAACTTCGTTTCACAGTCCTTTGTAAGAGATGTTCCCGGTAGGCTGTTAGAGCACTGTGCAGAGCGAGTTGTTTCTTAGCTTCCCAAAGAGCTGGACGCAAGATGCTTTGGGGCCCTTCTCACCCTTTGGAAAGAAGGCAGCACTTTGTGCCTTGCAGCTCTAGGGCAATGTAGCACACCCAGAGCAGAAGTTCTACTTCAGCCGTATCAGGCCCGCAAAGAAACTGCGTTTCACAGGCCTTTGTAAGAGATGTTCCCTGTAGGCTGTTAGAGCACTGTGCAGAGCGAGTTCTTTGTTAGCTTCCCAAAGACCTGGAAGCAAGATGCTGTGGGGGCCATCTGCCCTTAAGGAAAGAAGGCAGCACTTTGTGCCTTGCAGCTCTAGGGCAATGTAGCACACCCAGAGCAGATGTTCTACTTCTGCCAGGTCAGGCCTGCAAAGAAACTGCGTTTCACAGGCCTTTGTAAGAGATGTTCCCGGTAGGCTGTTAGAGCACTGTGCAGAGCGAGTTGTTTCTTAGCTTCCCAAACAGCCGGGAGCAAGATGCTTTGGGGCCCTTCTCACCCTTTGGAAACAAGTCAGCACTTTGTGCCTTGCAGCTCTAGGACAATGTAGCACACCCAGAGCGGAAGTTCTACTTCAGCCGTATCAGGCCTGCAAAGAAACTGCGTTTCACAGGCCTTTGTAAGAGATGTTCCCGGTAGTCTGTAAGAGCACTGTGCAGAGGGACTTGTTTCTTAGCTTCCCAAAGAGCTGGAAGCAAAATGCTTTGAGACTCATCTGCCCCTTTGGAAAGAAGGCAGCACTTTGTGTCTTGCAGGTCTAGGGCAATGTAGCACACCCAGAGCAGATGTTCTACTTCTTCCAGGTCAGTCCTCAAAGAAACTTCGTTTCACAGTCCTTTGTAAGAGATGTTCCCGGTAGGCTGTTAGAGCACTGTGCAGAGCGAGTTGTTTCTTAGCTTCCCAAAGAGCTGGAAGCAAGATGCTTTGGGGCCCTTCTCACCCTTTGGAAAGAAGGCAGCACTTTGTGCCTTGCAGCTCTAGGGCAATGTAGCACACCCAGAGCAGAAGTTCTACTTCAGCCAGATCAGGCCCGCAAAGAAACTGCGTTTCACAGGCCTTTGTAAGAGATGTTCCTGTAGGCTGTTAGAGCACTGTGCAGAGCGAGTTCTTTGTTAGCTTCCCAAAGACCTGGAAGCAAGATGCTTTGGGGGCCATCTGCCCTTAAGGAAAGAAGGCAGCACTTTGTGCCTTGCAGCTCTAGGTCAATGTAGCACACCCAGAGCAGATGTTCTACTTCTGCCAGTTCAGGCCTGCAAAGAAACTGCGTTTCACAGGCCTTTGTAAGAGATGTTCCCGGTAGGCTGTTAGAGCACTGTGCAGAGCGAGTTGTTTCTTAGCTTCCCAAACAGCCGGGAGCAAGATGCTTTGGGGCCCTTCTCACCCTTTGGAAACAAGTCAGCACTTTGTGCCTTGCAGCTCTAGGGCAATGTAGCACACCCAGAGCGGAAGTTCTACTTCAGCCGTATCAGGCCTGCAAAGAAACTGCGTTTCACAGGACTTTGTAAGAGATGTTCCCGGTAGGCTGTAAGAGCACTGTGCAGAGGGACTTGTTTCTTAGCTTCCAAAAGAGCTGGAAGCAAAATGCTTTGAGACTCATCTGCCCCTTTGGAAAGAAGGCAGCACTTTGTGTCTTGCAGGTCTAGGGCAATGTAGCACACCCAGAGCAGATGTTCTACTTCTTCCAGGTCAGTCCTCAAAGAAACTTCGTTTCACAGTCCTTTGTAAGAGATGTTCCCGGTAGGCTGTTAGAGCACTGTGCAGAGCGAGTTGTTTCTTAGCTTCCCAAAGAGCTGGAAGCAAGATGCTTTGGGGCCCTTCTCACCCTTTGGAAAGAAGGCAGCACTTTGTGCCTTGCAGCTCTAGGGCAATGTAGCACACCCAGAGCAGAAGTTCTACTTCAGCCAGATCAGGCCCGCAAAGAAACTGCGTTTCACAGGCCTTTGTAAGAGATGTTCCCGGTAGGCTGTTAGAGCACTGTGCAGAGCGAGTTGTTTCTTAGATTCCCAACGAGCTGGAAGCAAGATGCTTTAGGGGCCATCTGCCCTTAAGGAAAGAAGGCAGCACTTTGTGCCTTGCAGCTCTAGGGCAATGTAGCACACCCAGAGCAGATGTTCAACTTCTGCCAGGTCAGGCCTGCAAAGAAACTGCGTTTCACAGGCCTTTGTAAGAGATGTTCCCGGTAGGCTGTAAGAGCACTGTGCAGAGCGACTTGTTTCTTAGCTTCCCAGAGAGCTGGAAGCAAGATGCTTTGGGGCCCTTCTCACCCTTTGGAAAGAAGGCAACACTTTGTGCCTTGCAGCTCTAGGGCAATGTAGCACACCCAGAGCAGATGTTCTACTTCTGCCAGGTCAGGCCTGCAAAGCAACTGCGTTTCACAGGCCTTTGTAAGAGATGTTCCCGGTAGGCTGTAAGAGCACTGTGCAGAGCGACTTATTTCTTAGCTTCCCAGAGAGCTGGAAGCAAGATGCTTTGGGGCCCTTCTCACCCTTTGGAAAGAAGGCAGCACTTTGTGCCTTGCAGCTCTAGGGCAATGTAGCACACCCAGAGCAGAAGTTCTACTTCAGCCAGATCAGGCCCGCAAAGAAACTGCGTTTCACAGGCCTTTGTAAGAGATGTTCCCTGTAGGCTGTTAGAGCACTGTGCAGAGCGAGTTCTTTGTTAGCTTCCCAAAGACCTGGAAGCAAGATGCTGTGGGGGCCATCTGCCCCTAAGGAAAGAAGGCAGCACTTTGTGCCTTGCAGCTCTAGGGCAATGTAGCACACCCAGAGCAGATGTTCTACTTCTGCCAGGTCAGGCCTGCAAAGAAACTGCGTTTCACAGGCCTTTGTAAGAGATGTTCCCGGTAGGCTGTTAGAGCACTGTGCAGAGCGAGTTGTTTCTTAGCTTCCCAAACAGCCGGGAGCAAGATGCTTTGGGGCCCTTCTCACCCTTTGGAAACAAGTCAGCACTTTGTGCCTTGCAGCTCTAGGACAATGTAGCACACCCAGAGCGGAAGTTCTACTTCAGCCGTATCAGGCCTGCAAAGAAACTGCGTTTCACAGGCCTTTGTAAGAGATGTTCCTGGTAGGCTGTAAGAGCACTGTGCAGAGGGACTTGTTTCTTAGCTTCCCAAAGAGCTGGAAGCAAAATGCTTTGAGACTCATCAGCCTCTTTGGAAAGAAGGCAGCACTTTGTGTCTTGCAGGTCTAGGGCAATGTAGCATACCCAGAGCAGATGTTCTACTTCTTCCAGGTCAGTCCTCAAAGAAACTTCGTTTCACAGTCCTTTGTAAGAGATGTTCCCGGTAGGCTGTTAGAGCACTGTGCAGAGCGAGTTGTTTCTTAGCTTCCCAAAGAGCTGGAAGCAAGATGCTTTGGGGCCCTTCTCACCCTTTGGAAAGAAGGCAGCACTTTGTGCCTTGCAGCTCTAGGGCAATGTAGCACACCCAGAGCAGAAGTTCTACTTCAGCCAGATCAGGCCCGCAAAGAAACTGCGTTTCACAGGCCTTTGTAAGAGATGTTCCCTGTAGGCTGTTAGAGCACTGTGCAGAGCGAGTTCTTTGTTAGCTTCCCAAAGACCTGGAAGCAAGATGCTGTGGGGGCCATCTGCCCTTAAGGAAAGAAGGCAGCACTTTGTGCCTTGCAGCTCTAGGGCAATGTAGCACACCCAGAGCAGATGTTCTACTTCTGCCAGGTCAGGCCTGCAAAGAAACTGCGTTTCACAGGCCTTTGTAAGAGATGTTCCCGGTAGGCTGTTAGAGCACTGTGCAGAGCGAGTTGTTTCTTAGCTTCCCAAACAGCCGGGAGCAAGATGCTTTGGGGCCCTTCTCACCCTTTGGAAACAAGTCAGCACTTTGTGCCTTGCAGCTCTAGGACAATGTAGCACACCCAGAGAGGAAGTTCTACTTCAGCCGTATCAGGCCTGCAAAGAAACTGCGTTTCACAGGCCTTTGTAAGAGATGTTCCCGGTAGGCTGTAAGAGCACTGTGCAGAGGGACTTGTTTCTTAGCTTCCCAAAGAGCTGGAAGCAAAATGCTTTGAGACTCATCTGCCCCTTTGGAAAGAAGGCAGCACTTTGTGTCTTGCATGTCTAGGGCAATGTAGCACACCCAGAGCAGATGTTCTACTTCTTCCAGGTCAGTCCTCAAAGAAACTTCGTTTCACAGTCCTTTGTAAGAGATGTTCCCGGTAGGCTGTTAGAGCACTGTGCAGAGCGAGTTGTTTCTTAGCTTCCCAAAGAGCTGGAAGCAAGATGCTTTGGGGCCCTTCTCACCCTTTGGAAAGAAGGCAGCACTTTGTGCCTTGCAGCTCTAGGGCAATGTAGCACACCCAGAGCAGAAGTTCTACTTCAGCCAGATCAGGCCCGCAAAGAAACTGCGTTTCACAGGCCTTTGTAAGAGATGTTCCCGGTAGGCTGTTAGAGCACTGTGCAGAGCGAGTTGTTTCTTAGATTCCCAACGAGCTGGAAGCAAGATGCTTTAGGGGCCATCTGCCCTTAAGGAAAGAAGGCAGCACTTTGTGCCTTGCAGCTCTAGGGCAATGTAGCACACCCAGAGCAGATGTTCTACTTCTGCCAGGTCAGGCCTGCAAAGAAACTTCGTTTCACAGGCCTTTGTAAGAGATGTTGCCGGTAGGCTGTAAGAGCACTGTGCAGAGCGACTTATTTCTTAGCTTCCCAGAGAGCTGGAAGGAAGATGCTTTGGGGCCCTTCTCACCCTTTGGAAAGAAGGCAGCACTTTGTGCCTTGCAGCTCTAGGGCAATGTAGCACACCCAGAGAAGAAGTTCTACTTCAGCCAGATCAGGCCCGCAAAGAAACTGCGTTTCACAGGCCTTTGTAAGAGATGTTCCCTGTAGGCTGTTAGAGCACTGTGCAGAGTGAGTTCTTTGTTAGCTTCCCAAAGACCTGGAAGCAAGATGCTGTGGGGGCCATCTGCCCTTAAGGAAAGAAGGCAGCACTTTGTGCCTTGCAGCTCTAGGGCAATGTAGCACACCCAGAGCAGATGTTCTACTTCTGCCAGGTCAGGCCTGCAAAGAAACTGCGTTTCACAGGCCTTTGTAAGAGATGTTGCCGGTAGGCTGTAAGAGCACTGTGCAGAGCGACTTATTTCTTAGCTTCCCAGAGAGCTGGAAGCAAGAAGCTTTGGGGCCCTTCTCACCCTTTGGAAAGAAGGCAGCACTTTGTGCCTTGCAGCTCTAGGGCAATATAGCACACCCAGAGCAGAAGTTCTACTTCAGCTAGATCAGACCTGCAAAGAAACTGCGTTTCACAGGCCTTTGTAAGAGATGTTCCCTGTAGGCTGTTAGAGCACGGTGCAGAGCGAGTTGTTTCTTAGCTTCCCAAAGAGCTGGAAGCAAGATGCTTTGGGGGCCATCTGCCCTTAAGGAAAGAAGGCAGCACTTTGTGCCTTGCATCTCTAGGGCAATGTAGCACACCCAGAGCAGATGTTCAACTTCTGCCAGGTCAGGCCTGCAAAGAAACTGCGTTTCACAGGCCTTTGTAAGAGATGTTCCCGGTAGGCTGTAAGAGCACTGTGCAGAGCGACTTGTTTCTTAGCTTCAGAAAGAGCTGGAAGCAAGATGCTTTGGGGCTCTTCTCACCCTTTGGAAAGAAGGCAGCACTTTGTGCCTTGCAGCTCTAGGGCAATGTAGAACACCCAGAGCAGATGTTCTACTTCTGCCAGGTCAGGCCTGCAAAGAAACTGCGTTTCACAGGCCTTTGTAAGAGATGTTCCCGGTAGGCTGTTAGAGCACTGTGCAGAGCGAGTTGTTTCTTAGCTTCCCAAGCAGCCGGGAGCAAGGTGCTTTGGGGCCCTTCTCACCCTTTGGAAACAAGTCAGCACTTTGTGCCTTGCAGCTCTAGGACAATGTAGCACACCCAGAGCGGAAGTTCTACTTCAGCCGTATCAGGCCTGCAAAGAAACTGCGTTTCACAGGCCTTTGTAAGAGATGTTCCCGGTAGGCTGTAAGAGCACTGTGCAGAGGGACTTGTTTCTTAGCTTCCCAAAGAGCTGGAAGCAGAATGCTTTGAGACTCATCAGCCTCTTTGGAAAGAAGGCAGCACTTTGTGTCTTGCAGGTCTAGGGCAATGTAGCATACCCAGAGCAGATGTTCTACTTCTTCCAGGTCAGTCCTCAAAGAAACTTCGTTTCACAGTCCTTTGTAAGAGATGTTCCCGGTAGGCTGTTAGAGCACTGTGCAGAGCGAGTTGTTTCTTAGCTTCCCAAAGAGCTGGAAGCAAGATGCTTTGGGGCCCTTCTCACCCTTTGGAAAGAAGGCAGCACTTTGCGCCTTGCAGCTCTAGGGCAATGTAGCACACCCAGAGCAGAAGTTCTACTTCAGCCAGATCAGGCCCGCAAAGAAACTGCGTTTCACAGGCCTTTGTAAGAGATGTTCCCGGTAGGCTGTTAGAGCACTGTGCAGAGCGAGTTGTTTCTTAGATTCCCAACGAGCTGGAAGGAAGATGCTTTAGGGGCCATCTGCCCTTAAGGAAAGAAGGCAGCACTTTGTGCCTTGCAGCTCTAGGGCAATGTAGCACACCCAGAGCAGAAGTTCTACTTCAGCCAGATCAGGCCCGCAAAGAAACTGCGTTTCAAAGGCCTTTGTAAGAGATGTTCCCTGTAGGCTGTTAGAGCACTGTGCAGAGCGAGTTCTTTGTTAGCTTCCCAAAGACCTGGAAGCAAGATGCTGTGGGGGCCATCTGCCCTTAAGGAAAGAAGGCAGCACTTTGTGCCTTGCAGCTCTAGGGCAATGTAGCACACCCAGAGCAGATGTTCTACTTCTGCCAGGTCAGGCCTGTAAAGAAACTGCGTTTCACAGGCCTTTGTAAGAGATGTTCCCGGTAGGCTGTTAGAGCACTGTGCAGAGCGAGTTGTTTCTTAGCTTCCCAAACAGCCGGGAGCAAGATGCTTTGGGGCCCTTCTCACCCTTTGGAAACAAGTCAGCACTTTGTGCCTTGCAGCTCTAGGACAATGTAGCACACCCAGAGCGGAAGTTCTACTTCAGCCGTATCAGGCCTGCAAAGAAACTGCGTTTCACAGGCCTTTGTAAGAGATGTTCCCGGTAGGCTGTAAGAGCACTGTGCAGAGGGACTTGTTTCTTAGCTTCCCAAAGAGCTGGAAGCAAAATGCTTTGAGACTCATCTGCCCCTTTGGAAAGAAGGCAGCACTTTGTGTCTTGCAGGTCTAGGGCAATGTAGCACACCCAGAGCAGATGTTCTACTTCTTCCAGGTCAGTCCTCAAAGAAACTTTGTTTCACAGTCCTTTGTAAGAGATGTTCCCGGTAGGCTGTTAGAGCACTGTGCAGAGCGAGTTGTTTCTTAGCTTCCCAAAGAGCTGGAAGCAAGATGCTTTGGTGCCCTTCTCACCCTTTGGAAACAAGTCAGCACTTTGTGCCTTGCAGCTCTAGGACAATGTAGCACACCCAGAGCGGAAGTTCTACTTCAGCCGTATCAGGCCTGCAAAGAAACTGCGTTTCACAGGCCTTTGTAAGAGATGTTCCCGGTAGGCTGTAAGAGCACTGTGCAGAGGGACTTGTTTCTTAGCTTCCCAAAGAGCTGGAAGCAAAATGCTTTGAGACTCATCTGCCCCTTTGGAAAGAAGGCAGCACTTTGTGTCTTGCAGGTCTAGGGCAATGTAGCACACCCAGAGCAGATGTTCTACTTCTTCCAGGTCAGTCCTCAAAGAAACTTCGTTTCACAGTCCTTTGTAAGAGATGTTCCCGGTAGGCTGTTAGAGCACTGTGCAGAGCGAGTTGTTTCTTAGCTTCCCAAAGAGCTGGAAGCAAGATGCTTTGGGGCCCTTCTCACCCTTTGGAAAGAAGGCAGCACTTTGTGCCTTGCAGCTCTAGGGCAATGTAGCACACCCAGAGCAGAAGTTCTACTTCAGCCAGATCAGGCCCGCAAAGAAACTGCGTTTCACAGGCCTTTGTAAGAGATGTTCCTGGTAGGCTGTTAGAGCACTGTGCAGAGCGAGTTGTTTCTTAGATTCCCAACGAGCTGGAAGCAAGATGCTTTAGGGGCCATCTGCCCTTAAGGAAAGAAGGCAGCACTTTGTGCCTTGCAGCTCTAGGGCAATGTAGCACACCCAGAGCAGATGTTCTACTTCTGCCAGGTCAGGCCTGCAAAGAAACTTCGTTTCACAGGCCTTTGTAAGAGATGTTGCCGGTAGGCTGTAAGAGCACTGTGCAGAGCGACTTATTTCTTAGCTTCCCAGAGAGCTGGAAGCAAGATGCTTTGGGGCCCTTCTCACCCTTTGGAAAGAAGGCAGCACTTTGTGCCTTGCAGCTCTAGGGCAATGTAGCACACCCAGAGCAGAAGTTCTACTTCAGCCAGATCAGGCCCGCAAAGAAACTGCGTTTCACAGGCCTTTGTAAGAGATGTTCCCTGTAGGCTGTTAGAGCACTGTGCAGAGTGAGTTCTTTGTTAGCTTCCCAAAGACCTGGAAGCAAGATGCTGTGGGGGCCATCTGCCCTTAAGGAAAGAAGGCAGCACTTTGTGCCTTGCAGCTCTAGGGCAATGTAGCACACCCAGAGCAGATGTTCTACCTCTGCCAGGTCAGGCCTGCAAAGAAACTGCGTTTCACAGGCCTTTGTAAGAGATGTTCCCGGTAGGCTGTTAGAGCACTGTGCAGAGCGAGTTGTTTCTTAGCTTCCCAAACTGCCGGGAGCAAGATGCTTTGGGGCCCTTCTCACCCTTTGGAAACAAGTCAGCACTTTGTGCCTTGCAGCTCTAGGACAATGTAGCACACCCAGAGCGGAAGTTCTACTTCAGCCGTATCAGGCCTGCAAAGAAACTGCGTTTCACAGGCCTTTGTAAGAGATGTTCCCGGTAGGCTGCAAGAGCACTGTGCAGAGGGACTTGTTTCTTAGCTTCCCAAAGAGCTGGAAGCAAAATGCTTTGAGACTCATCTGCCCCTTTGGAAAGAAGGCAGCACTTTGTGTCTTGCAGGTCTAGGGCAATGTAGCACACCCAGAGCAGATGTTCTACTTCTTCCAGGTCAGTCCTCAAAGAAACTTTGTTTCACAGTCCTTTGTAAGAGATGTTCCCGGTAGGCTGTTAGAGCACTGTGCAGAGCGAGTTGTTTCTTAGCTTCCCAAAGAGCTGGAAGCAAGATGCTTTGGGGCCCTTCTCACCCTTTGGAAAGAAGGCAGCACTTTGTGCCTTGCAGCTCTAGGGCAATGTAGCACACCCAGAGCAGAAGTTCTACTTCAGCCAGATCAGGCCCGCAAAGAAACTGCGTTTCACAGGCCTTTGTAAGAGATGTTCCCGGTAGGCTGTTAGAGCACTGTGCAGAGCGAGTTGTTTCTTAGATTCCCAACGAGCTGGAAGCAAGATGCTTTAGGGGCCATCTGCCCTTAAGGAAAGAAGGCAGCACTTTGTGCCTTGCAGCTCTAGGGCAATGTAGCACACCCAGAGCAGATGTTCTACTTCTGCCAGGTCAGGCCTGCAAAGAAACTTCGTTTCACAGGCCTTTGTAAGAGATGTTGCCGGTAGGCTGTAAGAGCACTGTGCAGAGCGACTTATTTCTTAGCTTCCCAGAGAGCTGGAAGCAAGAAGCTTTGGGGCCCTTCTCACCCTTTGGAAAGAAGGCAGCACTTTGTGCCTTGCAGCTCTAGGGCAATATAGCACACCCAGAGCAGAAGTTCTACTTCAGCTAGATCAGACCTGCAAAGAAACTGCGTTTCACAGGCCTTTGTAAGAGATGTTCCCTGTAGGCTGTTAGAGCACTGTGCAGAGCGAGTTGTTTCTTAGCTTCCCAAAGAGCTGGAAGCAAGATGCTTTGTGGGCCATCTGCCCTTAAGGAAAGAAGGCAGCACTTTGTGCCTTGCATCTCTAGGGCAATGTAGCACACCCAGAGCAGATGTTCAACTTCTGCAGGTCAGGCCTGCAAAGAAACTGCGTTTCACAGGCCTTTGTAAGAGATGTTCCCGGTAGGCTGTAAGAGCACTGTGCAGAGCGACTTGTTTCTTAGCTTCCCAGAGAGCTGGAAGCAAGATGCTTTGGGGCCCTTCTCACCCTTTGGAAAAAAGGCAGCACTTTGTGCCTTGCAGCTCTAGGGCAATGTAGCACACCCAGAGCAGAAGTTCTACTTCAGCCAGATCAGGCCCGCAAAGAAACTGCGTTTCACAGGCCTTTGTAAGAGATGTTCCCTGTAGGCTGTTAGAGCACTGTGCAGAGCGAGTTCTTTGTTAGCTTCCCAAAGACCTGGAAGCAAGATGCTGTGGGGGCCATCTGCCCCTAAGGAAAGAAGGCAGCACTTTGTGCCTTGCAGCTCTAGGGCAATGTAGAACACCCAGAGCAGATGTTCTACTTCTGCCAGGTCAGGCCTGCAAAGAAACTGCGTTTCACAGGCCTTTGTAAGAGATGTTCCCGGTAGGCTGTTAGAGCACTGTGCAGAGCGAGTTGTTTCTTAGCTTCCCAAACAGCCGGGAGCAAGATGCTTTGGGGCCCTTCTCACCCTTTGGAAACAAGTCAGCACTTTGTGCCTTGCAGCTCTAGGACAATGTAGCACACCCAGAGCGGAAGTTCTACTTCAGCCGTATCAGGCCTGCAAAGAAACTGCGTTTCACAGGCCTTTGTAAGAGATGTTCCCGGTAGGCTGCAAGAGCACTGTGCAGAGGGACTTGTTTCTTAGCTTCCCAAAGAGCTGGAAGCAAAATGCTTTGAGACTCATCTGCCCCTTTGGAAAGAAGGCAGCACTTTGTGTCTTGCAGGTCTAGGGCAATGTAGCACACCCAGAGCAGATGTTCTACTTCTTCCAGGTCAGTCCTCAAAGAAACTTTGTTTCACAGTCCTTTGTAAGAGATGTTCCCGGTAGGCTGTTAGAGCACTGTGCAGAGCGAGTTGTTTCTTAGCTTCCCAAAGAGCTGGAAGCAAGATGCTTTGGGGCCCTTCTCACCCTTTGGAAAGAAGGCAGCACTTTGTGCCTTGCAGCTCTAGGGCAATGTAGTACACCCAGAGCAGAAGTTCTACTTCAGCCAGATCAGGCCCGCAAAGAAACTGCGTTTCACAGGCCTTTGTAAGAGATGTTCCCGGTAGGCTGTTAGAGCACTGTGCAGAGCGAGTTGTTTCTTAGATTCCCAACGAGCTGGAAGCAAGATGCTTTAGGGGCCATCTGCCCTTAAGTAAAGAAGGCAGCACTTTGTGCCTTGCAGCTCTAGGGCAATGTAGCACACCCAGAGCAGATGTTCTACTTCTGCCAGGTCAGGCCTGCAAAGAAACTTCGTTTCACAGGCCTTTGTAAGAGATGTTGCCGGTAGGCTGTAAGAGCACTGTGCAGAGCGACTTATTTCTTAGCTTCCCAGAGAGCTGGAAGCAAGAAGCTTTGGGGCCCTTCTCACCCTTTGGAAAGAAGGCAGCACTTTGTGCCTTGCAGCTCTAGGGCAATATAGCACACCCAGAGCAGAAGTTCTACTTCAGCTAGATCAGACCTGCAAAGAAACTGCGTTTCACAGGCCTTTGTAAGAGATGTTCCCTGTAGGCTGTTAGAGCACTGTGCAGAGCGAGTTGTTTCTTAGCTTCCCAAAGAGCTGGAAGCAAGATGCTTTGGGGGCCATCTGCCCTTAAGGAAAGAAGGCAGCACTTTGTGCCTTGCATCTCTAGGGCAATGTAGCACACCCAGAGCAGATGTTCAACTTCTGCAGGTCAGGCCTGCAAAGAAACTGCGTTTCACAGGCCTTTGTAAGAGATGTTCCCGGTAGGCTGTAAGAGCACTGTGCAGAGCGACTTGTTTCTTAGCTTCCCAGAGAGCTGGAAGCAAGATGCTTTGGGGCCCTTCTCACCCTTTGGAAAAAAGGCAGCACTTTGTGCCTTGCAGCTCTAGGGCAATGTAGCACACCCAGAGCAGAAGTTCTACTTCAGCCAGATCAGGCCCGCAAAGAAACTGCGTTTCACAGGCCTTTGTAAGAGATGTTCCCTGTAGGCTGTTAGAGCACTGTGCAGAGCGAGTTCTTTGTTAGCTTCCCAAAGACCTGGAAGCAAGATGCTGTGGGGGCCATCTGCCCCTAAGGAAAGAAGGCAGCACTTTGTGCCTTGCAGCTCTAGGGCAATGTAGAACACCCAGAGCAGATGTTCTACTTCTGCCAGGTCAGGCCTGCAAAGAAACTGCGTTTCACAGGCCTTTGTAAGAGATGTTCCCGGTAGGCTGTTAGAGCACTGTGCAGAGCGAGTTGTTTCTTAGCTTCCCAAACAGCCGGGAGCAAGATGCTTTGGGGCCCTTCTCACCCTTTGGAAACAAGTCAGCACTTTGTGCCTTGCAGCTCTAGGACAATGTAGCACACCCAGAGCGGAAGTTCTACTTCAGCCGTATCAGGCCTGCAAAGAAACTGCGTTTCACAGGCCTTTGTAAGAGATGTTCCCGGTAGGCTGCAAGAGCACTGTGCAGAGGGACTTGTTTCTTAGCTTCCCAAAGAGCTGGAAGCAAAATGCTTTGAGACTCATCTGCCCCTTTGGAAAGAAGGCAGCACTTTGTGTCTTGCAGGTCTAGGGCAATGTAGCACACCCAGAGCAGATGTTCTACTTCTTCCAGGTCAGTCCTCAAAGAAACTTTGTTTCACAGTCCTTTGTAAGAGATGTTCCCGGTAGGCTGTTAGAGCACTGTGCAGAGCGAGTTGTTTCTTAGCTTCCCAAAGAGCTGGAAGCAAGATGCTTTGGGGCCCTTCTCACCCTTTGGAAAGAAGGCAGCACTTTGTGCCTTGCAGCTCTAGGGCAATGTAGTACACCCAGAGCAGAAGTTCTACTTCAGCCAGATCAGGCCCGCAAAGAAACTGCGTTTCACAGGCCTTTGTAAGAGATGTTCCCGGTAGGCTGTTAGAGCACTGTGCAGAGCGAGTTGTTTCTTAGATTCCCAACGAGCTGGAAGCAAGATGCTTTAGGGGCCATCTGCCCTTAAGTAAAGAAGGCAGCACTTTGTGCCTTGCAGCTCTAGGGCAATGTAGCACACCCAGAGCAGATGTTCTACTTCTGCCAGGTCAGGCCTGCAAAGAAACTTCGTTTCACAGGCCTTTGTAAGAGATGTTGCCGGTAGGCTGTAAGAGCACTGTGCAGAGCGACTTATTTCTTAGCTTCCCAGAGAGCTGGAAGCAAGAAGCTTTGGGGCCCTTCTCACCCTTTGGAAAGAAGGCAGCACTTTGTGCCTTGCAGCTCTAGGGCAATATAGCACACCCAGAGCAGAAGTTCTACTTCAGCTAGATCAGACCTGCAAAGAAACTGCGTTTCACAGGCCTTTGTAAGAGATGTTCCCTGTAGGCTGTTAGAGCACTGTGCAGAGCGAGTTGTTTCTTAGCTTCCCAAAGAGCTGGAAGCAAGATGCTTTGGGGGCCATCTGCCCTTAAGGAAAGAAGGCAGCACTTTGTGCCTTGCATCTCTAGGGCAATGTAGCACACCCAGAGCAGATGTTCAACTTCTGCCAGGTCAGGCCTGCAAAGAAACTGCGTTTCACAGGCCTTTGTAAGAGATGTTCCCGGTAGGCTGTAAGAGCACTGTGCAGAGCGACTTGTTTCTTAGCTTCCCAGAGAGCTGGAAGCAAGATGCTTTGGGGCCCTTCTCACCCTTTGGAAAGAAGGCAGCACTTTGTGCCTTGCAGCTCTAGGGCAATGTAGCACACCCAGAGCAGAAGTTCTACTTCAGCCAGATCAGGCCCGCAAAGAAACTGCGTTTCACAGGCCTTTGTAAGAGATGTTCCCTGTAGGCTGTTAGAGCACTGTGCAGAGCGAGTTCTTTGTTAGCTTCCCAAAGACCTGGAAGCAAGATGCTGTGGGGGCCATCTGCCCCTAAGGAAAGAAGGCAGCACTTTGTGCCTTGCAGCTCTAGGGCAATGTAGAACACCCAGAGCAGATGTTCTACTTCTGCCAGGTCAGGCCTGTAAAGAAACTGCGTTTCACAGGCCTTTGTAAGAGATGTTCCCGGTAGGCTGTTAGAGCACTGTGCAGAGCGAGTTGTTTCTTAGCTTCCCAAACAGCCGGGAGCAAGATGCTTTGGGGCCCTTCTCACCCTTTGGAAACAAGTCAGCACTTTGTGCCTTGCAGCTCTAGGACAATGTAGCACACCCAGAGCGGAAGTTCTACTTCAGCCGTATCAGGCCTGCAAAGAAACTGCGTTTCACAGGCCTTTGTAAGAGATGTTCCCGGTAGGCTGTAAGAGCACTGTGCAGAGGGACTTGTTTCTTAGCTTCCCAAAGAGCTGGAAGCAGAATGCTTTGAGACTCATCAGCCTCTTTGGAAAGAAGGCAGCACTTTGTGTCTTGCAGGTCTAGGGCAATGTAGCATACCCAGAGCAGATGTTCTACTTCTTCCAGGTCAGTCCTCAAAGAAACTTCGTTTCACAGTCCTTTGTAAGAGATGTTCCCGGTAGGCTGTTAGAGCACTGTGCAGAGCGAGTTGTTTCTTAGCTTCCCAAAGAGCTGGAAGCAAGATGCTTTGGGGCCCTTCTCACCCTTTGGAAAGAAGGCAGCACTTTGCGCCTTGCAGCTCTAGGGCAATGTAGCACACCCAGAGCAGAAGTTCTACTTCAGCCAGATCAGGCCCGCAAAGAAACTGCGTTTCAAAGGCCTTTGTAAGAGATGTTCCCTGTAGGCTGTTAGAGCACTGTGCAGAGCGAGTTCTTTGTTAGCTTCCCAAAGACCTGGAAGCAAGATGCTGTGGGGGCCATCTGCCCTTAAGGAAAGAAGGCAGCACTTTGTGCCTTGCAGCTCTAGGGCAATGTAGCACACCCAGAGCAGATGTTCTACTTCTGCCAGGTCAGGCCTGTAAAGAAACTGCGTTTCACAGGCCTTTGTAAGAGATGTTCCCGGTAGGCTGTTAGAGCACTGTGCAGAGCGAGTTGTTTCTTAGCTTCCCAAACAGCCGGGAGCAAGATGCTTTGGGGCCCTTCTCACCCTTTGGAAACAAGTCAGCACTTTGTGCCTTGCAGCTCTAGGACAATGTAGCACACCCAGAGCGGAAGTTCTACTTCAGCCGTATCAGGCCTGCAAAGAAACTGCGTTTCACAGGCCTTTGTAAGAGATGTTCCCGGTAGGCTGTAAGAGCACTGTGCAGAGGGACTTGTTTCTTAGCTTCCCAAAGAGCTGGAAGCAAAATGCTTTGAGACTCATCTGCCCCTTTGGAAAGAAGGCAGCACTTTGTGTCTTGCAGGTCTAGGGCAATGTAGCACACCCAGAGCAGATGTTCTACTTCTTCCAGGTCAGTCCTCAAAGAAACTTCGTTTCACAGTCCTTTGTAAGAGATGTTCCCGGTAGGCTGTTAGAGCACTGTGCAGAGCGAGTTGTTTCTTAGCTTCCCAAAGAGCTGGAAGCAAGATGCTTTGGGGCCCTTCTCACCCTTTGGAAAGAAGGCAGCACTTTGTGCCTTGCAGCTCTAGGGCAATGTAGCACACCCAGAGCAGAAGTTCTACTTCAGCCAGATCAGGCCCGCAAAGAAACTGCGTTTCACAGGCCTTTGTAAGAGATGTTCCCGGTAGGCTGTTAGAGCACTGTGCAGAGCGAGTTGTTTCTTAGATTCCCAACGAGCTGGAAGCAAGATGCTTTAGGGGCCATCTGCCCTTAAGGAAAGAAGGCAGCACTTTGTGCTTTGCAGCTCTAGGGCAATGTAGCACACCCAGAGCAGATGTTCTACTTCTGCCAGGTCAGGCCTGCAAAGAAACTTCGTTTCACAGGCCTTTGTAAGAGATGTTGCCGGTAGGCTGTAAGAGCACTGTGCAGAGCGACTTATTTCTTAGCTTCCCAGAGAGCTGGAAGCAAGAAGCTTTGGGGCCCTTCTCACCCTTTGGAAAGAAGGCAGCACTTTGTGCCTTGCAGCTCTAGGGCAATATAGCACACCCAGAGCAGAAGTTCTACTTCAGCTAGATCAGACCTGCAAAGAAACTGCGTTTCACAGGCCTTTGTAAGAGATGTTCCCTGTAGGCTGTTAGAGCACTGTGCAGAGCGAGTTCTTTGTTAGCTTCCCAAAGACCTGGAAGCAAGATGCTGTGGGGGCCATCTGCCCCTAAGGAAAGAAGGCAGCACTTTGTGCCTTGCAGCTCTAGGGCAATGTAGAACACCCAGAGCAGATGTTCTACTTCTGCCAGGTCAGGCCTGTAAAGAAACTGCGTTTCACAGGCCTTTGTAAGAGATGTTCCCGGTAGGCTGTTAGAGCACTGTGCAGAGCGAGTTGTTTCTTAGCTTCCCAAACAGCCGGGAGCAAGATGCTTTGGGGCCCTTCTCACCCTTTGGAAACAAGTCAGCACTTTGTGCCTTGCAGCTCTAGGACAATGTAGCACACCCAGAGCGGAAGTTCTACTTCAGCCGTATCAGGCCTGCAAAGAAACTGCGTTTCACAGGCCTTTGTAAGAGATGTTCCCGGTAGGCTGTAAGAGCACTGTGCAGAGGGACTTGTTTCTTAGCTTCCCAAAGAGCTGGAAGCAGAATGCTTTGAGACTCATCAGCCTCTTTGGAAAGAAGGCAGCACTTTGTGTCTTGCAGGTCTAGGGCAATGTAGCATACCCAGAGCAGATGTTCTACTTCTTCCAGGTCAGTCCTCAAAGAAACTTCGTTTCACAGTCCTTTGTAAGAGATGTTCCCGGTAGGCTGTTAGAGCACTGTGCAGAGCGAGTTGTTTCTTAGCTTCCCAAAGAGCTGGAAGCAAGATGCTTTGGGGCCCTTCTCACCCTTTGGAAAGAAGGCAGCACTTTGCGCCTTGCAGCTCTAGGGCAATGTAGCACACCCAGAGCAGAAGTTCTACTTCAGCTAGATCAGACCTGCAAAGAAACTGCGTTTCACAGGCCTTTGTAAGAGATGTTCCCTGTAGGCTGTTAGAGCACTGTGCAGAGCGAGTTGTTTCTTAGCTTCCCAAAGAGCTGGAAGCAAGATGCTTTGTGGGCCACCTGCCCTTAAGGAAAGAAGGCAGCACTTTGTGCCTTGCATCTCTAGGGCAATGTAGCACACCCAGAGCAGATGTTCAACTTCTGCAGGTCAGGCCTGCAAAGAAACTGCGTTTCACAGGCCTTTGTAAGAGATGTTCCCGGTAGGCTGTAAGAGCACTGTGCAGAGCGACTTGTTTCTTAGCTTCCCAGAGAGCTGGAAGCAAGATGCTTTGGGGCCCTTCTCACCCTTTGGAAAAAAGGCAGCACTTTGTGCCTTGCAGCTCTAGGGCAATGTAGCACACCCAGAGCAGAAGTTCTACTTCAGCCAGATCAGGCCCGCAAAGAAACTGCGTTTCACAGGCCTTTGTAAGAGATGTTCCCTGTAGGCTGTTAGAGCACTGTGCAGAGCGAGTTCTTTGTTAGCTTCCCAAAGACCTGGAAGCAAGATGCTGTGGGGGCCATCTGCCCCTAAGGAAAGAAGGCAGCACTTTGTGCCTTGCAGCTCTAGGGCAATGTAGAACACCCAGAGCAGATGTTCTACTTCTGCCAGGTCAGGCCTGCAAAGAAACTGCGTTTCACAGGCCTTTGTAAGAGATGTTCCCGGTAGGCTGTTAGAGCACTGTGCAGAGCGAGTTGTTTCTTAGCTTCCCAAACAGCCGGGAGCAAGATGCTTTGGGGCCCTTCTCACCCTTTGGAAACAAGTCAGCACTTTGTGCCTTGCAGCTCTAGGACAATGTAGCACACCCAGAGCGGAAGTTCTACTTCAGCCGTATCAGGCCTGCAAAGAAACTGCGTTTCACAGGCCTTTGTAAGAGATGTTCCCGGTAGGCTGCAAGAGCACTGTGCAGAGGGACTTGTTTCTTAGCTTCCCAAAGAGCTGGAAGCAAAATGCTTTGAGACTCATCTGCCCCTTTGGAAAGAAGGCAGCACTTTGTGTCTTGCAGGTCTAGGGCAATGTAGCACACCCAGAGCAGATGTTCTACTTCTTCCAGGTCAGTCCTCAAAGAAACTTTGTTTCACAGTCCTTTGTAAGAGATGTTCCCGGTAGGCTGTTAGAGCACTGTGCAGAGCGAGTTGTTTCTTAGCTTCCCAAAGAGCTGGAAGCAAGATGCTTTGGGGCCCTTCTCACCCTTTGGAAAGAAGGCAGCACTTTGTGCCTTGCAGCTCTAGGGCAATGTAGTACACCCAGAGCAGAAGTTCTACTTCAGCCAGATCAGGCCCGCAAAGAAACTGCGTTTCACAGGCCTTTGTAAGAGATGTTCCCGGTAGGCTGTTAGAGCACTGTGCAGAGCGAGTTGTTTCTTAGATTCCCAACGAGCTGGAAGCAAGATGCTTTAGGGGCCATCTGCCCTTAAGTAAAGAAGGCAGCACTTTGTGCCTTGCAGCTCTAGGGCAATGTAGCACACCCAGAGCAGATGTTCTACTTCTGCCAGGTCAGGCCTGCAAAGAAACTTCGTTTCACAGGCCTTTGTAAGAGATGTTGCCGGTAGGCTGTAAGAGCACTGTGCAGAGCGACTTATTTCTTAGCTTCCCAGAGAGCTGGAAGCAAGAAGCTTTGGGGCCCTTCTCACCCTTTGGAAAGAAGGCAGCACTTTGTGCCTTGCAGCTCTAGGGCAATATAGCACACCCAGAGCAGAAGTTCTACTTCAGCTAGATCAGACCTGCAAAGAAACTGCGTTTCACAGGCCTTTGTAAGAGATGTTCCCTGTAGGCTGTTAGAGCACTGTGCAGAGCGAGTTGTTTCTTAGCTTCCCAAAGAGCTGGAAGCAAGATGCTTTGGGGGCCATCTGCCCTTAAGGAAAGAAGGCAGCACTTTGTGCCTTGCATCTCTAGGGCAATGTAGCACACCCAGAGCAGATGTTCAACTTCTGCCAGGTCAGGCCTGCAAAGAAACTGCGTTTCACAGGCCTTTGTAAGAGATGTTCCCGGTAGGCTGTAAGAGCACTGTGCAGAGCGACTTGTTTCTTAGCTTCCCAGAGAGCTGGAAGCAAGATGCTTTGGGGCCCTTCTCACCCTTTGGAAAGAAGGCAGCACTTTGTGCCTTGCAGCTCTAGGGCAATGTAGCACACCCAGAGCAGAAGTTCTACTTCAGCCAGATCAGGCCCGCAAAGAAACTGCGTTTCACAGGCCTTTGTAAGAGATGTTCCCTGTAGGCTGTTAGAGCACTGTGCAGAGCGAGTTCTTTGTTAGCTTCCCAAAGACCTGGAAGCAAGATGCTGTGGGGGCCATCTGCCCCTAAGGAAAGAAGGCAGCACTTTGTGCCTTGCAGCTCTAGGGCAATGTAGAACACCCAGAGCAGATGTTCTACTTCTGCCAGGTCAGGCCTGTAAAGAAACTGCGTTTCACAGGCCTTTGTAAGAGATGTTCCCGGTAGGCTGTTAGAGCACTGTGCAGAGCGAGTTGTTTCTTAGCTTCCCAAACAGCCGGGAGCAAGATGCTTTGGGGCCCTTCTCACCCTTTGGAAACAAGTCAGCACTTTGTGCCTTGCAGCTCTAGGACAATGTAGCACACCCAGAGCGGAAGTTCTACTTCAGCCGTATCAGGCCTGCAAAGAAACTGCGTTTCACAGGCCTTTGTAAGAGATGTTCCCGGTAGGCTGTAAGAGCACTGTGCAGAGGGACTTGTTTCTTAGCTTCCCAAAGAGCTGGAAGCAGAATGCTTTGAGACTCATCAGCCTCTTTGGAAAGAAGGCAGCACTTTGTGTCTTGCAGGTCTAGGGCAATGTAGCATACCCAGAGCAGATGTTCTACTTCTTCCAGGTCAGTCCTCAAAGAAACTTCGTTTCACAGTCCTTTGTAAGAGATGTTCCCGGTAGGCTGTTAGAGCACTGTGCAGAGCGAGTTGTTTCTTAGCTTCCCAAAGAGCTGGAAGCAAGATGCTTTGGGGCCCTTCTCACCCTTTGGAAAGAAGGCAGCACTTTGCGCCTTGCAGCTCTAGGGCAATGTAGCACACCCAGAGCAGAAGTTCTACTTCAGCCAGATCAGGCCCGCAAAGAAACTGCGTTTCAAAGGCCTTTGTAAGAGATGTTCCTGGTAGGCTGTTAGAGCACTGTGCAGAGCGAGTTCTTTGTTAGCTTCCCAAAGACCTGGAAGCAAGATGCTGTGGGGGCCATCTGCCCTTAAGGAAAGAAGGCAGCACTTTGTGCCTTGCAGCTCTAGGGCAATGTAGCACACCCAGAGCAGATGTTCTACTTCTGCCAGGTCAGGCCTGTAAAGAAACTGCGTTTCACAGGCCTTTGTAAGAGATGTTCCCGGTAGGCTGTTAGAGCACTGTGCAGAGCGAGTTGTTTCTTAGCTTCCCAAACAGCCGGGAGCAAGATGCTTTGGGGCCCTTCTCACCCTTTGGAAACAAGTCAGCACTTTGTGCCTTGCAGCTCTAGGACAATGTAGCACACCCAGAGCGGAAGTTCTACTTCAGCCGTATCAGGCCTGCAAAGAAACTGCGTTTCACAGGCCTTTGTAAGAGATGTTCCCGGTAGGCTGTAAGAGCACTGTGCAGAGGGACTTGTTTCTTAGCTTCCCAAAGAGCTGGAAGCAAAATGCTTTGAGACTCATCTGCCCCTTTGGAAAGAAGGCAGCACTTTGTGTCTTGCAGGTCTAGGGCAATGTAGCACACCCAGAGCAGATGTTCTACTTCTTCCAGGTCAGTCCTCAAAGAAACTTCGTTTCACAGTCCTTTGTAAGAGATGTTCCCGGTAGGCTGTTAGAGCACTGTGCAGAGCGAGTTGTTTCTTAGCTTCCCAAAGAGCTGGAAGCAAGATGCTTTGGGGCCCTTCTCACCCTTTGGAAAGAAGGCAGCACTTTGTGCCTTGCAGCTCTAGGGCAATGTAGCACACCCAGAGCAGAAGTTCTACTTCAGCCAGATCAGGCCCGCAAAGAAACTGCGTTTCACAGGCCTTTGTAAGAGATGTTCCCGGTAGGCTGTTAGAGCACTGTGCAGAGCGAGTTGTTTCTTAGATTCCCAACGAGCTGGAAGCAAGATGCTTTAGGGGCCATCTGCCCTTAAGGAAAGAAGGCAGCACTTTGTGCTTTGCAGCTCTAGGGCAATGTAGCACACCCAGAGCAGATGTTCTACTTCTGCCAGGTCAGGCCTGCAAAGAAACTTCGTTTCACAGGCCTTTGTAAGAGATGTTGCCGGTAGGCTGTAAGAGCACTGTGCAGAGCGACTTATTTCTTAGCTTCCCAGAGAGCTGGAAGCAAGAAGCTTTGGGGCCCTTCTCACCCTTTGGAAAGAAGGCAGCACTTTGTGCCTTGCAGCTCTAGGGCAATATAGCACACCCAGAGCAGAAGTTCTACTTCAGCTAGATCAGACCAGCAAAGAAACTGCGTTTCACAGGCCTTTGTAAGAGATGTTCCCTGTAGGCTGTTAGAGCACTGTGCAGAGCGAGTTGTTTCTTAGCTTCCCAAAGAGCTGGAAGCAAGATGCTTTGGGGGCCATCTGCCCTTAAGGAAAGAAGGCAGCACTTTGTGCCTTGCATCTCTAGGGCAATGTAGCACACCCAGAGCAGATGTTCAACTTCTGCCAGGTCAGGCCTGCAAAGAAACTGCGTTTCACAGGCCTTTGTAAGAGATGTTCCCGGTAGGCTGTAAGAGCACTGTGCAGAGCGACTTGTTTCTTAGCTTCCCAGAGAGCTGGAAGCAAGATGCTTTGGGGCCCTTCTCACCCTTTGGAAAGAAGGCAGCACTTTGTGCCTTGCAGCTCTAGGGCAATGTAGCACACCCAGAGCAGAAGTTCTACTTCAGCCAGATCAGGCCCGCAAAGAAACTGCGTTTCACAGGCCTTTGTAAGAGATGTTCCCTGTAGGCTGTTAGAGCACTGTGCAGAGCGAGTTCTTTGTTAGCTTCCCAAAGACCTGGAAGCAAGATGCTGTGGGGGCCATCTGCCCCTAAGGAAAGAAGGCAGCACTTTGTGCCTTGCAGCTCTAGGGCAATGTAGAACACCCAGAGCAGATGTTCTACTTCTGCCAGGTCAGGCCTGTAAAGAAACTGCGTTTCACAGGCCTTTGTAAGAGATGTTCCCGGTAGGCTGTTAGAGCACTGTGCAGAGCGAGTTGTTTCTTAGCTTCCCAAACAGCCGGGAGCAAGATGCTTTGGGGCCCTTCTCACCCTTTGGAAACAAGTCAGCACTTTGTGCCTTGCAGCTCTAGGACAATGTAGCACACCCAGAGCGGAAGTTCTACTTCAGCCGTATCAGGCCTGCAAAGAAACTGCGTTTCACAGGCCTTTGTAAGAGATGTTCCCGGTAGGCTGTAAGAGCACTGTGCAGAGGGACTTGTTTCTTAGCTTCCCAAAGAGCTGGAAGCAGAATGCTTTGAGACTCATCAGCCTCTTTGGAAAGAAGGCAGCACTTTGTGTCTTGCAGGTCTAGGGCAATGTAGCATACCCAGAGCAGATGTTCTACTTCTTCCAGGTCAGTCCTCAAAGAAACTTCGTTTCACAGTCCTTTGTAAGAGATGTTCCCGGTAGGCTGTTAGAGCACTGTGCAGAGCGAGTTGTTTCTTAGCTTCCCAAAGAGCTGGAAGCAAGATGCTTTGGGGGCCATCTGCCCTTAAGGAAAGAAGGCAGCACTTTGTGCCTTGCATCTCTAGGGCAATGTAGCACACCCAGAGCAGATGTTCAACTTCTGCCAGGTCAGGCCTGCAAAGAAACTGCGTTTCACAGGCCTTTGTAAGAGATGTTCCCGGTAGGCTGTAAGAGCACTGTGCAGAGCGACTTGTTTCTTATCTTCCCAGAGAGCTGGAAGCAAGATGCTTTGGGGCCCTTCTCACCCTTTGGAAAGAAGGCAGCACTTTGTGCCTTGCAGCTCTAGGGCAATGTAGCACACCCAGAGCAGAAGTTCTACTTCAGCCAGATCAGGCCCGCAAAGAAACTGCGTTTCACAGGCCTTTGTAAGAGATGTTCCCTGTAGGCTGTTAGAGCACTGTGCAGAGCGAGTTCTTTGTTAGCTTCCCAAAGACCTGGAAGCAAGATGCTGTGGGGGCCATCTGCCCCTAAGGAAAGAAGGCAGCACTTTGTGCCTTGCAGCTCTAGGGCAATGTAGAACACCCAGAGCAGATGTTCTACTTCTGCCAGGTCAGGCCTGCAAAGAAACTGCGTTTCACAGGCCTTTGTAAGAGATGTTCCCGGTAGGCTGTTAGAGCACTGTGCAGAGCGAGTTGTTTCTTAGCTTCCCAAACAGCCGGGAGCAAGATGCTTTGGGGCCCTTCTCACCCTTTGGAAACAAGTCAGCACTTTGTGCCTTGCAGCTCTAGGACAATGTAGCACACCCAGAGCGGAAGTTCTACTTCAGCCGTATCAGGCCTGCAAAGAAACTGCGTTTCACAGGCCTTTGTAAGAGATGTTCCCGGTAGGCTGTAAGAGCACTGTGCAGAGGGACTTGTTTCTTAGCTTCCCAAAGAGCTGGAAGCAGAATGCTTTGAGACTCATCAGCCTCCTTGGAAAGAAGGCAGCACTTTGTGTCTTGCAGGTCTAGGGCAATGTAGCATACCCAGAGCAGATGTTCTACTTCTTCCAGGTCAGTCCTCAAAGAAACTTCGTTTCACAGTCCTTTGTAAGAGATGTTCCCGGTAGGCTGTTAGAGCACTGTGCAGAGCGAGTTGTTTCTTAGCTTCCCAAAGAGCTGGAAGCAAGATGCTTTGGGGCCCTTCTCACCCTTTGGAAAGAAGGCAGCACTTTGCGCCTTGCAGCTCTAGGGCAATGTAGCACACCCAGAGCAGAAGTTCTACTTCAGCCAGATCAGGCCCGCAAAGAAACTGCGTTTCACAGGCCTTTGTAAGAGATGTTCCTCGTAGGCTGTTAGAGCACTGTGCAGAGCTAGTTGTTTCTTAGACTCCCAACGAGCTGGAAGGAAGATGCTTTAGGGGCCATCTGCCCTTAAGGAAAGAAGGCAGCACTTTGTGCCTTGCAGCTCTAGGGCAATGTAGCACACCCAGAGCAGAAGTTCTACTTCAGCCAGATCAGGCCCGCAAAGAAACTGCGTTTCAAAGGCCTTTGTAAGAGATGTTCCCTGTAGGCTGTTAGAGCACTGTGCAGAGCGAGTTCTTTGTTAGCTTCCCAAAGACCTGGAAGCAAGATGCTGTGGGGGCCATCTGCCCTTAAGGAAAGAAGGCAGCACTTTGTGCCTTGCAGCTCTAGGGCAATGTAGCACACCCAGAGCAGATGTTCTACTTCTGCCAGGTCAGGCCTGTAAAGAAACTGCGTTTCACAGGCCTTTGTAAGAGATGTTCCCGGTAGGCTGTTAGAGCACTGTGCAGAGCGAGTTGTTTCTTAGCTTCCCAAACAGCCGGGAGCAAGATGCTTTGGGGCCCTTCTCACCCTTTGGAAACAAGTCAGCACTTTGTGCCTTGCAGCTCTAGGACAATGTAGCACACCCAGAGCGGAAGTTCTACTTCAGCCGTATCAGGCCTGCAAAGAAACTGCGTTTCACAGGCCTTTGTAAGAGATGTTCCCGGTAGGCTGTAAGAGCACTGTGCAGAGGGACTTGTTTCTTAGCTTCCCAAAGTGCTGGAAGCAAAATGCTTTGAGACTCATCTGCCCCTTTGGAAAGAAGGCAGCACTTTGTGTCTTGCAGGTCTAGGGCAATGTAGCACACCCAGAGCAGATGTTCTACTTCTTCCAGGTCAGTCCTCAAAGAAACTTTGTTTCACAGTCCTTTGTAAGAGATCTTCCCGGTAGGCTGTTAGAGCACTGTGCAGAGCGAGTTGTTTCTTAGCTTCCCAAACAGCCGGGAGCAAGATGCTTTGGTGCCCTTCTCACCCTTTGGAAACAAGTCAGCACTTTGTGCCTTGCAGCTCTAGGACAATGTAGCACACCCAGAGCGGAAGTTCTACTTCAGCCGTATCAGGCCTGCAAAGAAACTGCGTTTCACAGGCCTTTGTAAGAGATGTTCCCGGTAGGCTGTAAGAGCACTGTGCAGAGGGACTTGTTTCTTAGCTTCCCAAAGAGCTGGAAGCAAAATGCTTTGAGACTCATCTGCCCCTTTGGAAAGAAGGCAGCACTTTGTGTCTTGCAGGTCTAGGGCAATGTAGCACACCCAGAGCAGATGTTCTACTTCTTCCAGGTCAGTCCTCAAAGAAACTTCGTTTCACAGTCCTTTGTAAGAGATGTTCCCGGTAGGCTGTTAGAGCACTGTGCAGAGCGAGTTGTTTCTTAGCTTCCCAAAGAGCTGGAAGCAAGATGCTTTGGGGCCCTTCTCACCCTTTGGAAAGAAGGCAGCACTTTGTGCCTTGCAGCTCTAGGGCAATGTAGCACACCCAGAGCAGAAGTTCTACTTCAGCCAGATCAGGCCCGCAAAGAAACTGCGTTTCACAGGCCTTTGTAAGAGATGTTCCCGGTAGGCTGTTAGAGCACTGTGCAGAGCGAGTTGTTTCTTAGATTCCCAACGAGCTGGAAGCAAGATGCTTTAGGGGCCATCTGCCCTTAAGGAAAGAAGGCAGCACTTTGTGCCTTGCAGCTCTAGGGCAATGTAGCACACCCAGAGCAGATGTTCTACTTCTGCCAGGTCAGGCCTGCAAAGAAACTTCGTTTCACAGGCCTTTGTAAGAGATGTTGCCGGTAGGCTGTAAGAGCACTGTGCAGAGCGACTTATTTCTTAGCTTCCCAGAGAGCTGGAAGCAAGATGCTTTGGGGCCCTTCTCACCCTTTGGAAAGAAGGCAGCACTTTGTGCCTTGCAGCTCTAGGGCAATGTAGCACACCCAGAGCAGAAGTTCTACTTCAGCCAGATCAGGCCCGCAAAGAAACTGCGTTTCACAGGCCTTTGTAAGAGATGTTCCCGGTAGGCTGTTAGAGCACTGTGCAGAGCGAGTTGTTTCTTAGATTCCCAACGAGCTGGAAGAAAGATGCTGTGGGGGCCATCTGCCCTTAAGGAAAGAAGGCAGCACTTTGTGCCTTGCAGCTCTAGGGCAATGTAGCACACCCAGAGCAGATGTTCTACTTCTGCCAGGTCAGGCCTGTAAAGAAACTGCGTTTCACAGGCCTTTGTAAGAGATGTTCCCGGTAGGCTGTTAGAGCACTGTGCAGAGCGAGTTGTTTCTTAGCTTTCCAAACAGCCGGGAGCAAGATGCTTTGGGGCCCTTCTCACCCTTTGGAAACAAGTCAGCACTTTGTGCCTTGCAGCTCTAGGACAATGTAGCACACCCAGAGCAGAAGTTCTACTTCAGCCAGATCAGGCCCGCAAAGAAACTGCGTTTCACAGGCCTTTGTAAGAGATGTTCCTCGTAGGCTGTTAGAGCACTGTGCAGAGCGAGTTGTTTCTTAGATTCCCAACGAGCTGGAAGGAAGATGCTTTAGGGGCCATCTGCCCTTAAGGAAAGAAGGCAGCACTTTGTGCCTTGCAGCTCTAGGGCAATGTAGCACACCCAGAGCAGAAGTTCTACTTCAGCCAGATCAGGCCCGCAAAGAAACTGCGTTTCAAAGG
This sequence comes from Equus asinus, assembly GCF_041296235.1. Classification (NCBI taxonomy): domain Eukaryota; kingdom Metazoa; phylum Chordata; class Mammalia; order Perissodactyla; family Equidae; genus Equus; species Equus asinus. Next base: position 71,220,888 of record NC_091790.1, on the reverse strand, counting down.
CCTTTGTAAGAGATGTTCCCTGTAGGCTGTTAGAGCACTGTGCAGAGCGAGTTCTTTGTTAGCTTCCCAAAGACCTGGAAGCAAGATGCTGTGGGGGCCCTCTGCCCTTAAGGAAAGAAGGCAGCACTTTGTGCCTTGCAGCTCTAGGGCAATGTAGCACACCCAGAGCAGATGTTCTACTTCTGCCAGGTCAGGCCTGTAAAGAAACTGCGTTTCACAGGCCTTTGTAAGAGATGTTCCCGGTAGGCTGTTAGAGCACTGTGCAGAGCGAGTTGTTTCTTAGCTTCCCAAACAGCCGGGAGCAAGATGCTTTGGGGCCCTTCTCACCCTTTGGAAACAAGTCAGCACTTTGTGCCTTGCAGCTCTAGGACAATGTAGCACACCCAGAGCGGAAGTTCTACTTCAGCCGTATCAGGCCTGCAAAGAAACTGCGTTTCACAGGCCTTTGTAAGAGATGTTCCCGGTAGGCTGTAAGAGCACTGTGCAGAGGGACTTGTTTCTTAGCTTCCCAAAGAGCTGGAAGCAAAATGCTTTGAGACTCATCTGCCCCTTTGGAAAGAAGGCAGCACTTTGTGTCTTGCAGGTCTAGGGCAATGTAGCACACCCAGAGCAGATGTTCTACTTCTTCCAGGTCAGTCCTCAAAGAAACTTCGTTTCACAGTCCTTTGTAAGAGATGTTCCCGGTAGGCTGTTAGAGCACTGTGCAGAGCGAGTTGTTTCTTAGCTTCCCAAAGAGCTGGAAGCAAGATGCTTTGGGGCCCTTCTCACCCTTTGGAAAGAAGGCAGCACTTTGTGCCTTGCAGCTCTAGGGCAATGTAGCACACCCAGAGCAGAAGTTCTACTTCAGCCAGATCAGGCCCGCAAAGAAACTGCGTTTCACAGGCCTTTGTAAGAGATGTTCCTGGTAGGCTGTTAGAGCACTGTGCAGAGCGAGTTGTTTCTTAGATTCCCAACGAGCTGGAAGCAAGATGCTTTAGGGGCCATCTGCCCTTAAGGAAAGAAGGCAGCACTTTGTGCCTTGCAGCTCTAGGGCAATGTAGCACACCCAGAGCAGATGTTCTACTTCTGCCAGGTCAGGCCTGCAAAGAAACTTCGTTTCACAGGCCTTTGTAAGAGATGTTGCCGGTAGGCTGTAAGAGCACTGTGCAGAGCGACTTATTTCTTAGCTTCCCAGAGAGCTGGAAGCAAGATGCTTTGGGGCCCTTCTCACCCTTTGGAAAGAAGGCAGCACTTTGTGCCTTGCAGCTCTAGGGCAATGTAGCACACCCAGAGCAGAAGTTCTACTTCAGCCAGATCAGGCCCGCAAAGAAACTGTGTTTCACAGGCCTTTGTAAGAGATGTTCCCTGTAGGCTGTTAGAGCACTGTGCAGAGCGAGTTCTTTGTTAGCTTCCCAAAGACCTGGAAGCAAGATGCTGTGGGGGCCATCTGCCCTTAAGGAAAGAAGGCAGCACTTTGTGCCTTGCAGCTCTAGGGCAATGTAGCACACCCAGAGCAGATGTTCTACTTCTGCCAGGTCAGGCCTGCAAAGAAACTGCGTTTCACAGGCCTTTGTAAGAGATGTTCCCGGTAGGCTGTTAGAGCACTGTGCAGAGCGAGTTGTTTCTTAGCTTCCCAAACAGCCGGGAGCAAGATGCTTTGGGGCCCTTCTCACCCTTTGGAAACAAGTCAGCACTTTGTGCCTTGCAGCTCTAGGACAATGTAGCACACCCAGAGCGGAAGTTCTACTTCAGCCGTATCAGGCCTGCAAAGAAACTGCGTTTCACAGGCCTTTGTAAGAGATGTTCCCGGTAGGCTGCAAGAGCACTGTGCAGAGGGACTTGTTTCTTAGCTTCCCAAAGAGCTGGAAGCAAAATGCTTTGAGACTCATCTGCCCCTTTGGAAAGAAGGCAGCACTTTGTGTCTTGCAGGTCTAGGGCAATGTAGCACACCCAGAGCAGATGTTCTACTTCTTCCAGGTCAGTCCTCAAAGAAACTTTGTTTCACAGTCCTTTGTAAGAGATGTTCCCGGTAGGCTGTTAGAGCACTGTGCAGAGCGAGTTGTTTCTTAGCTTCCCAGAGAGCTGGAAGCAAGATGCTTTGGGGCCCTTCTCACCCTTTGGAAAGAAGGCAGCACTTTGTGCCTTGCAGCTCTAGGGCAATGTAGCACACCCAGAGCAGAAGTTCTACTTCAGCCAGATCAGGCCCGCAAAGAAACTGCGTTTCACAGGCCTTTGTAAGAGATGTTCCCTGTAGGCTGTTAGAGCACTGTGCAGAGCGAGTTCTTTGTTAGCTTCCCAAAGACCTGGAAGCAAGATGCTGTGGGGGCCATCTGCCCCTAAGGAAAGAAGGCAGCACTTTGTGCCTTGCAGCTCTAGGGCAATGTAGAACACCCAGAGCAGATGTTCTACTTCTGCCAGGTCAGGCCTGCAAAGAAACTGCGTTTCACAGGCCTTTGTAAGAGATGTTCCCGGTAGGCTGTTAGAGCACTGTGCAGAGCGAGTTGTTTCTTAGCTTCCCAAACAGCCGGGAGCAAGATGCTTTGGGGCCCTTCTCACCCTTTGGAAACAAGTCAGCACTTTGTGCCTTGCAGCTCTAGGACAATGTAGCACACCCAGAGCGGAAGTTCTACTTCAGCCGTATCAGGCCTGCAAAGAAACTGCGTTTCACAGGCCTTTGTAAGAGATGTTCCCGGTAGGCTGTAAGAGCACTGTGCAGAGGGACTTGTTTCTTAGCTTCCCAAGGAGCTGGAAGCAGAATGCTTTGAGACTCATCAGCCTCTTTGGAAAGAAGGCAGCACTTTGTGTCTTGCAGGTCTAGGGCAATGTAGCATACCCAGAGCAGATGTTCTACTTCTTCCAGGTCAGTCCTCAAAGAAACTTCGTTTCACAGTCCTTTGTAAGAGATGTTCCCGGTAGGCTGTTAGAGCACTGTGCAGAGCGAGTTGTTTCTTAGCTTCCCAAAGAGCTGGAAGCAAGATGCTTTGGGGCCCTTCTCACCCTTTGGAAAGAAGGCAGCACTTTGCGCCTTGCAGCTCTAGGGCAATGTAGCACACCCAGAGCAGAAGTTCTACTTCAGCCAGATCAGGCCCGCAAAGAAACTGCGTTTCACAGGCCTTTGTAAGAGATGTTCCTGGTAGGCTGTTAGAGCACTGTGCAGAGCGAGTTGTTTCTTAGACTCCCAACGAGCTGGAAGGAAGATGCTTTAGGGGCCATCTGCCCTTAAGGAAAGAAGGCAGCACTTTGTGCCTTGCAGCTCTAGGGCAATGTAGCACACCCAGAGCAGAAGTTCTACTTCAGCCAGATCAGGCCCGCAAAGAAACTGCGTTTCAAAGGCCTTTGTAAGAGATGTTCCCTGTAGGCTGTTAGAGCACTGTGCAGAGCGAGTTCTTTGTTAGCTTCCCAAAGACCTGGAAGCAAGATGCTGTGGGGGCCATCTGCCCTTAAGGAAAGAAGGCAGCACTTTGTGCCTTGCAGCTCTAGGGCAATGTAGCACACCCAGAGCAGATGTTCTACTTCTGCCAGGTCAGGCCTGTAAAGAAACTGCGTTTCACAGGCCTTTGTAAGAGATGTTCCCGGTAGGCTGTTAGAGCACTGTGCAGAGCGAGTTGTTTCTTAGCTTCCCAAACAGCCGGGAGCAAGATGCTTTGGGGCCCTTCTCACCCTTTGGAAACAAGTCAGCACTTTGTGCCTTGCAGCTCTAGGACAATGTAGCACACCCAGAGCGGAAGTTCTACTTCAGCCGTATCAGGCCTGCAAAGAAACTGCGTTTCACAGGCCTTTGTAAGAGATGTTCCCGGTAGGCTGTAAGAGCACTGTGCAGAGGGACTTGTTTCTTAGCTTCCCAAAGTGCTGGAAGCAAAATGCTTTGAGACTCATCTGCCCCTTTGGAAAGAAGGCAGCACTTTGTGTCTTGCAGGTCTAGGGCAATGTAGCACACCCAGAGCAGATGTTCTAATTCTTCCAGGTCAGTCCTCAAAGAAACTTTGTTTCACAGTCCTTTGTAAGAGATGTTCCCGGTAGGCTGTTAGAGCACTGTGCAGAGCGAGTTGTTTCTTAGCTTCCCAAACAGCCGGGAGCAAGATGCTTTGGTGCCCTTCTCACCCTTTGGAAACAAGTCAGCACTTTGTGCCTTGCAGCTCTAGGACAATGTAGCACACCCAGAGCGGAAGTTCTACTTCAGCCGTATCAGGCCTGCAAAGAAACTGCGTTTCACAGGCCTTTGTAAGAGATGTTCCCGGTAGGCTGTAAGAGCACTGTGCAGAGGGACTTGTTTCTTAGCTTCCCAAAGAGCTGGAAGCAAAATGCTTTGAGACTCATCTGCCCCTTTGGAAAGAAGGCAGCACTTTGTGTCTTGCAGGTCTAGGGCAATGTAGCACACCCAGAGCAGATGTTCTACTTCTTCCAGGTCAGTCCTCAAAGAAACTTCGTTTCACAGTCCTTTGTAAGAGATGTTCCCGGTAGGCTGTTAGAGCACTGTGCAGAGCGAGTTGTTTCTTAGCTTCCCAAAGAGCTGGAAGCAAGATGCTTTGGGGCCCTTCTCACCCTTTGGAAAGAAGGCAGCACTTTGTGCCTTGCAGCTCTAGGGCAATGTAGCACACCCAGAGCAGAAGTTCTACTTCAGCCAGATCAGGCCCGCAAAGAAACTGCGTTTCACAGGCCTTTGTAAGAGATGTTCCCGGTAGGCTGTTAGAGCACTGTGCAGAGCGAGTTGTTTCTTAGATTCCCAACGAGCTGGAAGCAAGATGCTTTAGGGGCCATCTGCCCTTAAGGAAAGAAGGCAGCACTTTGTGCCTTGCAGCTCTAGGGCAATGTAGCACACCCAGAGCAGATGTTCTACTTCTGCCAGGTCAGGCCTGCAAAGAAACTTCGTTTCACAGGCCTTTGTAAGAGATGTTGCCGGTAGGCTGTAAGAGCACTGTGCAGAGCGACTTATTTCTTAGCTTCCCAGAGAGCTGGAAGCAAGATGCTTTGGGGCCCTTCTCACCCTTTGGAAAGAAGGCAGCACTTTGTGCCTTGCAGCTCTAGGGCAATGTAGCACACCCAGAGCAGAAGTTCTACTTCAGCCAGATCAGGCCCGCAAAGAAACTGCGTTTCACAGGCCTTTGTAAGAGATGTTCCCGGTAGGCTGTTAGAGCACTGTGCAGAGCGAGTTGTTTCTTAGATTCCCAACGAGCTGGAAGAAAGATGCTGTGGGGGCCATCTGCCCTTAAGGAAAGAAGGCAGCACTTTGTGCCTTGCAGCTCTAGGGCAATGTAGCACACCCAGAGCAGATGTTCTACTTCTGCCAGGTCAGGCCTGTAAAGAAACTGCGTTTCACAGGCCTTTGTAAGAGATGTTCCCGGTAGGCTGTTAGAGCACTGTGCAGAGCGAGTTGTTTCTTAGCTTTCCAAACAGCCGGGAGCAAGATGCTTTGGGGCCCTTCTCACCCTTTGGAAACAAGTCAGCACTTTGTGCCTTGCAGCTCTAGGACAATGTAGCACACCCAGAGCAGAAGTTCTACTTCAGCCAGATCAGGCCCGCAAAGAAACTGCGTTTCACAGGCCTTTGTAAGAGATGTTCCTCGTAGGCTGTTAGAGCACTGTGCAGAGCGAGTTGTTTCTTAGATTCCCAACGAGCTGGAAGGAAGATGCTTTAGGGGCCATCTGCCCTTAAGGAAAGAAGGCAGCACTTTGTGCCTTGCAGCTCTAGGGCAATGTAGCACACCCAGAGCAGAAGTTCTACTTCAGCCAGATCAGGCCCGCAAAGAAACTGCGTTTCAAAGGCCTTTGTAAGAGATGTTCCCTGTAGGCTGTTAGAGCACTGTGCAGAGCGAGTTCTTTGTTAGCTTCCCAAAGACCTGGAAGCAAGATGCTGTGGGGGCCATCTGCCCCTAAGGAAAGAAGGCAGCACTTTGTGCCTTGCAGCTCTAGGGCAATGTAGAACACCCAGAGCAGATGTTCTACTTCTGCCAGGTCAGGCCTGCAAAGAAACTGCGTTTCACAGGCCTTTGTAAGAGATGTTCCCGGTAGGCTGTTAGAGCACTGTGCAGAGCGAGTTGTTTCTTAGCTTCCCAAACAGCCGGGAGCAAGATGCTTTGGGGCCCTTCTCACCCTTTGGAAACAAGTCAGCACTTTGTGCCTTGCAGCTCTAGGACAATGTAGCACACCCAGAGCGGAAGTTCTACTTCAGCCGTATCAGGCCTGCAAAGAAACTGCGTTTCACAGGCCTTTGTAAGAGATGTTCCCGGTAGGCTGTAAGAGCACTGTGCAGAGGGACTTGTTTCTTAGCTTCCCAAAGAACTGGAAGCAGAATGCTTTGAGACTCATCAGCCTCCTTGGAAAGAAGGCAGCACTTTGTGTCTTGCAGGTCTAGGGCAATGTAGCATACCCAGAGCAGATGTTCTACTTCTTCCAGGTCAGTCCTCAAAGAAACTTCGTTTCACAGTCCTTTGTAAGAGATGTTCCCGGTAGGCTGTTAGAGCACTGTGCAGAGCGAGTTGTTTCTTAGCTTCCCAAAGAGCTGGAAGCAAGATGCTTTGGGGCCCTTCTCACCCTTTGGAAAGAAGGCAGCACTTTGCGCCTTGCAGCTCTAGGGCAATGTAGCACACCCAGAGCAGATGTTCTACTTCAGCCAGATCAGGCCCGCAAAGAAACTGCGTTTCACAGGCCTTTGTAAGAGATGTTCCTCGTAGGCTGTTAGAGCACTGTGCAGAGCGAGTTGTTTCTTAGACTCCCAACGAGCTGGAAGGAAGATGCTTTAGGGGCCATCTGCCCTTAAGGAAAGAAGGCAGCACTTTGTGCCTTGCAGCTCTAGGGCAATGTAGCACACCCAGAGCAGAAGTTCTACTTCAGCCAGATCAGGCCCGCAAAGAAACTGCGTTTCAAAGGCCTTTGTAAGAGATGTTCCCTGTAGGCTGTTAGAGCACTGTGCAGAGCGAGTTCTTTGTTAGCTTCCCAAAGACCTGGAAGCAAGATGCTGTGGGGGCCATCTGCCCTTAAGGAAAGAAGGCAGCACTTTGTGCCTTGCAGCTCTAGGGCAATGTAGCACACCCAGAGCAGATGTTCTACTTCTGCCAGGTCAGGCCTGTAAAGAAACTGCGTTTCACAGGCCTTTGTAAGAGATGTTCCCGGTAGGCTGTTAGAGCACTGTGCAGAGCGAGTTGTTTCTTAGCTTCCCAAACAGCCGGGAGCAAGATGCTTTGGGGCCCTTCTCACCCTTTGGAAACAAGTCAGCACTTTGTGCCTTGCAGCTCTAGGACAATGTAGCACACCCAGAGCGGAAGTTCTACTTCAGCCGTATCAGGCCTGCAAAGAAACTGCGTTTCACAGGCCTTTGTAAGAGATGTTCCCGGTAGGCTGTAAGAGCACTGTGCAGAGGGACTTGTTTCTTAGCTTCCCAAAGTGCTGGAAGCAAAATGCTTTGAGACTCATCTGCCCCTTTGGAAAGAAGGCAGCACTTTGTGTCTTGCAGGTCTAGGGCAATGTAGCACACCCAGAGCAGATGTTCTACTTCTTCCAGGTCAGTCCTCAAAGAAACTTTGTTTCACAGTCCTTTGTAAGAGATGTTCCCGGTAGGCTGTTAGAGCACTGTGCAGAGCGAGTTGTTTCTTAGCTTCCCAAACAGCCGGGAGCAAGATGCTTTGGTGCCCTTCTCACCCTTTGGAAACAAGTCAGCACTTTGTGCCTTGCAGCTCTAGGACAATGTAGCACACCCAGAGCGGAAGTTCTACTTCAGCCGTATCAGGCCTGCAAAGAAACTGCGTTTCACAGGCCTTTGTAAGAGATGTTCCCGGTAGGCTGTAAGAGCACTGTGCAGAGGGACTTGTTTCTTAGCTTCCCAAAGAGCTGGAAGCAAAATGCTTTGAGACTCATCTGCCCCTTTGGAAAGAAGGCAGCACTTTGTGTCTTGCAGGTCTAGGGCAATGTAGCACACTCAGAGCAGATGTTCTACTTCTTCCAGGTCAGTCCTCAAAGAAACTTCGTTTCACAGTCCTTTGTAAGAGATGTTCCCGGTAGGCTGTTAGAGCACTGTGCAGAGCGAGTTGTTTCTTAGCTTCCCAAAGAGCTGGAAGCAAGATGCTTTGGGGCCCTTCTCACCCTTTGGAAAGAAGGCAGCACTTTGTGCCTTGCAGCTCTAGGGCAATGTAGCACACCCAGAGCAGAAGTTCTACTTCAGCCAGATCAGGCCCGCAAAGAAACTGCGTTTCACAGGCCTTTGTAAGAGATGTTCCTGATAGGCTGTTAGAGCACTGTGCAGAGCGAGTTGTTTCTTAGATTCCCAACGAGCTGGAAGCAAGATGCTTTAGGGGCCATCTGCCCTTAAGGAAAGAAGGCAGCACTTTGTGCCTTGCAGCTCTAGGGCAATGTAGCACACCCAGAGCAGATGTTCTACTTCTGCCAGGTCAGGCCTGCAAAGAAACTTCGTTTCACAGGCCTTTGTAAGAGATGTTGCCGGTAGGCTGTAAGAGCACTGTGCAGAGCGACTTATTTCTTAGCTTCCCAGAGAGCTGGAAGCAAGATGCTTTGGGGCCCTTCTCACCCTTTGGAAAGAAGGCAGCACTTTGTGCCTTGCAGCTCTAGGGCAATGTAGCACACCCAGAGCAGAAGTTCTACTTCAGCCAGATCAGGCCCGCAAAGAAACTGCGTTTCACAGGCCTTTGTAAGAGATGTTCCCGGTAGGCTGTTAGAGCACTGTGCAGAGCGAGTTGTTTCTTAGATTCCCAACGAGCTGGAAGAAAGATGCTGTGGGGGCCATCTGCCCTTAAGGAAAGAAGGCAGCACTTTGTGCCTTGCAGCTCTAGGGCAATGTAGCACACCCAGAGCAGATGTTCTACTTCTGCCAGGTCAGGCCTGTAAAGAAACTGCGTTTCACAGGCCTTTGTAAGAGATGTTCCCGGTAGGCTGTTAGAGCACTGTGCAGAGCGAGTTGTTTCTTAGCTTTCCAAACAGCCGGGAGCAAGATGCTTTGGGGCCCTTCTCACCCTTTGGAAACAAGTCAGCACTTTGTGCCTTGCAGCTCTAGGACAATGTAGCACACCCAGAGCGGAAGTTCTACTTCAGCCGTATCAGGCCTGCAAAGAAACTGCGTTTCACAGGCCTTTGTAAGAGATGTTCCCGGTAGGCTGTAAGAGCACTGTGCAGAGGGACTTGTTTCTTAGCTTCCCAAAGAGCTGGAAGCAAAATGCTTTGAGACTCATCTGCCCCTTTGGAAAGAAGGCAGCACTTTGTGTCTTGCAGGTCTAGGGCAATGTAGCACACCCAGAGCAGATGTTCTACTTCTTCCAGGTCAGTCCTCAAAGAAACTTCGTTTCACAGTCCTTTGTAAGAGATGTTCCCGGTAGGCTGTTAGAGCACTGTGCAGAGCGAGTTGTTTCTTAGCTTCCCAAAGAGCTGGAAGCAAGATGCTTTGGGGCCCTTCTCACCCTTTGGAAAGAAGGCAGCACTTTGCGCCTTGCAGCTCTAGGGCAATGTAGCACACCCAGAGCAGAAGTTCTACTTCAGCCAGATCAGGCCCGCAAAGAAACTGCGTTTCACAGGCCTTTGTAAGAGATGTTCCTCGTAGGCTGTTAGAGCACTGTGCAGAGCGAGTTGTTTCTTAGACTCCCAACGAGCTGGAAGGAAGATGCTTTAGGGGCCATCTGCCCTTAAGGAAAGAAGGCAGCATTTTGTGCCTTGCAGCTCTAGGGCAATGTAGCACACCCAGAGCAGAAGTTCTACTTCAGCCAGATCAGGCCCGCAAAGAAACTGCATTTCAAAGGCCTTTGTAAGAGATGTTCCCTGTAGGCTGTTAGAGCACTGTGCAGAGCGAGTTCTTTGTTAGCTTCCCAAAGACCTGGAAGCAAGATGCTGTGGGGGCCATCTGCCCTTAAGGAAAGAAGGCAGCACTTTGTGCCTTGCAGCTCTAGGGCAATGTAGCACACCCAGAGCAGATGTTCTACTTCTGCCAGGTCAGGCCTGTAAAGAAACTGCGTTTCACAGGCCTTTGTAAGAGATGTTCCCGGTAGGCTGTTAGAGCACTGTGCAGAGCGAGTTGTTTCTTAGCTTCCCAAACAGCCGGGAGCAAGATGCTTTGGGGCCCTTCTCACCCTTTGGAAACAAGTCAGCACTTTGTGCCTTGCAGCTCTAGGACAATGTAGCACACCCAGAGCGGAAGTTCTACTTCAGCCGTATCAGGCCTGCAAAGAAACTGCGTTTCACAGGCCTTTGTAAGAGATGTTCCCGGTAGGCTGTAAGAGCACTGTGCAGAGGGACTTGTTTCTTAGCTTCCCAAAGAGCTGGAAGCAAAATGCTTTGAGACTCATCTGCCCCTTTGGAAAGAAGGCAGCACTTTGTGTCTTGCAGGTCTAGGGCAATGTAGCACACCCAGAGCAGATGTTCTACTTCTTCCAGGTCAGTCCTCAAAGAAACTTCGTTTCACAGTCCTTTGTAAGAGATGTTCCCGGTAGGCTGTTAGAGCACTGTGCAGAGCGAGTTGTTTCTTAGCTTCCCAAAGAGCTGGAAGCAAGATGCTTTGGGGCCCTTCTCACCCTTTGGAAAGAAGGCAGCACTTTGTGCCTTGCAGCTCTAGGGCAATGTAGCACACCCAGAGCAGAAGTTCTACTTCAGCCAGATCAGGCCCGCAAAGAAACTGCGTTTCACAGGCCTTTGTAAGAGATGTTCCTGGTAGGCTGTTAGAGCACTGTGCAGAGCGAGTTGTTTCTTAGATTCCCAACGAGCTGGAAGCAAGATGCTTTAGGGGCCATCTGCCCTTAAGGAAAGAAGGCAGCACTTTGTGCCTTGCAGCTCTAGGGCAATGTAGCACACCCAGAGCAGATGTTCTACTTCTGCCAGGTCAGGCCTGCAAAGAAACTTCGTTTCACAGGCCTTTGTAAGAGATGTTGCCGGTAGGCTGTAAGAGCACTGTGCAGAGCGACTTATTTCTTAGCTTCCCAGAGAGCTGGAAGCAAGATGCTTTGGGGCCCTTCTCACCCTTTGGAAAGAAGGCAGCACTTTGTGCCTTGCAGCTCTAGGGCAATGTAGCACACCCAGAGCAGAAGTTCTACTTCAGCCAGATCAGGCCCGCAAAGAAACTGTGTTTCACAGGCCTTTGTAAGAGATGTTCCCTGTAGGCTGTTAGAGCACGGTGCAGAGCGAGTTCTTTGTTAGCTTCCCAAAGACCTGGAAGCAAGATGCTGTGGGGGCCATCTGCCCTTAAGGAAAGAAGGCAGCACTTTGTGCCTTGCAGCTCTAGGGCAATGTAGCACACCCAGAGCAGATGTTCTACTTCTGCCAGGTCAGGCCTGCAAAGAAACTGCGTTTCACAGGCCTTTGTAAGAGATGTTCCCGGTAGGCTGTTAGAGCACTGTGCAGAGCGAGTTGTTTCTTAGCTTCCCAAACAGCCGGGAGCAAGATGCTTTGGGGCCCTTCTCACCCTTTGGAAACAAGTCAGCACTTTGTGCCTTGCAGCTCTAGGACAATGTAGCACACCCAGAGCGGAAGTTCTACTTCAGCCGTATCAGGCCTGCAAAGAAACTGCGTTTCACAGGCCTTTGTAAGAGATGTTCCCGGTAGGCTGCAAGAGCACTGTGCAGAGGGACTTGTTTCTTAGCTTCCCAAAGAGCTGGAAGCAAAATGCTTTGAGACTCATCTGCCCCTTTGGAAAGAAGGCAGCACTTTGTGTCTTGCAGGTCTAGGGCAATGTAGCACACCCAGAGCAGATGTTCTACTTCTTCCAGGTCAGTCCTCAAAGAAACTTTGTTTCACAGTCCTTTGTAAGAGATGTTCCCGGTAGGCTGTTAGAGCACTGTGCAGAGCGAGTTGTTTCTTAGCTTCCCAAAGAGCTGGAAGCAAGATGCTTTGGGGCCCTTCTCACCCTTTGGAAAGAAGGCAGCACTTTGTGCCTTGCAGCTCTAGGGCAATGTAGCACACCCAGAGCAGAAGTTCTACTTCAGCCAGATCAGGCCCGCAAAGAAACTGCGTTTCACAGGCCTTTGTAAGAGATGTTCCCGGTAGGCTGTTAGAGCACTGTGCTGAGCGAGTTGTTTCTTAGATTCCCAACGAGCTGGAAGCAAGATGCTTTAGGGGCCATCTGCCCTTAAGGAAAGAAGGCAGCACTTTGTGCCTTGCAGCTCTAGGGCAATGTAGCACACCCAGAGCAGATGTTCTACTTCTGCCAGGTCAGGCCTGCAAAGAAACTTCGTTTCACAGGCCTTTGTAAGAGATGTTGCCGGTAGGCTGTAAGAGCACTGTGCAGAGCGACTTATTTCTTAGCTTCCCAGAGAGCTGGAAGCAAGAAGCTTTGGGGCCCTTCTCACCCTTTGGAAAGAAGGCAGCACTTTGTGCCTTGCAGCTCTAGGGCAATATAGCACACCCAGAGCAGAAGTTCTACTTCAGCTAGATCAGACCTGCAAAGAAACTGCGTTTCACAGGCCTTTGTAAGAGATGTTCCCTGTAGGCTGTTAGAGCACTGTGCAGAGCGAGTTGTTTCTTAGCTTCCCAAAGAGCTGGAAGCAAGATGCTTTGGGGGCCATCTGCCCTTAAGGAAAGAAGGCAGCACTTTGTGCCTTGCATCTCTAGGGCAATGTAGCACACCCAGAGCAGATGTTCAACTTCTGCCAGGTCAGGCCTGCAAAGAAACTGCGTTTCACAGGCCTTTGTAAGAGATGTTCCCGTTAGGCTGTAAGAGCACTGTGCAGAGCGACTTGTTTCTTATCTTCCCAGAGAGCTGGAAGCAAGATGCTTTTTGGCCCTTCTCACCCTTTGGAAAGAAGGCAGCACTTTGTGCCTTGCAGCTCTAGGGCAATGTAGCACACCCAGAGCAGAAGTTCTACTTCAGCCAGATCAGGCCCGCAAAGAAACTGCGTTTCACAGGCCTTTGTAAGAGATGTTCCCTGTAGGCTGTTAGAGCACTGTGCAGAGCGAGTTCTTTGTTAGCTTCCCAAAGACCTGGAAGCAAGATGCTGTGGGGGCCATCTGCCCCTAAGGAAAGAAGGCAGCACTTTGTGCCTTGCAGCTCTAGGGCAATGTAGAACACCCAGAGCAGATGTTCTACTTCTGCCAGGTCAGGCCTGCAAAGAAACTGCGTTTCACAGGCCTTTGTAAGAGATGTTCCCGGTAGGCTGTTAGAGCACTGTGCAGAGCGAGTTGTTTCTTAGCTTCCCAAACAGCCGGGAGCAAGATGCTTTGGGGCCCTTCTCACCCTTTGGAAACAAGTCAGCACTTTGTGCCTTGCAGCTCTAGGACAATGTAGCACACCCAGAGCGGAAGTTCTACTTCAGCCGTATCAGGCCTGCAAAGAAACTGCGTTTCACAGGCCTTTGTAAGAGATGTTCCCGGTAGGCTGTAAGAGCACTGTGCAGAGGGACTTGTTTCTTAGCTTCCCAAAGAGCTGGAAGCAGAATGCTTTGAGACTCATCAGCCTCCTTGGAAAGAAGGCAGCACTTTGTGTCTTGCAGGTCTAGGGCAATGTAGCATACCCAGAGCAGATGTTCTACTTCTTCCAGGTCAGTCCTCAAAGAAACTTCGTTTCACAGTCCTTTGTAAGAGATGTTCCCGGTAGGCTGTTAGAGCACTGTGCAGAGCGAGTTGTTTCTTAGCTTCCCAAAGAGCTGGAAGCAAGATGCTTTGGGGCCCTTCTCACCCTTTGGAAAGAAGGCAGCACTTTGCGCCTTGCAGCTCTAGGGCAATGTAGCACACCCAGAGCAGAAGTTCTACTTCAGCCAGATCAGGCCCGCAAAGAAACTGCGTTTCACAGGCCTTTGTAAGAGATGTTCCTCGTAGGCTGTTAGAGCACTGTGCAGAGCGAGTTGTTTCTTAGACTCCCAACGAGCTGGAAGGAAGATGCTTTAGGGGCCATCTGCCCTTAAGGAAAGAAGGCAGCACTTTGTGCCTTGCAGCTCTATGGCAATGTAGCACACCCAGAGCAGAAGTTCTACTTCAGCCAGATCAGGCCCGCAAAGAAACTGCGTTTCAAAGGCCTTTGTAAGAGATGTTCCCTGTAGGCTGTTAGAGCACTGTGCAGAGCGAGTTCTTTGTTAGCTTCCCAAAGACCTGGAAGCAAGATGCTGTGGGGGCCATCTGCCCTTAAGGAAAGAAGGCAGCACTTTGTGCCTTGCAGCTCTAGGGCAATGTAGCACACCCAGAGCAGATGTTCTACTTCTGCCAGGTCAGGCCTGTAAAGAAACTGCGTTTCACAGGCCTTTGTAAGAGATGTTCCCGGTAGGCTGTTAGAGCACTGTGCAGAGCGAGTTGTTTCTTAGCTTCCCAAACAGCCGGGAGCAAGATGCTTTGGGGCCCTTCTCACCCTTTGGAAACAAGTCAGCACTTTGTGCCTTGCAGCTCTAGGACAATGTAGCACACCCAGAGCGGAAGTTCTACTTCAGCCGTATCAGGCCTGCAAAGAAACTGCGTTTCACAGGCCTTTGTAAGAGATGTTCCCGGTAGGCTGTAAGAGCACTGTGCAGAGGGACTTGTTTCTTAGCTTCCCAAAGTGCTGGAAGCAAAATGCTTTGAGACTCATCTGCCCCTTTGGAAAGAAGGCAGCACTTTGTGTCTTGCAGGTCTAGGGCAATGTAGCACACCCAGAGCAGATGTTCTACTTCTTCCAGGTCAGTCCTCAAAGAAACTTTGTTTCACAGTCCTTTGTAAGAGATGTTCCCGGTAGGCTGTTAGAGCACTGTGCAGAGCGAGTTGTTTCTTAGCTTCCCAAACAGCCGGGAGCAAGATGCTTTGGTGCCCTTCTCACCCTTTGGAAACAAGTCAGCACTTTGTGCCTTGCAGCTCTAGGACAATGTAGCACACCCAGAGCGGAAGTTCTACTTCAGCCGTATCAGGCCTGCAAAGAAACTGCGTTTCACAGGCCTTTGTAAGAGATGTTCCCGGTAGGCTGTAAGAGCACTGTGCAGAGGGACTTGTTTCTTAGCTTCCCAAAGAGCTGGAAGCAAAATGCTTTGAGACTCATCTGCCCCTTTGGAAAGAAGGCAGCACTTTGTGTCTTGCAGGTCTAGGGCAATGTAGCACACTCAGAGCAGATGTTCTACTTCTTCCAGGTCAGTCCTCAAAGAAACTTCGTTTCACAGTCCTTTGTAAGAGATGTTCCCGGTAGGCTGTTAGAGCACTGTGCAGAGCGAGTTGTTTCTTAGCTTCCCAAAGAGCTGGAAGCAAGATGCTTTGGGGCCCTTCTCACCCTTTGGAAAGAAGGCAGCACTTTGTGCCTTGCAGCTCTAGGGCAATGTAGCACACCCAGAGCAGAAGTTCTACTTCAGCCAGATCAGGCCCGCAAAGAAACTGCGTTTCACAGGCCTTTGTAAGAGATGTTCCTGATAGGCTGTTAGAGCACTGTGCAGAGCGAGTTGTTTCTTAGATTCCCAACGAGCTGGAAGCAAGATGCTTTAGGGGCCATCTGCCCTTAAGGAAAGAAGGCAGCACTTTGTGCCTTGCAGCTCTAGGGCAATGTAGCACACCCAGAGCAGATGTTCTACTTCTGCCAGGTCAGGCCTGCAAAGAAACTTCGTTTCACAGGCCTTTGTAAGAGATGTTGCCGGTAGGCTGTAAGAGCACTGTGCAGAGCGACTTATTTCTTAGCTTCCCAGAGAGCTGGAAGCAAGATGCTTTGGGGCCCGCTCACCCTTTGGAAAGAAGGCAGCACTTTGTGCCTTGCAGCTCTAGGGCAATGTAGCACACCCAGAGCAGAAGTTCTACTTCAGCCAGATCAGGCCCGCAAAGAATCTGCGTTTCACAGGCCTTTGTAAGAGATGTTCCCGGTAGGCTGTTAGAGCACTGTGCAGAGCGAGTTGTTTCTTAGATTCCCAACGAGCTGGAAGAAAGATGCTGTGGGGGCCATCTGCCCTTAAGGAAAGAAGGCAGCACTTTGTGCCTTGCAGCTCTAGGGCAATGTAGCACACCCAGAGCAGATGTTCTACTTCTGCCAGGTCAGGCCTGTAAAGAAACTGCGTTTCACAGGCCTTTGTAAGAGATGTTCCCGGTAGGCTGTTAGAGCACTGTGCAGAGCGAGTTGTTTCTTAGCTTTCCAAACAGCCGGGAGCAAGATGCTTTGGGGCCCTTCTCACCCTTTGGAAACAAGTCAGCACTTTGTGCCTTGCAGCTCTAGGACAATGTAGCACACCCAGAGCGGAAGTTCTACTTCAGCCGTATCAGGCCTGCAAAGAAACTGCGTTTCACAGGCCTTTGTAAGAGATGTTCCCGGTAGGCTGTAAGAGCACTGTGCAGAGGGACTTGTTTCTTAGCTTCCCAAAGAGCTGGAAGCAAAATGCTTTGAGACTCATCTGCCCCTTTGGAAAGAAGGCAGCACTTTGTGTCTTGCAGGTCTAGGGCAATGTAGCACACCCAGAGCAGATGTTCTACTTCTTCGAGGTCAGTCCTCAAAGAAACTTCGTTTCACAGTCCTTTGTAAGAGATGTTCCCGGTAGGCTGTTAGAGCACTGTGCAGAGCGAGTTGTTTCTTAGCTTCCCAAAGAGCTGGAAGCAAGATGCTTTGGGGCCCTTCTCACCCTTTGGAAAGAAGGCAGCACTTTGTGCCTTGCAGCTCTAGGGCAATGTAGCACACCCAGAGCAGAAGTTCTACTTCAGCCAGATCAGGCCCGCAAAGAAACTGCGTTTCACAGGCCTTTGTAAGAGATGTTCCCGGTAGGCTGTTAGAGCACTGTGCAGAGCGAGTTGTTTCTTAGATTCCCAACGAGCTGGAAGCAAGATGCTTTAGGGGCCATCTGCCCTTAAGGAAAGAAGGCAGCACTTTGTGCCTTGCAGCTCTAGGGCAATGTAACACACCCAGAGCATAAGTTCTACTTCAGCTAGATCAGACCTGCAAAGAAACTGCGTTTCACAGGCCTTTGTAAGAGATGTTCCCTGTAGGCTGTTAGAGCACTGTGCAGAGCGAGTTGTTTCTTAGCTTCCCAAAGAGCTGGAAGCAAGATGCTTTGGGGGCCATCTGCCCTTAAGGAAAGAAGGCAGCTCTTTGTGCCTTGCATCCCTAGGGCAATGTAGCACACCCAGAGCAGATGTTCTACTACTGCCAGGTCAGGCCTGCAAAGAAACTGCGTTTCACAGGCCTTTGTAAGAGATGTTCCCGGCAGGCTGTAAGAGCACTGTGCAGAGCGACTTATTTCTTAGCTTCCCAGAGAGCTGGAAGCAAGATGCTTTGGGGCCCTTCTCACCCTTTGGAAAGAAGGCAGCAATTTGTGCCTTGCAGCTCTAGGGCAATGTAGCACACCCAGAGCGGAAGTTCTACTTCAGCCGTATCAGGCCTGCAAAGAAACTGCGTTTCACAGGCCTTTGTAAGACATGTTCCCGGTAGGCTGTAAGAGCACTGTGCAGAGGGACTTGTTTCTTAGCTTCCCAAACAGCTGGAAGCAAAATGCTTTGAGACTCATCTGCCCCTTTGGAAAGAAGGCAGCACTTTGTGTCTTGCAGGTCTAGGGCAATGTAGCACACCCAGAGCAGATGTTCTACTTCTTCCAGGTCAGTCCTGCAAAGAAAATTCGTTTCACAGGCCTTTGTAAGAGATGTTCCCGGTAGGCTGTTAGAGCACTGTGCAGAGCGAGTTGTTTCTTAGCTTCCCAAAGAGCTGGAAGCAAGATGCTTTGGGGCCCTTCTCACCCTTTGGAAAGAAGGCAGCACTTTGTGCCTTGCAGCTCTAGGGCAATGTAGCACACCCAGAGCAGATGTTCTACTTCTGCCAGGTCAGGCCTGCAAAGAAACTGCGTTTCACAGGCCTTTGTAAGAGATGTTCCCGGTAGGCTTTAGAGCACTGTGCAGAGCGAGTTGTTTCTTAGCTTCCCAAACAGCCGGGAGCAAGATGCTTTGGGGCCCTTCTCACCCTTTGGAAACAAGTCAGCACTTTGTGCCTTGCAGCTCTAGGACAATGTAGCACAACCAGAGTGGAAGTTCTACTTCAGCCGTATCAGGCCTGCAAAGAAACTGCGTTTCACAGGCCTTTGTAAGAGATGTTCCCGGTAGGCTGTAAGAGCACTGTGCAGAGGGACTTGTTTCTTAGCTTCCCAAAGAGCTGGAAGCAAAATGCTTTGAGACTCATCTGCCCCTTTGGAAAGAAGGCAGCACTTTGTGTCTTGCAGGTCTAGGGCAATGTAGCACACCCAGAGCAGATGTTCTACTTCTGCCAGGTCAGGCCTGCAAAGAAACTGCGTTTCACAGGCCTTTGTAAGAGATGTTCCCGGTAGGCTGTAAGAGCACTGTGCAGAGGGACTTGTTTCTTAGCTTCCCAAAGAGCTGGAAGCAAAATGCTTTGAGACTCATCTGCCCCTTTGGAAAGAAGGCAGCACTTTGTGTCTTGCAGGTCTAGGGCAATGTAGCACACCCAGAGCAGATGTTCTACTTCTTCCAGGTCAGTCCTCAAAGAAACTTTGTTTCACAGTCCTTTGTAAGAGATGTTCCCGGTAGGCTGTTAGAGCACTGTGCAGAGCGAGTTGTTTCTTAGCTTCCCAAAGAGCTGGAAGCAAGATGCTTTGGGGGCCATCTGCCCTTAAGGAAAGAAGGCAGCACTTTGTGCCTTGCATCTCTAGGGCAATGTAGCACACCCTGAGCAGATGTTCAACTTCTGCCAGGTCAGGCCTGCAAAGAAACTGCGTTTCACAGGCCTTTGTAAGAGATGTTCCCAGTAGGCTGTAAGAGCACTGTGCATAGCGACTTGTTTCTTAGCTTCCCAGAGAGCTGGAAGCAAGATGCTTTGGGGCCCTCCTCACCCTTTGGAAAGAAGGCAACACTTTGTGCCTTGCAGCTCTAGGGCAATGTAGCACACCCAGAGCAGATGTTCTACTTCTGCCAGGTCAGGCCTGCAAAGAAACTTCGTTTCACAGGCCTTTGTAAGAGATGTTGCCGGTAGGCTGTAAGAGCACTGTGCAGAGCGACTTATTTCTTAGCTTCCCAGAGAGCTGGAAGCAAGATGCTTTGGGGCCCTTCTCACCCTTTGGAAAGAAGGCAGCACTTTGTGCCTTGCAGCTCTAGGGCAATGTAGCACACCCAGAGCAGAAGTTCTACTTCAGATAGATCAGGCCTTCAAAGAAACTGCGTTTCACGGGCCTTTGTAAGAGATGTTCCCGGTAGGCTGTAAGAGCACTGTGCAGAGGGACTTGTTTCTTAGCTTCCCAAAGAGCTGGAAGCAAAATGCTTTGAGACTCATCTGCCCCTTTGGAAAGAAGGCAGCACTTTGTGTCTTGCAGGTCTAGGGCAATGTAGCACACCCAGAGCAGATGTTCTACTTCTTCCAGGTCAGTCCTCAAAGAAACTTCGTTTCACAGTCCTTTGTAAGAGATGTTCCCGGTAGGCTGTTAGAGCACTGTGCAGAGCGAGTTGTTTCTTAGCTTCCCAAAGAGCTGGAAGCAAGATGCTTTGGGGCCCTTCTCACCCTTTGGAAAGAAGGCAGCACTTTGTGCCTTGCAGCTCTAGGGCAATGTAGCACACCCAGAGCAGAAGTTCTACTTCAGCCAGATCAGGCCCGCAAAGAAACTGCGTTTCACAGGCCTTTGTAAGAGATGTTCCCGGTAGGCTGTTAGAGCACTGTGCAGAGCGAGTTGTTTCTTAGATTCCCAACGGGCTGGAAGCAAGATGCTTTAGGGGCCATCTGCCCTTAAGGAAAGAAGGCAGCACTTTGTGCCTTGCAGCTCTAGGGCAATGTAGCACACCCAGAGCAGAAGTTCTACTTCAGCTAGATCAGACCTGCAAAGAAACTGCGTTTCACAGGCCTTTGTAAGTGATGTTCCCTGTAGGCTGTTAGAGCACTGTGCAGAGCGAGTTGTTTCTTAGCTTCCCAAAGAGCTGGAAGCAAGATGCTTTGGGGGCCATCTGCCCTTAAGGAAAGAAGGCAGCACTTTGTGCCTTGCATCTCTAGGGCAATGTAGCACACCCAGAGCAGATGTTCTACTTCTGCCAGGTCAGGCCTGCAAAGAAACTGCGTTTCACAGGCCTTTGTAAGAGATGTTTCCGGTAGGCTGTAAGAGCACTGTGCAGAGCGACTTGTTTCTTAGCTTCCCAGAGAGCTGGAAGCAAGATGCTTCTGGCCCTTCTCACCCTTTGGAAAGAAGGCAGCACTTTGTGCCTTGCAGCTCTAGGGCAATGTAGCACACCCAGAGCAGAAGTTCTACTTCAGCCAGATCAGGCCCGCAAAGAAACTGCGTTTCACAGGCCTTTGTAAGAGATGTTCCCGGTAGGCTGCTAGAGCACTGTGCAGAGCGAGTTGTTTCTTAGCTTCCCAAAGAGCTGGAAGCAAGGTGCTTTAGGGGCCATCTGCCCTTAAGGAAAGAAGGCAGCACTTTGTGCCTTGCATCTCTAGGGCAATGTAGCACACCCAGAGCAGATGTTCTACTTCTGCCTGGTCAGGCCTGCAAAGAAACTGCGTTTCACAGGCCTTTGTAAGAGATGTTCCCGGTAGGCTGTAAGAGCACTGTGCAGAGCGACTTATTTCTTAGCTTCCCAGAGAGCTGGAAGCAAGATGCTTTGGGGCCCTTCTCACCCTTTGGAAAGAAGGCAGCAATTTGTGCCTTGCAGCTCTAGGGCAATGTAGCACACCCAGAGCGGAAGTTCTACTTCAGCCGTATCAGGCCTGCAAAGAAACTGCGTTTCACAGGCCTTTGTAAGACATGTTCCCGGTAGGCTGTAAGAGCACTGTGCAGAGGGACTTGTTTCTTAGCTTCCCAAAGAGCTGGAAGCAAAATGCTTTGAGACTCATCTGCCCCTTTGGAAAGAAGGCAGCACTTTGTGTCTTGCAGGTCTAGGGCAATGTAGCACACCCAGAGCAGATGTTCTACTTCTTCCAGTTCAGTCCTGCAAAGAAAATTCGTTTCACAGTCCTTTGTAAGAGATGTTCCCGGTAGGCTGTTAGAGCACTGTGCAGAGCGAGTTGTTTCTTAGCTTCCCAAAGAGCTGGAAGCAAGATGCTTTGGGGCCCTTCTCACCCTTTGGAAAGAAGGCAGCACTTTGTGCCTTGCAGCTCTAGGGCAATGTAGCACACCCAGAGCAGAAGTTCTACTTCAGCCAGATCAGGCCCGCAAAGAAACTGCGTTTCACAGGCCTTTGTAAGAGATGTTCCCTGTAGGCTGTTAGAGCACTGTGCAGAGCGAGTTCTTTGTTAGCTTCCCAAAGACCTGGAAGCAAGATGCTGTGGGGGCCATCTGCCCCTAAGGAAAGAAGGCAGCACTTTGTGCCTTGCAGCTCTAGGGCAATGTAGAACACCCAGAGCAGATGTTCTAATTCTGCCAGGTCAGGTCTGCAAAGAAACTGCGTTTCACAGGCCTTTGTAAGAGATGTTCCCGGTAGGCTGTTAGAGCACTGTGCAGAGCGAGTTGTTTCTTAGCTTCCCAAACAGCCGGGAGCAAGATGCTTTGGGGCCCTTCTCACCCTTTGGAAACAAGTCAGCACTTTGTGCCTTGCAGCTCTAGGACAATGTAGCACACTCAGAGCAGATGTTCAACTTCTGCCAGGTCAGGCCTGCAAAGAAACTGCGTTTCACAGGCCTTTGTAAGAGATGTTCCCGGTAGGCTGTAAGAGCACTGTGCAGAGGGACTTGTTTCTTAGCTTCCCAAAGAGCTGGAAGCAAAATGCTTTGAGACTCATCTGCCCCTTTGGAAAGAAGGCAGCACTTTGTGTCTTGCAGGTCTAGGGCAATGTAGCACACCCAGAGCAGATGTTCTACTTCTTCCAGGTCAGTCCTCAAAGAAACTTCGTTTCACAGTCCTTTGTAAGAGATGTTCCCGGTAGGCTGTTAGAGCACTGTGCAGAGCGAGTTGTTTCTTAGCTTCCCAAAGAGCTGGAAGCAAGATGCTTTGGGGCCCTTCTCACCCTTTGGAAAGAAGGCAGCACTTTGTGCCTTGCAGCTCTAGGGCAATGTAGCACACCCAGAGCAGAAGTTCTACTTCAGCCAGATCAGGCCCGCAAAGAAACTGCGTTTCACAGGCCTTTGTAAGAGATGTTCCCGGTAGGCTGCTAGAGCACTGTGCAGAGCGAGTTGTTTCTTAGCTTCCCAAAGAGCTGGAAGCAAGGTGCTTTAGGGGCCATCTGCCCTTAAGGAAAGAAGGCAGCACTTTGTGCCTTGCATCTCTACGGCAATGTAGCACACCCAGAGCAGATGTTCTACTTCTGCCAGGTCAGGCCTGCAAAGAAACTGCGTTTCACAGGCCTTTGTAAGAGATGTTCCCGGTAGGCTGTAAGAGCACTGTGCAGAGCGACTTATTTCTTAGCTTCCCAGAGAGCTGGAAGCAAGATGCTTTGGGGCCCTTCTCACCCTTTGGAAAGAAGGCAGCAATTTGTGCCTTGCAGCTCTAGGGCAATGTAGCACACCCAGAGCGGAAGTTCTACTTCAGCCGTATCAGGCCTGCAAAGAAACTGCGTTTCACAGGCCTTTGTAAGACATGTTCCCGGTAGGCTGTAAGAGCACTGTGCAGAGGGACTTGTTTCTTAGCTTCCCAAAGAGCTGGAAGCAAAATGCTTTGAGACTCATCTGCCCCTTTGGAAAGAAGGCAGCACTTTGTGTCTTGCAGGTCTAGGGCAATGTAGCACACCCAGAGCAGATGTTCTACTTCTTCCAGGTCAGTCCTGCAAAGAAAATTCGTTTCACAGTCCTTTGTAAGAGATGTTCCCGGTAGGCTGTTAGAGCACTGTGCAGAGCGAGTTGTTTCTTAGCTTCCCAAAGAGCTGAAAGCAAGATGCTTTGGGGCCCTTCTCACCCTTTGGAAAGAAGGCAGCACTTTGTGCCTTGCAGCTCTAGGGCAATGTAGCACACCCAGAGCAGATGTTCAACTTCTGCCAGGTCAGGCCTGCAAAGAAACAGCGTTTCACAGGCCTTTGTAAGAGATGTTCCCGGTACGCTGTAAGAGCACTGTGCAGAGCGACTTGTTTCTTAGCTTCCCAGAGAGCTGGAAGCAAGATGCTTTGGGGCCCTTCTCACCCTTTGGAAAGAAGGCAACACTTTGTGCCTTGCAGCTCTAAGGCAATGTAGCACACCCAGAGCAGATGTTCTACTTCTGCCAGGTCAGGCCTGCAAAGAAACTTCGTTTCACAGGCCTTTGTAAGAGATGTTGCCGGTAGGCTGTAAGAGCACTGTGCAGAGCGACTTATTTCTTAGCTTCCCAGAGAGCTGGATGCAAGATGCTTTGGGGCCCTTCTCACCCTTTGGAAAGAAGGCAGCACTTTGTGCCTTGCAGCTCTAGGGCAATGTAGCACACCCAGAGCAGAAGTTCTACTTCAGCCAGATCAGGCCCGCAAAGAAACTGCGTTTCACAGGCCTTTGTAAGAGATGTTCCCTGTAGGCTGTTAGAGCACTGTGCAGAGCGAGTTCTTTGTTAGCTTCCCAAAGACCTGGAAGCAAGATGCTGTGGGGGCCATCTGCCCCTAAGGAAAGAAGGCAGCACTTTGTGCCTTGCAGCTCTAGGGCAATGTAGAACACCCAGAGCAGATGTTCTACTTCTGCCAGGTCAGGCCTGCAAAGAAACTGCGTTTCACAGGCCTTTGTATGAGATGTTCCCGGTAGGCTGTTAGAGCACTGTGCAGAGCGAGTTGTTTCTTAGCTTCCCAAACAGCCGGGAGCAAGATGCTTTGGGGCCCTTCTCACCCTTTGGAAACAAGTCAGCACTTTGTGCCTTGCAGCTCTAGGACAATGTAGCACACCCAGAGCGGAAGTTCTACTTCAGCCGTATCAGGCCTGCAAAGAAACTGCGTTTCACAGGCCTTTGTAAGAGATGTTCCCGGTAGGCTGTAAGAGCACTGTGCAGAGGGACTTGTTTCTTAGCTTCCCAAAGAGCTGGAAGCAAAATGCTTTGGGACTCATCTGCCCCTTTGGAAAGAAGGCAGCACTTTGTGTCTTGCAGGTCTAGGGCAATGTAGCACACCCAGAGCAGATGTTCTACTTCTTCCAGGTCAGTCCTCAAAGAAACTTCGTTTCACAGTCCTTTGTAAGAGATGTTCCCGGTAGGCTGTTAGAGCACTGTGCAGAGCGAGTTGTTTCTTAGCTTCCCAAAGAGCTGGAAGCAAGATGCTTTGGGGCCCTTCTCACCCTTTGGAAAGAAGGCAGCACTTTGTGCCTTGCAGCTCTAGGGCAATGTAGCACACCCAGAGCAGAAGTTCTACTTCAGCCAGATCAGGCCCGCAAAGAAACTGCGTTTCACAGGCCTTTGTAAGAGATGTTCCCGGTAGGCTGCTAGAGCACTGTGCAGAGCGAGTTGTTTCTTAGCTTCCCAAAGAGCTGGAAGCAAGGTGCTTTAGGGGCCATCTGCCCTTAAGGAAAGAAGGCAGCACTTTGTGCCTTGCATCTCTACGGCAATGTAGCACACCCAGAGCAGATGTTCTACTTCTGCCAGGTCAGGCCTGCAAAGAAACTGCGTTTCACAGGCCTTTGTAAGAGATGTTCCCGGTAGGCTGTAAGAGCACTGTGCAGAGCGACTTATTTCTTAGCTTCCCAGAGAGCTGGAAGCAAGATGCTTTGGGGCCCTTCTCACCCTTTGGAAAGAAGGCAGCAATTTGTGCCTTGCAGCTCTAGGGCAATGTAGCACACCCAGAGCGGAAGTTCTACTTCAGCCGTATCAGGCCTGCAAAGAAACTGCGTTTCACAGGCCTTTGTAAGACATGTTCCCGGTAGGCTGTAAGAGCACTGTGCAGAGGGACTTGTTTCTTAGCTTCCCAAAGAGCTGGAAGCAAAATGCTTTGAGACTCATCTGCCCCTTTGGAAAGAAGGCAGCACTTTGTGTCTTGCAGGTCTAGGGCAATGTAGCACACCCAGAGCAGATGTTCTACTTCTTCCAGGTCAGTCCTGCAAAGAAAATTCGTTTCACAGTCCTTTGTAAGAGATGTTCCCGGTAGGCTGTTAGAGCACTGTGCAGAGCGAGTTGTTTCTTAGCTTCCCAAAGAGCTGAAAGCAAGATGCTTTGGGGCCCTTCTCACCCTTTGGAAAGAAGGCAGCACTTTGTGCCTTGCAGCTCTAGGGCAATGTAGCACACCCAGAGCAGATGTTCAACTTCTGCCAGGTCAGGCCTGCAAAGAAACAGCGTTTCACAGGCCTTTGTAAGAGATGTTCCCGGTACGCTGTAAGAGCACTGTGCAGAGCGACTTGTTTCTTAGCTTCCCAGAGAGCTGGAAGCAAGATGCTTTGGGGCCCTTCTCACCCTTTGGAAAGAAGGCAACACTTTGTGCCTTGCAGCTCTAAGGCAATGTAGCACACCCAGAGCAGATGTTCTACTTCTGCCAGGTCAGGCCTGCAAAGAAACTTCGTTTCACAGGCCTTTGTAAGAGATGTTGCCGGTAGGCTGTAAGAGCACTGTGCAGAGCGACTTATTTCTTAGCTTCCCAGAGAGCTGGATGCAAGATGCTTTGGGGCCCTTCTCACCCTTTGGAAAGAAGGCAGCACTTTGTGCCTTGCAGCTCTAGGGCAATGTAGCACACCCAGAGCAGAAGTTCTACTTCAGCCAGATCAGGCCCGCAAAGAAACTGCGTTTCACAGGCCTTTGTAAGAGATGTTCCCTGTAGGCTGTTAGAGCACTGTGCAGAGCGAGTTCTTTGTTAGCTTCCCAAAGACCTGGAAGCAAGATGCTGTGGGGGCCATCTGCCCCTAAGGAAAGAAGGCAGCACTTTGTGCCTTGCAGCTCTAGGGCAATGTAGAACACCCAGAGCAGATGTTCTACTTCTGCCAGGTCAGGCCTGCAAAGAAACTGCGTTTCACAGGCCTTTGTATGAGATGTTCCCGGTAGGCTGTTAGAGCACTGTGCAGAGCGAGTTGTTTCTTAGCTTCCCAAACAGCCGGGAGCAAGATGCTTTGGGGCCCTTCTCACCCTTTGGAAACAAGTCAGCACTTTGTGCCTTGCAGCTCTAGGACAATGTAGCACACCCAGAGCGGAAGTTCTACTTCAGCCGTATCAGGCCTGCAAAGAAACTGCGTTTCACAGGCCTTTGTAAGAGATGTTCCCGGTAGGCTGTAAGAGCACTGTGCAGAGGGACTTGTTTCTTAGCTTCCCAAAGAGCTGGAAGCAAAATGCTTTGGGACTCATCTGCCCCTTTGGAAAGAAGGCAGCACTTTGTGTCTTGCAGGTCTAGGGCAATGTAGCACACCCAGAGCAGATGTTCTACTTCTTCCAGGTCAGTCCTCAAAGAAACTTTGTTTCACAGTCCTTTGTAAGAGATGTTCCCGGTAGGCTGTTAGAGCACTGTGCAGAGCGAGTTGTTTCTTAGCTTCCCAAAGAGCTGGAAGCAAGATGCTTTGGGGCCCTTCTCACCCTTTGGAAAGAAGGCAGCACTTTGTGCCTTGCAGCTCTAGGGCAATGTAGCACACCCAGAGCAGAAGTTCTACTTCAGCCAGATCAGGCCAGCAAAGAAACTGCGTTTCACAGGCCTTTTTAAGAGATGTTCCCGGTAGGCTGTTAGAGGACTGTGCAGAGCGAGTTGTTTCTTAGATTCCCAACGAGCTGGAAGCAAGATGCTTTAGGGGCCATCTGCCCTTAAGGAAAGAAGGCAGCACTTTGTGCCTTGCAGCTCTAGGGCAATGTAGCACACCCAGAGCAGATGTTCTACTTCTGCCAGGTCAGGCCTGCAAAGAAACTGCGTTTCACAGGCCTTTGTAAGAGATGTTCCCGGTAGGCTGTAAGAGCACTGTGCAGAGCGACTTATTTCTTAGCTTCCCAGAGAGCTGGAAGCAAGAAGCTTTGGGGCCCTTCTCACCCTTTGGAAAGAAGGCAGCACTTTATGCCTTGCAGCTCTAGGGCAATGTAGCACACCCAGAGCAGAAGTTGTACTTCAGCTAGATCAGACATGCAAAGAAACTGCGTTTCACAGGACTTTGTAAGAGATGTTCCCTGTAGGCTGTTAGAGCACTGTGCAGAGCGAGTTCTTTGTTAGCTTCCCAAAGACCTGGAAGCAAGATGCTGTGGGGGCCATCTGCCCCTAAGGAAAGAAGGCAGCACTTTGTGCCTTGCAGCTCTAGGGCATTGTAGAACACCCAGAGCAGATGTTCTACTTCTGCCAGGTCAGGCCTGCAAAGAAACTGCGTTTCACAGGCCTTTGTAAGAGATGTTCCCGGTAGGCTGTTAGAGCACTGTGCAGAGCGAGTTGTTTCTTAGCTTCCCAAAGAGCTGGAAGCAAGATGCTTTGGGGGCCATCTGCCCTTAAGGAAAGAAGGCAGCACTTTGTGCCTTGCATCTCTAGGGCAATGTAGCACACCCAGAGCAGATGTTCAACTTCTGCCAGGTCAGGCCTGCAAAGAAACTGCGTTTCACAGGCCTTTGTAAGAGATGTTCCCGGTAGGCTGTAAGAGCACTGTGCAGAGCGACTTATTTCTTAGCTTCCCAGAGAGCTGGAAGCAAGATGCTTTGGGGCCCTTCTCACCCTTTGGAAAGAAGGCAGCAATTTGTGCCTTGCAGCTCTAGGGCAATGTAGCACACCCAGAGCGGAAGTTCTACTTCAGCCGTATCAGGCCTGCAAAGAAACTGCGTTTCACAGGCCTTTGTAAGAGATGTTCCCGGTAGGCTGTAAGAGCACTGTGCAGAGGGACTTGTTTCTTAGCTTCCCAAAGAGCTGGAAGCAAAATGCTTTGAGACTCATCTGCCCCTTTGGAAAGAAGGCAGCACTTTGTGTCTTGCAGGTCTAGGGCAATGTAGCACACCCAGAGCAGATGTTCTACTTCTTCCAGGTCAGTCCTGCAAAGAAAATTCGTTTCACAGTCCTTTGTAAGAGATGTTCCCGGTAGGCTGTAAGAGCACTGTGCAGAGCGACTTGTTTCTTAGCTTCCCAGAGAGCTGGAAGCAAGATGCTTTGGGGCCCTTCTCACCCTTTGGAAAGAAGGCAGCACTTTGTGCCTTGCAGCTCTAGGGCAATGTAGCACACCCAGAGCAGAAGTTCTACTTCAGCCAGATCAGGCCCGCAAAGAAACTGCGTTTCACAGGCCTTTGTAAGAGATGTTCCCTGTAGGCTGTTAGAGCACTGTGCAGAGCGAGTTCTTTGTTAGCTTCCCAAAGACCTGGAAGCAAGATGCTGTGGGGGCCATCTGCCCCTAAGGAAAGAAGGCAGCACTTTGTGCCTTGCAGCTCTAGGGCAATGTAGAACACCCAGAGCAGATGTTCTACTTCTGCCAGGTCAGGCCTGTAAAGAAACTGCGTTTCACAGGCCTTTGTAAGAGATGTTCCCGGTAGGCTGTTAGAGCACTGTGCAGAGCGAGTTGTTTCTTAGCTTCCCAAACAGCCGGGAGCAAGATGCTTTGGGGCCCTTCTCACCCTTTGGAAACAAGTCAGCACTTTGTGCCTTGCAGCTCTAGGACAATGTAGCACACCCAGAGCGGAAGTTCTACTTCAGCCGTATCAGGCCTGCAAAGAAACTGCGTTTCACAGGCCTTTGTAAGAGATGTTCCCGGTAGGCTGTAAGAGCACTGTGCAGAGGGACTTGTTTCTTAGCTTCGCAAAGAGCTGGAAGCAGAATGCTTTGAGACTCATCAGCCTCTTTGGAAAGAAGGCAGCACTTTGTGTCTTGCAGGTCTAGGGCAATGTAGCATACCCAGAGCAGATGTTCTACTTCTTCCAGGTCAGTCCTCAAAGAAACTTCGTTTCACAGTCCTTTGTAAGAGATGTTCCCGGTAGGCTGTTAGAGCACTGTGCAGAGCGAGTTGTTTCTTAGCTTCCCAAAGAGCTGGAAGCAAGATGCTTTGGGGCCCTTCTCACCCTTTGGAAAGAAGGCAGCACTTTGCGCCTTGCAGCTCTAGGGCAATGTAGCACACCCAGAGCAGAAGTTCTACTTCAGCCAGATCAGGCCCGCAAAGAAACTGCGTTTCAAAGGCCTTTGTAAGAGATGTTCCCTGTAGGCTGTTAGAGCACTGTGCAGAGCGAGTTCTTTGTTAGCTTCCCAAAGACCTGGAAGCAAGATGCTGTGGGGGCCATCTGCCCTTAAGGAAAGAAGGCAGCACTTTGTGCCTTGCAGCTCTAGGGCAATGTAGCACACCCAGAGCAGATGTTCTACTTCTGCCAGGTCAGGCCTGTAAAGAAACTGCGTTTCACAGGCCTTTGTAAGAGATGTTCCCGGTAGGCTGTTAGAGCACTGTGCAGAGCGAGTTGTTTCTTAGCTTCCCAAACAGCCGGGAGCAAGATGCTTTGGGGCCCTTCTCACCCTTTGGAAACAAGTCAGCACTTTGTGCCTTGCAGCTCTAGGACAATGTAGCACACCCAGAGCGGAAGTTCTACTTCAGCCGTATCAGGCCTGCAAAGAAACTGCGTTTCACAGGCCTTTGTAAGAGATGTTCCCGGTAGGCTGTAAGAGCACTGTGCAGAGGGACTTGTTTCTTAGCTTCCCAAAGAGCTGGAAGCAAAATGCTTTGAGACTCATCTGCCCCTTTGGAAAGAAGGCAGCACTTTGTGTCTTGCAGGTCTAGGGCAATGTAGCACACCCAGAGCAGATGTTCTACTTCTTCCAGGTCAGTCCTCAAAGAAACTTCGTTTCACAGTCCTTTGTAAGAGATGTTCCCGGTAGGCTGTTAGAGCACTGTGCAGAGCGAGTTGTTTCTTAGCTTCCCAAAGAGCTGGAAGCAAGATGCTTTGGGGCCCTTCTCACCCTTTGGAAAGAAGGCAGCACTTTGTGCCTTGCAGCTCTAGGGCAATGTAGCACACCCAGAGCAGAAGTTCTACTTCAGCCAGATCAGGCCCGCAAAGAAACTGCGTTTCACAGGCCTTTGTAAGAGATGTTCCTGGTAGGCTGTTAGAGCACTGTGCAGAGCGAGTTGTTTCTTAGATTCCCAACGAGCTGGAAGCAAGATGCTTTAGGGGCCATCTGCCCTTAAGGAAAGAAGGCAGCACTTTGTGCCTTGCAGCTCTAGGGCAATGTAGCACACCCAGAGCAGATGTTCTACTTCTGCCAGGTCAGGCCTGCAAAGAAACTTCGTTTCACAGGCCTTTGTAAGAGATGTTGCCGGTAGGCTGTAAGAGCACTGTGCAGAGCGACTTATTTCTTAGCTTCCCAGAGAGCTGGAAGCAAGAAGCTTTGGGGCCCTTCTCACCCTTTGGAAAGAAGGCAGCACTTTGTGCCTTGCAGCTCTAGGGCAATATAGCACACCCAGAGCAGAAGTTCTACTTCAGCTAGATCAGACCTGCAAAGAAACTGCGTTTCACAGGCCTTTGTAAGAGATGTTCCCTGTAGGCTGTTAGAGCACTGTGCAGAGCGAGTTGTTTCTTAGCTTCCCAAAGAGCTGGAAGCAAGATGCTTTGGGGGCCATCTGCCCTTAAGGAAAGAAGGCAGCACTTTGTGCCTTGCATCTCTAGGGCAATGTAGCACACCCAGAGCAGATGTTCAACTTCTGCCAGGTCAGGCCTGCAAAGAAACTGCGTTTCACAGGCCTTTGTAAGAGATGTTCCCGGTAGGCTGTAAGAGCACTGTGCAGAGCGACTTGTTTCTTAGCTTCCCAGAGAGCTGGAAGCAAGATGCTTTGGGGCCCTTCTCACCCTTTGGAAAGAAGGCAGCACTTTGTGCCTTGCAGCTCTAGGGCAATGTAGCACACCCAGAGCAGAAGTTCTACTTCAGCCAGATCAGGCCCGCAAAGAAACTGCGTTTCACAGGCCTTTGTAAGAGATGTTCCCTGTAGGCTGTTAGAGCACTGTGCAGAGCGAGTTCTTTGTTAGCTTCCCAAAGACCTGGAAGCAAGATGCTGTGGGGGCCATCTGCCCCTAAGGAAAGAAGGCAGCACTTTGTGCCTTGCAGCTCTAGGGCAATGTAGAACACCCAGAGCAGATGTTCTACTTCTGCCAGGTCAGGCCTGTAAAGAAACTGCGTTTCACAGGCCTTTGTAAGAGATGTTCCCGGTAGGCTGTTAGAGCACTGTGCAGAGCGAGTTGTTTCTTAGCTTCCCAAACAGCCGGGAGCAAGATGCTTTGGGGCCCTTCTCACCCTTTGGAAACAAGTCAGCACTTTGTGCCTTGCAGCTCTAGGACAATGTAGCACACCCAGAGCGGAAGTTCTACTTCAGCCGTATCAGGCCTGCAAAGAAACTGCGTTTCACAGGCCTTTGTAAGAGATGTTCCCGGTAGGCTGTAAGAGCACTGTGCAGAGGGACTTGTTTCTTAGCTTCCCAAAGAGCTGGAAGCAGAATGCTTTGAGACTCATCAGCCTCTTTGGAAAGAAGGCAGCACTTTGTGTCTTGCAGGTCTAGGGCAATGTAGCATACCCAGAGCAGATGTTCTACTTCTTCCAGGTCAGTCCTCAAAGAAACTTCGTTTCACAGTCCTTTGTAAGAGATGTTCCCGGTAGGCTGTTAGAGCACTGTGCAGAGCGAGTTGTTTCTTAGCTTCCCAAAGAGCTGGAAGCAAGATGCTTTGGGGCCCTTCTCACCCTTTGGAAAGAAGGCAGCACTTTGCGCCTTGCAGCTCTAGGGCAATGTAGCACACCCAGAGCAGAAGTTCTACTTCAGCCAGATCAGGCCCGCAAAGAAACTGCGTTTCAAAGGCCTTTGTAAGAGATGTTCCCTGTAGGCTGTTAGAGCACTGTGCAGAGCGAGTTCTTTGTTAGCTTCCCAAAGACCTGGAAGCAAGATGCTGTGGGGGCCATCTGCCCTTAAGGAAAGAAGGCAGCACTTTGTGCCTTGCAGCTCTAGGGCAATGTAGCACACCCAGAGCAGATGTTCTACTTCTGCCAGGTCAGGCCTGTAAAGAAACTGCGTTTCACAGGCCTTTGTAAGAGATGTTCCCGGTAGGCTGTTAGAGCACTGTGCAGAGCGAGTTGTTTCTTAGCTTCCCAAACAGCCGGGAGCAAGATGCTTTGGGGCCCTTCTCACCCTTTGGAAACAAGTCAGCACTTTGTGCCTTGCAGCTCTAGGACAATGTAGCACACCCAGAGCGGAAGTTCTACTTCAGCCGTATCAGGCCTGCAAAGAAACTGCGTTTCACAGGCCTTTGTAAGAGATGTTCCCGGTAGGCTGTAAGAGCACTGTGCAGAGGGACTTGTTTCTTAGCTTCCCAAAGAGCTGGAAGCAAAATGCTTTGAGACTCATCTGCCCCTTTGGAAAGAAGGCAGCACTTTGTGTCTTGCAGGTCTAGGGCAATGTAGCACACCCAGAGCAGATGTTCTACTTCTTCCAGGTCAGTCCTCAAAGAAACTTCGTTTCACAGTCCTTTGTAAGAGATGTTCCCGGTAGGCTGTTAGAGCACTGTGCAGAGCGAGTTGTTTCTTAGCTTCCCAAAGAGCTGGAAGCAAGATGCTTTGGGGCCCTTCTCACCCTTTGGAAAGAAGGCAGCACTTTGTGCCTTGCAGCTCTAGGGCAATGTAGCACACCCAGAGCAGAAGTTCTACTTCAGCCAGATCAGGCCCGCAAAGAAACTGCGTTTCACAGGCCTTTGTAAGAGATGTTCCTGGTAGGCTGTTAGAGCACTGTGCAGAGCGAGTTGTTTCTTAGATTCCCAACGAGCTGGAAGCAAGATGCTTTAGGGGCCATCTGCCCTTAAGGAAAGAAGGCAGCACTTTGTGCCTTGCAGCTCTAGGGCAATGTAGCACACCCAGAGCAGATGTTCTACTTCTGCCAGGTCAGGCCTGCAAAGAAACTTCGTTTCACAGGCCTTTGTAAGAGATGTTGCCGGTAGGCTGTAAGAGCACTGTGCAGAGCGACTTATTTCTTAGCTTCCCAGAGAGCTGGAAGCAAGATGCTTTGGGGCCCTTCTCACCCTTTGGAAAGAAGGCAGCACTTTGTGCCTTGCAGCTCTAGGGCAATGTAGCACACCCAGAGCAGAAGTTCTACTTCAGCCAGATCAGGCCCGCAAAGAAACTGTGTTTCACAGGCCTTTGTAAGAGATGTTCCCTGTAGGCTGTTAGAGCACTGTGCAGAGCGAGTTCTTTGTTAGCTTCCCAAAGACCTGGAAGCAAGATGCTGTGGGGGCCATCTGCCCTTAAGGAAAGAAGGCAGCACTTTGTGCCTTGCAGCTCTAGGGCAATGTAGCACACCCAGAGCAGATGTTCTACTTCTGCCAGGTCAGGCCTGCAAAGAAACTGCGTTTCACAGGCCTTTGTAAGAGATGTTCCCGGTAGGCTGTTAGAGCACTGTGCAGAGCGAGTTGTTTCTTAGCTTCCCAAACAGCCGGGAGCAAGATGCTTTGGGGCCCTTCTCACCCTTTGGAAACAAGTCAGCACTTTGTGCCTTGCAGCTCTAGGACAATGTAGCACACCCAGAGCGGAAGTTCTACTTCAGCCGTATCAGGCCTGCAAAGAAACTGCGTTTCACAGGCCTTTGTAAGAGATGTTCCCGGTAGGCTGCAAGAGCACTGTGCAGAGGGACTTGTTTCTTAGCTTCCCAAAGAGCTGGAAGCAAAATGCTTTGAGACTCATCTGCCCCTTTGGAAAGAAGGCAGCACTTTGTGTCTTGCAGGTCTAGGGCAATGTAGCACACCCAGAGCAGATGTTCTACTTCTTCCAGGTCAGTCCTCAAAGAAACTTTGTTTCACAGTCCTTTGTAAGAGATGTTCCCGGTAGGCTGTTAGAGCACTGTGCAGAGCGAGTTGTTTCTTAGCTTCCCAAAGAGCTGGAAGCAAGATGCTTTGGGGCCCTTCTCACCCTTTGGAAAGAAGGCAGCACTTTGTGCCTTGCAGCTCTAGGGCAATGTAGCACACCCAGAGCAGAAGTTCTACTTCAGCCAGATCAGGCCCGCAAAGAAACTGCGTTTCACAGGCCTTTGTAAGAGATGTTCCCGGTAGGCTGTTAGAGCACTGTGCAGAGCGAGTTGTTTCTTAGATTCCCAACGAGCTGGAAGCAAGATGCTTTAGGGGCCATCTGCCCTTAAGGAAAGAAGGCAGCACTTTGTGCCTTGCAGCTCTAGGGCAATGTAGCACACCCAGAGCAGATGTTCTACTTCTGCCAGGTCAGGCCTGCAAAGAAACTTCGTTTCACAGGCCTTTGTAAGAGATGTTGCCGGTAGGCTGTAAGAGCACTGTGCAGAGCGACTTATTTCTTAGCTTCCCAGAGAGCTGGAAGCAAGAAGCTTTGGGGCCCTTCTCACCCTTTGGAAAGAAGGCAGCACTTTGTGCCTTGCAGCTCTAGGGCAATATAGCACACCCAGAGCAGAAGTTCTACTTCAGCTAGATCAGACCTGCAAACAAACTGCGTTTCACAGGCCTTTGTAAGAGATGTTCCCTGTAGGCTGTTAGAGCACTGTGCAGAGCGAGTTGTTTCTTAGCTTCCCAAAGAGCTGGAAGCAAGATGCTTTGGGGGCCATCTGCCCTTAAGGAAAGAAGGCAGCACTTTGTGCCTTGCATCTCTAGGGCAATGTAGCACACCCAGAGCAGATGTTCAACTTCTGCCAGGTCAGGCCTGCAAAGAAACTGCGTTTCACAGGCCTTTGTAAGAGATGTTCCCGGTAGGCTGTAAGAGCACTGTGCAGAGCGACTTGTTTCTTATCTTCCCAGAGAGCTGGAAGCAAGATGCTTTGGGGCCCTTCTCACCCTTTGGAAAGAAGGCAGCACTTTGTGCCTTGCAGCTCTAGGGCAATGTAGCACACCCAGAGCAGAAGTTCTACTTCAGCCAGATCAGGCCCGCAAAGAAACTGCGTTTCACAGGCCTTTGTAAGAGATGTTCCCTGTAGGCTGTTAGAGCACTGTGCAGAGCGAGTTCTTTGTTAGCTTCCCAAAGACCTGGAAGCAAGATGCTGTGGGGGCCATCTGCCCCTAAGGAAAGAAGGCAGCACTTTGTGCCTTGCAGCTCTAGGGCAATGTAGAACACCCAGAGCAGATGTTCTACTTCTGCCAGGTCAGGCCTGCAAAGAAACTGCGTTTCACAGGCCTTTGTAAGAGATGTTCCCGGTAGGCTGTTAGAGCACTGTGCAGAGCGAGTTGTTTCTTAGCTTCCCAAACAGCCGGGAGCAAGATGCTTTGGGGCCCTTCTCACCCTTTGGAAACAAGTCAGCACTTTGTGCCTTGCAGCTCTAGGACAATGTAGCACACCCAGAGCGGAAGTTCTACTTCAGCCGTATCAGGCCTGCAAAGAAACTGCGTTTCACAGGCCTTTGTAAGAGATGTTCCCGGTAGGCTGTAAGAGCACTGTGCAGAGGGACTTGTTTCTTAGCTTCCCAAAGAGCTGGAAGCAGAATGCTTTGAGACTCATCAGCCTCCTTGGAAAGAAGGCAGCACTTTGTGTCTTGCAGGTCTAGGGCAATGTAGCATACCCAGAGCAGATGTTCTACTTCTTCCAGGTCAGTCCTCAAAGAAACTTCGTTTCACAGTCCTTTGTAAGAGATGTTCCCGGTAGGCTGTTAGAGCACTGTGCAGAGCGAGTTGTTTCTTAGCTTCCCAAAGAGCTGGAAGCAAGATGCTTTGGGGCCCTTCTCACCCTTTGGAAAGAAGGCAGCACTTTGCGCCTTGCAGCTCTAGGGCAATGTAGCACACCCAGAGCAGAAGTTCTACTTCAGCCAGATCAGGCCCGCAAAGAAACTGCGTTTCACAGGCCTTTGTAAGAGATGTTCCTCGTAGGCTGTTAGAGCACTGTGCAGAGCTAGTTGTTTCTTAGACTCCCAACGAGCTGGAAGGAAGATGCTTTAGGGGCCATCTGCCCTTAAGGAAAGAAGGCAGCACTTTGTGCCTTGCAGCTCTAGGGCAATGTAGCACACCCAGAGCAGAAGTTCTACTTCAGCCAGATCAGGCCCGCAAAGAAACTGCGTTTCAAAGGCCTTTGTAAGAGATGTTCCCTGTAGGCTGTTAGAGCACTGTGCAGAGCGAGTTCTTTGTTAGCTTCCCAAAGACCTGGAAGCAAGATGCTGTGGGGGCCATCTGCCCTTAAGGAAAGAAGGCAGCACTTTGTGCCTTGCAGCTCTAGGGCAATGTAGCACACCCAGAGCAGATGTTCTACTTCTGCCAGGTCAGGCCTGTAAAGAAACTGCGTTTCACAGGCCTTTGGAAGAGATGTTCCCGGTAGGCTGTTAGAGCACTGTGCAGAGCGAGTTGTTTCTTAGCTTCCCAAACAGCCGGGAGCAAGATGCTTTGGGGCCCTTCTCACCCTTTGGAAACAAGTCAGCACTTTGTGCCTTGCAGCTCTAGGACAATGTAGCACACCCAGAGCGGAAGTTCTACTTCAGCCGTATCAGGCCTGCAAAGAAACTGCGTTTCACAGGCCTTTGTAAGAGATGTTCCCGGTAGGCTGTAAGAGCACTGTGCAGAGGGACTTGTTTCTTAGCTTCCGAAAGTGCTGGAAGCAAAATGCTTTGAGACTCATCTGCCCCTTTGGAAAGAAGGCAGCACTTTGTGTCTTGCAGGTCTAGGGCAATGTAGCACACCCAGAGCAGATGTTCTACTTCTTCCAGGTCAGTCCTCAAAGAAACTTTGTTTCACAGTCCTTTGTAAGAGATCTTCCCGGTAGGCTGTTAGAGCACTGTGCAGAGCGAGTTGTTTCTTAGCTTCCCAAACAGCCGGGAGCAAGATGCTTTGGTGCCCTTCTCACCCTTTGGAAACAAGTCAGCACTTTGTGCCTTGCAGCTCTAGGACAATGTAGCACACCCAGAGCGGAAGTTCTACTTCAGCCGTATCAGGCCTGCAAAGAAACTGCGTTTCACAGGCCTTTGTAAGAGATGTTCCCGGTAGGCTGTAAGAGCACTGTGCAGAGGGACTTGTTTCTTAGCTTCCCAAAGAGCTGGAAGCAAAATGCTTTGAGACTCATCTGCCCCTTTGGAAAGAAGGCAGCACTTTGTGTCTTGCAGGTCTAGGGCAATGTAGCACACCCAGAGCAGATGTTCTACTTCTTCCAGGTCAGTCCTCAAAGAAACTTCGTTTCACAGTCCTTTGTAAGAGATGTTCCCGGTAGGCTGTTAGAGCACTGTGCAGAGCGAGTTGTTTCTTAGCTTCCCAAAGAGCTGGAAGCAAGATGCTTTGGGGCCCTTCTCACCCTTTGGAAAGAAGGCAGCACTTTGTGCCTTGCAGCTCTAGGGCAATGTAGCACACCCAGAGCAGAAGTTCTACTTCAGCCAGATCAGGCCCGCAAAGAAACTGCGTTTCACAGGCCTTTGTAAGAGATGTTCCCGGTAGGCTGTTAGAGCACTGTGCAGAGCGAGTTGTTTCTTAGATTCCCAACGAGCTGGAAGCAAGATGCTTTAGGGGCCATCTGCCCTTAAGGAAAGAAGGCAGCACTTTGTGCCTTGCAGCTCTAGGGCAATGTAGCACACCCAGAGCTGATGTTCTACTTCTGCCAGGTCAGGCCTGCAAAGAAACTTCGTTTCACAGGCCTTTGTAAGAGATGTTGCCGGTAGGCTGTAAGAGCACTGTGCAGAGCGACTTATTTCTTAGCTTCCCAGAGAGCTGGAAGCAAGATGCTTTGGGGCCCTTCTCACCCTTTGGAAAGAAGGCAGCACTTTGTGCCTTGCAGCTCTAGGGCAATGTAGCACACCCAGAGCAGAAGTTCTACTTCAGCCAGATCAGGCCCGCAAAGAAACTGCGTTTCACAGGCCTTTGTAAGAGATGTTCCCGGTAGGCTGTTAGAGCACTGTGCAGAGCGAGTTGTTTCTTAGATTCCCAACGAGCTGGAAGAAAGATGCTGTGGGGGCCATCTGCCCTTAAGGAAAGAAGGCAGCACTTTGTGCCTTGCAGCTCTAGGGCAATGTAGCACACCCAGAGCAGATGTTCTACTTCTGCCAGGTCAGGCCTGTAAAGAAACTGCGTTTCACAGGCCTTTGTAAGAGATGTTCCCGGTAGGCTGTTAGAGCACTGTGCAGAGCGAGTTGTTTCTTAGCTTTCCAAACAGCCGGGAGCAAGATGCTTTGGGGCCCTTCTCACCCTTTGGAAACAAGTCAGCACTTTGTGCCTTGCAGCTCTAGGACAATGTAGCACACCCAGAGCAGAAGTTCTACTTCAGCCAGATCAGGCCCGCAAAGAAACTGCGTTTCACAGGCCTTTGTAAGAGATGTTCCTCGTAGGCTGTTAGAGCACTGTGCAGAGCGAGTTGTTTCTTAGATTCCCAACGAGCTGGAAGGAAGATGCTTTAGGGGCCATCTGCCCTTAAGGAAAGAAGGCAGCACTTTGTGCCTTTCAGCTCTAGGGCAATGTAGCACACCCAGAGCAGAAGTTCTACTTCAGCCAGATCAGGCCCGCAAAGAAACTGCGTTTCAAAGGCCTTTGTAAGAGATGTTCCCTGTAGGCTGTTAGAGCACTGTGCAGAGCGAGTTCTTTGTTAGCTTCCCAAAGACCTGGAAGCAAGATGCTGTGGGGGCCCTCTGCCCTTAAGGAAAGAAGGCAGCACTTTGTGCCTTGCAGCTCTAGGGCAATGTAGCACACCCAGAGCAGATGTTCTACTTCTGCCAGGTCAGGCCTGTAAAGAAACTGCGTTTCACAGGCCTTTGTAAGAGATGTTCCCGGTAGGCTGTTAGAGCACTGTGCAGAGCGAGTTGTTTCTTAGCTTCCCAAACAGCCGGGAGCAAGATGCTTTGGGGCCCTTCTCACCCTTTGGAAACAAGTCAGCACTTTGTGCCTTGCAGCTCTAGGACAATGTAGCACACCCAGAGCGGAAGTTCTACTTCAGCCGTATCAGGCCTGCAAAGAAACTGCGTTTCACAGGCCTTTGTAAGAGATGTTCCCGGTAGGCTGTAAGAGCACTGTGCAGAGGGACTTGTTTCTTAGCTTCCCAAAGAGCTGGAAGCAAAATGCTTTGAGACTCATCTGCCCCTTTGGAAAGAAGGCAGCACTTTGTGTCTTGCAGGTCTAGGGCAATGTAGCACACCCAGAGCAGATGTTCTACTTCTTCCAGGTCAGTCCTCAAAGAAACTTCGTTTCACAGTCCTTTGTAAGAGATGTTCCCGGTAGGCTGTTAGAGCACTGTGCAGAGCGAGTTGTTTCTTAGCTTCCCAAAGAGCTGGAAGCAAGATGCTTTGGGGCCCTTCTCACCCTTTGGAAAGAAGGCAGCACTTTGTGCCTTGCAGCTCTAGGGCAATGTAGCACACCCAGAGCAGAAGTTCTACTTCAGCCAGATCAGGCCCGCAAAGAAACTGCGTTTCACAGGCCTTTGTAAGAGATGTTCCTGGTAGGCTGTTAGAGCACTGTGCAGAGCGAGTTGTTTCTTAGATTCCCAACGAGCTGGAAGCAAGATGCTTTAGGGGCCATCTGCCCTTAAGGAAAGAAGGCAGCACTTTGTGCCTTGCAGCTCTAGGGCAATGTAGCACACCCAGAGCAGATGTTCTACTTCTGCCAGGTCAGGCCTGCAAAGAAACTTCGTTTCACAGGCCTTTGTAAGAGATGTTGCCGGTAGGCTGTAAGAGCACTGTGCAGAGCGACTTATTTCTTAGCTTCCCAGAGAGCTGGAAGCAAGATGCTTTGGGGCCCTTCTCACCCTTTGGAAAGAAGGCAGCACTTTGTGCCTTGCAGCTCTAGGGCAATGTAGCACACCCAGAGCAGAAGTTCTACTTCAGCCAGATCAGGCCCGCAAAGAAACTGTGTTTCACAGGCCTTTGTAAGAGATGTTCCCTGTAGGCTGTTAGAGCACTGTGCAGAGCGAGTTCTTTGTTAGCTTCCCAAAGACCTGGAAGCAAGATGCTGTGGGGGCCATCTGCCCTTAAGGAAAGAAGGCAGCACTTTGTGCCTTGCAGCTCTAGGGCAATGTAGCACACCCAGAGCAGATGTTCTACTTCTGCCAGGTCAGGCCTGTAAAGAAACTGCGTTTCACAGGCCTTTGTAAGAGATGTTCCCGGTAGGCTGTTAGAGCACTGTGCAGAGCGAGTTGTTTCTTAGCTTCCCAAACAGCCGGGAGCAAGATGCTTTGGGGCCCTTCTCACCCTTTGGAAACAAGTCAGCACTTTGTGCCTTGCAGCTCTAGGACAATGTAGCACACCCAGAGCGGAAGTTCTACTTCAGCCGTATCAGGCCTGCAAAGAAACTGCGTTTCACAGGCCTTTGTAAGAGATGTTCCCGGTAGGCTGCAAGAGCACTGTGCAGAGGGACTTGTTTCTTAGCTTCCCAAAGAGCTGGAAGCAAAATGCTTTGAGACTCATCTGCCCCTTTGGAAAGAAGGCAGCACTTTGTGTCTTGCAGGTCTAGGGCAATGTAGCACACCCAGAGCAGATGTTCTACTTCTTCCAGGTCAGTCCTCAAAGAAACTTTGTTTCACAGTCCTTTGTAAGAGATGTTCCCGGTAGGCTGTTAGAGCACTGTGCAGAGCGAGTTGTTTCTTAGCTTCCCAGAGAGCTGGAAGCAAGATGCTTTGGGGCCCTTCTCACCCTTTGGAAAGAAGGCAGCACTTTGTGCCTTGCAGCTCTAGGGCAATGTAGCACACCCAGAGCAGAAGTTCTACTTCAGCCAGATCAGGCCCGCAAAGAAACTGCGTTTCACAGGCCTTTGTAAGAGATGTTCCCTGTAGGCTGTTAGAGCACTGTGCAGAGCGAGTTCTTTGTTAGCTTCCCAAAGACCTGGAAGCAAGATGCTGTGGGGGCCATCTGCCCCTAAGGAAAGAAGGCAGCACTTTGTGCCTTGCAGCTCTAGGGCAATGTAGAACACCCAGAGCAGATGTTCTACTTCTGCCAGGTCAGGCCTGCAAAGAAACTGCGTTTCACAGGCCTTTGTAAGAGATGTTCCCGGTAGGCTGTTAGAGCACTGTGCAGAGCGAGTTGTTTCTTAGCTTCCCAAACAGCCGGGAGCAAGATGCTTTGGGGCCCTTCTCACCCTTTGGAAACAAGTCAGCACTTTGTGCCTTGCAGCTCTAGGACAATGTAGCACACCCAGAGCGGAAGTTCTACTTCAGCCGTATCAGGCCTGCAAAGAAACTGCGTTTCACAGGCCTTTGTAAGAGATGTTCCCGGTAGGCTGTAAGAGCACTGTGCAGAGGGACTTGTTTCTTAGCTTCCCAAGGAGCTGGAAGCAGAATGCTTTGAGACTCATCAGCCTCTTTGGAAAGAAGGCAGCACTTTGTGTCTTGCAGGTCTAGGGCAATGTAGCATACCCAGAGCAGATGTTCTACTTCTTCCAGGTCAGTCCTCAAAGAAACTTCGTTTCACAGTCCTTTGTAAGAGATGTTCCCGGTAGGCTGTTAGAGCACTGTGCAGAGCGAGTTGTTTCTTAGCTTCCCAAAGAGCTGGAAGCAAGATGCTTTGGGGCCCTTCTCACCCTTTGGAAAGAAGGCAGCACTTTGCGCCTTGCAGCTCTAGGGCAATGTAGCACACCCAGAGCAGAAGTTCTACTTCAGCCAGATCAGGCCCGCAAAGAAACTGCGTTTCACAGGCCTTTGTAAGAGATGT
Organism: Equus asinus; assembly: GCF_041296235.1. Taxonomy (NCBI): domain Eukaryota; kingdom Metazoa; phylum Chordata; class Mammalia; order Perissodactyla; family Equidae; genus Equus; species Equus asinus. The sequence goes on along the minus strand of NC_091790.1, from coordinate 71,179,800 downwards.
TCCTGGTAGGCTGTTAGAGCACTGTGCAGAGCGAGTTGTTTCTTAGACTCCCAACGAGCTGGAAGGAAGATGCTTTAGGGGCCATCTGCCCTTAAGGAAAGAAGGCAGCACTTTGTGCCTTGCAGCTCTAGGGCAATGTAGCACACCCAGAGCAGAAGTTCTACTTCAGCCAGATCAGGCCCGCAAAGAAACTGCGTTTCAAAGGCCTTTGTAAGAGATGTTCCCTGTAGGCTGTTAGAGCACTGTGCAGAGCGAGTTCTTTGTTAGCTTCCCAAAGACCTGGAAGCAAGATGCTGTGGGGGCCATCTGCCCTTAAGGAAAGAAGGCAGCACTTTGTGCCTTGCAGCTCTAGGGCAATGTAGCACACCCAGAGCAGATGTTCTACTTCTGCCAGGTCAGGCCTGTAAAGAAACTGCGTTTCACAGGCCTTTGTAAGAGATGTTCCCGGTAGGCTGTTAGAGCACTGTGCAGAGCGAGTTGTTTCTTAGCTTCCCAAACAGCCGGGAGCAAGATGCTTTGGGGCCCTTCTCACCCTTTGGAAACAAGTCAGCACTTTGTGCCTTGCAGCTCTAGGACAATGTAGCACACCCAGAGCGGAAGTTCTACTTCAGCCGTATCAGGCCTGCAAAGAAACTGCGTTTCACAGGCCTTTGTAAGAGATGTTCCCGGTAGGCTGTAAGAGCACTGTGCAGAGGGACTTGTTTCTTAGCTTCCCAAAGTGCTGGAAGCAAAATGCTTTGAGACTCATCTGCCCCTTTGGAAAGAAGGCAGCACTTTGTGTCTTGCAGGTCTAGGGCAATGTAGCACACCCAGAGCAGATGTTCTACTTCTTCCAGGTCAGTCCTCAAAGAAACTTTGTTTCACAGTCCTTTGTAAGAGATGTTCCCGGTAGGCTGTTAGAGCACTGTGCAGAGCGAGTTGTTTCTTAGCTTCCCAAACAGCCGGGAGCAAGATGCTTTGGTGCCCTTCTCACCCTTTGGAAACAAGTCAGCACTTTGTGCCTTGCAGCTCTAGGACAATGTAGCACACCCAGAGCGGAAGTTCTACTTCAGCCGTATCAGGCCTGCAAAGAAACTGCGTTTCACAGGCCTTTGTAAGAGATGTTCCCGGTAGGCTGTAAGAGCACTGTGCAGAGGGACTTGTTTCTTAGCTTCCCAAAGAGCTGGAAGCAAAATGCTTTGAGACTCATCTGCCCCTTTGGAAAGAAGGCAGCACTTTGTGTCTTGCAGGTCTAGGGCAATGTAGCACACCCAGAGCAGATGTTCTACTTCTTCCAGGTCAGTCCTCAAAGAAACTTCGTTTCACAGTCCTTTGTAAGAGATGTTCCCGGTAGGCTGTTAGAGCACTGTGCAGAGCGAGTTGTTTCTTAGCTTCCCAAAGAGCTGGAAGCAAGATGCTTTGGGGCCCTTCTCACCCTTTGGAAAGAAGGCAGCACTTTGTGCCTTGCAGCTCTAGGGCAATGTAGCACACCCAGAGCAGAAGTTCTACTTCAGCCAGATCAGGCCCGCAAAGAAACTGCGTTTCACAGGCCTTTGTAAGAGATGTTCCCGGTAGGCTGTTAGAGCACTGTGCAGAGCGAGTTGTTTCTTAGATTCCCAACGAGCTGGAAGCAAGATGCTTTAGGGGCCATCTGCCCTTAAGGAAAGAAGGCAGCACTTTGTGCCTTGCAGCTCTAGGGCAATGTAGCACACCCAGAGCAGATGTTCTACTTCTGCCAGGTCAGGCCTGCAAAGAAACTTCGTTTCACAGGCCTTTGTAAGAGATGTTGCCGGTAGGCTGTAAGAGCACTGTGCAGAGCGACTTATTTCTTAGCTTCCCAGAGAGCTGGAAGCAAGATGCTTTGGGGCCCTTCTCACCCTTTGGAAAGAAGGCAGCACTTTGTGCCTTGCAGCTCTAGGGCAATGTAGCACACCCAGAGCAGAAGTTCTACTTCAGCCAGATCAGGCCCGCAAAGAAACTGCGTTTCACAGGCCTTTGTAAGAGATGTTCCCGGTAGGCTGTTAGAGCACTGTGCAGAGCGAGTTGTTTCTTAGATTCCCAACGAGCTGGAAGAAAGATGCTGTGGGGGCCATCTGCCCTTAAGGAAAGAAGGCAGCACTTTGTGCCTTGCAGCTCTAGGGCAATGTAGCACACCCAGAGCAGATGTTCTACTTCTGCCAGGTCAGGCCTGTAAAGAAACTGCGTTTCACAGGCCTTTGTAAGAGATGTTCCCGGTAGGCTGTTAGAGCACTGTGCAGAGCGAGTTGTTTCTTAGCTTTCCAAACAGCCGGGAGCAAGATGCTTTGGGGCCCTTCTCACCCTTTGGAAACAAGTCAGCACTTTGTGCCTTGCAGCTCTAGGACAATGTAGCACACCCAGAGCAGAAGTTCTACTTCAGCCAGATCAGGCCCGCAAAGAAACTGCGTTTCACAGGCCTTTGTAAGAGATGTTCCTCGTAGGCTGTTAGAGCACTGTGCAGAGCGAGTTGTTTCTTAGATTCCCAACGAGCTGGAAGGAAGATGCTTTAGGGGCCATCTGCCCTTAAGGAAAGAAGGCAGCACTTTGTGCCTTGCAGCTCTAGGGCAATGTAGCACACCCAGAGCAGAAGTTCTACTTCAGCCAGATCAGGCCCGCAAAGAAACTGCGTTTCAAAGGCCTTTGTAAGAGATGTTCCCTGTAGGCTGTTAGAGCACTGTGCAGAGCGAGTTCTTTGTTAGCTTCCCAAAGACCTGGAAGCAAGATGCTGTGGGGGCCATCTGCCCCTAAGGAAAGAAGGCAGCACTTTGTGCCTTGCAGCTCTAGGGCAATGTAGAACACCCAGAGCAGATGTTCTACTTCTGCCAGGTCAGGCCTGCAAAGAAACTGCGTTTCACAGGCCTTTGTAAGAGATGTTCCCGGTAGGCTGTTAGAGCACTGTGCAGAGCGAGTTGTTTCTTAGCTTCCCAAACAGCCGGGAGCAAGATGCTTTGGGGCCCTTCTCACCCTTTGGAAACAAGTCAGCACTTTGTGCCTTGCAGCTCTAGGACAATGTAGCACACCCAGAGCGGAAGTTCTACTTCAGCCGTATCAGGCCTGCAAAGAAACTGCGTTTCACAGGCCTTTGTAAGAGATGTTCCCGGTAGGCTGTAAGAGCACTGTGCAGAGGGACTTGTTTCTTAGCTTCCCAAAGAACTGGAAGCAGAATGCTTTGAGACTCATCAGCCTCCTTGGAAAGAAGGCAGCACTTTGTGTCTTGCAGGTCTAGGGCAATGTAGCATACCCAGAGCAGATGTTCTACTTCTTCCAGGTCAGTCCTCAAAGAAACTTCGTTTCACAGTCCATTGTAAGAGATGTTCCCGGTAGGCTGTTAGAGCACTGTGCAGAGCGAGTTGTTTCTTAGCTTCCCAAAGAGCTGGAAGCAAGATGCTTTGGGGCCCTTCTCACCCTTTGGAAAGAAGGCAGCACTTTGCGCCTTGCAGCTCTAGGGCAATGTAGCACACCCAGAGCAGATGTTCTACTTCAGCCAGATCAGGCCCGCAAAGAAACTGCGTTTCACAGGCCTTTGTAAGAGATGTTCCTCGTAGGCTGTTAGAGCACTGTGCAGAGCGAGTTGTTTCTTAGACTCCCAACGAGCTGGAAGGAAGATGCTTTAGGGGCCATCTGCCCTTAAGGAAAGAAGGCAGCACTTTGTGCCTTGCAGCTCTAGGGCAATGTAGCACACCCAGAGCAGAAGTTCTACTTCAGCCAGATCAGGCCCGCAAAGAAACTGCGTTTCAAAGGCCTTTGTAAGAGATGTTCCCTGTAGGCTGTTAGAGCACTGTGCAGAGCGAGTTCTTTGTTAGCTTCCCAAAGACCTGGAAGCAAGATGCTGTGGGGGCCATCTGCCCTTAAGGAAAGAAGGCAGCACTTTGTGCCTTGCAGCTCTAGGGCAATGTAGCACACCCAGAGCAGATGTTCTACTTCTGCCAGGTCAGGCCTGTAAAGAAACTGCGTTTCACAGGCCTTTGTAAGAGATGTTCCCGGTAGGCTGTTAGAGCACTGTGCAGAGCGAGTTGTTTCTTAGCTTCCCAAACAGCCGGGAGCAAGATGCTTTGGGGCCCTTCTCACCCTTTGGAAACAAGTCAGCACTTTGTGCCTTGCAGCTCTAGGACAATGTAGCACACCCAGAGCGGAAGTTCTACTTCAGCCGTATCAGGCCTGCAAAGAAACTGCGTTTCACAGGCCTTTGTAAGAGATGTTCCCGGTAGGCTGTAAGAGCACTGTGCAGAGGGACTTGTTTCTTAGCTTCCCAAAGTGCTGGAAGCAAAATGCTTTGAGACTCATCTGCCCCTTTGGAAAGAAGGCAGCACTTTGTGTCTTGCAGGTCTAGGGCAATGTAGCACACCCAGAGCAGATGTTCTACTTCTTCCAGGTCAGTCCTCAAAGAAACTTTGTTTCACAGTCCTTTGTAAGAGATGTTCCCGGTAGGCTGTTAGAGCACTGTGCAGAGCGAGTTGTTTCTTAGCTTCCCAAACAGCCGGGAGCAAGATGCTTTGGTGCCCTTCTCACCCTTTGGAAACAAGTCAGCACTTTGTGCCTTGCAGCTCTAGGACAATGTAGCACACCCAGAGCGGAAGTTCTACTTCAGCCGTATCAGGCCTGCAAAGAAACTGCGTTTCACAGGCCTTTGTAAGAGATGTTCCCGGTAGGCTGTAAGAGCACTGTGCAGAGGGACTTGTTTCTTAGCTTCCCAAAGAGCTGGAAGCAAAATGCTTTGAGACTCATCTGCCCCTTTGGAAAGAAGGCAGCACTTTGTGTCTTGCAGGTCTAGGGCAATGTAGCACACTCAGAGCAGATGTTCTACTTCTTCCAGGTCAGTCCTCAAAGAAACTTCGTTTCACAGTCCTTTGTAAGAGATGTTCCCGGTAGGCTGTTAGAGCACTGTGCAGAGCGAGTTGTTTCTTAGCTTCCCAAAGAGCTGGAAGCAAGATGCTTTGGGGCCCTTCTCACCCTTTGGAAAGAAGGCAGCACTTTGTGCCTTGCAGCTCTAGGGCAATGTAGCACACCCAGAGCAGAAGTTCTACTTCAGCCAGATCAGGCCCGCAAAGAAACTGCGTTTCACAGGCCTTTGTAAGAGATGTTCCTGATAGGCTGTTAGAGCACTGTGCAGAGCGAGTTGTTTCTTAGATTCCCAACGAGCTGGAAGCAAGATGCTTTAGGGGCCATCTGCCCTTAAGGAAAGAAGGCAGCACTTTGTGCCTTGCAGCTCTAGGGCAATGTAGCACACCCAGAGCAGATGTTCTACTTCTGCCAGGTCAGGCCTGCAAAGAAACTTCGTTTCACAGGCCTTTGTAAGAGATGTTGCCGGTAGGCTGTAAGAGCACTGTGCAGAGCGACTTATTTCTTAGCTTCCCAGAGAGCTGGAAGCAAGATGCTTTGGGGCCCTTCTCACCCTTTGGAAAGAAGGCAGCACTTTGTGCCTTGCAGCTCTAGGGCAATGTAGCACACCCAGAGCAGAAGTTCTACTTCAGCCAGATCAGGCCCGCAAAGAAACTGTGTTTCACAGGCCTTTGTAAGAGATGTTCCCTGTAGGCTGTTAGAGCACGGTGCAGAGCGAGTTCTTTGTTAGCTTCCCAAAGACCTGGAAGCAAGATGCTGTGGGGGCCATCTGCCCTTAAGGAAAGAAGGCAGCACTTTGTGCCTTGCAGCTCTAGGGCAATGTAGCACACCCAGAGCAGATGTTCTACTTCTGCCAGGTCAGGCCTGCAAAGAAACTGCGTTTCACAGGCCTTTGTAAGAGATGTTCCCGGTAGGCTGTTAGAGCACTGTGCAGAGCGAGTTGTTTCTTAGCTTCCCAAACAGCCGGGAGCAAGATGCTTTGGGGCCCTTCTCACCCTTTGGAAACAAGTCAGCACTTTGTGCCTTGCAGCTCTAGGACAATGTAGCACACCCAGAGCGGAAGTTCTACTTCAGCCGTATCAGGCCTGCAAAGAAACTGCGTTTCACAGGCCTTTGTAAGAGATGTTCCCGGTAGGCTGCAAGAGCACTGTGCAGAGGGACTTGTTTCTTAGCTTCCCAAAGAGCTGGAAGCAAAATGCTTTGAGACTCATCTGCCCCTTTGGAAAGAAGGCAGCACTTTGTGTCTTGCAGGTCTAGGGCAATGTAGCACACCCAGAGCAGATGTTCTACTTCTTCCAGGTCAGTCCTCAAAGAAACTTTGTTTCACAGTCCTTTGTAAGAGATGTTCCCGGTAGGCTGTTAGAGCACTGTGCAGAGCGAGTTGTTTCTTAGATTCCCAACGAGCTGGAAGGAAGATGCTTTAGGGGCCATCTGCCCTTAAGGAAAGAAGGCAGCACTTTGTGCCTTGCAGCTCTAGGGCAATGTAGCACACCCAGAGCAGAAGTTCTACTTCAGCCAGATCAGGCCCGCAAAGAAACTGCGTTTCAAAGGCCTTTGTAAGAGATGTTCCCTGTAGGCTGTTAGAGCACTGTGCAGAGCGAGTTCTTTGTTAGCTTCCCAAAGACCTGGAAGCAAGATGCTGTGGGGGCCATCTGCCCCTAAGGAAAGAAGGCAGCACTTTGTGCCTTGCAGCTCTAGGGCAATGTAGAACACCCAGAGCAGATGTTCTACTTCTGCCAGGTCAGGCCTGCAAAGAAACTGCGTTTCACAGGCCTTTGTAAGAGATGTTCCCGGTAGGCTGTTAGAGCACTGTGCAGAGCGAGTTGTTTCTTAGCTTCCCAAACAGCCGGGAGCAAGATGCTTTGGGGCCCTTCTCACCCTTTGGAAACAAGTCAGCACTTTGTGCCTTGCAGCTCTAGGACAATGTAGCACACCCAGAGCGGAAGTTCTACTTCAGCCGTATCAGGCCTGCAAAGAAACTGCGTTTCACAGGCCTTTGTAAGAGATGTTCCCGGTAGGCTGTAAGAGCACTGTGCAGAGGGACTTGTTTCTTAGCTTCCCAAAGAACTGGAAGCAGAATGCTTTGAGACTCATCAGCCTCCTTGGAAAGAAGGCAGCACTTTGTGTCTTGCAGGTCTAGGGCAATGTAGCATACCCAGAGCAGATGTTCTACTTCTTCCAGGTCAGTCCTCAAAGAAACTTCGTTTCACAGTCCATTGTAAGAGATGTTCCCGGTAGGCTGTTAGAGCACTGTGCAGAGCGAGTTGTTTCTTAGCTTCCCAAAGAGCTGGAAGCAAGATGCTTTGGGGCCCTTCTCACCCTTTGGAAAGAAGGCAGCACTTTGCGCCTTGCAGCTCTAGGGCAATGTAGCACACCCAGAGCAGATGTTCTACTTCAGCCAGATCAGGCCCGCAAAGAAACTGCGTTTCACAGGCCTTTGTAAGAGATGTTCCTCGTAGGCTGTTAGAGCACTGTGCAGAGCGAGTTGTTTCTTAGACTCCCAACGAGCTGGAAGGAAGATGCTTTAGGGGCCATCTGCCCTTAAGGAAAGAAGGCAGCACTTTGTGCCTTGCAGCTCTAGGGCAATGTAGCACACCCAGAGCAGAAGTTCTACTTCAGCCAGATCAGGCCCGCAAAGAAACTGCGTTTCAAAGGCCTTTGTAAGAGATGTTCCCTGTAGGCTGTTAGAGCACTGTGCAGAGCGAGTTCTTTGTTAGCTTCCCAAAGACCTGGAAGCAAGATGCTGTGGGGGCCATCTGCCCTTAAGGAAAGAAGGCAGCACTTTGTGCCTTGCAGCTCTAGGGCAATGTAGCACACCCAGAGCAGATGTTCTACTTCTGCCAGGTCAGGCCTGTAAAGAAACTGCGTTTCACAGGCCTTTGTAAGAGATGTTCCCGGTAGGCTGTTAGAGCACTGTGCAGAGCGAGTTGTTTCTTAGCTTCCCAAACAGCCGGGAGCAAGATGCTTTGGGGCCCTTCTCACCCTTTGGAAACAAGTCAGCACTTTGTGCCTTGCAGCTCTAGGACAATGTAGCACACCCAGAGCGGAAGTTCTACTTCAGCCGTATCAGGCCTGCAAAGAAACTGCGTTTCACAGGCCTTTGTAAGAGATGTTCCCGGTAGGCTGTAAGAGCACTGTGCAGAGGGACTTGTTTCTTAGCTTCCCAAAGTGCTGGAAGCAAAATGCTTTGAGACTCATCTGCCCCTTTGGAAAGAAGGCAGCACTTTGTGTCTTGCAGGTCTAGGGCAATGTAGCACACCCAGAGCAGATGTTCTACTTCTTCCAGGTCAGTCCTCAAAGAAACTTTGTTTCACAGTCCTTTGTAAGAGATGTTCCCGGTAGGCTGTTAGAGCACTGTGCAGAGCGAGTTGTTTCTTAGCTTCCCAAACAGCCGGGAGCAAGATGCTTTGGTGCCCTTCTCACCCTTAGGAAACAAGTCAGCACTTTGTGCCTTGCAGCTCTAGGACAATGTAGCACACCCAGAGCGGAAGTTCTACTTCAGCCGTATCAGGCCTGCAAAGAAACTGCGTTTCACAGGCCTTTGTAAGAGATGTTCCCGGTAGGCTGTAAGAGCACTGTGCAGAGGGACTTGTTTCTTAGCTTCCCAAAGAGCTGGAAGCAAAATGCTTTGAGACTCATCTGCCCCTTTGGAAAGAAGGCAGCACTTTGTGTCTTGCAGGTCTAGGGCAATGTAGCACACTCAGAGCAGATGTTCTACTTCTTCCAGGTCAGTCCTCAAAGAAACTTCGTTTCACAGTCCTTTGTAAGAGATGTTCCCGGTAGGCTGTTAGAGCACTGTGCAGAGCGAGTTGTTTCTTAGCTTCCCAAAGAGCTGGAAGCAAGATGCTTTGGGGCCCTTCTCACCCTTTGGAAAGAAGGCAGCACTTTGTGCCTTGCAGCTCTAGGGCAATGTAGCACACCCAGAGCAGAAGTTCTACTTCAGCCAGATCAGGCCCGCAAAGAAACTGCGTTTCACAGGCCTTTGTAAGAGATGTTCCTGATAGGCTGTTAGAGCACTGTGCAGAGCGAGTTGTTTCTTAGATTCCCAACGAGCTGGAAGCAAGATGCTTTAGGGGCCATCTGCCCTTAAGGAAAGAAGGCAGCACTTTGTGCCTTGCAGCTCTAGGGCAATGTAGCACACCCAGAGCAGATGTTCTACTTCTGCCAGGTCAGGCCTGCAAAGAAACTTCGTTTCACAGGCCTTTGTAAGAGATGTTGCCGGTAGGCTGTAAGAGCACTGTGCAGAGCGACTTATTTCTTAGCTTCCCAGAGAGCTGGAAGCAAGATGCTTTGGGGCCCTTCTCACCCTTTGGAAAGAAGGCAGCACTTTGTGCCTTGCAGCTCTAGGGCAATGTAGCACACCCAGAGCAGAAGTTCTACTTCAGCCAGATCAGGCCCGCAAAGAAACTGCGTTTCACAGGCCTTTGTAAGAGATGTTCCCGGTAGGCTGTTAGAGCACTGTGCAGAGCGAGTTGTTTCTTAGATTCCCAACGAGCTGGAAGAAAGATGCTGTGGGGGCCATCTGCCCTTAAGGAAAGAAGGCAGCACTTTGTGCCTTGCAGCTCTAGGGCAATGTAGCACACCCAGAGCAGATGTTCTACTTCTGCCAGGTCAGGCCTGTAAAGAAACTGCGTTTCACAGGCCTTTGTAAGAGATGTTCCCGGTAGGCTGTTAGAGCACTGTGCAGAGCGAGTTGTTTCTTAGCTTTCCAAACAGCCGGGAGCAAGATGCTTTGGGGCCCTTCTCACCCTTTGGAAACAAGTCAGCACTTTGTGCCTTGCAGCTCTAGGACAATGTAGCACACCCAGAGCGGAAGTTCTACTTCAGCCGTATCAGGCCTGCAAAGAAACTGCGTTTCACAGGCCTTTGTAAGAGATGTTCCCGGTAGGCTGTAAGAGCACTGTGCAGAGGGACTTGTTTCTTAGCTTCCCAAAGAGCTGGAAGCAAAATGCTTTGAGACTCATCTGCCCCTTTGGAAAGAAGGCAGCACTTTGTGTCTTGCAGGTCTAGGGCAATGTAGCACACCCAGAGCAGATGTTCTACTTCTTCCAGGTCAGTCCTCAAAGAAACTTCGTTTCACAGTCCTTTGTAAGAGATGTTCCCGGTAGGCTGTTAGAGCACTGTGCAGAGCGAGTTGTTTCTTAGCTTCCCAAAGAGCTGGAAGCAAGATGCTTTGGGGCCCTTCTCACCCTTTGGAAAGAAGGCAGCACTTTGCGCCTTGCAGCTCTAGGGCAATGTAGCACACCCAGAGCAGAAGTTCTACTTCAGCCAGATCAGGCCCGCAAAGAAACTGCGTTTCACAGGCCTTTGTAAGAGATGTTCCTCGTAGGCTGTTAGAGCACTGTGCAGAGCGAGTTGTTTCTTAGACTCCCAACGAGCTGGAAGGAAGATGCTTTAGGGGCCATCTGCCCTTAAGGAAAGAAGGCAGCATTTTGTGCCTTGCAGCTCTAGGGCAATGTAGCACACCCAGAGCAGAAGTTCTACTTCAGCCAGATCAGGCCCGCAAAGAAACTGCATTTCAAAGGCCTTTGTAAGAGATGTTCCCTGTAGGCTGTTAGAGCACTGTGCAGAGCGAGTTCTTTGTTAGCTTCCCAAAGACCTGGAAGCAAGATGCTGTGGGGGCCATCTGCCCTTAAGGAAAGAAGGCAGCACTTTGTGCCTTGCAGCTCTAGGGCAATGTAGCACACCCAGAGCAGATGTTCTACTTCTGCCAGGTCAGGCCTGTAAAGAAACTGCGTTTCACAGGCCTTTGTAAGAGATGTTCCCGGTAGGCTGTTAGAGCACTGTGCAGAGCGAGTTGTTTCTTAGCTTCCCAAACAGCCGGGAGCAAGATGCTTTGGGGCCCTTCTCACCCTTTGGAAACAAGTCAGCACTTTGTGCCTTGCAGCTCTAGGACAATGTAGCACACCCAGAGCGGAAGTTCTACTTCAGCCGTATCAGGCCTGCAAAGAAACTGCGTTTCACAGGCCTTTGTAAGAGATGTTCCCGGTAGGCTGTAAGAGCACTGTGCAGAGGGACTTGTTTCTTAGCTTCCCAAAGAGCTGGAAGCAAAATGCTTTGAGACTCATCTGCCCCTTTGGAAAGAAGGCAGCACTTTGTGTCTTGCAGGTCTAGGGCAATGTAGCACACCCAGAGCAGATGTTCTACTTCTTCCAGGTCAGTCCTCAAAGAAACTTCGTTTCACAGTCCTTTGTAAGAGATGTTCCCGGTAGGCTGTTAGAGCACTGTGCAGAGCGAGTTGTTTCTTAGCTTCCCAAAGAGCTGGAAGCAAGATGCTTTGGGGCCCTTCTCACCCTTTGGAAAGAAGGCAGCACTTTGTGCCTTGCAGCTCTAGGGCAATGTAGCACACCCAGAGCAGAAGTTCTACTTCAGCCAGATCAGGCCCGCAAAGAAACTGCGTTTCACAGGCCTTTGTAAGAGATGTTCCTGGTAGGCTGTTAGAGCACTGTGCAGAGCGAGTTGTTTCTTAGATTCCCAACGAGCTGGAAGCAAGATGCTTTAGGGGCCATCTGCCCTTAAGGAAAGAAGGCAGCACTTTGTGCCTTGCAGCTCTAGGGCAATGTAGCACACCCAGAGCAGATGTTCTACTTCTGCCAGGTCAGGCCTGCAAAGAAACTTCGTTTCACAGGCCTTTGTAAGAGATGTTGCCGGTAGGCTGTAAGAGCACTGTGCAGAGCGACTTATTTCTTAGCTTCCCAGAGAGCTGGAAGCAAGATGCTTTGGGGCCCTTCTCACCCTTTGGAAAGAAGGCAGCACTTTGTGCCTTGCAGCTCTAGGGCAATGTAGCACACCCAGAGCAGAAGTTCTACTTCAGCCAGATCAGGCCCGCAAAGAAACTGTGTTTCACAGGCCTTTGTAAGAGATGTTCCCTGTAGGCTGTTAGAGCACGGTGCAGAGCGAGTTCTTTGTTAGCTTCCCAAAGACCTGGAAGCAAGATGCTGTGGGGGCCATCTGCCCTTAAGGAAAGAAGGCAGCACTTTGTGCCTTGCAGCTCTAGGGCAATGTAGCACACCCAGAGCAGATGTTCTACTTCTGCCAGGTCAGGCCTGCAAAGAAACTGCGTTTCACAGGCCTTTGTAAGAGATGTTCCCGGTAGGCTGTTAGAGCACTGTGCAGAGCGAGTTGTTTCTTAGCTTCCCAAACAGCCGGGAGCAAGATGCTTTGGGGCCCTTCTCACCCTTTGGAAACAAGTCAGCACTTTGTGCCTTGCAGCTCTAGGACAATGTAGCACACCCAGAGCGGAAGTTCTACTTCAGCCGTATCAGGCCTGCAAAGAAACTGCGTTTCACAGGCCTTTGTAAGAGATGTTCCCGGTAGGCTGCAAGAGCACTGTGCAGAGGGACTTGTTTCTTAGCTTCCCAAAGAGCTGGAAGCAAAATGCTTTGAGACTCATCTGCCCCTTTGGAAAGAAGGCAGCACTTTGTGTCTTGCAGGTCTAGGGCAATGTAGCACACCCAGAGCAGATGTTCTACTTCTTCCAGGTCAGTCCTCAAAGAAACTTTGTTTCACAGTCCTTTGTAAGAGATGTTCCCGGTAGGCTGTTAGAGCACTGTGCAGAGCGAGTTGTTTCTTAGCTTCCCAAAGAGCTGGAAGCAAGATGCTTTGGGGCCCTTCTCACCCTTTGGAAAGAAGGCAGCACTTTGTGCCTTGCAGCTCTAGGGCAATGTAGCACACCCAGAGCAGAAGTTCTACTTCAGCCAGATCAGGCCCGCAAAGAAACTGCGTTTCACAGGCCTTTGTAAGAGATGTTCCCGGTAGGCTGTTAGAGCACTGTGCTGAGCGAGTTGTTTCTTAGATTCCCAACGAGCTGGAAGCAAGATGCTTTAGGGGCCATCTGCCCTTAAGGAAAGAAGGCAGCACTTTGTGCCTTGCAGCTCTAGGGCAATGTAGCACACCCAGAGCAGATGTTCTACTTCTGCCAGGTCAGGCCTGCAAAGAAACTTCGTTTCACAGGCCTTTGTAAGAGATGTTGCCGGTAGGCTGTAAGAGCACTGTGCAGAGCGACTTATTTCTTAGCTTCCCAGAGAGCTGGAAGCAAGAAGCTTTGGGGCCCTTCTCACCCTTTGGAAAGAAGGCAGCACTTTGTGCCTTGCAGCTCTAGGGCAATATAGCACACCCAGAGCAGAAGTTCTACTTCAGCTAGATCAGACCTGCAAAGAAACTGCGTTTCACAGGCCTTTGTAAGAGATGTTCCCTGTAGGCTGTTAGAGCACTGTGCAGAGCGAGTTGTTTCTTAGCTTCCCAAAGAGCTGGAAGCAAGATGCTTTGGGGGCCATCTGCCCTTAAGGAAAGAAGGCAGCACTTTGTGCCTTGCATCTCTAGGGCAATGTAGCACACCCAGAGCAGATGTTCAACTTCTGCCAGGTCAGGCCTGCAAAGAAACTGCGTTTCACAGGCCTTTGTAAGAGATGTTCCCGGTAGGCTGTAAGAGCACTGTGCAGAGCGACTTGTTTCTTATCTTCCCAGAGAGCTGGAAGCAAGATGCTTTTTGGCCCTTCTCACCCTTTGGAAAGAAGGCAGCACTTTGTGCCTTGCAGCTCTAGGGCAATGTAGCACACCCAGAGCAGAAGTTCTACTTCAGCCAGATCAGGCCCGCAAAGAAACTGCGTTTCACAGGCCTTTGTAAGAGATGTTCCCTGTAGGCTGTTAGAGCACTGTGCAGAGCGAGTTCTTTGTTAGCTTCCCAAAGACCTGGAAGCAAGATGCTGTGGGGGCCATCTGCCCCTAAGGAAAGAAGGCAGCACTTTGTGCCTTGCAGCTCTAGGGCAATGTAGAACACCCAGAGCAGATGTTCTACTTCTGCCAGGTCAGGCCTGCAAAGAAACTGCGTTTCACAGGCCTTTGTAAGAGATGTTCCCGGTAGGCTGTTAGAGCACTGTGCAGAGCGAGTTGTTTCTTAGCTTTCCAAACAGCCGGGAGCAAGATGCTTTGGGGCCCTTCTCACCCTTTGGAAACAAGTCAGCACTTTGTGCCTTGCAGCTCTAGGACAATGTAGCACACCCAGAGCGGAAGTTCTACTTCAGCCGTATCAGGCCTGCAAAGAAACTGCGTTTCACAGGCCTTTGTAAGAGATGTTCCCGGTAGGCTGTAAGAGCACTGTGCAGAGGGACTTGTTTCTTAGCTTCCCAAAGAGCTGGAAGCAAAATGCTTTGAGACTCATCTGCCCCTTTGGAAAGAAGGCAGCACTTTGTGTCTTGCAGGTCTAGGGCAATGTAGCACACCCAGAGCAGATGTTCTACTTCTTCCAGGTCAGTCCTCAAAGAAACTTCGTTTCACAGTCCTTTGTAAGAGATGTTCCCGGTAGGCTGTTAGAGCACTGTGCAGAGCGAGTTGTTTCTTAGCTTCCCAAAGAGCTGGAAGCAAGATGCTTTGGGGCCCTTCTCACCCTTTGGAAAGAAGGCAGCACTTTGCGCCTTGCAGCTCTAGGGCAATGTAGCACACCCAGAGCAGAAGTTCTACTTCAGCCAGATCAGGCCCGCAAAGAAACTGCGTTTCACAGGCCTTTGTAAGAGATGTTCCTCGTAGGCTGTTAGAGCACTGTGCAGAGCGAGTTGTTTCTTAGACTCCCAACGAGCTGGAAGGAAGATGCTTTAGGGGCCATCTGCCCTTAAGGAAAGAAGGCAGCATTTTGTGCCTTGCAGCTCTAGGGCAATGTAGCACACCCAGAGCAGAAGTTCTACTTCAGCCAGATCAGGCCCGCAAAGAAACTGCATTTCAAAGGCCTTTGTAAGAGATGTTCCCTGTAGGCTGTTAGAGCACTGTGCAGAGCGAGTTCTTTGTTAGCTTCCCAAAGACCTGGAAGCAAGATGCTGTGGGGGCCATCTGCCCTTAAGGAAAGAAGGCAGCACTTTGTGCCTTGCAGCTCTAGGGCAATGTAGCACACCCAGAGCAGATGTTCTACTTCTGCCAGGTCAGGCCTGTAAAGAAACTGCGTTTCACAGGCCTTTGTAAGAGATGTTCCCGGTAGGCTGTTAGAGCACTGTGCAGAGCGAGTTGTTTCTTAGCTTCCCAAACAGCCGGGAGCAAGATGCTTTGGGGCCCTTCTCACCCTTTGGAAACAAGTCAGCACTTTGTGCCTTGCAGCTCTAGGACAATGTAGCACACCCAGAGCGGAAGTTCTACTTCAGCCGTATCAGGCCTGCAAAGAAACTGCGTTTCACAGGCCTTTGTAAGAGATGTTCCCGGTAGGCTGTAAGAGCACTGTGCAGAGGGACTTGTTTCTTAGCTTCCCAAAGAGCTGGAAGCAAAATGCTTTGAGACTCATCTGCCCCTTTGGAAAGAAGGCAGCACTTTGTGTCTTGCAGGTCTAGGGCAATGTAGCACACCCAGAGCAGATGTTCTACTTCTTCCAGGTCAGTCCTCAAAGAAACTTCGTTTCACAGTCCTTTGTAAGAGATGTTCCCGGTAGGCTGTTAGAGCACTGTGCAGAGCGAGTTGTTTCTTAGCTTCCCAAAGAGCTGGAAGCAAGATGCTTTGGGGCCCTTCTCACCCTTTGGAAAGAAGGCAGCACTTTGTGCCTTGCAGCTCTAGGGCAATGTAGCACACCCAGAGCAGAAGTTCTACTTCAGCCAGATCAGGCCCGCAAAGAAACTGCGTTTCACAGGCCTTTGTAAGAGATGTTCCTGGTAGGCTGTTAGAGCACTGTGCAGAGCGAGTTGTTTCTTAGATTCCCAACGAGCTGGAAGCAAGATGCTTTAGGGGCCATCTGCCCTTAAGGAAAGAAGGCAGCACTTTGTGCCTTGCAGCTCTAGGGCAATGTAGCACACCCAGAGCAGATGTTCTACTTCTGCCAGGTCAGGCCTGCAAAGAAACTTCGTTTCACAGGCCTTTGTAAGAGATGTTGCCGGTAGGCTGTAAGAGCACTGTGCAGAGCGACTTATTTCTTAGCTTCCCAGAGAGCTGGAAGCAAGATGCTTTGGGGCCCTTCTCACCCTTTGGAAAGAAGGCAGCACTTTGTGCCTTGCAGCTCTAGGGCAATGTAGCACACCCAGAGCAGAAGTTCTACTTCAGCCAGATCAGGCCCGCAAAGAAACTGTGTTTCACAGGCCTTTGTAAGAGATGTTCCCTGTAGGCTGTTAGAGCACGGTGCAGAGCGAGTTCTTTGTTAGCTTCCCAAAGACCTGGAAGCAAGATGCTGTGGGGGCCATCTGCCCTTAAGGAAAGAAGGCAGCACTTTGTGCCTTGCAGCTCTAGGGCAATGTAGCACACCCAGAGCAGATGTTCTACTTCTGCCAGGTCAGGCCTGCAAAGAAACTGCGTTTCACAGGCCTTTGTAAGAGATGTTCCCGGTAGGCTGTTAGAGCACTGTGCAGAGCGAGTTGTTTCTTAGCTTCCCAAACAGCCGGGAGCAAGATGCTTTGGGGCCCTTCTCACCCTTTGGAAACAAGTCAGCACTTTGTGCCTTGCAGCTCTAGGACAATGTAGCACACCCAGAGCGGAAGTTCTACTTCAGCCGTATCAGGCCTGCAAAGAAACTGCGTTTCACAGGCCTTTGTAAGAGATGTTCCCGGTAGGCTGCAAGAGCACTGTGCAGAGGGACTTGTTTCTTAGCTTCCCAAAGAGCTGGAAGCAAAATGCTTTGAGACTCATCTGCCCCTTTGGAAAGAAGGCAGCACTTTGTGTCTTGCAGGTCTAGGGCAATGTAGCACACCCAGAGCAGATGTTCTACTTCTTCCAGGTCAGTCCTCAAAGAAACTTTGTTTCACAGTCCTTTGTAAGAGATGTTCCCGGTAGGCTGTTAGAGCACTGTGCAGAGCGAGTTGTTTCTTAGCTTCCCAAAGAGCTGGAAGCAAGATGCTTTGGGGCCCTTCTCACCCTTTGGAAAGAAGGCAGCACTTTGTGCCTTGCAGCTCTAGGGCAATGTAGCACACCCAGAGCAGAAGTTCTACTTCAGCCAGATCAGGCCCGCAAAGAAACTGCGTTTCACAGGCCTTTGTAAGAGATGTTCCCGGTAGGCTGTTAGAGCACTGTGCTGAGCGAGTTGTTTCTTAGATTCCCAACGAGCTGGAAGCAAGATGCTTTAGGGGCCATCTGCCCTTAAGGAAAGAAGGCAGCACTTTGTGCCTTGCAGCTCTAGGGCAATGTAGCACACCCAGAGCAGATGTTCTACTTCTGCCAGGTCAGGCCTGCAAAGAAACTTCGTTTCACAGGCCTTTGTAAGAGATGTTGCCGGTAGGCTGTAAGAGCACTGTGCAGAGCGACTTATTTCTTAGCTTCCCAGAGAGCTGGAAGCAAGAAGCTTTGGGGCCCTTCTCACCCTTTGGAAAGAAGGCAGCACTTTGTGCCTTGCAGCTCTAGGGCAATATAGCACACCCAGAGCAGAAGTTCTACTTCAGCTAGATCAGACCTGCAAAGAAACTGCGTTTCACAGGCCTTTGTAAGAGATGTTCCCTGTAGGCTGTTAGAGCACTGTGCAGAGCGAGTTGTTTCTTAGCTTCCCAAAGAGCTGGAAGCAAGATGCTTTGGGGGCCATCTGCCCTTAAGGAAAGAAGGCAGCACTTTGTGCCTTGCATCTCTAGGGCAATGTAGCACACCCAGAGCAGATGTTCAACTTCTGCCAGGTCAGGCCTGCAAAGAAACTGCGTTTCACAGGCCTTTGTAAGAGATGTTCCCGGTAGGCTGTAAGAGCACTGTGCAGAGCGACTTGTTTCTTATCTTCCCAGAGAGCTGGAAGCAAGATGCTTTTTGGCCCTTCTCACCCTTTGGAAAGAAGGCAGCACTTTGTGCCTTGCAGCTCTAGGGCAATGTAGCACACCCAGAGCAGAAGTTCTACTTCAGCCAGATCAGGCCCGCAAAGAAACTGCGTTTCACAGGCCTTTGTAAGAGATGTTCCCTGTAGGCTGTTAGAGCACTGTGCAGAGCGAGTTCTTTGTTAGCTTCCCAAAGACCTGGAAGCAAGATGCTGTGGGGGCCATCTGCCCCTAAGGAAAGAAGGCAGCACTTTGTGCCTTGCAGCTCTAGGGCAATGTAGAACACCCAGAGCAGATGTTCTACTTCTGCCAGGTCAGGCCTGCAAAGAAACTGCGTTTCACAGGCCTTTGTAAGAGATGTTCCCGGTAGGCTGTTAGAGCACTGTGCAGAGCGAGTTGTTTCTTAGCTTCCCAAACAGCCGGGAGCAAGATGCTTTGGGGCCCTTCTCACCCTTTGGAAACAAGTCAGCACTTTGTGCCTTGCAGCTCTAGGACAATGTAGCACACCCAGAGCGGAAGTTCTACTTCAGCCGTATCAGGCCTGCAAAGAAACTGCGTTTCACAGGCCTTTGTAAGAGATGTTCCCGGTAGGCTGTAAGAGCACTGTGCAGAGGGACTTGTTTCTTAGCTTCCCAAAGAGCTGGAAGCAGAATGCTTTGAGACTCATCAGCCTCCTTGGAAAGAAGGCAGCACTTTGTGTCTTGCAGGTCTAGGGCAATGTAGCATACCCAGAGCAGATGTTCTACTTCTTCCAGGTCAGTCCTCAAAGAAACTTCGTTTCACAGTCCTTTGTAAGAGATGTTCCCGGTAGGCTGTTAGAGCACTGTGCAGAGCGAGTTGTTTCTTAGCTTCCCAAAGAGCTGGAAGCAAGATGCTTTGGGGCCCTTCTCACCCTTTGGAAAGAAGGCAGCACTTTGCGCCTTGCAGCTCTAGGGCAATGTAGCACACCCAGAGCAGAAGTTCTACTTCAGCCAGATCAGGCCCGCAAAGAAACTGCGTTTCACAGGCCTTTGTAAGAGATGTTCCTCGTAGGCTGTTAGAGCACTGTGCAGAGCGAGTTGTTTCTTAGACTCCCAACGAGCTGGAAGGAAGATGCTTTAGGGGCCATCTGCCCTTAAGGAAAGAAGGCAGCACTTTGTGCCTTGCAGCTCTATGGCAATGTAGCACACCCAGAGCAGAAGTTCTACTTCAGCCAGATCAGGCCCGCAAAGAAACTGCGTTTCAAAGGCCTTTGTAAGAGATGTTCCCTGTAGGCTGTTAGAGCACTGTGCAGAGCGAGTTCTTTGTTAGCTTCCCAAAGACCTGGAAGCAAGATGCTGTGGGGGCCATCTGCCCTTAAGGAAAGAAGGCAGCACTTTGTGCCTTGCAGCTCTAGGGCAATGTAGCACACCCAGAGCAGATGTTCTACTTCTGCCAGGTCAGGCCTGTAAAGAAACTGCGTTTCACAGGCCTTTGTAAGAGATGTTCCCGGTAGGCTGTTAGAGCACTGTGCAGAGCGAGTTGTTTCTTAGCTTCCCAAACAGCCGGGAGCAAGATGCTTTGGGGCCCTTCTCACCCTTTGGAAACAAGTCAGCACTTTGTGCCTTGCAGCTCTAGGACAATGTAGCACACCCAGAGCGGAAGTTCTACTTCAGCCGTATCAGGCCTGCAAAGAAACTGCGTTTCACAGGCCTTTGTAAGAGATGTTCCCGGTAGGCTGTAAGAGCACTGTGCAGAGGGACTTGTTTCTTAGCTTCCCAAAGTGCTGGAAGCAAAATGCTTTGAGACTCATCTGCCCCTTTGGAAAGAAGGCAGCACTTTGTGTCTTGCAGGTCTAGGGCAATGTAGCACACCCAGAGCAGATGTTCTACTTCTTCCAGGTCAGTCCTCAAAGAAACTTTGTTTCACAGTCCTTTGTAAGAGATGTTCCCGGTAGGCTGTTAGAGCACTGTGCAGAGCGAGTTGTTTCTTAGCTTCCCAAACAGCCGGGAGCAAGATGCTTTGGTGCCCTTCTCACCCTTTGGAAACAAGTCAGCACTTTGTGCCTTGCAGCTCTAGGACAATGTAGCACACCCAGAGCGGAAGTTCTACTTCAGCCGTATCAGGCCTGCAAAGAAACTGCGTTTCACAGGCCTTTGTAAGAGATGTTCCCGGTAGGCTGTAAGAGCACTGTGCAGAGGGACTTGTTTCTTAGCTTCCCAAAGAGCTGGAAGCAAAATGCTTTGAGACTCATCTGCCCCTTTGGAAAGAAGGCAGCACTTTGTGTCTTGCAGGTCTAGGGCAATGTAGCACACTCAGAGCAGATGTTCTACTTCTTCCAGGTCAGTCCTCAAAGAAACTTCGTTTCACAGTCCTTTGTAAGAGATGTTCCCGGTAGGCTGTTAGAGCACTGTGCAGAGCGAGTTGTTTCTTAGCTTCCCAAAGAGCTGGAAGCAAGATGCTTTGGGGCCCTTCTCACCCTTTGGAAAGAAGGCAGCACTTTGTGCCTTGCAGCTCTAGGGCAATGTAGCACACCCAGAGCAGAAGTTCTACTTCAGCCAG
Organism: Equus asinus; assembly: GCF_041296235.1. NCBI lineage: Eukaryota > Metazoa > Chordata > Mammalia > Perissodactyla > Equidae > Equus > Equus asinus. The sequence goes on along the minus strand of NC_091790.1, from coordinate 71,159,755 downwards.
ATCAGGCCCGCAAAGAAACTGCGTTTCACAGGCCTTTGTAAGAGATGTTCCTGATAGGCTGTTAGAGCACTGTGCAGAGCGAGTTGTTTCTTAGATTCCCAACGAGCTGGAAGCAAGATGCTTTAGGGGCCATCTGCCCTTAAGGAAAGAAGGCAGCACTTTGTGCCTTGCAGCTCTAGGGCAATGTAGCACACCCAGAGCAGATGTTCTACTTCTGCCAGGTCAGGCCTGCAAAGAAACTTCGTTTCACAGGCCTTTGTAAGAGATGTTGCCGGTAGGCTGTAAGAGCACTGTGCAGAGCGACTTATTTCTTAGCTTCCCAGAGAGCTGGAAGCAAGATGCTTTGGGGCCCTTCTCACCCTTTGGAAAGAAGGCAGCACTTTGTGCCTTGCAGCTCTAGGGCAATGTAGCACACCCAGAGCAGAAGTTCTACTTCAGCCAGATCAGGCCCGCAAAGAATCTGCGTTTCACAGGCCTTTGTAAGAGATGTTCCCGGTAGGCTGTTAGAGCACTGTGCAGAGCGAGTTGTTTCTTAGATTCCCAACGAGCTGGAAGAAAGATGCTGTGGGGGCCATCTGCCCTTAAGGAAAGAAGGCAGCACTTTGTGCCTTGCAGCTCTAGGGCAATGTAGCACACCCAGAGCAGATGTTCTACTTCTGCCAGGTCAGGCCTGTAAAGAAACTGCGTTTCACAGGCCTTTGTAAGAGATGTTCCCGGTAGGCTGTTAGAGCACTGTGCAGAGCGAGTTGTTTCTTAGCTTTCCAAACAGCCGGGAGCAAGATGCTTTGGGGCCCTTCTCACCCTTTGGAAACAAGTCAGCACTTTGTGCCTTGCAGCTCTAGGACAATGTAGCACACCCAGAGCGGAAGTTCTACTTCAGCCGTATCAGGCCTGCAAAGAAACTGCGTTTCACAGGCCTTTGTAAGAGATGTTCCCGGTAGGCTGTAAGAGCACTGTGCAGAGGGACTTGTTTCTTAGCTTCCCAAAGAGCTGGAAGCAAAATGCTTTGAGACTCATCTGCCCCTTTGGAAAGAAGGCAGCACTTTGTGTCTTGCAGGTCTAGGGCAATGTAGCACACCCAGAGCAGATGTTCTACTTCTTCGAGGTCAGTCCTCAAAGAAACTTCGTTTCACAGTCCTTTGTAAGAGATGTTCCCGGTAGGCTGTTAGAGCACTGTGCAGAGCGAGTTGTTTCTTAGCTTCCCAAAGAGCTGGAAGCAAGATGCTTTGGGGCCCTTCTCACCCTTTGGAAAGAAGGCAGCACTTTGTGCCTTGCAGCTCTAGGGCAATGTAGCACACCCAGAGCAGAAGTTCTACTTCAGCCAGATCAGGCCCGCAAAGAAACTGCGTTTCACAGGCCTTTGTAAGAGATGTTCCCGGTAGGCTGTTAGAGCACTGTGCAGAGCGAGTTGTTTCTTAGATTCCCAACGAGCTGGAAGCAAGATGCTTTAGGGGCCATCTGCCCTTAAGGAAAGAAGGCAGCACTTTGTGCCTTGCAGCTCTAGGGCAATGTAACACACCCAGAGCATAAGTTCTACTTCAGCTAGATCAGACCTGCAAAGAAACTGCGTTTCACAGGCCTTTGTAAGAGATGTTCCCTGTAGGCTGTTAGAGCACTGTGCAGAGCGAGTTGTTTCTTAGCTTCCCAAAGAGCTGGAAGCAAGATGCTTTGGGGGCCATCTGCCCTTAAGGAAAGAAGGCAGCTCTTTGTGCCTTGCATCCCTAGGGCAATGTAGCACACCCAGAGCAGATGTTCTACTACTGCCAGGTCAGGCCTGCAAAGAAACTGCGTTTCACAGGCCTTTGTAAGAGATGTTTCCGGTAGGCTGTAAGAGCACTGTGCAGAGCGACTTGTTTCTTAGCTTCCCAGAGAGCTGGAAGCAAGATGCTTTGGGCCCTTCTCACCCTTTGGAAAGAAGGCAGCACTTTGTGCCTTGCAGCTCTAGGGCAATGTAGCACACCCAGAGCAGAAGTTCTACTTCAGCCAGATCAGGCCCGCAAAGAAACTGCGTTTCACAGGCCTTTGTAAGAGATGTTCCCGGTAGGCTGCTAGAGCACTGTGCAGAGCGAGTTGTTTCTTAGCTTCCCAAAGAGCTGGAAGCAAGGTGCTTTAGGGGCCATCTGCCCTTAAGGAAAGAAGGCAGCACTTTGTGCCTTGCATCTCTAGGGCAATGTAGCACACCCAGAGCAGATGTTCTACTTCTGCCAGGTCAGGACTGCAAAGAAACTGCGTTTCACAGGCCTTTGTAAGAGATGTTCCCGGCAGGCTGTAAGAGCACTGTGCAGAGCGACTTATTTCTTAGCTTCCCAGAGAGCTGGAAGCAAGATGCTTTGGGGCCCTTCTCACCCTTTGGAAAGAAGGCAGCAATTTGTGCCTTGCAGCTCTAGGGCAATGTAGCACACCCAGAGCGGAAGTTCTACTTCAGCCGTATCAGGCCTGCAAAGAAACTGCGTTTCACAGGCCTTTGTAAGACATGTTCCCGGTAGGCTGTAAGAGCACTGTGCAGAGGGACTTGTTTCTTAGCTTCCCAAACAGCTGGAAGCAAAATGCTTTGAGACTCATCTGCCCCTTTGGAAAGAAGGCAGCACTTTGTGTCTTGCAGGTCTAGGGCAATGTAGCACACCCAGAGCAGATGTTCTACTTCTTCCAGGTCAGTCCTGCAAAGAAAATTCGTTTCACAGGCCTTTGTAAGAGATGTTCCCGGTAGGCTGTTAGAGCACTGTGCAGAGCGAGTTGTTTCTTAGCTTCCCAAAGAGCTGGAAGCAAGATGCTTTGGGGCCCTTCTCACCCTTTGGAAAGAAGGCAGCACTTTGTGCCTTGCAGCTCTAGGGCAATGTAGCACACCCAGAGCAGATGTTCTACTTCTGCCAGGTCAGGCCTGCAAAGAAACTGCGTTTCACAGGCCTTTGTAAGAGATGTTCCCGGTAGGCTTTAGAGCACTGTGCAGAGCGAGTTGTTTCTTAGCTTCCCAAACAGCCGGGAGCAAGATGCTTTGGGGCCCTTCTCACCCTTTGGAAACAAGTCAGCACTTTGTGCCTTGCAGCTCTAGGACAATGTAGCACAACCAGAGTGGAAGTTCTACTTCAGCCGTATCAGGCCTGCAAAGAAACTGCGTTTCACAGGCCTTTGTAAGAGATGTTCCCGGTAGGCTGTAAGAGCACTGTGCAGAGGGACTTGTTTCTTAGCTTCCCAAAGAGCTGGAAGCAAAATGCTTTGAGACTCATCTGCCCCTTTGGAAAGAAGGCAGCACTTTGTGTCTTGCAGGTCTAGGGCAATGTAGCACACCCAGAGCAGATGTTCTACTTCTGCCAGGTCAGGCCTGCAAAGAAACTGCGTTTCACAGGCCTTTGTAAGAGATGTTCCCGGTAGGCTGTAAGAGCACTGTGCAGAGGGACTTGTTTCTTAGCTTCCCAAAGAGCTGGAAGCAAAATGCTTTGAGACTCATCTGCCCCTTTGGAAAGAAGGCAGCACTTTGTGTCTTGCAGGTCTAGGGCAATGTAGCACACCCAGAGCAGATGTTCTACTTCTTCCAGGTCAGTCCTCAAAGAAACTTTGTTTCACAGTCCTTTGTAAGAGATGTTCCCGGTAGGCTGTTAGAGCACTGTGCAGAGCGAGTTGTTTCTTAGCTTCCCAAAGAGCTGGAAGCAAGATGCTTTGGGGGCCATCTGCCCTTAAGGAAAGAAGGCAGCACTTTGTGCCTTGCAGCTCTAGGGCAATGTAGCACACCCTGAGCAGATGTTCAACTTCTGCCAGGTCAGGCCTGCAAAGAAACTGCGTTTCACAGGCCTTTGTAAGAGATGTTCCCAGTAGGCTGTAAGAGCACTGTGCATAGCGACTTGTTTCTTAGCTTCCCAGAGAGCTGGAAGCAAGATGCTTTGGGGCCCTCCTCACCCTTTGGAAAGAAGGCAACACTTTGTGCCTTGCAGCTCTAGGGCAATGTAGCACACCCAGAGCAGATGTTCTACTTCTGCCAGGTCAGGCCTGCAAAGAAACTTCGTTTCACAGGCCTTTGTAAGAGATGTTGCCGGTAGGCTGTAAGAGCACTGTGCAGAGCGACTTATTTCTTAGCTTCCCAGAGAGCTGGAAGCAAGATGCTTTGGGGCCCTTCTCACCCTTTGGAAAGAAGGCAGCACTTTGTGCCTTGCAGCTCTAGGGCAATGTAGCACACCCAGAGCAGAAGTTCTACTTCAGATAGATCAGGCCTTCAAAGAAACTGCGTTTCACGGGCCTTTGTAAGAGATGTTCCCGGTAGGCTGTAAGAGCACTGTGCAGAGGGACTTGTTTCTTAGCTTCCCAAAGAGCTGGAAGCAAAATGCTTTGAGACTCATCTGCCCCTTTGGAAAGAAGGCAGCACTTTGTGTCTTGCAGGTCTAGGGCAATGTAGCACACCCAGAGCAGATGTTCTACTTCTTCCAGGTCAGTCCTCAAAGAAACTTCGTTTCACAGTCCTTTGTAAGAGATGTTCCCGGTAGGCTGTTAGAGCACTGTGCAGAGCGAGTTGTTTCTTAGCTTCCCAAAGAGCTGGAAGCAAGATGCTTTGGGGCCCTTCTCACCCTTTGGAAAGAAGGCAGCACTTTGTGCCTTGCAGCTCTAGGGCAATGTAGCACACCCAGAGCAGAAGTTCTACTTCAGCCAGATCAGGCCCGCAAAGAAACTGCGTTTCACAGGCCTTTGTAAGAGATGTTCCCGGTAGGCTGTTAGAGCACTGTGCAGAGCGAGTTGTTTCTTAGATTCCCAACGGGCTGGAAGCAAGATGCTTTAGGGGCCATCTGCCCTTAAGGAAAGAAGGCAGCACTTTGTGCCTTGCAGCTCTAGGGCAATGTAGCACACCCAGAGCAGAAGTTCTACTTCAGCTAGATCAGACCTGCAAAGAAACTGCGTTTCACAGGCCTTTGTAAGTGATGTTCCCTGTAGGCTGTTAGAGCACTGTGCAGAGCGAGTTGTTTCTTAGCTTCCCAAAGAGCTGGAAGCAAGATGCTTTGGGGGCCATCTGCCCTTAAGGAAAGAAGGCAGCACTTTGTGCCTTGCATCTCTAGGGCAATGTAGCACACCCAGAGCAGATGTTCTACTTCTGCCAGGTCAGGCCTGCAAAGAAACTGCGTTTCACAGGCCTTTGTAAGAGATGTTTCCGGTAGGCTGTAAGAGCACTGTGCAGAGCGACTTGTTTCTTAGCTTCCCAGAGAGCTGGAAGCAAGATGCTTCTGGCCCTTCTCACCCTTTGGAAAGAAGGCAGCACTTTGTGCCTTGCAGCTCTAGGGCAATGTAGCACACCCAGAGCAGAAGTTCTACTTCAGCCAGATCAGGCCCGCAAAGAAACTGCGTTTCACAGGCCTTTGTAAGAGATGTTCCCGGTAGGCTGCTAGAGCACTGTGCAGAGCGAGTTGTTTCTTAGCTTCCCAAAGAGCTGGAAGCAAGGTGCTTTAGGGGCCATCTGCCCTTAAGGAAAGAAGGCAGCACTTTGTGCCTTGCATCTCTAGGGCAATGTAGCACACCCAGAGCAGATGTTCTACTTCTGCCTGGTCAGGCCTGCAAAGAAACTGCGTTTCACAGGCCTTTGTAAGAGATGTTCCCGGTAGGCTGTAAGAGCACTGTGCAGAGCGACTTATTTCTTAGCTTCCCAGAGAGCTGGAAGCAAGATGCTTTGGGGCCCTTCTCACCCTTTGGAAAGAAGGCAGCAATTTGTGCCTTGCAGCTCTAGGGCAATGTAGCACACCCAGAGCGGAAGTTCTACTTCAGCCGTATCAGGCCTGCAAAGAAACTGCGTTTCACAGGCCTTTGTAAGACATGTTCCCGGTAGGCTGTAAGAGCACTGTGCAGAGGGACTTGTTTCTTAGCTTCCCAAAGAGCTGGAAGCAAAATGCTTTGAGACTCATCTGCCCCTTTGGAAAGAAGGCAGCACTTTGTGTCTTGCAGGTCTAGGGCAATGTAGCACACCCAGAGCAGATGTTCTACTTCTTCCAGGTCAGTCCTGCAAAGAAAATTCGTTTCACAGTCCTTTGTAAGAGATGTTCCCGGTAGGCTGTTAGAGCACTGTGCAGAGCGAGTTGTTTCTTAGCTTCCCAAAGAGCTGGAAGCAAGATGCTTTGGGGCCCTTCTCACCCTTTGGAAAGAAGGCAGCACTTTGTGCCTTGCAGCTCTAGGGCAATGTAGCACACCCAGAGCAGAAGTTCTACTTCAGCCAGATCAGGCCCGCAAAGAAACTGCGTTTCACAGGCCTTTGTAAGAGATGTTCCCTGTAGGCTGTTAGAGCACTGTGCAGAGCGAGTTCTTTGTTAGCTTCCCAAAGACCTGGAAGCAAGATGCTGTGGGGGCCATCTGCCCCTAAGGAAAGAAGGCAGCACTTTGTGCCTTGCAGCTCTAGGGCAATGTAGAACACCCAGAGCAGATGTTCTACTTCTGCCAGGTCAGGTCTGCAAAGAAACTGCGTTTCACAGGCCTTTGTAAGAGATGTTCCCGGTAGGCTGTTAGAGCACTGTGCAGAGCGAGTTGTTTCTTAGCTTCCCAAACAGCCGGGAGCAAGATGCTTTGGGGCCCTTCTCACCCTTTGGAAACAAGTCAGCACTTTGTGCCTTGCAGCTCTAGGACAATGTAGCACACTCAGAGCAGATGTTCAACTTCTGCCAGGTCAGGCCTGCAAAGAAACTGCGTTTCACAGGCCTTTGTAAGAGATGTTCCCGGTAGGCTGTAAGAGCACTGTGCAGAGGGACTTGTTTCTTAGCTTCCCAAAGAGCTGGAAGCAAAATGCTTTGAGACTCATCTGCCCCTTTGGAAAGAAGGCAGCACTTTGTGTCTTGCAGGTCTAGGGCAATGTAGCACACCCAGAGCAGATGTTCTACTTCTTCCAGGTCAGTCCTCAAAGAAACTTCGTTTCACAGTCCTTTGTAAGAGATGTTCCCGGTAGGCTGTTAGAGCACTGTGCAGAGCGAGTTGTTTCTTAGCTTCCCAAAGAGCTGGAAGCAAGATGCTTTGGGGCCCTTCTCACCCTTTGGAAAGAAGGCAGCACTTTGTGCCTTGCAGCTCTAGGGCAATGTAGCACACCCAGAGCAGAAGTTCTACTTCAGCCAGATCAGGCCCGCAAAGAAACTGCGTTTCACAGGCCTTTGTAAGAGATGTTCCCGGTAGGCTGCTAGAGCACTGTGCAGAGCGAGTTGTTTCTTAGCTTCCCAAAGAGCTGGAAGCAAGGTGCTTTAGGGGCCATCTGCCCTTAAGGAAAGAAGGCAGCACTTTGTGCCTTGCATCTCTACGGCAATGTAGCACACCCAGAGCAGATGTTCTACTTCTGCCAGGTCAGGCCTGCAAAGAAACTGCGTTTCACAGGCCTTTGTAAGAGATGTTCCCGGTAGGCTGTAAGAGCACTGTGCAGAGCGACTTATTTCTTAGCTTCCCAGAGAGCTGGAAGCAAGATGCTTTGGGGCCCTTCTCACCCTTTGGAAAGAAGGCAGCAATTTGTGCCTTGCAGCTCTAGGGCAATGTAGCACACCCAGAGCGGAAGTTCTACTTCAGCCGTATCAGGCCTGCAAAGAAACTGCGTTTCACAGGCCTTTGTAAGACATGTTCCCGGTAGGCTGTAAGAGCACTGTGCAGAGGGACTTGTTTCTTAGCTTCCCAAAGAGCTGGAAGCAAAATGCTTTGAGACTCATCTGCCCCTTTGGAAAGAAGGCAGCACTTTGTGTCTTGCAGGTCTAGGGCAATGTAGCACACCCAGAGCAGATGTTCTACTTCTTCCAGGTCAGTCCTGCAAAGAAAATTCGTTTCACAGTCCTTTGTAAGAGATGTTCCCGGTAGGCTGTTAGAGCACTGTGCAGAGCGAGTTGTTTCTTAGCTTCCCAAAGAGCTGAAAGCAAGATGCTTTGGGGCCCTTCTCACCCTTTGGAAAGAAGGCAGCACTTTGTGCCTTGCAGCTCTAGGGCAATGTAGCACACCCAGAGCAGATGTTCAACTTCTGCCAGGTCAGGCCTGCAAAGAAACAGCGTTTCACAGGCCTTTGTAAGAGATGTTCCCGGTACGCTGTAAGAGCACTGTGCAGAGCGACTTGTTTCTTAGCTTCCCAGAGAGCTGGAAGCAAGATGCTTTGGGGCCCTTCTCACCCTTTGGAAAGAAGGCAACACTTTGTGCCTTGCAGCTCTAAGGCAATGTAGCACACCCAGAGCAGATGTTCTACTTCTGCCAGGTCAGGCCTGCAAAGAAACTTCGTTTCACAGGCCTTTGTAAGAGATGTTGCCGGTAGGCTGTAAGAGCACTGTGCAGAGCGACTTATTTCTTAGCTTCCCAGAGAGCTGGAAGCAAGATGCTTTGGGGCCCTTCTCACCCTTTGGAAAGAAGGCAGCACTTTGTGCCTTGCAGCTCTAGGGCAATGTAGCACACCCAGAGCAGAAGTTCTACTTCAGCCAGATCAGGCCCGCAAAGAAACTGCGTTTCACAGGCCTTTGTAAGAGATGTTCCCTGTAGGCTGTTAGAGCACTGTGCAGAGCGAGTTCTTTGTTAGCTTCCCAAAGACCTGGAAGCAAGATGCTGTGGGGGCCATCTGCCCCTAAGGAAAGAAGGCAGCACTTTGTGCCTTGCAGCTCTAGGGCAATGTAGAACACCCAGAGCAGATGTTCTACTTCTGCCAGGTCAGGCCTGCAAAGAAACTGCGTTTCACAGGCCTTTGTATGAGATGTTCCCGGTAGGCTGTTAGAGCACTGTGCAGAGCGAGTTGTTTCTTAGCTTCCCAAACAGCCGGGAGCAAGATGCTTTGGGGCCCTTCTCACCCTTTGGAAACAAGTCAGCACTTTGTGCCTTGCAGCTCTAGGACAATGTAGCACACCCAGAGCGGAAGTTCTACTTCAGCCGTATCAGGCCTGCAAAGAAACTGCGTTTCACAGGCCTTTGTAAGAGATGTTCCCGGTAGGCTGTAAGAGCACTGTGCAGAGGGACTTGTTTCTTAGCTTCCCAAAGAGCTGGAAGCAAAATGCTTTGGGACTCATCTGCCCCTTTGGAAAGAAGGCAGCACTTTGTGTCTTGCAGGTCTAGGGCAATGTAGCACACCCAGAGCAGATGTTCTACTTCTTCCAGGTCAGTCCTCAAAGAAACTTTGTTTCACAGTCCTTTGTAAGAGATGTTCCCGGTAGGCTGTTAGAGCACTGTGCAGAGCGAGTTGTTTCTTAGCTTCCCAAAGAGCTGGAAGCAAGATGCTTTGGGGCCCTTCTCACCCTTTGGAAAGAAGGCAGCACTTTGTGCCTTGCAGCTCTAGGGCAATGTAGCACACCCAGAGCAGAAGTTCTACTTCAGCCAGATCAGGCCAGCAAAGAAACTGCGTTTCACAGGCCTTTTTAAGAGATGTTCCCGGTAGGCTGTTAGAGGACTGTGCAGAGCGAGTTGTTTCTTAGATTCCCAACGAGCTGGAAGCAAGATGCTTTAGGGGCCATCTGCCCTTAAGGAAAGAAGGCAGCACTTTGTGCCTTGCAGCTCTAGGGCAATGTAGCACACCCAGAGCAGATGTTCTACTTCTGCCAGGTCAGGCCTGCAAAGAAACTGCGTTTCACAGGCCTTTGTAAGAGATGTTCCCGGTAGGCTGTAAGAGCACTGTGCAGAGCGACTTATTTCTTAGCTTCCCAGAGAGCTGGAAGCAAGAAGCTTTGGGGCCCTTCTCACCCTTTGGAAAGAAGGCAGCACTTTATGCCTTGCAGCTCTAGGGCAATGTAGCACACCCAGAGCAGAAGTTGTACTTCAGCTAGATCAGACATGCAAAGAAACTGCGTTTCACAGGACTTTGTAAGAGATGTTCCCTGTAGGCTGTTAGAGCACTGTGCAGAGCGAGTTCTTTGTTAGCTTCCCAAAGACCTGGAAGCAAGATGCTGTGGGGGCCATCTGCCCCTAAGGAAAGAAGGCAGCACTTTGTGCCTTGCAGCTCTAGGGCATTGTAGAACACCCAGAGCAGATGTTCTACTTCTGCCAGGTCAGGCCTGCAAAGAAACTGCGTTTCACAGGCCTTTGTAAGAGATGTTCCCGGTAGGCTGTTAGAGCACTGTGCAGAGCGAGTTGTTTCTTAGCTTCCCAAAGAGCTGGAAGCAAGATGCTTTGGGGGCCATCTGCCCTTAAGGAAAGAAGGCAGCACTTTGTGCCTTGCATCTCTAGGGCAATGTAGCACACCCAGAGCAGATGTTCAACTTCTGCCAGGTCAGGCCTGCAAAGAAACTGCGTTTCACAGGCCTTTGTAAGAGATGTTCCCGGTAGGCTGTAAGAGCACTGTGCAGAGCGACTTATTTCTTAGCTTCCCAGAGAGCTGGAAGCAAGATGCTTTGGGGCCCTTCTCACCCTTTGGAAAGAAGGCAGCAATTTGTGCCTTGCAGCTCTAGGGCAATGTAGCACACCCAGAGCGGAAGTTCTACTTCAGCCGTATCAGGCCTGCAAAGAAACTGCGTTTCACAGGCCTTTGTAAGAGATGTTCCCGGTAGGCTGTAAGAGCACTGTGCAGAGGGACTTGTTTCTTAGCTTCCCAAAGAGCTGGAAGCAAAATGCTTTGAGACTCATCTGCCCCTTTGGAAAGAAGGCAGCACTTTGTGTCTTGCAGGTCTAGGGCAATGTAGCACACCCAGAGCAGATGTTCTACTTCTTCCAGGTCAGTCCTGCAAAGAAAATTCGTTTCACAGTCCTTTGTAAGAGATGTTCCCGGTAGGCTGTTAGAGCACTGTGCAGAGCGAGTTGTTTCTTAGCTTCCCAAAGAGCTGGAAGCAAGATGCTTTGGGGCCCTTCTCACCCTATGGAAAGAAGGCAGCACTTTGTGCCTTGCAGCTCTAGGGCAATGTAGCACACCCAGAGCAGATGTTCTACTTCTGCCAGGTCAGGCCTGCAAAGAAACTGCGTTTCACAGGCCTTTGTAAGAGATGTTCCCGGTAGGCTGTTAGAGCACTGTGCAGAGCGAGTTGTTTCTTAGCTTCCCAAACAGCCGGGAGCAAGATGCTTTGGGGCCCTTCTCACCCTTTGGAAACAAGTCAGCACTTTGTGCCTTGCAGCTCTAGGACAATGTAGCACACCCAGAGCGGAAGTTCTACTTCAGCCGTATCAGGCCTGCAAAGAAACTGCGTTTCACAGGCCTTTGTAAGAGATGTTCCCGGTAGGCTGTAAGAGCACTGTGCAGAGGGACTTGTTTCTTAGCTTCCCAAAGAGCTGGAAGCAAAATGCTTTGAGACTCATCTGCCCCTTTGGAAAGAAGGCAGCACTTTGTGTCTTGCAGGTCTAGGGCAATGTAGCACACCCATAGCAGATGTTCTACTTCTTCCAGGTCAGTCCTCAAAGAAACTTTGTTTCACAGTCCTTTGTAAGAGATGTTCCCGGTAGGCTGTTAGAGCACTGTGCAGAGCGAGTTGTTTATTAGCTTCCCAAAGAGCTGGAAGCAAGATGCTTTGGGGCCCTTCTCACCCTTTGGAAAGAAGGCAGCACTTTGTGCCTTGCAGCTCTAGGGCAATGTAGCACACCCAGAGCAGAAGTTCTACTTCAGCCAGATCAGGCCAGCAAAGAAACTGCGTTTCACAGGCCTTTTTAAGAGATGTTCCCGGTAGGCTGTTAGAGCACTGTGCAGAGCGAGTTGTTTCTTAGATTCCCAACGAGCTGGAAGCAAGATGCTTTAGGGGCCATCTACCCTTAAGGAAAGAAGGCAGCACTTTGTGCCTTGCAGCTCTAGGGCAATGTAGCACACCCAGAGCAGATGTTCTACTTCTGCCAGGTCAGGCCTGCAAAGAAACTTCGTTTCACAGGCCTTTGTAAGAGATGTTCCCGGTAGGCTGTAAGAGCACTGTGCAGAGCGACTTATTTCTTAGCTTCCCAGAGAGCTGGAAGCAAGAAGCTTTGGGGCCCTTCTCACCCTTTGGAAAGAAGGCAGCACTTTATGCCTTGCAGCTCTAGGGCAATGTAGCACACCCAGAGCAGAAGTTCTACTTCAGCTAGATCAGACATGCAAAGAAACTGCGTTTCACAGGCCTTTGTAAGAGATGTTCCCTGTAGGCTGTTAGAGCACTGTGCAGAGCGAGTTGTTTCTTAGATTCCCAAAGAGCTGGAAGCAAGATGCTTTGGGGGCCATCTGCCCTTAAGGAAAGAAGGCAGCACTTTGTGCCTTGCATCTCTAGGGCAATGTAGCACACCCAGAGCAGATGTTCTACTTCTGCCAGGTCAGGCCTGCAAAGAAACTGCGTTTCACAGGCCTTTGTAAGAGATGTTCCCGGTAGGCTGTAAGAGCACTGTGCAGAGGGACTTGTTTCTTAGCTTCCCAGAGAGCTGGAAGCAAGATGCTTTGGGCCCTTCTCACCCTACGGAAAGAAGGCAGCACTTTGTGCCTTGCAGCTCTAGGGCAATGTAGCACACCCAGAGCAGAAGTTCTACTTCAGCCAGATCAGGCCCGCAAAGAAACTGCGTTTCACAGGCCTTTGTAAGAGATGTTCCCTGTAGGCTGTTAGAGCACTGTGCAGAGTGAGTTCTTTGTTAGCTTCCCAAAGACCTGGAAGCAAGATGCTGTGGGGGCCATCTGCCCTTAAGGAAAGAAGGCAGCACTTTGTGCCTTGCAGCTCTAGGGCAATGTAGCACACCCAGAGCAGATGTTCTACTTCTGCCAGGTCAGGCCTGCAAAGAAACTGCGTTTCACAGGCCTTTGTAAGAGATGTTCCCGGTAGGCTGTTAGAGCACTGTGCAGAGCGAGTTGTTTCTTAGCTTCCCAAACAGCCGGGAGCAAGATGCTTTGGGGCCCTTCTCACCCTTTGGAAACAAGTCAGCACTTTGTGCCTTGCACCTCTAGGACAATGTAGCACACCCAGAGCGGAAGTTCTACTTCAGCCGTATCAGGCCTGCAAAGAAACTGCGTTTCACAGGCCTTTGTAAGAGATGTTCCCGGTAGGCTGTAAGAGCACTGTGCAGAGGGACTTGTTTCTTACCTTCCCAAAGAGCTGGAAGCAAAATGCTTTGAGACTCATCTGCCCCTTTGGAAAGAAGGCAGCACTTTGTGTCTTGCAGGTCTAGGGCAATGTAGCACACCCAGAGCAGATGTTCTACTTCTTCCAGGTCAGTCCTCAAAGAAACTTTGTTTCACAGTCCTTTGTAAGAGATGTTCCCGGTAGGCTCTTAGGGCACTGTGCAGAGCGAGTTGTTTCTTAGCTTCCCAAAGAGCTGGAAGCAAGATGCTTTGGGGCCCTTCTCACCCTTTGGAAAGAAGGCAGCACTTTGTGCCTTGCAGCTCTAGGGCAATGTAGCACACCCAGAGCAGAAGTTCTACTTCAGCCAGATCAGGCCCGCAAAGAAACTGCGTTTCACAGGCCTTTGTAAGAGATGTTCCCGGTAGGCTGTTAGAGCACTGTGCAGAGCGAGTTGTTTCTTAGATTCCCAACGAGCTGGAAGCAAGATGCTTTAGGGGCCATCTGCCCTTAAGGAAAGAAGGCAGCACTTTGTGCCTTGCAGCTCTAGGGCAATGTAGCACCCCCAGAGCAGATGTTCTACTTCTGCCAGGTCAGGCCTGCAAAGAAACTTCGTTTCACAGGCCTTTGTAAGAGATGTTGCCGGTAGGCTGTAAGAGCACTGTGCAGAGCGACTTATTTCTTAGCATCCCAGAGAGCTGGAAGCAAGAAGCTTTGGGGCCCTTCTCACCCTTTGGAAAGAAGGCAGCACTTTATGCCTTGCAGCTCTAGGGCAATGTAGCACACCCAGAGCAGAAGTTCTACTTCAGCTAGATCAGACATGCAAAGAAACTGCGTTTCACAGGCCTTTGTAAGAGATGTTCCCTGTAGGCTGTTAGAGCACTGTGCAGAGCGAGTTGTTTCTTAGCTTCCCAAAGAGCTGGAAGCAAGATGCTTCGGGGCCATCTGCCCTTAAGGAAAGAAGGCAGCACTTTGTGCCTTGCATCTCTAGGGCAATGTAGCACACCCAGAGCAGATGTTCTACTTATGCCAGGTCAGGCCTGCAAAGAAACTGCGTTTCACAGGCCTTTGTAAGAGATGTTCCCGGTAGGCTGTAAGAGCACTGTGCAGAGGGACTTGTTTCCTAGCTTCCCAAAGAGCTGGAAGCAAAATGCTTTGAGACTCATCTGCCCCTTTGGAAAGAAGGCAGCACTTTGTGCCTTGCAGGTCTAGGGCAATGTAGCACACCCAGAGCAGATGTTCTACTTCTTCCTGGTCAGTCCTCAAAGAAACTTTGTTTCACAGTCCTTTGTAAGAGATGTTCCTGGTAGGTTGTTAGAGCACTGTGCAGAGCGAGTTGTTTCTTAGCTTCCCAAAGAGCTGGAAGCAAGATGCTTTGGGGCCCTTCTCACCCTTTGGAAAGAAGGCAGCACTTTGTGCCTTGCAGCTCTAGGGCAATGTAGCACCCCCAGAGCAGATGTTCTACTTCTGCCAGGTCAGGCCTGCAAAGAAACTTCGTTTCACAGGCCTTTGTAAGAGATGTTGCCGGTAGGCTGTAAGAGCACTGTGCAGAGCGACTTATTTCTTAGCTTCCCAGAGACCTGGAAGCAAGATGCTTTGGGGCCCTTCTCACCCTTGGGAAAGAAGGCAGCACTTTGTGCCTTGCAGCTCTAGGGCAATGTAGCACACCCAGAGCAGAAGTTCTACCTCAGCTAGATCAGACCTGCAAAGAAACTGCGTTTCACAGGCCTTTGTAAGAGATGTTCCCTGTAGGCTGTTAGAGCACTGTGCAGAGCGAGTTGTTTCTTAGCTTCCCAAAGAGCTGGAAGCAAGATGCTTTGGGGGCCATCTGCCCTTAAGGAAAGAAGGCAGCACTTTGTGCCTTGCATCTCTAGGGCAATGTAGCACACCCAGAGCAGATGTTCTACTTCTGCCAGGTCAGGCCTGCAAAGAAACGGCGTTTCACAGGCCTTTGTAAGAGATGTTCCCGGTAGGCTGTAAGAGCACTGTGCAGAGCGACTTGTTTCTTAGCTTCCCAGAGAGCTGGAAGCAAGATGCTTTGGGGCCCTTCTCACCCTTTGGAAAGAAGGCAGCACTTTGTGCCTTGCAGCTCTAGGGCAATGTAGCACACCCAGAGCAGATGTTCTACTTCTGCCAGGTCAGGCCTGCAAAGAAACTGCGTTTCACAGGCCTTTGTAAGAGATGTTCCCGGTAGGCTGTTAGAGCACTGTGCAGAGCGAGTTGTTTCTTAGCTTCCCAAACAGCCGGGAGCAAGATGCTTTGGGGCCCTTCTCACCCTTTGGAAACAAGTCAGCACTTTGTGCCTTGCAGCTCTAGGACAATGTAGCACACCCAGAGCGGAAGTTCTACTTCAGCCGTATCAGGCCTGCAAAGAAACTGCGTTTCACAGGCCTTTGTAAGAGATGTTCCCGGTAGGCTGTAAGAGCACTGTGCAGAGGGACTTGTTTCTTAGCTTCCCAAAGAGCTGGAAGCAAAATGCTTTGAGACTCATCTGCCCCTTTGGAAAGAAGGCAGCACTTTGTGTCTTGCAGGTCTAGGGCAATGTAGCACACCCATAGCAGATGTTCTACTTCTTCCAGGTCAGTCCTCAAAGAAACTTTGTTTCACAGTCCTTTGTAAGAGATGTTCCCGGTAGGCTGTTAGAGCACTGTGCAGAGCGAGTTGTTTATTAGCTTCCCAAAGAGCTGGAAGCAAGATGCTTTGGGGCCCTTCTCACCCTTTGGAAAGAAGGCAGCACTTTGTGCCTTGCAGCTCTAGGGCAATGTAGCACACCCAGAGCAGAAGTTCTACTTCAGCCAGATCAGGCCAGCAAAGAAACTGCGTTTCACAGGCCTTTTTAAGAGATGTTCCCGGTAGGCTGTTAGAGCACTGTGCAGAGCGAGTTGTTTCTTAGATTCCCAACGAGCTGGAAGCAAGATGCTTTAGGGGCCATCTGCCCTTAAGGAAAGAAGGCAGCACTTTGTGCCTTGCAGCTCTAGGGCAATGTAGCACACCCAGAGCAGATGTTCTACTTCTGCCAGGTCAGGCCTGCAAAGAAACTTCGTTTCACAGGCCTTTGTAAGAGATGTTCCCGGTAGGCTGTAAGAGCACTGTGCAGAGCGACTTATTTCTTAGCTTCCCAGAGAGCTGGAAGCAAGAAGCTTTGGGGCCCTTCTCACCCTTTGGAAAGAAGGCAGCACTTTATGCCTTGCAGCTCTAGGGCAATGTAGCACACCCAGAGCAGAAGTTCTACTTCAGCTAGATCAGACATGCAAAGAAACTGCGTTTCACAGGCCTTTGTAAGAGATGTTCCCTGTACGCTGTTAGAGCACTGTGCAGAGCGAGTTGTTTCTTAGATTCCCAAAGAGCTGGAAGCAAGATGCTTTGGGGGCCATCTGCCCTTAAGGAAAGAAGGCAGCACTTTGTGCCTTGCATCTCTAGGGCAATGTAGCACACCCAGAGCAGATGTTCTACTTCTGCCAGGTCAGGCCTGCAAAGAAACTGCGTTTCACAGGCCTTTGTAAGAGATGTTCCCGGTAGGCTGTAAGAGCACTGTGCAGAGGGACTTGTTTCTTAGCTTCCCAGAGAGCTGGAAGCAAGATGCTTTGGGCCCTTCTCACCCTACGGAAAGAAGGCAGCACTTTGTGCCTTGCAGCTCTAGGGCAATGTAGCACACCCAGAGCAGAAGTTCTACTTCAGCCAGATCAGGCCCGCAAAGAAACTGCGTTTCACAGGCCTTTGTAAGAGATGTTCCCTGTAGGCTGTTAGAGCACTGTGCAGAGTGAGTTCTTTGTTAGCTTCCCAAAGACCTGGAAGCAAGATGCTGTGGGGGCCATCTGCCCTTAAGGAAAGAAGGCAGCACTTTGTGCCTTGCAGCTCTAGGGCAATGTAGCACACCCAGAGCAGATGTTCTACTTCTGCCAGGTCAGGCCTGCAAAGAAACTGCGTTTCACAGGCCTTTGTAAGAGATGTTCCCGGTAGGCTGTTAGAGCACTGTGCAGAGCGAGTTGTTTCTTAGCTTCCCAAACAGCCGGGAGCAAGATGCTTTGGGGCCCTTCTCACCCTTTGGAAACAAGTCAGCACTTTGTGCCTTGCACCTCTAGGACAATGTAGCACACCCAGAGCGGAAGTTCTACTTCAGCCGTATCAGGCCTGCAAAGAAACTGCGTTTCACAGGCCTTTGTAAGAGATGTTCCCGGTAGGCTGTAAGAGCACTGTGCAGAGGGACTTGTTTCTTACCTTCCCAAAGAGCTGGAAGCAAAATGCTTTGAGACTCATCTGCCCCTTTGGAAAGAAGGCAGCACTTTGTGTCTTGCAGGTCTAGGGCAATGTAGCACACCCAGAGCAGATGTTCTACTTCTTCCAGGTCAGTCCTCAAAGAAACTTTGTTTCACAGTCCTTTGTAAGAGATGTTCCCGGTAGGCTCTTAGGGCACTGTGCAGAGCGAGTTGTTTCTTAGCTTCCCAAAGAGCTGGAAGCAAGATGCTTTGGGGCCCTTCTCACCCTTTGGAAAGAAGGCAGCACTTTGTGCCTTGCAGCTCTAGGGCAATGTAGCACACCCAGAGCAGAAGTTCTACTTCAGCCAGATCAGGCCCGCAAAGAAACTGCGTTTCACAGGCCTTTGTAAGAGATGTTCCCGGTAGGCTGTTAGAGCACTGTGCAGAGCGAGTTGTTTCTTAGATTCCCAACGAGCTGGAAGCAAGATGCTTTAGGGGCCATCTGCCCTTAAGGAAAGAAGGCAGCACTTTGTGCCTTGCAGCTCTAGGGCAATGTAGCACCCCCAGAGCAGATGTTCTACTTCTGCCAGGTCAGGCCTGCAAAGAAACTTCGTTTCACAGGCCTTTGTAAGAGATGTTGCCGGTAGGCTGTAAGAGCACTGTGCAGAGCGACTTATTTCTTAGCATCCCAGAGAGCTGGAAGCAAGAAGCTTTGGGGCCCTTCTCACCCTTTGGAAAGAAGGCAGCACTTTATGCCTTGCAGCTCTAGGGCAATGTAGCACACCCAGAGCAGAAGTTCTACTTCAGCTAGATCAGACATGCAAAGAAACTGCGTTTCACAGGCCTTTGTAAGAGATGTTCCCTGTAGGCTGTTAGAGCACTGTGCAGAGCGAGTTGTTTCTTAGCTTCCCAAAGAGCTGGAAGCAAGATGCTTCGGGGCCATCTGCCCTTAAGGAAAGAAGGCAGCACTTTGTGCCTTGCATCTCTAGGGCAATGTAGCACACCCAGAGCAGATGTTCTACTTATGCCAGGTCAGGCCTGCAAAGAAACTGCGTTTCACAGGCCTTTGTAAGAGATGTTCCCGGTAGGCTGTAAGAGCACTGTGCAGAGGGACTTGTTTCCTAGCTTCCCAAAGAGCTGGAAGCAAAATGCTTTGAGACTCATCTGCCCCTTTGGAAAGAAGGCAGCACTTTGTGCCTTGCAGGTCTAGGGCAATGTAGCACACCCAGAGCAGATGTTCTACTTCTTCCTGGTCAGTCCTCAAAGAAACTTTGTTTCACAGTCCTTTGTAAGAGATGTTCCTGGTAGGTTGTTAGAGCACTGTGCAGAGCGAGTTGTTTCTTAGCTTCCCAAAGAGCTGGAAGCAAGATGCTTTGGGGCCCTTCTCACCCTTTGGAAAGAAGGCAGCACTTTGTGCCTTGCAGCTCTAGGGCAATGTAGCACCCCCAGAGCAGATGTTCTACTTCTGCCAGGTCAGGCCTGCAAAGAAACTTCGTTTCACAGGCCTTTGTAAGAGATGTTGCCGGTAGGCTGTAAGAGCACTGTGCAGAGCGACTTATTTCTTAGCTTCCCAGAGACCTGGAAGCAAGATGCTTTGGGGCCCTTCTCACCCTTGGGAAAGAAGGCAGCACTTTGTGCCTTGCAGCTCTAGGGCAATGTAGCACACCCAGAGCAGAAGTTCTACCTCAGCTAGATCAGACCTGCAAAGAAACTGCGTTTCACAGGCCTTTGTAAGAGATGTTCCCTGTAGGCTGTTAGAGCACTGTGCAGAGCGAGTTGTTTCTTAGCTTCCCAAAGAGCTGGAAGCAAGATGCTTTGGGGGCCATCTGCCCTTAAGGAAAGAAGGCAGCACTTTGTGCCTTGCATCTCTAGGGCAATGTAGCACACCCAGAGCAGATGTTCTACTTCTGCCAGGTCAGGCCTGCAAAGAAACGGCGTTTCACAGGCCTTTGTAAGAGATGTTCCCGGTAGGCTGTAAGAGCACTGTGCAGAGCGACTTGTTTCTTAGCTTCCCAGAGAGCTGGAAGCAAGATGCTTTGGGGCCCTTCTCACCCTTTGGAAAGAAGGCAGCACTTTGTGCCTTGCAGCTCTAGGGCAATGTAGCACACCCAGAGCAGAAGTTCTACTTCAGCCAGATCAGGCCCGCAAAGAAACTGCATTTCACAGGCCTTTGTAAGAGATGTTCCCGGTAGGCTGTTAGAGCACTGTGCAGAGCGAGTTGTTTCTTAGATTCCCAACGAGCTGGAAGCAAGATGCTTTGGGGCCCTTCTCACCCTTTGGAAAGAAGGCAGCACTTTGTGCCTTGCAGCTCTAGGGCAATGTAGCACACCCATTGCAGAAGTTCTACTTCAGCTAGATCAGACCTGCAAAGAAACTGCGTTTCACAGGCCTTTGTAAGAGATGTTCCCTGTAGGCTGTTAGAGCACTGTGCAGAGCGAGTTGTTTCTTATCTTCCCAAAGAGCTGGAAGCAAGGTGCTTTAGGGGCCATCTGCCCTTAAGGAAAGAAGGCAGCACTTTGTGCCTTGCATCTCTAGGGCAATGTAGCACACCCAGAGCAGATGTTCTACTTCTGCCAGGTCAGGCCTGCAAAGAAACTGCGTTTCACAGGCCTTTGTAAGAGATGTTCCCGGTAGGCTGTAAGAGCACTGTGCAGAGCGACTTATTTCTTAGCTTCCCAGAGAGCTGGAAGCAAGATGCTTTGGGCCCCTTCTCACCCTTTGGAAAGAAGGCAGCACTTTGTGCCTTGCAGCTCTAGGGCAATGTAGCACACCCAGAGCGGAAGTTCTACTACAGCCGTATCAGGCCTGCAAAGAAACTGCGTTTCACAGGCCTTTGTAAGAGATGTTCCCGGTAGGCTGTAAGAGCACTGTGCAGAGGGACTTGTTTCTTAGCTTCCCAAAGAGCTGGAAGCAAAATGCTTTGAGACTCATCTGCCCCTTTGGAAAGAAGGCAGCACTTTGTGTCTTGCTGGTCTAGGGCAATGTAGCACACCCAGAGCAGATGTTCTACTTCTTCCAGGTCAGTCCTCAAAGAAACTTTGTTTCACAGTCCTTTGTAAGAGATGTTCCTGGTAGGCTGTTAGAGCACTGTGCAGAGCGAGTTGTTTCTTAGCTTCCCAAAGAGCTGGAAGCAAGATGCTTTGGGGCCCTTCTCACCCTTTGGAAAGAAGGCAGCACTTTGTGCCTTGCAGCTCTAGGGCAATGTAGCACACCCAGAGCAGAAGTTCTACTTCAGCCAGATCCGGCCCGCTAAGAAACTGCGTTTCACAGGCCTTTGTAAGAGATGTTCCCGGTAGGCTGTTAGAGCACTGTGCAGAGCGAGTTGTTTCTTAGATTCCCAACGAGCTGGAAGCAAGATGCTTTAGGGGCCATCTGCCCTTATGGAAAGAAGGCAGCACTTTGTGCCTTGCAGCTCTAGGGCAATGTAGCACCCCCAGAGCAGATGTTCTACTTCTGCCAGGTCAGGCCTGCAAAGAAACTTCGTTTCACAGGCCTTTGTAAGAGATGTTGCCGGTAGGCTGTAAGAGCACTGTGCAGAGCGACTTATTTCTTAGCTTCCCAGAGACCTGGAAGCAAGATGCTTTGGGGCCCTTCTCACCCTTGGGAAAGAAGGCAGCACTTTGTGCCTTGCAGCTCTAGGGCAATGTAGCACACCCAGAGCAGAAGTTCTACCTCAGCTAGATCAGACCTGCAAAGAAACTGCGTTTCACAGGCCTTTGTAAGAGATGTTCCCTGTAGGCTGTTAGAGCACTGTGCAGAGCGAGTTGTTTCTTAGCTTCCCAAAGAGCTGGAAGCAAGATGCTTTGGGGGCCATCTGCCCTTAAGGAAAGAAGGCAGCACTTTTTGCCTTGCAGCTCTAGGGCAATGTAGCACACCCAGAGCAGATGTTCTACTTCTGCCAGGTCAGGCCTGCAAAGAAACGGCGTTTCACAGGCCTTTGTAAGAGATGTTCCCGGTAGGCTGTAAGAGCACTGTGCAGAGCGACTTGTTTCTTAGCTTCCCAGAGAGCTGGAAGCAAGATGCTTTGGGGCCCTTCTCACCCTTTGGAAAGAAGGCAGCACTTTGTGCCTTGCAGCTCTAGGGCAATGTAGCACACCCAGAGCAGAAGTTCTACTTCAGCCAGATCAGGCCCGCAAAGAAACTGCATTTCACAGGCCTTTGTAAGAGATGTTCCCGGTAGGCTGTTAGAGCACTGTGCAGAGCGAGTTGTTTCTTAGATTCCCAACGAGCTGGAAGCAAGATGCTTTGGGGCCCTTCTCACCCTTTGGAAAGAAGGCAGCACTTTGTGCCTTGCAGCTCTAGGGCAATGTAGCACACCCATTGCAGAAGTTCTACTTCAGCTAGATCAGACCTGCAAAGAAACTGCGTTTCACAGGCCTTTGTAAGAGATGTTCCCTGTAGGCTGTTAGAGCACTGTGCAGAGCGAGTTGTTTCTTATCTTCCCAAAGAGCTGGAAGCAAGGTGCTTTAGGGGCCATCTGCCCTTAAGGAAAGAAGGCAGCACTTTGTGCCTTGCATCTCTAGGGCAATGTAGCACACCCAGAGCAGATGTTCTACTTCTGCCAGGTCAGGCCTGCAAAGAAACTGCGTTTCACAGGCCTTTGTAAGAGATGTTCCCGATAGGCTGTAAGAGCACTGTGCAGAGCGACTTATTTCTTAGCTTCCCAGAGAGCTGGAAGCAAGATGCTTTGGGGCCCTTCTCACCCTTTGGAAAGAAGGCAGCACTTTGTGCCTTGCAGCTCTAGGGCAATGTAGCACACCCAGAGCGGAAGTTCTACTTCAGCCGTATCAGGCCTGCAAAGAAACTGCCTTTCACAGGCCTTTGTAAGAGATGTTCCCGGTAGGCTGTAAGAGCACTGTGCAGAGGGACTTGTTTCTTAGCTTCCCAAAGAGCTGGAAGCAAAATGCTTTGAGACTCATCTGCCCCTTTGGAAAGAAGGCAGCACTTTGTGTCTTGCAGGTCTAGGGCAATGTAGCACACCCAGAGCAGATGTTCTACTTCTTCCAGGTCAGTCCTCAAAGAAACTTTGTTTCACAGTCCTTTGTAAGAGATGTTCCCGGTAGGCTGTTAGAGCACTGTGCAGAGCGAGTTGTTTCTTAGCTTCCCAAAGAGCTGGAAGCAAGATGCTTTGGGGCCCTTCTCACCCTTTGGAAAGAAGGCAGCACTTTGCGCCTTGCAGCTCTAGGGCAATGTAGCACACCCAGAGCAGAAGTTCTACTTCAGCTAGATCAGACCTGCAAAGAAACTGCGTTTCACAGGCCTTTGTAAGAGATGTTCCCGGTAGGCTGTAAGAGCACTGTGCAGAGGGACTTGTTTCTTAGCTTACCAAAGAGCTGGAAGCAAAATGCTTTGAGACTCATCTGCCCCTTTGGAAAGAAGGCAGCACTTTGTGTCTTGCAGGTCTAGGGCAATGTAGCACACCCAGAGCAGATGTTCTACTTCTTCCAGGTCAGTCCTGCAAAGAAAATTCGTTTCACAGTCCTTTGTAAGAGATGTTCCCGGTAGGCTGTTAGAGCACTGTGCAAAGCGAGTTGTTTCTTAGCTTCCCAAAGAGCTGGAAGCAAGATGCTTTGGGGCCCTTCTCACCCTTTGGAAAGAAGGCAGCACTTTGTGCCTTGCAGCTCTAGGGCAATGTAGCACACCCAGAGCAGATGTTCTACTTCTGCCTGGTCAGGCCTGCAAAGAAACTGCGTTTCACAGGCCTTTGTAAGAGATGTTCCCGGTAGGCTTTAGAGCACTGTGCAGAGCGAGTTGTTTCTTAGCTTCCCAAACAGCCGGGAGCAAGATGCTTTGGGGCCCTTCTCACCCTTTGGAAACAAGTCAGCACTTTGTGCCTTGCAGCTCTAGGACAATGTAGCACACCCAGAGCGGAAGTTCTACTTCAGCCGTATCAGGCCTGCAAAGAAACTGCGTTTCACAGGCCTTTGTAAGAGATGTTCCCGGTAGGCTGTAAGAGCACTGAGCAGAGGGACTTGTTTCTTAGCTTCCCAAAGAGCTGGAAGCAAAATGCTTTGAGACTCATCTGCCCCTTTGGAAAGAAGGCAGCACTTTGTGTCTTGCAGGTCTAGGGCAATGTAGCACACCCAGAGCAGATGTTCTACTTCTGCCAGGTCAGGCCTGCAAAGAAACTTCGTTTCACAGGCCTTTGTAAGAGATGTTGCCGGTAGGCTGTAAGAGCACTGTGCAGAGCGACTTATTTCTTAGCTTCCCAGAGAGCTGGAAGCAAGATGCTTTGGGGCCCTTCTCACCCTTTGGAAAGAAGGCAGCACTTTGTGCCTTGCAGCTCTAGGGCAATGTAGCACACCCAGAGCAGAAGTTCTACTTCAGCTAGATCAGACCTGCAAAGAAACTGCGTTTCACAGGCCTTTGTAAGAGATGTTCCTTGTAGGCTGTTAGAGCACTGTGCAGAGCGAGCTGTTTCTTAGCTTCCCAAAGAGCTGGAAGCAAGATGCTTTGGGGGCCATCTGCCCTTAAGGAAAGAAGGCAGCACTTTGTGCCTTGCATCTCTAGGGCAATGTAGCACACCCAGAGTAGATGTTCTACTTCTGCCACGTCAGGCCTGCAAAGAAACTGCGTTTCACAGGCCTTTGTAAGAGATGTTCCCGGTAGGCTGTAAGAGCACTGTGCAGAGCGACTTGTTTCTTAGCTTCCCAGAGAGCTGGAAGCAAGATGCTTTGGGGCCCTTCTCACCCTTTGGAAAGAAGGCAGCACTTTGTGCCTTGCAGCTCTAGGGCAATGTAGCACACCCAGAACAGAAGTTCTACTTCAGCCAGATCAGGCCCGCAAAGAAACTGCGTTTCACAGGCCTTTGTAAGAGATGTTCCCGGTAGGCTGTTAGAGCACTGTGCAGAGCGAGATGTTTCTTAGATTCCCAACGAGCTGGAAGCAAGATGCTTTAGGGGCCATCTGCCCTTAAGGAAAGAAGGCAGCACTTTGTGCCTTGCAGCTCTAGGGCAATGTAGCACACCCAGAACAGATGTTCTACTTCTGCCAGGTCAGGCCTGCAAAGAAACTTCGTTTCACAGGCCTTTGTAAGAGATGTTGCCGGTAGGCTGTAAGAGCACTGTGCAGAGCGACTTATTTCTTAGCTTCCCAGAGAGCTGGAAGCAAGATGCTTTGGGGCCCTTCTCACCCTTTGGAAAGAATGCAGCACTTTGTGCCTTGCAGCTCTAGGGCAATGTAGCACACCCAGAGCAGAAGTTCTACTTCAACCAGATCAGGCCCGCAAAGAAACTGCGTTTCACAGGCCTTTGTAAGAGATGTTCCCGGTAGGCTGTTAGAGCACTGTGCAGAGCGAGTTGTTTCTTAGATTCCCAACGAGCTGGAAGCAAGATGCTTTGGGGCCCTTCTCACCCTTTGGAAAGAAGGCAGCACTTTGTGCCTTGCAGCTCTAGGGCAATGTAGCACACCCATTGCAGAAGTTCTACTTCAGCAAGATCAGACCTGGAAAGAAACTGCGTTTCACAGGCCTTTGTAAGAGATGTTCCCTGTAGGCTGTTAGAGCACTGTGCAGAGCGAGTTGTTTCTTAGCTTCCCAAAGAGCTGGAAGCAAGGTGCTTTAGGGGCCATCTGCCCTTAAGGAAAGAAGGCAGCACTTTGTGCCTTGCATCTCTAGGGCAATGTAGCACACCCAGAGCAGATGTTCTACTTCTGCCAGGTCAGGCCTGCAAAGAAACTGCGTTTCACAGGCCTTTGTGAGAGATGTTCCCGGTAGGCTGTAAGAGCACTGTGCAGAGCGACTTGTTTCTTAGCTTCCCAGAGAGCTGGAAGCAAGATGCTTTGGGGCCCTTCTCACCCTTTGGAAAGAAGGCAGCACTTTGTGCCTTGCAGCTCTAGGGCAATGTAGCACACCCAGAGCGGAAGTTCTACTTCAGCCTTATCAGGCCTGCAAAGAAACTGCGTTTCACAGGCCTTTGTAAGAGATGTTCCCGGTAGGCTGTAAGAGCACTGTGCAGAGGGACTTGTTTCTTAGCTTCCCAAAGAGCTGGAAGCAAAATGCTTTGAGACTCATCTGCCCTTTTGGAAAGAAGGCAGCACTTTGTGTCTTGCAGGTCTAGGGCAATGTAGCACACCCAGAGCAGATGTTCTACTTCTTCCAGGTCAGTCCTGCAAAGAAACTTCGTTTCACAGTCCTTTGTAAGAGATGTTCCCGGTAGGCTGTTAGAGCACTGTGCAGAGCGAGTTGTTTTTTAGCTTCCCAAAGAGCTGGAAGCAAGATGCTTTGGGGCCCTTCTCACCCTTTGGAAAGAAGGCAGCACTTTGTGCCTTGCAGCTCTAGGGCAATGTAGCACACCCAGAGCAGAAGTTCTACTTCAGCCAGATCAGGCCCGCAAAGAAACTGCGTTTCACAGGCCTTTGTAAGAGATGTTCCCGGTAGGCTGTTAGAGCACTGTGCAGAGCGAGTTGTTTCTTAGCTTCCCAACGAGCTGGAAGCAAGATGCTTTAGGGGCCATCTGCCCTTAAGGAAAGAAGGCAGCACTTTGTGCCTTGCAGCTCTAGGGCAATGTAGCACACCCAGAGCAGATGTTCTACTTCTGCCAGGTCAGGCCTGCAAAGAAACTTCGTTTCACAGGCCTTTGTAAGAGATGTTGCCGGTAGGCTGTAAGAGCACTGTGCAGAGCGACTTATTTCTTAGCTTCCAAGAGAGCTGGAAGCAAGATGCTTTGGGGCCCTTCTCACCCTTTGGAAAGAAGGCAGCACTTTGTGCCTTGCAGCTCTAGGGCAATGTAGCACACCCAGAGCGGAAGTTCTACTTCAGCCGTATCAGGCCTGCAAAGAAACTGCGTTTCACAGGCCTTTGTAAGAGATGTTCCCGGTAGGCTGTAAGAGCACTGTGCAGAGGGACTTGTTTCTTAGCTTACCAAAGAGCTGGAAGCAAAATGCTTTGAGACTCATCTGCCCCTTTGGAAAGAAGGCAGCACTTTGTGTCTTGCAGGTCTAGGGCAATGTAGCACACCCAGAGCAGATGTTCTACTTCTTCCAGGTCAGTCCTGCAAAGAAAATTCGTTTCACAGTCCTTTGTAAGAGATGTTCCCGGTAGGCTGTTAGAGCACTGTGCAAAGCGAGTTGTTTCTTAGCTTCCCAAAGAGCTGGAAGCAAGATGCTTTGGGGCCCTTCTCACCCTTTGGAAAGAAGGCAGCACTTTGTGCCTTGCAGCTCTAGGGCAATGTAGCACACCCAGAGCAGATGTTCTACTTCTGCCAGGTCAGGCCTGCAAAGAAACTGCGTTTCACAGGCCTTTGTAAGAGATGTTCCCGGTAGGCTTTAGAGCACTGTGCAGAGCGAGTTGTTTCTTAGCTTCCCAAACAGCCGGGAGCAAGATGCTTTGGGGCCCTTCTCACCCTTTGGAAACAAGTCAGCACTTTGTGCCTTGCAGCTCTAGGACAATGTAGCACACCCAGAGCGGAAGTTCTACTTCAGCCGTATCAGGCCTGCAAAGAAACTGCGTTTCACAGGCCTTTGTAAGAGATGTTCCCGGTAGGCTGTAAGAGCACTGTGCAGAGGGACTTGTTTCTTAGCTTCCCAAAGAGCTGGAAGCAAAATGCTTTGAGACTCATCTGCCCCTTTGGAAAGAAGGCAGCACTTTGTGTCTTGCAGGTCTAGGGCAATGTAGCACACCCAGAGCAGATGTTCTACTTCTTCCAGGTCAGTCCTCAAAGAATCTTTGTTTCACAGTCCTCTGTAAGAGATGTTCCTGGTAGGCTGTTAGAGCACTGTGCAGAGCGAGTTGTTTCTTAGCTTCCCAAAGAGCTGGAAGCAAGATGCTTTGGGGCCCTTCTCACCCTTTGGAAAGAAGGCAGCACTTTGTGCCTTGCAGCTCTAGGGCAATGTAGCACACCCAGAGCAGAAGTTCTACTTCAGCCAGATCAGGCCCGCAAACAAACTGCATTTCACAGGCCTTTGTAAGAGATGTTCCCGGTAGGCTGTTAGAGCACTGTGCAGAGCGAGTTGTTTCTTAGATTCCCAACGAGCTGGAAGCAAGATGCTTTAGGGGCCATCTGCCCTTAAGGAAAGAAGGCAGCACTTTGTGCCTTGCAGCTCTAGGGCAATGTAGCACACCCAGAGGAGATGTTCTACTTCTTCCAGGTCAGGCCTGCAAAGAAACTTCGTTTCACAGGCCTTTGTAAGAGATGTTGCCGGTAGGCTGTAAGAGCACTGTGCAGAGCGACTTATTTCTTAGCTTCCCAGAGAGCTGGAAGCAAGATGCTTTGGGGCCCTTCTCACCCTTTGGAAAGAAGGCAGCACTTTGTGCCTTGCAGCTCTAGGGCAATGTAGCACACCCAGAGCAGAAGTTCTACTTCAGCTAGATCAGACCTGCAAAGAAACTGCGTTTCACAGGCCTTTGTAAGAGATGTTCCTTGTAGGCTGTTAGAGCACTGTGCAGAGCGAGCTGTTTCTTAGCTTCCCAAAGAGCTGGAAGCAAGATGCTTTGGGGGCCATCTGCCCTTAAGGAAAGAAGGCAGCACTTTGTGCCTTGCATCTCTAGGGCAATGTAGCACACCCAGAGTAGATGTTCTACTTCTGCCACGTCAGGCCTGCAAAGAAACTGCGTTTCACAGGCCTTTGTAAGAGATGTTCCCGGTAGGCTGTAAGAGCACTGTGCAGAGCGACTTGTTTCTTAGCTTCCCAGAGAGCTGGAAGCAAGATGCTTTGGGGCCCTTCTCACCCTTTGGAAAGAAGGCAGCACTTTGTGCCTTGCAGCTCTAGGGCAATGTAGCACTCCCAGAACAGAAGTTCTACTTCAGCCAGATCAGGCCCGCAAAGAAACTGCGTTTCACAGGCCTTTGTAAGAGATGTTCCCGGTAGGCTGTTAGAGCACTGTGCAGAGCGAGATGTTTCTTAGATTCCCAACGAGCTGGAAGCAAGATGCTTTAGGGGCCATCTGCCCTTAAGGAAAGAAGGCAGCACTTTGTGCCTTGCAGCTCTAGGGCAATGTAGCACACCCAGAACAGATGTTCTACTTCTGCCAGGTCAGGCCTGCAAAGAAACTTCGTTTCACAGGCCTTTGTAAGAGATGTTGCCGGTAGGCTGTAAGAGCACTGTGCAGAGCGACTTATTTCTTAGCTTCCCAGAGAGATGGAAGCAAGATGCTTTGGGGCCCTTCTCACCCTTTGGAAAGAATGCAGCACTTTGTGCCTTGCAGCTCTAGGGCAATGTAGCACACCCAGAGCAGAAGTTCTACTTCAACCAGATCAGGCCCGCAAAGAAACTGCGTTTCACAGGCCTTTGTAAGAGATGTTCCCGGTAGGCTGTTAGAGCACTGTGCAGAGCGAGTTGTTTCTTAGATTCCCAACGAGCTGGAAGCAAGATGCTTTGGGGCCCTTCTCACCCTTTGGAAAGAAGGCAGCACTTTGTGCCTTGCAGCTCTAGGGCAATGTAGCACACCCATTGCAGAAGTTCTACTTCAGCAAGATCAGACCTGGAAAGAAACTGCGTTTCACAGGCCTTTGTAAGAGATGTTCCCGGTAGGCTGTTAGAGCACTGTGCAGAGCGAGTTGTTTCTTAGCTTCCCAAAGAGCTGGAAGCAAGGTGCTTTAGGGGCCATCTGCCCTTAAGGAAAGAAGGCAGCACTTTGTGCCTTGCATCTCTAGGGCAATGTAGCACACCCAGAGCAGATGTTCTACTTCTGCCAGGTCAGGCCTGCAAAGAAACTGCGTTTCACAGGCCTTTGTGAGAGATGTTCCCGGTAGGCTGTAAGAGCACTGTGCAGAGCGACTTGTTTCTTAGCTTCCCAGAGAGCTGGAAGCAAGATGCTTTGGGGCCCTTCTCACCCTTTGGAAAGAAGGCAGCACTTTGTGCCTTGCAGCTCTAGGGCAATGTAGCACACCCAGAGCGGAAGTTCTACTTCAGCCTTATCAGGCCTGCAAAGAAACTGCGTTTCACAGGCCTTTGTAAGAGATGTTCCCGGTAGGCTGTAAGAGCACTGTGCAGAGGGACTTGTTTCTTAGCTTCCCAAAGAGCTGGAAGCAAAATGCTTTGAGACTCATCTGCCCTTTTGGAAAGAAGGCAGCACTTTGTGTCTTGCAGGTCTAGGGCAATGTAGCACACCCAGAGCAGATGTTCTACTTCTTCCAGGTCAGTCCTGCAAAGAAACTTCGTTTCACAGTCCTTTGTAAGAGATGTTCCCGGTAGGCTGTTAGAGCACTGTGCAGAGCGAGTTGTTTTTTAGCTTCCCAAAGAGCTGGAAGCAAGATGCTTTGGGGCCCTTCTCACCCTTTGGAAAGAAGGCAGCACTTTGTGCCTTGCAGCTCTAGGGCAATGTAGCACACCCAGAGCAGAAGTTCTACTTCAGCCAGATCAGGCATGCAAAGAAACTGCGTTTCACAGGCCTTTGTAAGAGATGTTCCCGGTAGGCTGTTAGAGCACTGTGCAGAGCGAGTTGTTTCTTAGCTTCCCAACGAGCTGGAAGCAAGATGCTTTAGGGGCCATCTGCCCTTAAGGAAAGAAGGCAGCACTTTGTGCCTTGCAGCTCTAGGGCAATGTAGCACACCCAGAGCAGATGTTCTACTTCTGCCAGGTCAGGCCTGCAAAGAAACTTCGTTTCACAGGCCTTTGTAAGAGATGTTGCCGGTAGGCTGTAAGAGCACTGTGCAGAGCGACTTATTTCTTAGCTTCCCAGAGAGCTGGAAGCAAGATGCTTTGGGGCCCTTCTCACCCTTTGGAAAGAAGGCAGCACTTTGTGCCTTGCAGCTCTAGGGCAATGTAGCACACCCAGAGCAGAAGTTCTACTTCAGCTAGATCAGACCTGCAAAGAAACTGCGTTTCACAGGCCTTTGTAAGAGATGTTCCTTGTAGGCTGTTAGAGCACTGTGCAGAGCGAGCTGTTTCTTAGCTTCCCAAAGAGCTGGAAGCAAGATGCTTTGGGGGCCATCTGCCCTTAAGGAAAGAAGGCAGCACTTTGTGCCTTGCATCTCTAGGGCAATGTAGCACACCCAGAGTAGATGTTCTACTTCTGCCACGTCAGGCCTGCAAAGAAACTGCGTTTCACAGGCCTTTGTAAGAGATGTTCCCGGTAGGCTGTAAGAGCACTGTGCAGAGCGACTTGTTTCTTAGCTTCCCAGAGAGCTGGAAGCAAGATGCTTTGGGGCCCTTCTCACCCTTTGGAAAGAAGGCAGCACTTTGTGCCTTGCAGCTCTAGGGCAATGTAGCACACCCAGAACAGAAGTTCTACTTCAGCCAGATCAGGCCCGCAAAGAAACTGCGTTTCACAGGCCTTTGTAAGAGATGTTCCCGGTAGGCTGTTAGAGCACTGTGCAGAGCGAGATGTTTCTTAGATTCCCAACGAGCTGGAAGCAAGATGCTTTAGGGGCCATCTGCCCTTAAGGAAAGAAGGCAGCACTTTGTGCCTTGCAGCTCTAGGGCAATGTAGCACACCCAGAACAGATGTTCTACTTCTGCCAGGTCAGGCCTGCAAAGAAACTTCGTTTCACAGGCCTTTGTAAGAGATGTTGCCGGTAGGCTGTAAGAGCACTGTGCAGAGCGACTTATTTCTTAGCTTCCCAGAGAGCTGGAAGCAAGATGCTTTGGGGCCCTTCTCACCCTTTGGAAAGAATGCAGCACTTTGTGCCTTGCAGCTCTAGGGCAATGTAGCACACCCAGAGCAGAAGTTCTACTTCAACCAGATCAGGCCCGCAAAGAAACTGCGTTTCACAGGCCTTTGTAAGAGATGTTCCCGGTAGGCTGTTAGAGCACTGTGCAGAGCGAGTTGTTTCTTAGATTCCCAACGAGCTGGAAGCAAGATGCTTTGGGGCCCTTCTCACCCTTTGGAAAGAAGGCAGCACTTTGTGCCTTGCAGCTCTAGGGCAATGTAGCACACCCATTGCAGAAGTTCTACTTCAGCAAGATCAGACCTGGAAAGAAACTGCGTTTCACAGGCCTTTGTAAGAGATGTTCCCTGTAGGCTGTTAGAGCACTGTGCAGAGCGAGTTGTTTCTTAGCTTCCCAAAGAGCTGGAAGCAAGGTGCTTTAGGGGCCATCTGCCCTTAAGGAAAGAAGGCAGCACTTTGTGCCTTGCATCTCTAGGGCAATGTAGCACACCCAGAGCAGATGTTCTACTTCTGCCAGGTCAGGCCTGCAAAGAAACTGCGTTTCACAGGCCTTTGTGAGAGATGTTCCCGGTAGGCTGTAAGAGCACTGTGCAGAGCGACTTGTTTCTTAGCTTCCCAGAGAGCTGGAAGCAAGATGCTTTGGGGCCCTTCTCACCCTTTGGAAAGAAGGCAGCACTTTGTGCCTTGCAGCTCTAGGGCAATGTAGCACACCCAGAGCGGAAGTTCTACTTCAGCCGTATCAGGCCTGCAAAGAAACTGCGTTTCACAGGCCTTTGTAAGAGATGTTCCCGGTAGGCTGTAAGAGCACTGTGCAGAGGGACTTGTTTCTTAGCTTCCCAAAGAGCTGGAAGCAAAATGCTTTGAGACTCATCTGCCCTTTTGGAAAGAAGGCAGCACTTTGTGTCTTGCAGGTCTAGGGCAATGTAGCACACCCAGAGCAGATGTTCTACTTCTTCCAGGTCAGTCCTGCAAAGAAACTTCGTTTCACAGTCCTTTGTAAGAGATGTTCCCGGTAGGCTGTTAGAGCACTGTGCAGAGCGAGTTGTTTTTTAGCTTCCCAAAGAGCTGGAAGCAAGATGCTTTGGGGCCCTTCTCACCCTTTGGAAAGAAGGCAGCACTTTGTGCCTTGCAGCTCTAGGGCAATGTAGCACACCCAGAGCAGAAGTTCTACTTCAGCTAGATCTGGCCTGCAAAGAAACTGCGTTTCACAGGCCTTTGTAAGAGATGTTCCCGGTAGGCTGTTAGAGCACTGTGCAGAGCGAGTTGTTTCTCAGCTTCCCAAACAGCCGGAAGCAAGATGCTTTGGGGCCCTTCTCACCCTTTGGAAAGAAGGCAGCACTTTGTGCCTTGCAGCTCTAGGGCAATGTAGCACACCCACAGCAGAAGTTCTACTTCAGCCAGATCAGGCCCGCAAAGAAACTGCATTTCACAGGCCTTTGTAAGAGATGTTCCCGGTAGGCTGTTAGAGCACTGTGCAGAGCGAGTTGTTTCTTAGATTCCCAACGAGCTGGAAGCAAGATGCTTTAGGGGCCATCTGCCCTTAAGGAAAGAAGGCAGCACTTTGTGCTTTGCAGCTCTAGGGCAATGTAGCACCCCCAGAGCAGATGTTCTACTTCTGCCAGGTCAGGCCTGCAAAGAAACTTCGTTTCACAGGCCTTTGTAAGAGATGTTGCCGGTAGGCTGTAAGAGCACTGTGCAGAGCGACTTATTTCTTAGCTTCCCAGAGAGCTGGAAGCAAGATGCTTTGGGGCCCTTCTCACCCTTTGGAAAGAAGGCAGCACTTTGTGCCTTGCAGCTCTAGGGCAATGTAGCACACCCAGAGCAGAAGTTCTACTTCAGCTAGATCAGACCTGCAAAGAAACTGCGTTTCACAGGCATTTGTAAGAGATGTTCCCTGTAGGCTGTTAGAGCACTGTGCAGAGCGAGTTGTTTCTTAGCTTCCCAAAGAGCTGGAAGCAAGATGCTTTGGGGGCCATCTGCCCTTAAGGAAAGAAGGCAGCACTTTGTGCCTTGCATCTCTAGGGCAATGTAGCACACCCAGAGCAGAAGTTCTACTTCTGCCAGGTCAGGCCTGCAAAGAAACTGCGTTTCACAGGCCTTTGTAAGAGATGTTCCCGGTAGGCTGTTAGAGCACTGTGCAGAGCGACTTGTTTCTTAGCTTCCCAGAGAGCTGGAAGCAAGATGCTTTGGGGCCCTTCTCACCCTTTGGAAAGAAGGCAGCACTTTGTGCCTTGCAGCTCTAGGGCAATGTAGCACACCCAGAGCAGAAGTTCTACTTCAGCTAGATCTGGCCTGCAAAGAAACTGCGTTTCACAGGCCTTTGTAAGAGATGTTCCCGGTAGGCTGTTAGAGCACTGTGCAGAGCGAGTTGTTTCTCAGCTTCCCAAACAGCCGGAAGCAAGATGCTTTGGGGCCCTTCTCACCCTTTGGAAAGAAGGCAGCACTTTGTGCCTTGCAGCTCTAGGGCAATGTAGCACACCCACAGCAGAAGTTCTACTTCAGCCAGATCAGGCCCGCAAAGAAACTGCGTTTCACAGGCCTTTGTAAGAGATGTTCCCGGTAGGCTGTTAGAGCACTGTGCAGAGCGAGATGTTTCTTAGATTCCCAACGAGCTGGAAGCAAGATGCTTTAGGGGCCATCTGCCCTTAAGGAAAGAAGGCAGCACTTTGTGCCTTGCAGCTCTAGGGCAATGTAGCACACCCAGAGCAGATGTTCTACTTCTGCCAGGTCAGGCCTGCAAAGAAACTTCGTTTCACAGGCCTTTGTAAGAGATGTTGCCGGTAGGCTGTAAGAGCACTGTGCAGAGCGACTTATTTCTTAGCTTCCCAGAGAGCTGGAAGCAAGATGCTTTGGGGCCCTTCTCACCCTTTGGAAAGAAGGCAGCACTTTGTGCCTTGCAGCTCTAGGGCAATGTAGTACACCCATTGCAGAAGTTCTACTTCAGCTAGATCAGACCTGGAAAGAAACTGCGTTTCACAGGCCTTTGTAAGAGATGTTCCCTGTAGGCTGTTAGAGCACTGTGCAGAGCGAGTTGTTTCTTAGCTTCCCAAAGAGCTGGAAGCAAGGTGCTTTAGGGGCCATCTGCCCTTAAGGAAAGAAGGCAGCACTTTGTGCCTTGCATCTCTAGGGCAATGTAGCACACCCAGAGCAGATGTTCTACTTCTGCCAGGTCAGGCCTGCAAAGAAACTGCGTTTCACAGGCCTTTGTAAGAGATGTTCCCGGTAGGCTGTAAGAGCACTGTGCAGAGCGAATTGTTTCTTAGCTTCCCAGAGAGCTGGAAGCAAGATGCTTTGGGGCCCTTCTCACCCTTTGGAAAGAAGGCAGCACGTTGTGCCTTGCAGCTCTAGGGCAATGTAGCACACCCAGAGCAGAAGTTCTACTTCAACCAGATCAGGCCCGCAAAGAAACTGCGTTTCACAGGCCTTTGTAAGAGATGTTCCCGGTAGGCTGTTAGAGCACTGTGCAGAGCGAGTTGTTTCTTAGATTCCCAACGAGCTGGAAGCAAGATGCTTTGGGGCCCTTCTCACCCTTTGGAAAGAAGGCAGCACTTTGTGCCTTGCAGCTCTAGGGCAATGTAGCACACCCATTGCAGAAGTTCTACTTCAGCTAGATCAGACCTGGAAAGAAACTGCGTTTCACAGGCCTTTGTAAGAGATGTTCCCTGTAGGCTGTTAGAGCACTGTGCAGAGCGAGTTGTTTCTTAGCTTCCCAAAGAGCTGGAAGCAAGGTGCTTTAGGGGCCATCTGCCCTTAAGGAAAGAAGGCAGCACTTTGTGCCTTGCATCTCTAGGGCAATGTAGCACACCCAGAGCAGATGTTCTACTTCTGCCAGGTCAGGCCTGCAAAGAAACTGCGTTTCACAGGCCTTTGTAAGAGATGTTCCCGGTAGGCTGTAAGAGCACTGTGCAGAGCGACTTGTTTCTTAGCTTCCCAGAGAGCTGGAAGCAAGATGCTTTGGGGCCCTTCTCACCCTTTGGAAAGAAGGCAGCACTTTGTGCCTTGCAGCTCTAGGGCAATGTAGCACACCCAGAGCGGAAGTTCTACTTCAGCCGTATCAGGCCTGCAAAGAAACTGCGTTTCACAGGCCTTTGTAAGAGATGTTCCCGGTAGGCTGTAAGAGCACTGTGCAGAGGGACTTGTTTCTTAGCTTCCCAAAGAGCTGGAAGCAAAATGCTTTGAGACTCATCTGCCCTTTTGGAAAGAAGGCAGCACTTTGTGTCTTGCAGGTCTAGGGCAATGTAGCACACCCAGAGCAGATGTTCTACTTCTGCCAGGTCAGGCCTGCAAAGAAACTGCGTTTCACAGGCCTTTGTAAGAGATGTTCCCGGTAGGCTGTAAGAGCACTGTGCAGAGGGACTTGTTTCTTAGCTTCCCAAAGAGCTGGAAGCAAAATGCTTTGAGACTCATCTGCCCTTTTGGAAAGAAGGCAGCACTTTGTGTCTTGCAGGTCTAGGGCAATGTAGCACACCCAGAGCAGATGTTCTACTTCTGCCAGGTCAGGCCTGCAAAGAAACTGCGTTTCACAGGCCTTTGTAAGAGATGTTCCCGGTAGGCTGTAAGAGCACTGTGCAGAGGGACTTGTTTCTTAGCTTCCCAAAGAGCTGGAAGCAAAATGCTTTGAGACTCATCTGCCCCTTTGGAAAGAAGGCAGCACTTTGTGTCTTGCAGGTCTAGGGCAATGTAGCACACCCAGAGCAGATGTTCTACTTCTTCCAGGTCAGTCCTCAAAGAAACTTCGTTTCACAGTCCTTTGTAAGAGATGTTCCCGGTAGGCTGTTAGAGCACTGTGCAGAGCGAGTTGTTTCTTAGCTTCCCAAAGAGCTGGAAGCAAGGTGCTTTAGGGGCCATCTGCCCTTAAGGAAAGAAGGCAGCACTTTGTGCCTTGCATCTCTAGGGCAATGTAGCACACCCAGAGCAGATGTTCTACTTCTGCCAGGTCAGGCCTGCAAAGAAACTGCGTTTCACAGGCCTTTGTAAGAGATGTTCCCGGTAGGCTGTAAGAGCACTGTGCAGAGCGACTTGTTTCTTAGCTTCCCAGAGAGCTGGAAGCAAGATGCTTTGGGGCCCTTCTCACCCTTTGGAAAGAAGGCAGCACTTTGTGCCTTGCAGCTCTAGGGCAATGTAGCACACCCAGAGCGGAAGTTCTACTTCAGCCGTATCAGGCCTGCAAAGAAACTGCGTTTCACAGGCCTTTGTAAGAGATGTTCCCGGTAGGCTGTAAGAGCACTGTGCAGAGGGACTTGTTTCTTAGCTTCCCAAAGAGCTGGAAGCAAAATGCTTTGAGACTCATCTGCCCTTTAGGAAAGAAGGCAGCACTTTGTGTCTTGCAGGTCTAGGGCAATGTAGCACACCCAGAGCAGATGTTCTACTTCTGCCAGGTCAGGCCTGCAAAGAAACTGCGTTTCACAGGCCTTTGTAAGAGATGTTCCCGGTAGGCTGTAAGAGCACTGTGCAGAGGGACTTGTTTCTTAGCTTCCCAAAGAGCTGGAAGCAAAATGCTTTGAGACTCATCTGCCCTTTTGGAAAGAAGGCAGCACTTTGTGTCTTGCAGGTCTAGGGCAATGTAGCACACCCAGAGCAGATGTTCTACTTCTGCCAGGTCAGGCCTGCAAAGAAACTGCGTTTCACAGGCCTTTGTAAGAGATGTTCCCGGTAGGCTGTAAGAGCACTGTGCAGAGGGACTTGTTTCTTAGCTTCCCAAAGAGCTGGAAGCAAAATGCTTTGAGACTCATCTGCCCCTTTGGAAAGAAGGCAGCACTTTGTGTCTTGCAGGTCTAGGGCAATGTAGCACACCCAGAGCAGATGTTCTACTTCTTCCAGGTCAGTCCTCAAAGAAACTTCGTTTCACAGTCCTTTGTAAGAGATGTTCCCGGTAGGCTGTTAGAGCACTGTGCAGAGCGAGTTGTTTCTTAGCTTCCCAAAGAGCTGGAAGCAAGGTGCTTTAGGGGCCATCTGCCCTTAAGAAAAGAAGGCAGCACTTTGTGCCTTGCATCTCTAGGGCAATGTAGCACACCCAGAGCAGATGTTCTACTTCTGCCAGGTCAGGCCTGCAAAGAAACTTCGTTTCACAGGCCTTTGTAAGAGATGTTGCCGGTAGGCTGTAAGAGCACTGTGCAGAGCGACTTGTTTCTTAGCTTCCCAGAGAGCTGGAAGCAAGATGCTTTGGGGCCCTTCTCACCCTTTGGAAAGAAGGCAGCACTTTGTGCCTTGCAGCTCTAGGGCAATGTAGCACACCCAGAGCGGAAGTTCTACTTCAGCCGTATCAGGCCTGCAAAGAAACTGTGTTTCACAGGCCTTTGTAAGAGATGTTCCCGGTAGGCTGTAAGAGCACTGTGCAGAGGGACTTGTTTCTTAGCTTCCCAAAGAGCTGGAAGCAAAATGCTTTGAGACTCATCTGCCCTTTTGGAAAGAAGGCAGCACTTTGTGTCTTGCAGGTCTAGGGCAATGTAGCACACCCAGAGCAGATGTTCTACTTCTGCCAGGTCAGGCCTGCAAAGAAACTGCGTTTCACAGGCCTTTGTAAGAGATGTTCCCGGTAGGCTGTAAGAGCACTGTGCAGAGGGACTTGTTTCTTAGCTTCCCAAAGAGCTGGAAGCAAAATGCTTTGAGACTCATCTGCCCTTTTGGAAAGAAGGCAGCACTTTGTGTCTTGCAGGTCTAGGGCAATGTAGCACACCCAGAGCAGATGTTCTACTTCTGCCAGGTCAGGCCTGCAAAGAAACTGCGTTTCACAGGCCTTTGTAAGAGATGTTCCCGGTAGGCTGTAAGAGCACTGTGCAGAGGGACTTGCTTCTTAGCTTCCCAAAGAGCTGGAAGCAAAATGCTTTGAGACTCATCTGCCCCTTTGGAAAGAAGGCAGCACTTTGTGTCTTGCAGGTCTAGGGCAATGTAGCACACCCAGAGCAGATGTTCTACTTCTTCCAGGTCAGTCCTCAAAGAAACTTCGTTTCACAGTCCTTTGTAAGAGATGTTCCCGGTAGGCTGTTAGAGCACTGTGCAGAGCGAGTTGTTTCTTAGCTTCCCAAAGAGCTGGAAGCAAGGTGCTTTAGGGGCCATCTGCCCTTAAGGAAAGAAGGCAGCACTTTGTGCCTTGCATCTCTAGGGCAATGTAGCACACCCAGAGCAGATGTTCTACTTCTGCCAGGTCAGGCCTGCAAAGAAACTGCGTTTCACAGGCCTTTGTAAGAGATGTTCCCGGTAGGCTGTAAGAGCACTGTGCAGAGCGACTTGTTTCTTAGCTTCCCAGAGAGCTGGAAGCAAGATGCTTTGGGGCCCTTCTCACCCTTTGGAAAGAAGGCAGCACTTTGTGCCTTGCAGCTCTAGGGCAATGTAGCACACCCAGAGCGGAAGTTCTACTTCAGCCGTATCAGGCCTGCAAAGAAACTGCGTTTCACAGGCCTTTGTAAGAGATGTTCCCGGTAGGCTGTAAGAGCACTGTGCAGAGGGACTTGTTTCTTAGCTTCCCAAAGAGCTGGAAGCAAAATGCTTTGAGACTCATCTGCCCTTTAGGAAAGAAGGCAGCACTTTGTGTCTTGCAGGTCTAGGGCAATGTAGCACACCCAGAGCAGATGTTCTACTTCTGCCAGGTCAGGCCTGCAAAGAAACTGCGTTTCACAGGCCTTTGTAAGAGATGTTCCCGGTAGGCTGTAAGAGCACTGTGCAGAGGGACTTGTTTCTTAGCTTCCCAAAGAGCTGGAAGCAAAATGCTTTGAGACTCATCTGCCCTTTTGGAAAGAAGGCAGCACTTTGTGTCTTGCAGGTCTAGGGCAATGTAGCACACCCAGAGCAGATGTTCTACTTCTGCCAGGTCAGGCCTGCAAAGAAACTGCGTTTCACAGGCCTTTGTAAGAGATGTTCCCGGTAGGCTGTAAGAGCACTGTGCAGAGGGACTTGTTTCTTAGCTTCCCAAAGAGCTGGAAGCAAAATGCTTTGAGACTCATCTGGCCCTTTGGAAAGAAGGCAGCACTTTGTGTCTTGCAGGTCTAGGGCAATGTAGCACACCCAGAGCAGATGTTCTACTTCTTCCAGGTCAGTCCTCAAAGAAACTTCGTTTCACAGTCCTTTGTAAGAGATGTTCCCGGTAGGCTGTTAGAGCACTGTGCAGAGCGAGTTGTTTCTTAGCTTCCCAAAGAGCTGGAAGCAAGGTGCTTTAGGGGCCATCTGCCCTTAAGAAAAGAAGGCAGCACTTTGTGCCTTGCATCTCTAGGGCAATGTAGCACACCCAGAGCAGATGTTCTACTTCTGCCAGGTCAGGCCTGCAAAGAAACTTCGTTTCACAGGCCTTTGTAAGAGATGTTGCCGGTAGGCTGTAAGAGCACTGTGCAGAGCGACTTGTTTCTTAGCTTCCCAGAGAGCTGGAAGCAAGATGCTTTGGGGCCCTTCTCACCCTTTGGAAAGAAGGCAGCACTTTGTGCCTTGCAGCTCTAGGGCAATGTAGCACACCCAGAGCGGAAGTTCTACTTCAGCCGTATCAGGCCTGCAAAGAAACTGTGTTTCACAGGCCTTTGTAAGAGATGTTCCCGGTAGGCTGTAAGAGCACTGTGCAGAGGGACTTGTTTCTTAGCTTCCCAAAGAGCTGGAAGCAAAATGCTTTGAGACTCATCTGCCCTTTTGGAAAGAAGGCAGCACTTTGTGTCTTGCAGGTCTAGGGCAATGTAGCACACCCAGAGCAGATGTTCTACTTCTGCCAGGTCAGGCCTGCAAAGAAACTGCGTTTCACAGGCCTTTGTAAGAGATGTTCCCGGTAGGCTGTAAGAGCACTGTGCAGAGGGACTTGTTTCTTAGCTTCCCAAAGAGCTGGAAGCAAAATGCTTTGAGACTCATCTGCCCTTTTGGAAAGAAGGCAGCACTTTGTGTCTTGCAGGTCTAGGGCAATGTAGCACACCCAGAGCAGATGTTCTACTTCTGCCAGGTCAGGCCTGCAAAGAAACTGCGTTTCACAGGCCTTTGTAAGAGATGTTCCCGGTAGGCTGTAAGAGCACTGTGCAGAGGGACTTGTTTCTTAGCTTCCCAAAGAGCTGGAAGCAAAATGCTTTGAGACTCATCTGCCCCTTTGGAAAGAAGGCAGCACTTTGTGTCTTGCAGGTCTAGGGCAATGTAGCACACCCAGAGCAGATGTTCTACTTCTTCCAGGTCAGTCCTCAAAGAAACTTCGTTTCACAGTCCTTTGTAAGAGATGTTCCCGGTAGGCTGTTAGAGCACTGTGCAGAGGGACTTGTTTCTTAGCTTCCCAAAGAGCTGGAAGCAAGATGCTTTGGGGCCCTTCTCACCCTTTGGAAAGAAGGCAGCACTTTGTGCCTTGCAGCTCTAGGGCAATGTAGCACACCCAGAGCAGAAGTTCTACTTCAGCCAGATCAGGCCCGCAAAGAAACTGCGTTTCACAGGCCTTTGTAAGAGATGTTCCCGGTAGGCTGTTAGAGCACTGTGCAGAGCGACTTGTTTCTTAGCTTCCCAAAGAGCTGGAAGCAAGGTGCTTTAGGGGCCATCTGCCCTTAAGGAAAGAAGGCAGCACTTTGTGCCTTGCATCTCTAGGGCAATGTAGCACACCCAGAGCAGATGTTCTACTTCTGCCAGGTCAGGCCTGCAAAGAAACTGCGTTTCACAGGCCTTTGTAAGAGATGTTCCCGGTAGGCTGTAAGAGCACTGTGCAGAGCGACTTGTTTCTTAGCTTCCCAGAGAGCTGGAAGCAAGATGCTTTGGGGCCCTTCTCACCCTTTGGAAAGAAGGCAGCACTTTGTGCCTTGCAGCTCTAGGGCAATGTAGCACACCCAGAGCAGAAGTTCTACTTCAGCTAGATCTGGCCTGCAAAGAAACTGCGTTTCACAGGCCTTTGTAAGAGATGTTCCCGGTAGGCTGTTAGAGCACTGTGCAGAGCGAGTTGTTTCTCAGCTTCCCAAACAGCCGGAAGCAAGATGCTTTGGGGCCCTTCTCACCCTTTGGAAAGAAGGCAGCACTTTGTGCCTTGCAGCTCTAGGGCAATGTAGCACACCCACAGCAGAAGTTCTACTTCAGCCAGATCAGGCCCGCAAAGAAACTGCGTTTCACAGGCCTTTGTAAGAGATGTTCCCGGTAGGCTGTTAGAGCACTGTGCAGAGCGACTTGTTTCTTAGCTTCCCAGAGAGCTGGAAGCAAGATGCTTTGGGGCCCTTCTCACCCTTTGGAAAGAAGGCAGCACTTTGTGCCTTGCAGCTCTAGGGCAATGTAGCACACCCAGAGCAGATGTTCTACTTCTGCCAGGTCAGGCCTGCAAAGAAACTGCGTTTCACAGGCCTTTGTAAGAGATGTTCCCGGTAGGCTGTAAGAGCACTGTGCAGAGGGACTTGTTTCTTAGCTTCCCAAAGAGCTGGAAGCAAAATGCTTTGAGACTCATCTGCCCTTTTGGAAAGAAGGCAGCACTTTGTGTCTTGCAGGTCTAGGGCAATGTAGCACACCCAGAGCAGATGTTCTACTTCTGCCAGGTCAGGCCTGCAAAGAAACTGCGTTTCACAGGCCTTTGTAAGAGATGTTCCCGGTAGGCTGTAAGAGCACTGTGCAGAGGGACTTGTTTCTTAGCTTCCCAAAGAGCTGGAAGCAAAATGCTTTGAGACTCATCTGCCCTTTTG
This sequence comes from Equus asinus, assembly GCF_041296235.1. Taxonomy (NCBI): domain Eukaryota; kingdom Metazoa; phylum Chordata; class Mammalia; order Perissodactyla; family Equidae; genus Equus; species Equus asinus. Next base: position 71,118,533 of record NC_091790.1, on the reverse strand, counting down.
GAAAGAAGGCAGCACTTTGTGTCTTGCAGGTCTAGGGCAATGTAGCACACCCAGAGCAGATGTTCTACTTCTGCCAGGTCAGGCCTGCAAAGAAACTGCGTTTCACAGGCCTTTGTAAGAGATGTTCCCGGTAGGCTGTAAGAGCACTGTGCAGAGGGACTTGTTTCTTAGCTTCCCAAAGAGCTGGAAGCAAAATGCTTTGAGACTCATCTGCCCCTTTGGAAAGAAGGCAGCACTTTGTGTCTTGCAGGTCTAGGGCAATGTAGCACACCCAGAGCAGATGTTCTACTTCTTCCAGGTCAGTCCTCAAAGAAACTTCGTTTCACAGTCCTTTGTAAGAGATGTTCCCGGTAGGCTGTTAGAGCACTGTGCAGAGGGACTTGTTTCTTAGCTTCCCAAAGAGCTGGAAGCAAGATGCTTTGGGGCCCTTCTCACCCTTTGGAAAGAAGGCAGCACTTTGTGCCTTGCAGCTCTAGGGCAATGTAGCACACCCAGAGCAGAAGTTCTACTTCAGCCAGATCAGGCCCGCAAAGAAACTGCGTTTCACAGGCCTTTGTAAGAGATGTTCCCGGTAGGCTGTTAGAGCACTGTGCAGAGCGACTTGTTTCTTAGCTTCCCAAAGAGCTGGAAGCAAGGTGCTTTAGGGGCCATCTGCCCTTAAGGAAAGAAGGCAGCACTTTGTGCCTTGCATCTCTAGGGCAATGTAGCACACCCAGAGCAGATGTTCTACTTCTGCCAGGTCAGGCCTGCAAAGAAACTGCGTTTCACAGGCCTTTGTAAGAGATGTTCCCGGTAGGCTGTAAGAGCACTGTGCAGAGCGACTTGTTTCTTAGCTTCCCAGAGAGCTGGAAGCAAGATGCTTTGGGGCCCTTCTCACCCTTTGGAAAGAAGGCAGCACTTTGTGCCTTGCAGCTCTAGGGCAATGTAGCACACCCAGAGCAGAAGTTCTACTTCAGCTAGATCTGGCCTGCAAAGAAACTGCGTTTCACAGGCCTTTGTAAGAGATGTTCCCGGTAGGCTGTTAGAGCACTGTGCAGAGCGAGTTGTTTCTCAGCTTCCCAAACAGCCGGAAGCAAGATGCTTTGGGGCCCTTCTCACCCTTTGGAAAGAAGGCAGCACTTTGTGCCTTGCAGCTCTAGGGCAATGTAGCACACCCACAGCAGAAGTTCTACTTCAGCCAGATCAGGCCCGCAAAGAAACTGCGTTTCACAGGCCTTTGTAAGAGATGTTCCCGGTAGGCTGTTAGAGCACTGTGCAGAGCGAGATGTTTCTTAGATTCCCAACGAGCTGGAAGCAAGATGCTTTAGGGGCCATCTGCCCTTAAGGAAAGAAGGCAGCACTTTGTGCCTTGCAGCTCTAGGGCAATGTAGCACACCCAGAGCAGATGTTCTACTTCTGCCAGGTCAGGCCTGCAAAGAAACTTCGTTTCACAGGCCTTTGTAAGAGATGTTCCCGGTAGGCTGTTAGAGCACTGTGCAGAGCGAGTTGTTTCTTAGATTCCCAACGAGCTGGAAGCAAGATGCTTTGGGGCCCTTCTCACCCTTTGGAAAGAAGGCAGCACTTTGTGCCTTGCAGCTCTAGGGCAATGTAGCACACCCATTGCAGAAGTTCTACTTCAGCTAGATCAGACCTGGAAAGAAACTGCGTTTCACAGGCCTTTGTAAGAGATGTTCCCTGTAGGCTGTTAGAGCACTGTGCAGAGCGAGTTGTTTCTTAGCTTCCCAAAGAGCTGGAAGCAAGGTGCTTTAGGGGCCATCTGCCCTTAAGGAAAGAAGGCAGCACTTTGTGCCTTGCATCTCTAGGGTAATGTAGCACACCCAGAGCAGATGTTCTACTTCTGCCAGGTCAGGCCTGCAAAGAAACTGCGTTTCACAGGCCTTTGTAAGAGATGTTCCCGGTAGGCTGTAAGAGCACTGTGCAGAGCGAATTGTTTCTTAGCTTCCCAGAGAGCTGGAAGCAAGATGCTTTGGGGCCCTTCTCACCCTTTGGAAAGAAGGCAGCACGTTGTGCCTTGCAGCTCTAGGGCAATGTAGCACACCCAGAGCAGAAGTTCTACTTCAACCAGATCAGGCCCGCAAAGAAACTGCGTTTCACAGGCCTTTGTAAGAGATGTTCCCGGTAGGCTGTTAGAGCACTGTGCAGAGCGAGTTGTTTCTTAGATTCCCAACGAGCTGGAAGCAAGATGCTTTGGGGCCCTTCTCACCCTTTGGAAAGAAGGCAGCACTTTGTGCCTTGCAGCTCTAGGGCAATGTAGCACACCCATTGCAGAAGTTCTACTTCAGCTAGATCAGACCTGGAAAGAAACTGCGTTTCACAGGCCTTTGTAAGAGATGTTCCCTGTAGGCTGTTAGAGCACTGTGCAGAGCGAGTTGTTTCTTAGCTTCCCAAAGAGCTGGAAGCAAGGTGCTTTAGGGGCCATCTGCCCTTAAGGAAAGAAGGCAGCACTTTGTGCCTTGCATCTCTAGGGCAATGTAGCACACCCAGAGCAGATGTTCTACTTCTGCCAGGTCAGGCCTGCAAAGAAACTGCGTTTCACAGGCCTTTGTAAGAGATGTTCCCGGTAGGCTGTAAGAGCACTGTGCAGAGCGACTTGTTTCTTAGCTTCCCAGAGAGCTGGAAGCAAGATGCTTTGGGGCCCTTCTCACCCTTTGGAAAGAAGGCAGCACTTTGTGCCTTGCAGCTCTAGGGCAATGTAGCACACCCAGAGCGGAAGTTCTACTTCAGCCGTATCAGGCCTGCAAAGAAACTGCGTTTCACAGGCCTTTGTAAGAGATGTTCCCGGTAGGCTGTAAGAGCACTGTGCAGAGGGACTTGTTTCTTAGCTTCCCAAAGAGCTGGAAGCAAAATGCTTTGAGACTCATCTGCCCTTTTGGAAAGAAGGCAGCACTTTGTGTCTTGCAGGTCTAGGGCAATGTAGCACACCCAGAGCAGATGTTCTACTTCTGCCAGGTCAGGCCTGCAAAGAAACTGCGTTTCACAGGCCTTTGTAAGAGATGTTCCCGGTAGGCTGTAAGAGCACTGTGCAGAGGGACTTGTTTCTTAGCTTCCCAAAGAGCTGGAAGCAAAATGCTTTGAGACTCATCTGCCCTTTTGGAAAGAAGGCAGCACTTTGTGTCTTGCAGGTCTAGGGCAATGTAGCACACCCAGAGCAGATGTTCTACTTCTGCCAGGTCAGGCCTGCAAAGAAACTGCGTTTCACAGGCCTTTGTAAGAGATGTTCCCGGTAGGCTGTAAGAGCTCTGTGCAGAGGGACTTGTTTCTTAGCTTCCCAAAGAGCTGGAAGCAAAATGCTTTGAGACTCATCTGCCCCTTTGGAAAGAAGGCAGCACTTTGTCTCTTGCAGGTCTAGGGCAATGTAGCACACCCAGAGCAGATGTTCTACTTCTTCCAGGTCAGTCCTCAAAGAAACTTCGTTTCACAGTCCTTTGTAAGAGATGTTCCCGGTAGGCTGTTAGAGCACTGTGCAGAGCGAGTTGTTTCTTAGCTTCCCAAAGAGCTGGAAGCAAGATGCTTTGGGGCCCTTCTCACCCTTTGGAAAGAAGGCAGCACTTTGTGCCTTGCAGCTCTAGGGCAATGTAGCACACCCAGAGCAGAAGTTCTACTTCAGCCAGATCAGGCCCACAAAGAAACTGCGTTTCACAGGCCTTTGTAAGAGATGTTCCCTGTAGGCTGTTAGAGCACTGTGCAGAGCGACTTGTTTCTTAGCTTCCCAAAGAGCTGGAAGCAAGGTGCTTTAGGGGCCATCTGCCCTTAAGGAAAGAAGGCAGCACTTTGTGCCTTGCATCTCTAGGGCAATGTAGCACACCCAGAGCAGATGTTCTACTTCTGCCAGGTCAGGCCTGCAAAGAAACTTCGTTTCACAGGCCTTTGTAAGAGATGTTGCCGGTAGGCTGTAAGAGCACTGTGCAGAGCGACTTGTTTCTTAGCTTCCCAGAGAGCTGGAAGCAAGATGCTTTGGGGCCCTTCTCACCCTTTGGAAAGAAGGCAGCACTTTGTGCCTTGCAGCTCTAGGGCAATGTAGCACACCCAGAGCGGAAGTTCTACTTCAGCCGTATCAGGCCTGCAAAGAAACTGCGTTTCACAGGCCTTTGTAAGAGATGTTCCCGGTAGTCTGTAAGAGCACTGTGCAGAGGGACTTGTTTCTTAGCTTCCCAAAGAGCTGGAAGCAAAATGCTTTGAGACTCATCTGCCCTTTTGGAAAGAAGGCAGCACTTTGTGTCTTGCAGGTCTAGGGCAATGTAGCACACCCAGAGCAGATGTTCTACTTCTGCCAGGTCAGGCCTGCAAAGAAACTTCGTTTCACAGTCCTTTGTAAGAGATGTTCCCGGTAGGCTGTTAGAGCACTGTGCAGAGCGAGTTGTTTCTTAGCTTCCCAAAGAGCTGGAAGCAAGGTGCTTTAGGGGCCATCTGCCCTTAAGGAAAGAAGGCAGCACTTTGTGTCTTGCAGGTCTAGGGCAATGTAGCACACCCAGAGCAGATGTTCTACTTCTGCCAGGTCAGGCCTGCAAAGAAACTGCGTTTCACAGGCCTTTGTAAGAGATGTTCCCGGTAGGCTGTAAGAGCACTGTGCAGAGCGACTTGTTTCTTAGCTTCCCAGAGAGCTGGAAGCAAGATGCTTTGGGGCCCTTCTCACCCTTTGGAAAGAAGGCAGCACTTTGTGCCTTGCAGCTCTAGGGCAATGTAGCACACCCAGAGCGGAAGTTCTACTTCAGCCGTTTCAGGCCTGCAAAGAAACTGCGTTTCACAGGCCTTTGTAAGAGATGTTCCCGGTAGGCTGTAAGAGCACTGTGCAGAGGGACTTGTTTCTTAGCTTCCCAAAGAGCTGGAAGCAAAATGCTTTGAGACTCATCTGCCCTTTTGGAAAGAAGGCAGCACTTTGTGTCTTGCAGGTCTAGGGCAATGTAGCACACCCAGAGCAGATGTTCTACTTCTGCCAGGTCAGGCCTGCAAAGAAACTGCGTTTCACAGGCCTTTGTAAGAGATGTTCCCGGTAGGCTGTAAGAGCACTGTGCAGAGGGACTTGTTTCTTAGCTTCCCAAAGAGCTGGAAGCAAAATGCTTTGAGACTCATCTGCCCCTTTGGAAAGAAGGCAGCACTTTGTGTCTTGCAGGTCTAGGGCAATGTAGCACACCCAGAGCAGATGTTCTACTTCTTCCAGGTCAGTCCTCAAAGAAACTTCGTTTCACAGTCCTTTGTAAGAGATGTTCCCGGTAGGCTGTTAGAGCACTGTGCAGAGCGAGTTGTTTCTTAGCTTCCCAGAGAGCTGGAAGCAAGATGCTTTGGGGCCCTTCTCACCCTTTGGAAAGAAGGCAGCACTTTGTGCCTTGCAGCTCTAGGGCAATGTAGCACACCCAGAGCAGAAGTTCTACTTCAGCTAGATCTGGCCTGCAAAGAATCTGCGTTTCACAGGCCTTTGTAAGAGATGTTCCCTGTAGGCTGTTAGAGCACTGTGCAGAGCGAGTTGTTTCTCAGCTTCCCAAACAGCCGGAAGCAAGATGCTTTGGGGCCCTTCTCACCCTTTGGAAAGAAGGCAGCACTTTGTGCCTTGCAGCTCTAGGGCAATGTAGCACACCCACAGCAGAAGTTCTACTTCAGCCAGATCAGGCCCGCAAAGAAACTGCGTTTCACAGGCCTTTGTAAGAGATGTTCCCGGTAGGCTGTTAGAGCACTGTGCCGAGCGAGATGTTTCTTAGATTCCCAACGAGCTGGAAGCAAGATGCTTTAGGGGCCATCTGCCCTTAAGGAAAGAAGGCAGCACTTTGTGCATTGCAGCTCTAGAGCAATGTAGCACACCCAGAGCAGATGTTCTACTTCTGCCAGGTCAGGCCTGCAAAGAAACTGCGTTTCACAGGCCTTTGTAAGAGATGTTCCCGGTAGGCTGTAAGAGCACTGTGCAGAGGGACTTGTTTCTTAGCTTCCCAAAGAGCTGGAAGCAAAATGCTTTGAGACTCATCTGCCCCTTTGGAAAGAAGGCAGCACTTTGTGTCTTGCAGGTCTAGGGCAATGTAGCACACCCAGAGCAGATGTTCTACTTCTTCCACGTCAGTCCTCAAAGAAACTTCGTTTCACAGTCCTTTGTAAGAGATGTTCCCGGTAGGCTGTTAGAGCACTGTGCAGAGCGAGTTGTTTCTTAGCTTCCCAAAGAGCTGGAAGCAAGATGCTTTGGGGCCCTTCTCACCCTTTGGAAAGAAGGCAGCACTTGGTGCCTTGCAGCTCTAGGGCAATGTAGCACACCCAGAGCAGAAGTTCTACTTCAGCCAGATCAGGCCCGCAAAGAAACTGCGTTTGACAGGCCTTTGTAAGAGATGTTCCCTGTAGGCTGTTAGAGCACTGTGCAGAGCGAGTTGTTTCTTAGCTTCCCAAAGAGCTGGAATCAAGGTGCTTTAGGGGCCATCTGCCCTTAAGGAAAGAAGGCAGCACTTTGTGCCTTGCATCTCTAGGGCAATGTAGCACACCCAGAGCAGATGTTCTACTTCTGCCAGGTCAGGCCTGCAAAGAAACTGCGTTTCACAGGCCTTTGTAAGAGATGTTCCCGGTAGGCTGTAAGAGCACTGTGCAGAGCGACTTATTTCTTAGCTTCCCAGAGAGCCGGAAGCAAGACGCTTTGGGGCCCTTCTCACCCTTTGGAAAGAAGGCAGCACTTTGTGCCTTGCAGCTCTAGGGCAATGTAGCACATCCAGAGCGGAAGTTCTACTTCAGCCGTATCAGGCCTGCAAAGAAACTGCGTTTCACAGGCCTTTGTAAGAGATGTTCCCGGTAGGCTGTAAGAGCACTGTGCAGAGGGACTTGTTTCTTAGATTCCCAAAGAGCTGGAAGCAAAATGCTTTGAGACTCATCTGCCCCTTTGGAAAGAAGGCAGCACTTTGTGTCTTGCAGGTCTAGGGCAATGTAGCACACCCAGAGCAGATGTTCTACTTCTTCCAGGTCAGTCCTCAAAGAAACTTCGTTTCACAGTCCTTTGTAAGAGATGTTCCCGGTAGGCTGTTAGAGCACTGTGCAGAGCGAGTTGTTTCTTAGCTTCCCAAAGAGCTGGAAGCAAGATGCTTTAGGGGCCATCTGCCCTTAAGGAAAGAAGGCAGCACTTTGTGCCTTGCAGCTCTAGGGCAATGTAGCACCCCCAGAGCAGATGTTCTACTTCTGCCAGGTCAGGCCTGCAAAGAAACTTCGTTTCACAGGCCTTTGTAAGAGATGTTGCCGGTAGGCTGTAAGAGCACTGTGCAGAGCGACTTATTTCTTAGCTTCCCAGAGAGCTGGAAGCAAGATGCTTTGGGGCCTTTCTCACCCTTTGGAAAGAAGGCAGCACTTTGTGCCTTGCAGCTCTAGGGCAATGTAGCACACCCAGAGCAGAAGTTCTACTTCAGCCAGATCAGGCCCGCAAAGAAACTGCGTTTCACAGGCCTTTGTAAGAGATGTTCCCGGTAGGCTGTTAGAGCACTGTGCAGAGCGAGTTGTTTCTTAGATTCCCAACGAGCTGGAAGCAAGATGCTTTAGGGGCCATCTGCCCTTAGGGAAAGAAGGCAACACTTTGTGCCTTGCAGCTCTAGGGCAATGTAGCACACCCAGAGCAGATGTTCTACTTCTGCTAGGTCAGGCCTGCAAAGAAACTTCGTTTCACAGGCCTTTGTAAGAGATGTTCCCGGTAGGCTGTAAGAGCACTGTGCAGAGCGACTTATTTCTTAGCTTCCCAGAGAGCTGGAAGCAAGATGCTTTGGGGCCCTTCTCACCCTTTGGAAAGAAGGCAGCACTTTGTGCCTTGCAGCTCTAGGGCAATGTAGCACACCCAGAGCGGAAGTTCTACTTCAGCCGTATCAGGCCTGCAAAGAAACTGCGTTTCACAGGCCTTTGTAAGAGATGTTCCCGGTAGGCTGTAAGAGCACTGTGCAGAGGGACTTGTTTCTTAGCTTCCCAAAGAGCTGGAAGCAAAATGCTTTGAGACTCATCTGCCCTTTTGGAAAGAAGGCAGCACTTTGTGTCTTGCAGGTCTAGGGCAATGTAGCACACCCAGAGCAGATGTTCTACTTCTTCCAGGTCAGTCCTGCAAAGAAACTTCGTTTCACAGTCCTTTGTAAGAGATGTTCCCGGTAGGCTGTTAGAGCACTGTGCAGAGCGAGTTGTTTCTCAGCTTCCCAAACAGCCGGAAGCAAGATGCTTTGGGGCCCTTCTCACCCTTTGGAAAGAAGGCAGCACTTTCTGCCTTGCAGCTCTAGGGCAATGTAGCACACCCACAGCAGAAGTTCTACTTCAGCCAGATCAGGCCCGCAAAGAAACTGCCTTTCACAGGCCTTTGTAAGAGATGTTCCCGGTAGGCTGTTAGAGCACTGTGCAGAGCGAGATGTTTCTTAGATTCCCAACGAGCTGGAAGCAAGATGCTTTAGGGGCCATCTGCCCTTAAGGAAAGAAGGCAGCACTTTGTGCCTTGCAGCTCTAGGGCAATGTAGCACACCCAGAGCAGATGTTCTACTTCTGCCAGGTCAGGCCTGCAAAGAAACTTCGTTTCACAGGCCTTTGTAAGAGATGTTGCCGGTAGGCTGTAAGAGCACTGTGCAGAGCGACTTATTTCTTAGCTTCCCAGAGATCTGGAAGCAAGATGCTTTGGGGCCCTTCTCAGCCTTTGGAAAGAAGGCAGCACTTTGTGCCTTGCAGCTCTAGGGCAATGTAGCACACCCAGAGCAGAAGTTCTACTTCAACCAGATCAGGCCCGCAAAGAAACTGCGTTTCACAGGCCTTTGTAAGAGATGTTCCCGGTAGGCTGTTAGAGCACTGTGCAGAGCGAGTTGTTTCTTAGATTCCCAACGAGCTGGAAGCAAGATGCTTTGGGGCCCTTCTCACCCTTTGGAAAGAAGGCAGCACTTTGTGCCTTGCAGCTCTAGGGCAATGTAGCACACCCATTGCAGAAGTTCTACTTCAGCTAGATCAGACCTGGAAAGAAACTGCGTTTCACAGGCCTTTGTAAGAGATGTTCCCTGTAGGCTGTTAGAGCACTGTGCAGAGCGAGTTGTTTCTTAGCTTCCCAAAGAGCTGGAAGCAAGGTGCTTTAGGGGCCATCTGCCCTTAAGGAAAGAAGGCAGCACTTTGTGTCTTGCAGGTCTAGGGCAATGTAGCACACCCAGAGCAGATGTTCTACTTCTTCCAGGTCAGTCCTCAAAGAAACTTCGTTTCACAGTCCTTTGTAAGAGATGTTCCCGGTAGGCTGTTAGAGCACTGTGCAGAGCGAGTTGTTTCTTAGCTTCCCAAAGAGCTGGAAGCAAGATGCTTTGGGGGCCATCTGCCCTTAAGGAAAGAAGGCAGCACTTTGTGACTTGCAGCTCTAGGGCAATGTAGCACACCCAGAGCAGATGTTCTACTTCTGCCAGGTCAAGCCTGCAAAGAAACTGCGTTTCACAGGCCTTTGTAAGAGATGTTCCCGGTAGGCTGTAAGAGCACTGTGCAGAGCGACTTGTTTCTTAGCTTCCCAGAGATCTGGAAGCAAGATGCTTTGGGGCCCTTCTCACCCTTTGGAAAGAAGGCAACACTTTGTGCCTTGCAGCTCTAGGGCAATGTAGCACACCCAGAGCGGAAGTTCTACTTCAGCCGTATCAGGCCTGCAAAGAAACTGCGTTTCACAGGCCTTTGTAAGAGATGTTCCCGGTAGGCTGTAAGAGCACTGTGCAGAGGGACTTGTTTCTTAGCTTCCCAAAGAGCTGGAAGCAAAATGCTTTGAGACTCATCTGCCCCTTTGGAAAGAAGGCAGCACTTTGTGTCTTGCAGGTCTAGGGCAATGTAGCACACCCAGAGCAGATGTTCTACTTCTGCCAGGTCAGTCCTCAAAGAAACTTCGTTTCACAGTCCTTTGTAAGAGATGTTCCCGGTAGGCTGTTAGAGCACTGTGCAGAGCGTGTTGTTTCTTAGCTTCCCAAAGAGCTGGAAGCAAGATGCTTTGGGGCCCTTCTCACCCTTTGGAAAGAAGGCAGCACTTTGTGCCTTGCAGCTCTGGGGCAATGTAGCACACCCAGAGCAGAAGTTCTACTTCAGCCAGATCAGGCCCGCAAAGAAACTGCGTTTCACAGGCCTTTGTAAGAGATGTTCCCGGTAGGCTGTTAGAGCACTGTGCAGAGCAAGTTGTTTCTTAGATTCCCAACGAGCTGGAAGCAAGATGCTTTAGGGGCCATCTGCCCTTAAGGAAAGAAGGCAGCACTTTGTGCCTTGCATCTCTAGGGCAATGTAGCACACCCAGAGCAGATGTTCTACTTCTTCCAGGTCAGTCCTCAAAGAAACTTCGTTTCACAGTCCTTTGTAAGAGATGTTCCCGGTAGGCTGTTAGAGCACTGTGCAGAGCGAGTTGTTTCTTAGCTTCCCAAAGAGCGGGAAGCAAGATGCTTTGGGGCCCTTCTCACCCTTTGGAAAGAAGGCAGCACTTTGTGCCTTGCAGCTCTAGGGCAATGTAGCACACCCAGAGCAGAAGTTCTACTTCAGCCAGATCAGGCCCGCAAAGAAACTGCGTTTCACAGGCCTTTGTAAGAGATGTTCCCGGTAGGCTGTTAGAGCACTGTGCAGAGCGAGTTGTTTCTTAGATTCCCAATGAGCTGGAAGCAAGATGCTTTAGGGGCCATCTGCCCTTAAGGAAAGAAGGCAGCACTTTGGGCCTTGCAGCTCTAGGGCAATGTAGCACACCCAGAGCAGATGTTCTACTTCTGCCAGGTCAGGCCTGCAAGGAAACTTCGCTTCACAGGCCTTTGTAAGAGATGTTGCCGGTAGGCTGTAAGAGCACTGTGCAGAGCGACTTATTTCTTAGCTTCCCAGAGAGCTGGAAGCAAGATGCTTTGGGGCCCTTCTCACCCTTTGGAAAGAAGGCAACACTTTGTGCCTTGCAGCTCTAGGGCAATGTAGCACACCCAGAGCAGAAGTTCTACTTCAGCTAGATCAGACCTGCAAAGAAACTGCGTTTCACAGGCCTTTGTAAGAGATGTTCCCTGTAGGCTGTTAGAGCACTGTGCAGAGCGAGTTGTTTCTTAGCTTCCCAAAGAGCTGGAAGCAAGATGCTTTGGGGGCCATCTGCCCTTAAGGAAAGAAGGCAGCACTTTGTGCCTTGCATCTCTAGGGCAATGTAGCACACCCAGAGCAGATGTTCTACTTCTGCCAGGTCAGGCCTGCAAAGAAACTCCGTTTCACAGGCCTTTGTAAGAGATGTTCCCGGTAGACTGTAAGAGCACTGTGCAGAGGGATTTGTTTGTTAGCTTCCCAAAGAGCTGGAAGCAAAATGCTTTGAGACTCATCTGCCCCTTTGGAAAGAAGGCAGCACTTTGTGCCTTGCATCTCTAGGGCAATGTAGCACACCCATTGCAGAAGTTCTACTTCAGCTAGATCAGACCTGCAAAGAAACTGCGTTTCACAGGACTTTGTAAGAGATGTTCCCTGTAGGCTGTTAGAGCACTGTGCAGAGCGAGTTGTTTCTTAGCTTCCCAAAGAGCTGGAAGCAAGGTGCTTTAGGGGCCATCTGCCCTTAAGGAAAGAAGGCAGAACTTTGTGCCTTGCAGCTCTAGGGCAATGTAGCACACCCAGAGCAGATGTTCTACTTCTGCCAGGTCAGGCCTGCAAAGAAACTGCGTTTCACTGGCCTCTGTAAGAGATGTTCCCGGTAGGCTGTAAGAGCACTGTGCAGAGCGACTTGTTTCTTAGCTTCCCAGAGAGCTGGAAGCAAGATGCTTTGGGGCCCTTCTCACCCTTTGGAAACAAGTCAGCACTTTGTGCCTTGCAGCTCTAGGACAATGTAGCACACCCAGAGCGGAAGTTCTACTACAGCCGTATCAGGCCTGCAAAGAAACTGCGTTTCACAGGCCTTTGTAAGAGATGTTCCCGGTAGGCTGTAAGAGCACTGTGCAGAGCGACTTGTTTCTTAGCTTCCCAAAGAGCTGGAAGCAAAATGCTTTGAGACTCATCTGCCCCTTTGGAAAGAAGGCAGCACTTTGTGTCTTGCAGGTCTAGGGCAATGTAGCACACCCAGAGCAGATGTTCTACTTCTTCCAGGTCAGTCCTGCAAAGAAACTTCGTTTCACAGTCCTTTGTAAGAGATGTTCCCGGTAGAATGTTAGAGCACTGTGCAGAGCGAGTTTTTTCTTAGCTTCCCAAAGAGCTGGAAGCAAGATGCTTTGGGGCCCTTCTCACCCTTTGGAAAGAAGGCAGCACTTTGTGCCTTGCAGCTCTAGGGCAATGTAGCACACCCACAGCAGAAGTTGTACTTCAGCCAGATCAGGCCTGCAAAGATACTGCGTTTCACAGGCCTTTGTAAGAGATGTTCCCGGTAGGCTGTTAGAGCACTGTGCAGAGCGAGTTGTTTCTCAGCTTCCCAAACAGCCGGAATCAAGATGCTTTGGGGCCCTTCTCACCCTTTGGAAAGAAGGCAGCACTTTGTGCCTTGCAGCTCTAGGGCAATGTAGCACACCCACAGCAGAAGTTCTACTTCAGCCAGATCAGGCCCGCAAAGAAACTGCGTTTCACAGGCCTTTGTAAGAGATGTTCCCGGTAGGCTGTTAGAGCACTGTGCAGAGCGAGTTGTTTCTTAGATTCCCAACGAGCTGGAAGCAAGATGCTGTGGGGGCCATCTGCCCTTAAGGAAAGAAGGCAGCACTTTGTGCCCTGCAGCTCTAGGGCAATGTAGCACACCCAGAGCAGATGTTCTACTTCTGCCAGATCAGGCCTGCAAAGAAACTGCGTTTCACAGGCCTTTGCAAGAGATGTTTCCGGTAGGCTGTTAGAGCACTGTGCAGAGCGACTTGTTTCTTAGCTTCCCAAAGAGCTGGAAGCAAGATGCTTTGGGGCCTTCTCACCCTTTGGAAAGAAGGCAGCACTTTGTGGCTTGCAGCTCTAGGGCAATGTAGCACACCCCGAGCAGAAGTTCTACTTCAGCTAGATCAGACCTGCAAAGAAACTGCGTTTCACAGGCCTTTGTAAGAGATGTTCCCGGTAGGCTGTAAGAGCACTGTGCAGAGCGACTAGTTTCTTAGCTTCCCAGAGAGCTGGAAGCAAGATGCTTTGGGGCCCATCTGACCCTATGGAAAGAACGCAGCACTTTGTGCCTTGCAGCTCTAGGGCAATGCAGCACACCCCGAGCAGAAGTTCTACTTCAGCCAGATCAGGCCTGCAAAGAAACTGCGTTTCACAGGCCTTTGTAAGAGATGTTCCCGGTAGGCTGTTAGAGCACTGTGCAGAGCGAGTTGTTTCTTAGCTTCCCAGAGAGCTGGAAGCAAGATGCTTTGGGGCCCGTTAATTTTATACCCTGCTACTTTGCTGTAGTTGTTATTTCTAATAGTTTTTCTGTGGATTCTTTGGGGTTTTCTATGTATAAGATCATGTCGTCTGCAAACAACGCGAGTTTTACTTCTTCGTTACCTATTTGGATTCCTTTTATTTTTTTTTCCTGCCGAATTGCTCTGCCCAGCACCTCCAGTACTATGTTGAATAGGAGTGGTGAAAGTGGTCACCCTTGTCTTGTTCCTGTCCTCAGAGGGATGGCTTTCAGCTTTTGTCCATTGAGTATGATGTTGGCTGTGGGTCTATCATATATGGCCTTTATTATGTTGAGGTACTTTCCTTCTATACCCATTTTACTGAGGGTTTTTATCATAAATGGGTGTTGGATCTTGTCGAATGCTTTCTCTGCGTCTATTGAGAAGATCATGTGGTTTTTGTTTTTCATTTTGTTGATGTAGTGTATCACGTTGATTGACTTGCGGGTGTTGAACCATCCCTGTGTCCCTGGTATAAATCCCACTTGATCATGGTGTATAATCTTTTTGATGTATTGCTGTAATCTGTTTGCCAAAATTTGGTTGAGTATTTTTGCATCTATGTTAATCAGTGATATCGGCCTGTAGTTCTCCTTCTTTGTGTTGTCCTTGTCAGGTTTGGGGATCAGAGTGATGTTGGCTTCATAGAATGTGTTAGGGAGTTCTCCATCTTTCTCAATTTTCTGGAACAGTTTGAGGAGAATAGGTACAAAGAACTCACACTGCTTAACAACAAAAAAACAAACAACCCGATCAAAAAATGGGCAGAGGACATGAACAGACATTTCTCAAAAGAAGATATGAACATGGCCAATAGACACATGAAAAGATGTTCATCATCGCTAATCATCAGGGAAATGCAAATCAAAACTACACTAAGATATCACCTTACCCCCGTTAGATTGGCAAAAACATCCAAAACCAAGAACGACGAATGTTGGAGAGGTTGTGGAGAAAGAGGAACCCTCATACACTGATGGTGGGAATGCAAACTGGTACAGCCACTATGGAAAACAGTATGGAGATTTCTCAAAAAGTTAAAAATAGAAATACCCTATGACCCAGCCATCCCATTACTGGGTATCTATCCTAAGAACCTGATATCAGATATCTCAAGAGTCCGTTGCACCCCTATGTTCATCGCAGCATTATTTACAAGAGCCAAGACGTGGAACCAGCCTACATGCCCAGAAACTGATGATTGGATAAAGAAGATGTGGTATATATACACAATGGAATACTACTCAGCCATAAAAAAAGACGACATTGGCCCATTCACAACAATGTGGATGGACCTCGAGGGCATTATGTTAAGCGAAATAAGTCAGTCAGAGAAAGACGAACTCTATACGACTCCACTCATAGGTGGAAATTAGTATATTGAGAAGGAGATCTGATCGGTGGTTACCAGGGAAAAGGGGGGGTGGGGGGAGGGCACGGAGGGGGAAGTGGTGTTCCCACAACATGACTAACAAAAATGTACAACTGAAATTTCACAAGCTTGTAATCCATCATAACATTAATAAACAAACAAAGAAAAAGATGCTTTGGGGCCCATCTGCCCCTATGGAAAGAACGCAGCACTTTCTGCCTTGCAGCTCTAGGGCAATGTAGCACACCCAGAGCAGAAGTTCTACTTCTGCCAGGTCAGGCCTGCAAAGAAACTGCGTTTCACAGGCCTTTGCAAGAGATGTTTCCGGTAGGCTGTTAGAGCACTGTGCAGAGCGACTTGTTTCTTAGCTTCCCAAAGAGCTGGAAGCAAGATGCTTTGGGGCCCTCTCACCCTTTGGAAAGAAGGCAGCACTTTGTGCCTTGCAGCTCTAGGGCAATGTAGCACACCCAGAGCCGAAGTTCTACTTCAGCTAGATCAGACCTGCAAAGAAACTTCGTTTCACAGGCCTTTGTAAGAGATGTTCCCGGTAGGCTGTAAGAGCACTGTGCAGAGCGACTAGTTTCTTAGCTTCCCAGAGAGCTGGAAGCAAGATGCTTTGGGGCCCTTCTGCCCCTATGGAAAGAACGCAGCACTTTGTGCCTTGCAGCTCTAGGGCAATGCAGCACACCCCGAGCAGAAGTTCTACTTCAGCCAGATCAGGCCTGCAAAGAAACTGCGTTTCACAGGCCTTTGTAAGAGATGTTCCCGGTAGGCTGTTAGAGCACTGTGCAGAGCGAGTTGTTTCTTAGCTTCCCAGAGAGCTGGAAGCAAGATGCTTTGGGGCCCGTTAATTTTATACCCTGCTACTTTGCTGTAGTTGTTGATTATTTCTAATAGTTTTTCTGTGGATTCTTTGGGGTTTTCTATGTATAAGATCATGTCGTCTGCAAACAACGCGAGTTTTACTTCTTCGTTACCTATTTGGATTCCTTTTATTTTTTTTTCCTGCCGAATTGCTCTGCCCAGCACCTCCAGTACTATGTTGAATAGGAGTGGTGAAAGTGGTCACCCTTGTCTTGTTCCTGTCCTCAGAGGGATGGCTTTCAGCTTTTGTCCATTGAGTATGATGTTGGCTGTGGGTCTATCATATATGGCCTTTATTATGTTGAGGTACTTTCCTTCTATACCCGTTTTACTGAGGGTTTTTATCATAAATGGGTGTTGGATCTTGTCGAATGCTTTCTCTGCGTCTATTGAGATGATCATGTGGTTTTTGTTTTTCATTTTGTTGATGTAGTGTATCACGTTGATTGACTTGCGGGTGTTGAACCATCCCTGTGTCCCTGGTATAAATCCCACTTGATCATGGTGTATAATCTTTTTGATGTATTGCTGTAATCGGTTTGCCAAAATTTGGTTGAGGATTTTTGCATCTATGTTCATCAGTGATATCGGCCTGTAGTTCTCCTTCTTTGTGTTGTCCTTGTCAGGTTGGGGGATCAGAGTGATGTTGGCTTCATAGAATGTGTTAGGGAGTTCTCCATCTTTCTCAATTTTCTGGAACAGTTTGAGGAGAATAGGTACAAAGAACTCACACTGGTTAACAACAAAAAAACAAACAACCCGATCAAAAAATGGGCAGAGGACATGAACAGACATTTCTCAAAAGAAGATATGAACATGGCCAATAGACACATGAAAAGATGTTCATCATCGCTAATCATCAGGGAAATGCAAATCAAAACTACACTAAGATATCACCTTACCCCCGTTAGATTGGCAAAAACATCCAAAACCAAGAACGACGAATGTTGGAGAGGTTGTGGAGAAAGAGGAACCCTCATACACTGATGGTGGGAATGCAAACTGGTACAGCCACTATGGAAAACAGTATGGAGATTTCTCAAAAAGTTAAAAATAGAAATACCCTATGACCCAGCCATCCCATTACTGGGTATCTATCCTAAGAACCTGATATCAGATATCTCAAGAGTCCGTTGCACCCCTATGTTCATCGCAGCATTATTTACAAGAGCCAAGACGTGGAACCAGCCTACATGCCCAGAAACTGATGATTGGATAAAGAAGATGTGGTATATATACACAATGGAATACTACTCAGCCATAAAAAAAGACGACATTGGCCCATTCACAACAATGTGGATGGACCTCGAGGGCATTATGTTAAGCGAAATAAGTCAGTCAGAGAAAGACGAACTCTATACGACTCCACTCATAGGTGGAAATTAGTATATTGAGAAGGAGATCTGATCGGTGGTTATGAGGGAAAAGGGGGGGTGGGGGGAGGTCACGGAGGGGGAAGTGGTGTTCCCACAACATGACTAACAAAAATGTACAACTGAAATTTCACAAGCTTGTAATCCATCATAACATTAATAAACAAACAAAGAAAAAGTTGCTTTGCGGCCCATCTGCCCCTATGGAAAGAACGCAGCACTTTCCGCCTTGCAGCTCTAGGGCAATGTAGCACACCCAGAGCAGAAGTTCTACTTCTGCCAGGTCAGGCCTGCAAAGAAACTGCGTTTCACAGGCCTTTGCAAGAGATGTTTCCTGTAGGCTGTTAGAGCACTGTGCAGAGCGACTTGTTTCTTAGCTTCCCAAAGAGCTGGATGCAAGATGCTTTGGGGCCCTCTCACCCTTTGGAAAGAAGGCAGCACTTTGTGCCTTGCAGCTCTAGGGCAATGTAGCACACCCAGAGCCGAAGTTCTACTTCAGCTAGATCAGACCTGCAAAGAAACTTCGTTTCACAGGCCTTTGTAAGAGATGTTCCCGGTAGGCTGTAAGAGCACTGTGCAGAGCGACTAGTTTCTTAGCTTCCCAGAGAGCTGGAAGCAAGATGCTTTGGGGCCCTTCTGCCCCTATGGAAAGAACGCAGCACTTTGTGCCTTGCAGCTCTAGCGCAATGCAGCACACCCCGAGCAGAAGTTCTACTTCAGCCAGATCAGGCCTGCAAAGAAACTGCGTTTCACAGGCCTTTGTAAGAGATGTTCCCGGTAGGCTGTTAGAGCACTGTGCAGAGCGAGTTGTTTCTTAGCTTCCCAGAGAGCTGGAAGCAAGATGCTTTGGGGCCCGTTAATTTTATACCCTGCTACTTTGCTGTAGTTGTTGATTATTTCTAATAGTTTTTCTGTGGATTCTTTGGGGTTTTCTATGTATAAGATCATGTCGTCTGCAAACAACGCGAGTTTTACTTCTTCGTTACCTATTTGGATTCCTTTTATTTTTTTTTCCTGCCGAATTGCTCTGGCCAGCACCTCCAGTACTATGTTGAATAGGAGTGGTGAAAGTGGTCACCCTTGTCTTGTTCCTGTCCTCAGAGGGATGGCTTTCAGCTTTTGTCCATTGAGTATGATGTTGGCTGTGGGTCTATCATATATGGCCTTTATTATGTTGAGGTACTTTCCTTCTATACCCATTTTACTGAGGGTTTTTATCATAAATGGGTGTTGGATCTTGTCGAATGCTTTCTCTGCGTCTATTGAGAAGATCATGTGGTTTTTGTTTTTCATTTTGTTGATGTAGTGTATCACGTTGATTGACTTGCGGGTGTTGAACCATCCCTGTGTCCCTGGTATAAATCCCACTTGATCATGGTGTATAATCTTTTTGATGTATTGCTGTAATCGGTTTGCCAAAATTTGGTTGAGGATTTTTGCATCTATGTTCATCAGTGATATCGGCCTGTAGTTCTCCTTCTTTGTGTTGTCCTTGTCAGGTTTGGGGATCAGAGTGATGTTGGCTTCATAGAATGTGTTAGGGAGTTCTCCATCTTTCTCAATTTTCTGGAACAGTTTGAGGAGAATAGGTACAAAGAACTCACACTGCTTAACAACAAAAAAACAAACAACCCGATCAAAAAATGGGCAGAGGACATGAACAGACATTTCTCAAAAGAAGATATGAATATGGCCAATAGACACATGAAAAGATGTTCATCATCGCTAATCATCAGGGAAATGCAAATCAAAACTACACTAAGATATCACCTTACCCCCGTTAGATTGGCAAAAACATCCAAAACCAAGAACGACGAATGTTGGAGAGGTTGTGGAGAAAGAGGAACCCTCATACACTGTTGGTGGGAATGCAAACTGGTACAGCCACTATGGAAAACAGTATGGAGATTTCTCAAAAAGTTAAAAATAGAAATACCCTATGACCCAGCCATCCCATTACTGGGTATCTATCCTAAGAACCTGATATCAGATATCTCAAGAGTCCGTTGCACCCCTATGTTCATCGCAGCATTATTTACAATAGCCAAGACGTGGAACCAGCCTACATGCCCAGAAACTGATGATTGGATAAAGAAGATGTGGTATATATACACAATGGAATACTACTCAGCCATAAAAAAAGACGACATTGGCCCATTCACAACAATGTGGATGGACCTCGAGGGCATTATGTTAAGCGAAATAAGTCAGTCAGAGAAAGACAGACTCTATATGACTCCACTCATAGGTGGAAATTAGTATATTGAGAAGGAGATCTGATCGGTGGTTACCAGGGAAAAGGGGGGGTGGGGGGAGGGCACGGAGGGGGAAGCGGTGTTCCCACAACATGACTAACAAAAATGTACAACTGAAATTTCACAAGCTTGTAATCCATCATAACATTAATAAACAAAAAAAAAAAAAAAGATGCTTTGGGTCCCATCTGCCCCTTTGGAAAGAAGGCAGCACTTTGTGTCTTGCATCTCTAGGGCAATGTAGCACACCCAGAGCAGTTGTTCTACTTCAGCCAGATCAGGCCCGCAAAGAAACTTCGTTTCACAGGCCTTTGTAAGAGATGTTCCTGGTAGGCTGTTAGAGCACTGTGCAGAGCGACTTGTTTCGTAGCTTCCCAAAGAGCTGGAAGCAAGATGCTTTGGGGCCCATCTGCCCCTATGGAAAGAACGCAGCACTTTGTGCCTTTCAGCTCTAGGGCAATGTAGCACACCCAGAGCAGAAGTTCTACTTCAGCCAGAACAGGCCCGCAAAGAAACTGCGTTTCACAGGCCTTTGTAAGAGATGTTCCCGGTAGGCTGGTAGAGCACTGTGCAGAGCGAGTTCTTTCTTAGCTTCCCAACGAGCTGGAAGCAAGATGCTTTAGGGGCCATCTGCCCTTAAGGAAAGAAGTCAGCACTTTGTGCCTTGCAGCTCTAGGGCAATGTAGCACACCCAGAGCAGTTGTTCTACTTCTGCCAGGTCAGGCCCGCAAAGAAACTGCGTTTCACAGGCCTTTGTAAGAGATGTTCCCGGTAGGCTGGTAGAGCACTGTGCAGAGCGAGTTGTTTCTTAGCTTCCCAACGAGCTGGAAGCAAGATGCTTTGGGGCCCATCTGCCCCTATGGAAAGAACGCAGCACTTTGTGCCTTGCAGCTCTAGGGCAATGCAGCACACCCCGAGCAGAAGTTGTACTTCAGCCAGATCAGGCCTGCAAAGAAACTGCATTTCACAGGCCTTTGTAAGAGATGTTCCCGGTAGGCTGTTAGAGCACTGTGCAGAGCGAGTTGTTTCCTAGCTTCCCAAAGAGCTGGAAGCAAGATGCTTTAGGGGCCATCTGCCCTTAAGGAAAGAAGGCAGCACTTTGTGCCTTGCATCTCTAGGGCAATGTAGCACACCCAGAGCAGTTGTTCTACTTCTGCCAGGTCAGGCCTGCAAAGAAACTGCGTTTCACAGGCCTTTGCAAGAGATGTTTCCGGTAGGCTGTTAGAGCACTGTGCAGAGCGACTTGTTTCTTAGCTTCCCAAAGAGCTGGAAGCAAGATGCTTTGGGGCCCTCTCACCCTTTGGAAAGAAGGCAGCACTTTGTGCCTTGCAGCTCTAGGGCAATGTAGCACACCCAGAGCCGAAGTTCTACTTCAGCTAGATCAGACCTGCAAAGAAACTTCGTTTCACAGGCCTTTGTAAGAGATGTTCCCGGTAGGCTGTAAGAGCACTGTGCAGAGCGACTAGTTTCTTAGCTTCCCAGAGAGCTGGAAGCAAGATGCTTTGGGGCCCTTCTGCCCCTATGGAAAGAACGCAGCACTTTGTGCCTTGCAGCTCTAGCGCAATGCAGCACACCCCGAGCAGAAGTTCTACTTCAGCCAGATCAGGCCTGCAAAGAAACTGCGTTTCACAGGCCTTTGTAAGAGATGTTCCCAGTAGGCTGTTAGAGCACTGTGCAGAGCGAGTTGTTTCTTAGCTTCCCAGAGAGCTGGAAGCAAGATGCTTTGGGGCCCGTTAATTTTATACCCTGCTACTTTGCTGTAGTTGTTGATTATTTCTAATAGTTTTTCTGTGGATTCTTTGGGGTTTTCTATGTATAAGATCATGTCGTCTGCAAACAACGCGAGTTTTACTTCTTCGTTACCTATTTGGATTCCTTTTATTTTTTTTTCCTGCCGAATTGCTCTGGCCAGCACCTCCAGTACTATGTTGAATAGGAGTGGTGAAAGTGGTCACCCTTGTCTTGTTCCTGTCCTCAGAGGGATGGCTTTCAGCTTTTGTCCATTGAGTATGATGTTGGCTGTGGGTCTATCATATATGGCCTTTATTATGTTGAGGTACTTTCCTTCTATACCCATTTTACTGAGGGTTTTTATCATAAATGGGTGTTGGATCTTGTCGAATGCTTTCTCTGCGTCTATTGAGAAGATCATGTGGTTTTTGTTTTTCATTTTGTTGATGTAGTGTATCACGTTGATTGACTTGCGGGTGTTGAACCATCCCTGTGTCCCTGGTATAAATCCCACTTGATCATGGTGTATAATCTTTTTGATGTATTGCTGTAATCGGTTTGCCAAAATTTGGTTGAGGATTTTTGCATCTATGTTCATCAGTGATATCGGCCTGTAGTTCTCCTTCTTTGTGTTGTCCTTGTCAGGTTTGGGGATCAGAGTGATGTTGGCTTCATAGAATGTGTTAGGGAGTTCTCCATCTTTCTCAATTTTCTGGAACAGTTTGAGGAGAATAGGTACAAAGAACTCACACTGCTTAACAACAAAAAAACAAACAACCCGATCAAAAAATGGGCAGAGGACATGAACAGACATTTCTCAAAAGAAGATATGAATATGGCCAATAGACACATGAAAAGATGTTCATCATCGCTAATCATCAGGGAAATGCAAATCAAAACTACACTAAGATATCACCTTACCCCCGTTAGATTGGCAAAAACATCCAAAACCAAGAACGACGAATGTTGGAGAGGTTGTGGAGAAAGAGGAACCCTCATACACTGTTGGTGGGAATGCAAACTGGTACAGCCACTATGGAAAACAGTATGGAGATTTCTCAAAAAGTTAAAAATAGAAATACCCTATGACCCAGCCATCCCATTACTGGGTATCTATCCTAAGAACCTGATATCAGATATCTCAAGAGTCCGTTGCACCCCTATGTTCATCGCAGCATTATTTACAATAGCCAAGACGTGGAACCAGCCTACATGCCCAGAAACTGATGATTGGATAAAGAAGATGTGGTATATATACACAATGGAATACTACTCAGCCATAAAAAAAGACGACATTGGCCCATTCACAACAATGTGGATGGACCTCGAGGGCATTATGTTAAGCGAAATAAGTCAGTCAGAGAAAGACAGACTCTATATGACTCCACTCATAGGTGGAAATTAGTATATTGAGAAGGAGATCTGATCGGTGGTTACCAGGGAAAAGGGGGGGTGGGGGGAGGGCACGGAGGGGGAAGCGGTGTTCCCACAACATGACTAACAAAAATGTACAACTGAAATTTCACAAGCTTGTAATCCATCATAACATTAATAAACAAAAAAAAAAAAAAAGATGCTTTGGGTCCCATCTGCCCCTTTGGAAAGAAGGCAGCACTTTGTGTCTTGCATCTCTAGGGCAATGTAGCACACCCAGAGCAGTTGTTCTACTTCAGCCAGATCAGGCCCGCAAAGAAACTTCGTTTCACAGGCCTTTGTAAGAGATGTTCCTGGTAGGCTGTTAGAGCACTGTGCAGAGCGACTTGTTTCGTAGCTTCCCAAAGAGCTGGAAGCAAGATGCTTTGGGGCCCATCTGCCCCTATGGAAAGAACGCAGCACTTTGTGCCTTTCAGCTCTAGGGCAATGTAGCACACCCAGAGCAGAAGTTCTACTTCAGCCAGAACAGGCCCGCAAAGAAACTGCGTTTCACAGGCCTTTGTAAGAGATGTTCCCGGTAGGCTGGTAGAGCACTGTGCAGAGCGAGTTCTTTCTTAGCTTCCCAACGAGCTGGAAGCAAGATGCTTTAGGGGCCATCTGCCCTTAAGGAAAGAAGTCAGCACTTTGTGCCTTGCAGCTCTAGGGCAATGTAGCACACCCAGAGCAGTTGTTCTACTTCTGCCAGGTCAGGCCCGCAAAGAAACTGCGTTTCACAGGCCTTTGTAAGAGATGTTCCCGGTAGGCTGGTAGAGCACTGTGCAGAGCGAGTTGTTTCTTAGCTTCCCAACGAGCTGGAAGCAAGATGCTTTGGGGCCCATCTGCCCCTATGGAAAGAACGCAGCACTTTGTGCCTTGCAGCTCTAGGGCAATGCAGCACACCCCGAGCAGAAGTTGTACTTCAGCCAGATCAGGCCTGCAAAGAAACTGCATTTCACAGGCCTTTGTAAGAGATGTTCCCGGTAGGCTGTTAGAGCACTGTGCAGAGCGAGTTGTTTCCTAGCTTCCCAAAGAGCTGGAAGCAAGATGCTTTAGGGGCCATCTGCCCTTAAGGAAAGAAGGCAGCACTTTGTGCCTTGCATCTCTAGGGCAATGTAGCACACCCAGAGCAGTTGTTCTACTTCTGCCAGGTCAGGCCTGCAAAGAAACTGCGTTTCACAGGCCTTTGCAAGAGATGTTTCCGGTAGGCTGTTAGAGCACTGTGCAGAGCGACTTGTTTCTTAGCTTCCCAAAGAGCTGGAAGCAAGATGCTTTGGGGCCCTCTCACCCTTTGGAAAGAAGGCAGCACTTTGTGCCTTGCAGCTCTAGGGCAATGTAGCACACCCAGAGCCGAAGTTCTACTTCAGCTAGATCAGACCTGCAAAGAAACTTCGTTTCACAGGCCTTTGTAAGAGATGTTCCCGGTAGGCTGTAAGAGCACTGTGCAGAGCGACTAGTTTCTTAGCTTCCCAGAGAGCTGGAAGCAAGATGCTTTGGGGCCCATCTGCCCCTATGGAAAGAACGCAGCACTTTGTGCCTTGCAGCTCTAGGGCAATGCAGCACACCCCGAGCAGAAGTTCTACTTCAGCCAGATCAGGCCTGCAAAGAAACTGCGTTTCACAGGCCTTTGTAAGAGATGTTCCCGGTAGGCTGTTAGAGCACTGTGCAGAGCGAGTTGTTTCTTAGCTTCCCAGAGAGCTGGAAGCAAGATGCTTTGGGGCCCGTTAATTTTATACCCTGCTACTTTGCTGTAGTTGTTGATTATTTCTAATAGTTTTTCTGTGGATTCTTTGGGGTTTTCTATGTATAAGATCATGTCGTCTGCCAAACAACGCGAGTTTTACTTCTTCGTTACCTATTTGGATTCCTTTTATTTTTTTTTCCTGCCGAATTGCTCTGCCCAGCACCTCCAGTACTATGTTGAATAGGAGTGGTGAAAGTGGTCACCCTTGTCTTGTTCCTGTCCTCAGAGGGATGGCTTTCAGCTTTTGTCCATTGAGTATGATGTTGGCTGTGGGTCTATCATATATGGCCTTTATTATGTTGAGGTACTTTCCTTCTATACCCGTTTTACTGAGGGTTTTTATCATAAATGGGTGTTGGATCTTGTCGAATGCTTTCTCTGCGTCTATTGAGATGATCATGTGGTTTTTGTTTTTCATTTTGTTGATGTAGTGTATCACGTTGATTGACTTGCGGGTGTTGAACCATCCCTGTGTCCCTGGTATAAATCCCACTTGATCATGGTGTATAATCTTTTTGATGTATTGCTGTAATCGGTTTGCCAAAATTTGGTTGAGGATTTTTGCATCTATGTTCATCAGTGATATCGGCCTGTAGTTCTCCTTCTTTGTGTTGTCCTTGTCAGGTTGGGGGATCAGAGTGATGTTGGCTTCATAGAATGTGTTAGGGAGTTCTCCATCTTTCTCAATTTTCTGGAACAGTTTGAGGAGAATAGGTACAAAGAACTCACACTGGTTAACAACAAAAAAACAAACAACCCGATCAAAAAATGGGCAGAGGACATGAACAGACATTTCTCAAAAGAAGATATGAACATGGCCAATAGACACATGAAAAGATGTTCATCATCGCTAATCATCAGGGAAATGCAAATCAAAACTACACTAAGATATCACCTTACCCCCGTTAGATTGGCAAAAACATCCAAAACCAAGAACGACGAATGTTGGAGAGGTTGTGGAGAAAGAGGAACCCTCATACACTGATGGTGGGAATGCAAACTGGTACAGCCACTATGGAAAACAGTATGGAGATTTCTCAAAAAGTTAAAAATAGAAATACCCTATGACCCAGCCATCCCATTACTGGGTATCTATCCTAAGAACCTGATATCAGATATCTCAAGAGTCCGTTGCACCCCTATGTTCATCGCATTATTTACAAGAGCCAAGACGTGGAACCAGCCTACATGCCCAGAAACTGATGATTGGATAAAGAAGATGTGGTATATATACACAATGGAATACTACTCAGCCATAAAAAAAGACGACATTGGCCCATTCACAACAATGTGGATGGACCTCGAGGGCATTATGTTAAGCGAAATAAGTCAGTCAGAGAAAGACGAACTCTATACGACTCCACTCATAGGTGGAAATTAGTATATTGAGAAGGAGATCTGATCGGTGGTTATGAGGGAAAAGGGGGGGTGGGGGGAGGTCACGGAGGGGGAAGTGGTGTTCCCACAACATGACTAACAAAAATGTACAACTGAAATTTCACAAGCTTGTAATCCATCATAACATTAATAAACAAACAAAGAAAAAGTTGCTTTGCGGCCCATCTGCCCCTATGGAAAGAACGCAGCACTTTCCGCCTTGCAGCTCTAGGGCAATGTAGCACACCCAGAGCAGAAGTTCTACTTCTGCCAGGTCAGGCCTGCAAAGAAACTGCGTTTCACAGGCCTTTGCAAGAGATGTTTCCGGTAGGCTGTTAGAGCACTGTGCAGAGCGACTTGTTTCTTAGCTTCCCAAAGAGCTGGAAGCAAGATGCTTTGGGGCCCTCTCACCCTTTGGAAAGAAGGCAGCACTTTGTGCCTTGCAGCTCTAGGGCAATGTAGCACACCCAGAGCCGAAGTTCTACTTCAGCTAGATCAGACCTGCAAAGAAACTTCGTTTCACAGGCCTTTGTAAGAGATGTTCCCGGTAGGCTGTAAGAGCACTGTGCAGAACGACTAGTTTCTTAGCTTCCCAGAGAGCTGGAAGCAAGATGCTTTGGGGCCCTTCTGCCCCTATGGAAAGAACGCAGCACTTTGTGCCTTGCAGCTCTAGCGCAATGCAGCACACCCCGAGCAGAAGTTCTACTTCAGCCAGATCAGGCCTGCAAAGAAACTGCGTTTCACAGGCCTTTGTAAGAGATGTTCCCGGTAGGCTGTTAGAGCACTGTGCAGAGCGAGTTGTTTCTTAGCTTCCCAGAGAGCTGGAAGCAAGATGCTTTGGGGCCCGTTAATTTTATACCCTGCTACTTTGCTGTAGTTGTTGATTATTTCTAATAGTTTTTCTGTGGATTCTTTGGGGTTTTCTATGTATAAGATCATGTCGTCTGCAAACAACGCGAGTTTTACTTCTTCGTTACCTATTTGGATTCCTTTTATTTTTTTTTCCTGCCGAATTGCTCTGGCCAGCACCTCCAGTACTATGTTGAATAGGAGTGGTGAAAGTGGTCACCCTTGTCTTGTTCCTGTCCTCAGAGGGATGGCTTTCAGCTTTTGTCCATTGAGTATGATGTTGGCTGTGGGTCTATCATATATGGCCTTTATTATGTTGAGGTACTTTCCTTCTATACCCATTTTACTGAGGGTTTTTATCATAAATGGGTGTTGGATCTTGTCGAATGCTTTCTCTGCGTCTATTGAGAAGATCATGTGGTTTTTGTTTTTCATTTTGTTGATGTAGTGTATCACGTTGATTGACTTGCGGGTGTTGAACCATCCCTGTGTCCCTGGTATAAATCCCACTTGATCATGGTGTATAATCTTTTTGATGTATTGCTGTAATCGGTTTGCCAAAATTTGGTTGAGGATTTTTGCATCTATGTTCATCAGTGATATCGGCCTGTAGTTCTCCTTCTTTGTGTTGTCCTTGTCAGGTTTGGGGATCAGAGTGATGTTGGCTTCATAGAATGTGTTAGGGAGTTCTCCATCTTTCTCAATTTTCTGGAACAGTTTGAGGAGAATAGGTACAAAGAACTCACACTGCTTAACAACAAAAAAACAAACAACCCGATCAAAAAATGGGCAGAGGACATGAACAGACATTTCTCAAAAGAAGATATGAATATGGCCAATAGACACATGAAAAGATGTTCATCATCGCTAATCATCAGGGAAATGCAAATCAAAACTACACTAAGATATCACCTTACCCCCGTTAGATTGGCAAAAACATCCAAAACCAAGAACGACGAATGTTGGAGAGGTTGTGGAGAAAGAGGAACCCTCATACACTGTTGGTGGGAATGCAAACTGGTACAGCCACTATGGAAAACAGTATGGAGATTTCTCAAAAAGTTAAAAATAGAAATACCCTATGACCCAGCCATCCCATTACTGGGTATCTATCCTAAGAACCTGATATCAGATATCTCAAGAGTCCGTTGCACCCCTATGTTCATCGCAGCATTATTTACAATAGCCAAGACGTGGAACCAGCCTACATGCCCAGAAACTGATGATTGGATAAAGAAGATGTGGTATATATACACAATGGAATACTACTCAGCCATAAAAAAAGACGACATTGGCCCATTCACAACAATGTGGATGGACCTCGAGGGCATTATGTTAAGCGAAATAAGTCAGTCAGAGAAAGACAGACTCTATATGACTCCACTCATAGGTGGAAATTAGTATATTGAGAAGGAGATCTGATCGGTGGTTACCAGGGAAAAGGGGGGGTGGGGGGAGGGCACGGAGGGGGAAGCGGTGTTCCCACAACATGACTAACAAAAATGTACAACTGAAATTTCACAAGCTTGTAATCCATCATAACATTAATAAACAAAAAAAAAAAAAAAGATGCTTTGGGTCCCATCTGCCCCTTTGGAAAGAAGGCAGCACTTTGTGTCTTGCATCTCTAGGGCAATGTAGCACACCCAGAGCAGTTGTTCTACTTCAGCCAGATCAGGCCCGCAAAGAAACTTCGTTTCACAGGCCTTTGTAAGAGATGTTCCTGGTAGGCTGTTAGAGCACTGTGCAGAGCGACTTGTTTCGTAGCTTCCCAAAGAGCTGGAAGCAAGATGCTTTGGGGCCCATCTGCCCCTATGGAAAGAACGCAGCACTTTGTGCCTTTCAGCTCTAGGGCAATGTAGCACACCCAGAGCAGAAGTTCTACTTCAGCCAGAACAGGCCCGCAAAGAAACTGCGTTTCACAGGCCTTTGTAAGAGATGTTCCCGGTAGGCTGGTAGAGCACTGTGCAGAGCGAGTTCTTTCTTAGCTTCCCAACGAGCTGGAAGCAAGATGCTTTAGGGGCCATCTGCCCTTAAGGAAAGAAGTCAGCACTTTGTGCCTTGCAGCTCTAGGGCAATGTAGCACACCCAGAGCAGTTGTTCTACTTCTGCCAGGTCAGGCCCGCAAAGAAACTGCGTTTCACAGGCCTTTGTAAGAGATGTTCCCGGTAGGCTGGTAGAGCACTGTGCAGAGCGAGTTGTTTCTTAGCTTCCCAACGAGCTGGAAGCAAGATGCTTTGGGGCCCATCTGCCCCTATGGAAAGAACGCAGCACTTTGTGCCTTGCAGCTCTAGGGCAATGCAGCACACCCCGAGCAGAAGTTGTACTTCAGCCAGATCAGGCCTGCAAAGAAACTGCATTTCACAGGCCTTTGTAAGAGATGTTCCCGGTAGGCTGTTAGAGCACTGTGCAGAGCGAGTTGTTTCCTAGCTTCCCAAAGAGCTGGAAGCAAGATGCTTTAGGGGCCATCTGCCCTTAAGGAAAGAAGGCAGCACTTTGTGCCTTGCATCTCTAGGGCAATGTAGCACACCCAGAGCAGTTGTTCTACTTCTGCCAGGTCAGGCCTGCAAAGAAACTGCGTTTCACAGGCCTTTGCAAGAGATGTTTCCGGTAGGCTGTTAGAGCACTGTGCAGAGCGACTTGTTTCTTAGCTTCCCAAAGAGCTGGAAGCAAGATGCTTCGGGGCCCTCTCACCCTTTGGAAAGAAGGCAGCACTTTGTGCCTTGCAGCTCTAGGGCAATGTAGCACACCCAGAGCCGAAGTTCTACTTCAGCTAGATCAGACCTGCAAAGAAACTTCGTTTCACAGGCCTTTGTAAGAGATGTTCCCGGTAGGCTGTAAGAGCACTGTGCAGAGCGACTAGTTTCTTAGCTTCCCAGAGAGCTGGAAGCAAGATGCTTTGGGGCCCATCTGCCCCTATGGAAAGAACGCAGCACTTTGTGCCTTGCAGCTCTAGGGCAATGCAGCACACCCCGAGCAGAAGTTCTACTTCAGCCAGATCAGGCCTGCAAAGAAACTGCGTTTCACAGGCCTTTGTAAGAGATGTTCCCGGTAGGCTGTTAGAGCACTGTGCAGAGCGAGTTGTTTCTTAGCTTCCCAGAGAGCTGGAAGCAAGATGCTTTGGGGCCCGTTAATTTTATACCCTGCTACTTTGCTGTAGTTGTTGATTATTTCTAATAGTTTTTCTGTGGATTCTTTGGGGTTTTCTATGTATAAGATCATGTCGTCTGCCAAACAACGCGAGTTTTACTTCTTCGTTACCTATTTGGATTCCTTTTATTTTTTTTTCCTGCCGAATTGCTCTGCCCAGCACCTCCAGTACTATGTTGAATAGGAGTGGTGAAAGTGGTCACCCTTGTCTTGTTCCTGTCCTCAGAGGGATGGCTTTCAGCTTTTGTCCATTGAGTATGATGTTGGCTGTGGGTCTATCATATATGGCCTTTATTATGTTGAGGTACTTTCCTTCTATACCCGTTTTACTGAGGGTTTTTATCATAAATGGGTGTTGGATCTTGTCGAATGCTTTCTCTGCGTCTATTGAGATGATCATGTGGTTTTTGTTTTTCATTTTGTTGATGTAGTGTATCACGTTGATTGACTTGCGGGTGTTGAACCATCCCTGTGTCCCTGGTATAAATCCCACTTGATCATGGTGTATAATCTTTTTGATGTATTGCTGTAATCGGTTTGCCAAAATTTGGTTGAGGATTTTTGCATCTATGTTCATCAGTGATATCGGCCTGTAGTTCTCCTTCTTTGTGTTGTCCTTGTCAGGTTGGGGGATCAGAGTGATGTTGGCTTCATAGAATGTGTTAGGGAGTTCTCCATCTTTCTCAATTTTCTGGAACAGTTTGAGGAGAATAGGTAC
Organism: Equus asinus; assembly: GCF_041296235.1. NCBI lineage: Eukaryota > Metazoa > Chordata > Mammalia > Perissodactyla > Equidae > Equus > Equus asinus. Next base: position 71,088,428 of record NC_091790.1, on the reverse strand, counting down.
AAAGAACTCACACTGGTTAACAACAAAAAAACAAACAACCCGATCAAAAAATGGGCAGAGGACATGAACAGACATTTCTCAAAAGAAGATATGAACATGGCCAATAGACACATGAAAAGATGTTCATCATCGCTAATCATCAGGGAAATGCAAATCAAAACTACACTAAGATATCACCTTACCCCCGTTAGATTGGCAAAAACATCCAAAACCAAGAACGACGAATGTTGGAGAGGTTGTGGAGAAAGAGGAACCCTCATACACTGATGGTGGGAATGCAAACTGGTACAGCCACTATGGAAAACAGTATGGAGATTTCTCAAAAAGTTAAAAATAGAAATACCCTATGACCCAGCCATCCCATTACTGGGTATCTATCCTAAGAACCTGATATCAGATATCTCAAGAGTCCGTTGCACCCCTATGTTCATCGCATTATTTACAAGAGCCAAGACGTGGAACCAGCCTACATGCCCAGAAACTGATGATTGGATAAAGAAGATGTGGTATATATACACAATGGAATACTACTCAGCCATAAAAAAAGACGACATTGGCCCATTCACAACAATGTGGATGGACCTCGAGGGCATTATGTTAAGCGAAATAAGTCAGTCAGAGAAAGACGAACTCTATACGACTCCACTCATAGGTGGAAATTAGTATATTGAGAAGGAGATCTGATCGGTGGTTATGAGGGAAAAGGGGGGGTGGGGGGAGGTCACGGAGGGGGAAGTGGTGTTCCCACAACATGACTAACAAAAATGTACAACTGAAATTTCACAAGCTTGTAATCCATCATAACATTAATAAACAAACAAAGAAAAAGTTGCTTTGCGGCCCATCTGCCCCTATGGAAAGAACGCAGCACTTTCCGCCTTGCAGCTCTAGGGCAATGTAGCACACCCAGAGCAGAAGTTCTACTTCTGCCAGGTCAGGCCTGCAAAGAAACTGCGTTTCACAGGCCTTTGCAAGAGATGTTTCCGGTAGGCTGTTAGAGCACTGTGCAGAGCGACTTGTTTCTTAGCTTCCCAAAGAGCTGGAAGCAAGATGCTTTGGGGCCCTCTCACCCTTTGGAAAGAAGGCAGCACTTTGTGCCTTGCAGCTCTAGGGCAATGTAGCACACCCAGAGCCGAAGTTCTACTTCAGCTAGATCAGACCTGCAAAGAAACTTCGTTTCACAGGCCTTTGTAAGAGATGTTCCCGGTAGGCTGTAAGAGCACTGTGCAGAGCGACTAGTTTCTTAGCTTCCCAGAGAGCTGGAAGCAAGATGCTTTGGGGCCCTTCTGCCCCTATGGAAAGAACGCAGCACTTTGTGCCTTGCAGCTCTAGCGCAATGCAGCACACCCCGAGCAGAAGTTCTACTTCAGCCAGATCAGGCCTGCAAAGAAACTGCGTTTCACAGGCCTTTGTAAGAGATGTTCCCGGTAGGCTGTTAGAGCACTGTGCAGAGCGAGTTGTTTCTTAGCTTCCCAGAGAGCTGGAAGCAAGATGCTTTGGGGCCCGTTAATTTTATACCCTGCTACTTTGCTGTAGTTGTTGATTATTTCTAATAGTTTTTCTGTGGATTCTTTGGGGTTTTCTATGTATAAGATCATGTCGTCTGCAAACAACGCGAGTTTTACTTCTTCGTTACCTATTTGGATTCCTTTTATTTTTTTTTCCTGCCGAATTGCTCTGGCCAGCACCTCCAGTACTATGTTGAATAGGAGTGGTGAAAGTGGTCACCCTTGTCTTGTTCCTGTCCTCAGAGGGATGGCTTTCAGCTTTTGTCCATTGAGTATGATGTTGGCTGTGGGTCTATCATATATGGCCTTTATTATGTTGAGGTACTTTCCTTCTATACCCATTTTACTGAGGGTTTTTATCATAAATGGGTGTTGGATCTTGTCGAATGCTTTCTCTGCGTCTATTGAGAAGATCATGTGGTTTTTGTTTTTCATTTTGTTGATGTAGTGTATCACGTTGATTGACTTGCGGGTGTTGAACCATCCCTGTGTCCCTGGTATAAATCCCACTTGATCATGGTGTATAATCTTTTTGATGTATTGCTGTAATCGGTTTGCCAAAATTTGGTTGAGGATTTTTGCATCTATGTTCATCAGTGATATCGGCCTGTAGTTCTCCTTCTTTGTGTTGTCCTTGTCAGGTTTGGGGATCAGAGTGATGTTGGCTTCATAGAATGTGTTAGGGAGTTCTCCATCTTTCTCAATTTTCTGGAACAGTTTGAGGAGAATAGGTACAAAGAACTCACACTGCTTAACAACAAAAAAACAAACAACCCGATCAAAAAATGGGCAGAGGACATGAACAGACATTTCTCAAAAGAAGATATGAATATGGCCAATAGACACATGAAAAGATGTTCATCATCGCTAATCATCAGGGAAATGCAAATCAAAACTACACTAAGATATCACCTTACCCCCGTTAGATTGGCAAAAACATCCAAAACCAAGAACGACGAATGTTGGAGAGGTTGTGGAGAAAGAGGAACCCTCATACACTGTTGGTGGGAATGCAAACTGGTACAGCCACTATGGAAAACAGTATGGAGATTTCTCAAAAAGTTAAAAATAGAAATACCCTATGACCCAGCCATCCCATTACTGGGTATCTATCCTAAGAACCTGATATCAGATATCTCAAGAGTCCGTTGCACCCCTATGTTCATCGCAGCATTATTTACAATAGCCAAGACGTGGAACCAGCCTACATGCCCAGAAACTGATGATTGGATAAAGAAGATGTGGTATATATACACAATGGAATACTACTCAGCCATAAAAAAAGACGACATTGGCCCATTCACAACAATGTGGATGGACCTCGAGGGCATTATGTTAAGCGAAATAAGTCAGTCAGAGAAAGACAGACTCTATATGACTCCACTCATAGGTGGAAATTAGTATATTGAGAAGGAGATCTGATCGGTGGTTACCAGGGAAAAGGGGGGGTGGGGGGAGGGCACGGAGGGGGAAGCGGTGTTCCCACAACATGACTAACAAAAATGTACAACTGAAATTTCACAAGCTTGTAATCCATCATAACATTAATAAACAAAAAAAAAAAAAAGATGCTTTGGGTCCCATCTGCCCCTTTGGAAAGAAGGCAGCACTTTGTGTCTTGCATCTCTAGGGCAATGTAGCACACCCAGAGCAGTTGTTCTACTTCAGCCAGATCAGGCCCGCAAAGAAACTTCGTTTCACAGGCCTTTGTAAGAGATGTTCCTGGTAGGCTGTTAGAGCACTGTGCAGAGCGACTTGTTTCGTAGCTTCCCAAAGAGCTGGAAGCAAGATGCTTTGGGGCCCATCTGCCCCTATGGAAAGAACGCAGCACTTTGTGCCTTTCAGCTCTAGGGCAATGTAGCACACCCAGAGCAGAAGTTCTACTTCAGCCAGAACAGGCCCGCAAAGAAACTGCGTTTCACAGGCCTTTGTAAGAGATGTTCCCGGTAGGCTGGTAGAGCACTGTGCAGAGCGAGTTCTTTCTTAGCTTCCCAACGAGCTGGAAGCAAGATGCTTTAGGGGCCATCTGCCCTTAAGGAAAGAAGTCAGCACTTTGTGCCTTGCAGCTCTAGGGCAATGTAGCACACCCAGAGCAGTTGTTCTACTTCTGCCAGGTCAGGCCCGCAAAGAAACTGCGTTTCACAGGCCTTTGTAAGAGATGTTCCCGGTAGGCTGGTAGAGCACTGTGCAGAGCGAGTTGTTTCTTAGCTTCCCAACGAGCTGGAAGCAAGATGCTTTGGGGCCCATCTGCCCCTATGGAAAGAACGCAGCACTTTGTGCCTTGCAGCTCTAGGGCAATGCAGCACACCCCGAGCAGAAGTTGTACTTCAGCCAGATCAGGCCTGCAAAGAAACTGCATTTCACAGGCCTTTGTAAGAGATGTTCCCGGTAGGCTGTTAGAGCACTGTGCAGAGCGAGTTGTTTCCTAGCTTCCCAAAGAGCTGGAAGCAAGATGCTTTAGGGGCCATCTGCCCTTAAGGAAAGAAGGCAGCACTTTGTGCCTTGCATCTCTAGGGCAATGTAGCACACCCAGAGCAGTTGTTCTACTTCTGCCAGGTCAGGCCTGCAAAGAAACTGCGTTTCACAGGCCTTTGCAAGAGATGTTTCCGGTAGGCTGTTAGAGCACTGTGCAGAGCGACTTGTTTCTTAGCTTCCCAAAGAGCTGGAAGCAAGATGCTTTGGGGCCCTCTCACCCTTTGGAAAGAAGGCAGCACTTTGTGCCTTGCAGCTCTAGGGCAATGTAGCACACCCAGAGCCGAAGTTCTACTTCAGCTAGATCAGACCTGCAAAGAAACTTCGTTTCACAGGCCTTTGTAAGAGATGTTCCCGGTAGGCTGTAAGAGCACTGTGCAGAGCGACTAGTTTCTTAGCTTCCCAGAGAGCTGGAAGCAAGATGCTTTGGGGCCCATCTGCCCCTATGGAAAGAACGCAGCACTTTGTGCCTTGCAGCTCTAGGGCAATGCAGCACACCCCGAGCAGAAGTTCTACTTCAGCCAGATCAGGCCTGCAAAGAAACTGCGTTTCACAGGCCTTTGTAAGAGATGTTCCCGGTAGGCTGTTAGAGCACTGTGCAGAGCGAGTTGTTTCTTAGCTTCCCAGAGAGCTGGAAGCAAGATGCTTTGGGGCCCGTTAATTTTATACCCTGCTACTTTGCTGTAGTTGTTGATTATTTCTAATAGTTTTTCTGTGGATTCTTTGGGGTTTTCTATGTATAAGATCATGTCGTCTGCCAAACAACGCGAGTTTTACTTCTTCGTTACCTATTTGGATTCCTTTTATTTTTTTTTCCTGCCGAATTGCTCTGCCCAGCACCTCCAGTACTATGTTGAATAGGAGTGGTGAAAGTGGTCACCCTTGTCTTGTTCCTGTCCTCAGAGGGATGGCTTTCAGCTTTTGTCCATTGAGTATGATGTTGGCTGTGGGTCTATCATATATGGCCTTTATTATGTTGAGGTACTTTCCTTCTATACCCGTTTTACTGAGGGTTTTTATCATAAATGGGTGTTGGATCTTGTCGAATGCTTTCTCTGCGTCTATTGAGATGATCATGTGGTTTTTGTTTTTCATTTTGTTGATGTAGTGTATCACGTTGATTGACTTGCGGGTGTTGAACCATCCCTGTGTCCCTGGTATAAATCCCACTTGATCATGGTGTATAATCTTTTTGATGTATTGCTGTAATCGGTTTGCCAAAATTTGGTTGAGGATTTTTGCATCTATGTTCATCAGTGATATCGGCCTGTAGTTCTCCTTCTTTGTGTTGTCCTTGTCAGGTTTGGGGATCAGAGTGATGTTGGCTTCATAGAATGTGTTAGGGAGTTCTCCATCTTTCTCAATTTTCTGGAACAGTTTGAGGAGAATAGGTACAAAGAACTCACACTGGTTAACAACAAAAAAACAAACAACCCGATCAAAAAATGGGCAGAGGACATGAACAGACATTTCTCAAAAGAAGATATGAACATGGCCAATAGACACATGAAAAGATGTTCATCATCGCTAATCATCAGGGAAATGCAAATCAAAACTACACTAAGATATCACCTTACCCCCGTTAGATTGGCAAAAACATCCAAAACCAAGAACGACGAATGTTGGAGAGGTTGTGGAGAAAGAGGAACCCTCATACACTGTTGGTGGGAATGCAAACTGGTACAGCCACTATGGAAAACAGTATGGAGATTTCTCAAAAAGTTAAAAATAGAAATACCCTATGACCCAGCCATCCCATTACTGGGTATCTATCCTAAGAACCTGATATCAGATATCTCAAGAGTCCGTTGCACCCCTATGTTCATCGCAGCATTATTTACAATAGCCAAGACGTGGAACCAGCCTACATGCCCAGAAACTGATGATTGGATAAAGAAGATGTGGTATATATACACAATGGAATACTACTCAGCCATAAAAAAAGACGACATTGGCCCCTTCACAACAATGTGGATGGACCTCGAGGGCATTATGTTAAGCGAAATAAGTCAGTCAGAGAAAGACAGACTCTATATGACTCCACTCATAGGTGGAAATTAGTATATTGAGAAGGAGATCTGATCGGTGGTTACCAGGGAAAAGGGGGGGTGGGGGGAGGGCACGGAGGGGGAAGCGGTGTTCCCACAACATGACTAACAAAAATGTACAACTGAAATTTCACAAGCTTGTAATCCATCATAACATTAATAAACAAAAAAAAAAAAAAAGATGCTTTGGGTCCCATCTGCCCCTTTGGAAAGAAGGCAGCACTTTGTGTCTTGCATCTCTAGGGCAATGTAGCACACCCAGAGCAGTTGTTCTACTTCAGCCAGATCAGGCCCGCAAAGAAACTTCGTTTCACAGGCCTTTGTAAGAGATGTTCCTGGTAGGCTGTTAGAGCACTGTGCAGAGCGACTTGTTTCGTAGCTTCCCAAAGAGCTGGAAGCAAGATGCTTTGGGGCCCATCTGCCCCTATGGAAAGAACGCAGCACTTTGTGCCTTTCAGCTCTAGGGCAATGTAGCACACCCAGAGCAGAAGTTCTACTTCAGCCAGAACAGGCCCGCAAAGAAACTGCGTTTCACAGGCCTTTGTAAGAGATGTTCCCGGTAGGCTGGTAGAGCACTGTGCAGAGCGAGTTCTTTCTTAGCTTCCCAACGAGCTGGAAGCAAGATGCTTTAGGGGCCATCTGCCCTTAAGGAAAGAAGTCAGCACTTTGTGCCTTGCAGCTCTAGGGCAATGTAGCACACCCAGAGCAGTTGTTCTACTTCTGCCAGGTCTGGCCCGCAAAGAAACTGCGTTTCACAGGCCTTTGTAAGAGATGTTCCCGGTAGGCTGGTAGAGCACTGTGCAGAGCGAGTTGTTTCTTAGATTCCCAACGAGCTGGAAGCAAGATGCTTTGGGGCCCATCTGCCCCTATGGAAAGAACGCAGCACTTTGTGCCTTGCAGCTCTAGGGCAATGCAGCACACCCCGAGCAGAAGTTTTACTTCAGCCAGATCAGGCCTGCAAAGAAACTGCGTTTCACAGGCCTTTGTAAGAGATGTTCCCGGTAGGCTGTTAGAGCACTGTGCAGAGCGAGTTGTTTCCTAGCTTCCCAAAGAGCTGGAAGCAAGATGCTTTAGGGGCCATCTGCCCTTAAGGAAAGAAGGCAGCACTTTGTGCCTTGCATCTCTAGGGCAATGTAGCACACCCAGAGCAGTTGTTCTACTTCTGCCAGGTCAGGCCTGCAAAGAAACTGCGTTTCACAGGCCTTTGCAAGAGATGTTTCCGGTAGGCTGTTAGAGCACTGTGCAGAGCGACTTGTTTCTTAGCTTCCCAAAGAGCTGGAAGCAAGATGCTTTGGGGCCCTCTCACCCTTTGGAAAGAAGGCAGCACTTTGTGCCTTGCAGCTCTAGGGCAATGTAGCACACCCAGAGCCGAAGTTCTACTTCAGCTAGATCAGACCTGCAAAGAAACTTCGTTTCACAGGCCTTTGTAAGAGATGTTCCCGGTAGGCTGTAAGAGCACTGTGCAGAGCGACTAGTTTCTTAGCTTCCCAGAGAGCTGGAAGCAAGATGCTTTGGGGCCCATCTGCCCCTATGGAAAGAACGCAGCACTTTGTGCCTTGCAGCTCTAGGGCAATGCAGCACACCCCGAGCAGAAGTTCTACTTCAGCCAGATCAGGCCTGCAAAGAAACTGCGTTTCACAGGCCTTTGTAAGAGATGTTCCCGGTAGGCTGTTAGAGCACTGTGCAGAGCGAGTTGTTTCTTAGCTTCCCAGAGAGCTGGAAGCAAGATGCTTTGGGGCCCGTTAATTTTATACCCTGCTACTTTGCTGTAGTTGTTGATTATTTCTAATAGTTTTTCTGTGGATTCTTTGGGGTTTTCTATGTATAAGATCATGTCGTCTGCCAAACAACGCGAGTTTTACTTCTTCGTTACCTATTTGGATTCCTTTTATTTTTTTTTCCTGCCGAATTGCTCTGCCCAGCACCTCCAGTACTATGTTGAATAGGAGTGGTGAAAGTGGTCACCCTTGTCTTGTTCCTGTCCTCAGAGGGATGGCTTTCAGCTTTTGTCCATTGAGTATGATGTTGGCTGTGGGTCTATCATATATGGCCTTTATTATGTTGAGGTACTTTCCTTCTATACCCATTTTACTGAGGGTTTTTATCATAAATGGGTGTTGGATCTTGTCGAATGCTTTCTCTGCATCTATTGAGATGATCATGTGGTTTTTGTTTTTCATTTTGTTGATGTAGTGTATCACGTTGATTGACTTGCGGGTGTTGAACCATCCCTGTGTCCCTGGTATAAATCCCACTTGATCATGGTGTATAATCTTTTTGATGTATTGCTGTAATCGGTTTGCCAAAATTTGGTTGAGGATTTTTGCATCTATGTTCATCAGTGATATCGGCCTGTAGTTCTCCTTCTTTGTGTTGTCCTTGTCAGGTTTGGGGATCAGAGTGATGTTGGCTTCATAGAATGTGTTAGGGAGTTCTCCATCTTTCTCAATTTTCTGGAACAGTTTGAGGAGAATAGGTACAAAGAACTCACACTGCTTAACAACAAAAAAACAAACAACCCGATCAAAAAATGGGCAGAGGACATGAACAGACATTTCTCAAAAGAAGATATGAATATGGCCAATAGACACATGAAAAGATGTTCATCATCGCTAATCATCAGGGAAATGCAAATCAAAACTACACTAAGATATCACCTTACCCCCGTTAGATTGGCAAAAACATCCAAAACCAAGAACGACGAATGTTGGAGAGGTTGTGGAGAAAGAGGAACCCTCATACACTGTTGGTGGGAATGCAAACTGGTACAGCCACTATGGAAAACAGTATGGAGATTTCTCAAAAAGTTAAAAATAGAAATACCCTATGACCCAGCCATCCCATTACTGGGTATCTATCCTAAGAACCTGATATCAGATATCTCAAGAGTCCGTTGCACCCCTATGTTCATCGCAGCATTATTTACAATAGCCAAGACGTGGAACCAGCCTACATGCCCAGAAACTGATGATTGGATAAAGAAGATGTGGTATATATACACAATGGAATACTACTCAGCCATAAAAAAAGACGACATTGGCCCATTCACAACAATGTGGATGGACCTCGAGGGCATTATGTTAAGCGAAATAAGTCAGTCAGAGAAAGACAGACTCTATATGACTCCACTCATAGGTGGAAATTAGTATATTGAGAAGGAGATCTGATCGGTGGTTACCAGGGAAAAGGGGGGGTGGGGGGAGGGCACGGAGGGGGAAGTGGTGTTCCCACAACATGACTAACAAAAATGTACAACTGAAATTTCACAAGCTTGTAATCCATCATAACATTAATAAACAAACAAACAAAAAATGATGCTTTGGGGCCCATCTGCCCCTATGGAAAGAACGCAGCACTTTGTGCCTTTCAGCTCTAGGGCAATGTAGCACACCCAGAGCAGAAGTTCTACTTCAGCCAGATCAGGCCCGCAAAGAAACTTCGTTTCACAGGCCTTTGTAAGAGATGTTCCTGGTAGGCTGTTAGAGCACTGTGCAGAGCGACTTGTTTCGTAGCTTCCCAAAGAGCTGGAAGCAAGATGCTTTGGGGCCCATCTGCCCCTATGGAAAGAACGCAGCACTTTCTGCCTTGCAGCTCTAGGGCAATGCAGCACACCCCGAGCAGAAGTTCTACTTCAGCCAGATCAGGCCTGCAAAGAAACTGCGTTTCACAGGCCTTTGTAAGAGATGTTCCCTGTAGGCTGTTAGAGCACTGTGCAGAGCGAGTTGTTTCCTAGCTTCCCAAAGAGCTGGAAGCAAGATGCTTTAGGGGCCATCTGACCTTAAGGAAAGAAGGCAGCACTTTGTGCCTTGCATCTCTAGGGCAATGTAGCACACCCAGAGCAGTTGTTCTACTTCTGCCAGGTCAGGACTGCAAAGAAACTGCATTTCACAGGCCTTTGCAAGAGATGTTTCCGGTAATCTGTTAAGGCACTGTGCAGAGCGACTTGTTTCTTAGCTTCCCAAAGAGCTGGAAGCAAGATGCTTTGGGGCCCTCTCACCCTTTGGAAAGAAGGCAGCACTTTGTGCCTTGCAGCTCTAGGGCAATGTAGCACACCCAGAGCCGAAGTTCTACTTCAGCTAGATCAGACCTGCAAAGAAACTTCGTTTCACAGGCCTTTGTATGAGATGTTCCCGGTAGGCTGTAAGAGCACTGTGCAGAGCGACTAGTTTCTTAGCTTCCCAGAGAGCTGGAAGCAAGATGCTTTGGGGCCCATCTGCCCCTATGGAAAGAACGCAGCACTTTGTGCCTTGCAGCTCTAGGGCAATGCAGCACACCCCGAGCAGAAGTTCTACTTCAGCCAGATCAGGCCTGCAAAGAAACTGCGTTTCACAGGCCTTTGTAAGAGATGTTCCCGGTAGGCTGTTAGAGCACTGTGCAGAGCGAGTTGTTTCTTAGCTTCCCAGAGAGCTGGAAGCAAGATGCTTTGGGGCCCGTTAATTTTATACCCTGCTACTTTGCTGTAGTTGTTGATTATTTCTAATAGTTTTTCTGTGTATTCTTTGGGGTTTTCTGTGTATAAGATCATGTCGTCTGCAAACAACGCGAGTTTTACTTCTTCGTTACCTATTTGGATTCCTTTTATTTTTTTTTCCTGCCGAATTGCTCTGGCCAGCACCTCCAGTACTATGTTGAATAGGAGTGGTGAAAGTGGTCACCCTTGTCTTGTTCCTGTCCTCAGAGGGATGGCTTTCAGCTTTTGTCCATTGCGTATGATGTTGGCTGTGGGTCTATCATATATGGCCTTTATTATGTTGAGGTACTTTCCTTCTATACCCATTTTACTGAGGGTTTTTATCATAAATGGGTGTTGGATCTTGTCGAATGCTTTCTCTGCGTCTATTGAGATGATCATGTGGTTTTTGTTTTTCATTTTGTTGATGTAGTGTATCACGTTGATTGACTTGCGGGTGTTGAACCATCCCTGTGTCCCTGGTATAAATCCCACTTGATCATGGTGTATAATCTTTTTGATGTATTGCTGTAATCGGTTTGCCAAAATTTTGTTGAGGATTTTTGCATCTATGTTCATCAGTGATATCGGCCTGTAGTTCTCCTTCTTTGTGTTGTCCTTGTCAGGTTTGGGGATCAGAGTGATGTTGGCTTCATAGAATGTGTTAGGGAGTTCTCCATCTTTCTCAATTTTCTGGAACAGTTTGAGGAGAATAGGTACAAAGAACTCACACTGCTTAACAACAAAAAAACAAACAACCCGATCAAAAAATGGGCAGAGGACATGAACAGACATTTCTCAAAAGAAGATATGAATATGGCCAATAGACACATGTAAAGATGTTCATCATCGCTAATCATCAGGGAAATGCAAATCAAAACTACACTAAGATATCACCTTACCCCCGTTAGATTGGCAAAAACATCCAAAACCAAGAACGACGAATGTTGGAGAGGTTGTGGAGAAAGAGGAACCCTCATACACTGTTGGTGGGAATGCAAACTGGTACAGCCACTATGGAAAACAGTATGGAGATTTCTCAAAAAGTTAAAAATAGAAATACCCTATGACCCAGCCATCCCATTACTGGGTATCTATCCTAAGAACCTGATATCAGATATCTCAAGAGTCCGTTGCACCCCTATGTTCATCGCAGCATTATTTACAATAGCCAAGACGTGGAACCAGCCTACATGCCCAGAAACTGATGATTGGATAAAGAAGATGTGGTATATATACACAATGGAATACTACTCAGCCATAAAAAAAGACGACATTGGCCCATTCACAACAATGTGGATGGACCTCGAGGGCATTATGTTAAGCGAAATAAGTCAGTCAGAGAAAGACAGACTCTATATGACTCCACTCATAGGTGGAAATTAGTATATTGAGAAGGAGATCTGATCGGTGGTTACCAGGGAAAAGGGGGGGTGGGGGGAGGGCACGGAGGGGGAAGTGGTGTTCCCACAACATGACTAACAAAAATGTACAACTGAAATTTCACAAGCTTGTAATCCATCATAACATTAATAAACAAACAAACAAAAAATGATGCTTTGGGGCCCATCTGCCCCTATGGAAAGAACGCAGCACTTTGTGCCTTTCAGCTCTAGGGCAATGTAGCACACCCAGAGCAGAAGTTCTACTTCAGCCAGATCAGGCCCGCAAAGAAACTTCGTTTCACAGGCCTTTGTAAGAGATGTTCCTGGTAGGCTGTTAGAGCACTGTGCAGAGCGACTTGTTTCGTAGCTTCCCAAAGAGCTGGAAGCAAGATGCTTTGGGGCCCATCTGCCCCTATGGAAAGAACGCAGCACTTTGTGCCTTGCAGCTCTAGGGCAATGCAGCACACCCCGAGCAGAAGTTCTACTTCAGCCAGATCAGGCCTGCAAAGAAACTGCGTTTCACAGGCCTTTGTAAGAGATGTTCCCGGTAGGCTGTTAGAGCACTGTGCAGAGCGAGTTGTTTCCTAGCTTCCCAAAGAGCTGGAAGCAAGATGCTTTAGGGGCCATCTGACCTTAAGGAAAGAAGGCAGCACTTTGTGCCTTGCATCTCTAGGGCAATGTAGCACACCCAGAGCAGTTGTTCTACTTCTGCCAGGTCAGGACTGCAAAGAAACTGCGTTTCACAGGCCTTTGCAAGAGATGTTTCCTGTAGGCTGTTAGAGCACTGTGCAGAGCGACTTGTTTCTTAGCTTCCCAAAGAGCTGGAAGCAAGATGCTTTGGGGCCCTCTCACCCTTTGGAAAGAAGGCAGCACTTTGTGCCTTGCAGCTCTAGGGCAATGTAGCACACCCAGAGCCGAAGTTCTACTTCACCTAGATCAGACCTGCAAATAAACTTCGTTTCACAGGCCTTTGTATGAGATGTTCCCGGTAGGCTGTAAGAGCACTGTGCAGAGCGACTAGTTTCTTAGCTTCCCAGAGAGCTGGAAGCAAGATGCTTTGGGGCCCATCTGCCCCTATGGAAAGAACGCAGCACTTTGTGCCTTGCAGCTCTAGGGCAATGCAGCACACCCCGAGCAGAAGTTCTACTTCAGCCAGATCAGGCCTGCAAAGAAACTGCGTTTCACAGGCCTTTGTAAGAGATGTTCCCGGTAGGCTGTTAGAGCACTGTGCAGAGCGAGTTGTTTCTTAGCTTCCCAGAGAGCTGGAAGCAAGATGCTTTGGGGCCCGTTAATTTTATACCCTGCTACTTTGCTGTAGTTGTTGATTATTTCTAATAGTTTTTCTGTGTATTCTTTGGGGTTTTCTGTGTATAAGATCATGTCGTCTGCAAACAACGCGAGTTTTACTTCTTCGTTACCTATTTGGATTCCTTTTATTTTTTTTTCCTGCCGAATTGCTCTGGCCAGCACCTCCAGTACTATGTTGAATAGGAGTGGTGAAAGTGGTCACCCTTGTCTTGTTCCTGTCCTCAGAGGGATGGCTTTCAGCTTTTGTCCATTGCGTATGATGTTGGCTGTGGGTCTATCATATATGGCCTTTATTATGTTGAGGTACTTTCCTTCTATACCCATTTTACTGAGGGTTTTTATCATAAATGGGTGTTGGATCTTGTCGAATGCTTTCTCTGCGTCTATTGAGATGATCATGTGGTTTTTGTTTTTCATTTTGTTGATGTAGTGTATCACGTTGATTGACTTGCGGGTGTTGAACCATCCCTGTGTCCCTGGTATAAATCCCACTTGATCATGGTGTATAATCTTTTTGATGTATTGCTGTAATCGGTTTGCCAAAATTTGGTTGAGGATTTTTGCATCTATGTTCATCAGTGATATCGGCCTGTAGTTCTCCTTCTTTGTGTTGTCCTTGTCAGGTTTGGGGATCAGAGTGATGTTGGCTTCATAGAATGTGTTAGGGAGTTCTCCATCTTTCTCAATTTTCTGGAACAGTTTGAGGAGAATAGGTACAAAGAACTCACACTGCTTAACAACAAAAAAACAAACAACCCGATCAAAAAATGGGCAGAGGACATGAACAGACATTTCTCAAAAGAAGATATGAATATGGCCAATAGACACATGTAAAGATGTTCATCATCGCTAATCATCAGGGAAATGCAAATCAAAACTACACTAAGATATCAACTTACCCCCGTTAGATTGGCAAAAACATCCAAAACCAAGAACGACGAATGTTGGAGAGGTTGTGGAGAAAGAGGAACCCTCATACACTGTTGGTGGGAATGCAAACTGGTACAGCCACTATGGAAAACAGTATGGAGATTTCTCAAAAAGTTAAAAATAGAAATACCCTATGACCCAGCCATCCCATTACTGGGTATCTATCCTAAGAACCTGATATCAGATATCTCAAGAGTCCGTTGCACCCCTATGTTCATCGCAGCATTATTTACAATAGCCAAGACGTGGAACCAGCCTACATGCCCAGAAACTGATGATTGGATAAAGAAGATGTGGTATATATACACAATGGAATACTACTCAGCCATAAAAAAAGACGACATTGGCCCATTCACAACAATGTGGATGGACCTCGAGGGCATTATGTTAAGCGAAATAAGTCAGTCAGAGAAAGACAGACTCTATATGACTCCACTCATAGGTGGAAATTAGTATATTGAGAAGGAGATCTGATCGGTGGTTACCAGGGAAAAGGGGGGGTGGGGGGAGGGCACGGAGGGGGAAGTGGTGTTCCCACAACATGACTAACAAAAATGTACAACTGAAATTTCACAAGCTTGTAATCCATCATAACATTAATAAACAACAACAAAAAAAAAGATGCTTTGGGGCCCATCTGCGCCTATGGAAAGAACGCAGCACTTTGTGCCTTGCAGCTCTAGGGCAATGTAGCACACCCAGAGCAGAAGTTCTACTTCAGCCAGATCAGGCCCGCAAAGAAACTGCGTTTCACAGGCCTTTGTAAGAGATGTTCCCGGTAGGCTGGTAGAGCACTGTGCAGAGCGAGTTGTTTCTTAGCTTCCCAACGAGCTGGAAGCAAGATGCTTTAGGGGCCATCTGCCCTTAAGGAAAGAAGTCAGCACTTTGTGCCTTGCAGCTCTAGGGCAATGTAGCACACCCAGAGCAGAAGTTCTTCTTCAGCCAGGTCAGGCCTGCAAAGAAACTTCGTTTCACAGGCCTTTGGAAGAGATGTTCCCTGTAGGCTGTTAGAGCACTGTGCAGAGCGAGTTCTTTCTTAGCTTCCCAAAGACCTGGAAGCAAGATGCTTTGGGGGCCATCTGCCGTTAAGTAAAGAAGGCAGCACTTTGTGCCTTTCAGCTCTAGGGCAATGCAGCACACCCCGAGCAGAAGTTCTACTTCAGCCAGATCAGGCCTGCAAAGAAACTGCGTTTCACAGGCCTTTGTAAGAGATGTTCCCGGTAGGCTGTTAGAGCACTGTGCAGAGCGAGTTGTTTCTTAGCTTCCCAGAGAGCTGGAAGCAAGATGCTTTGGGGCCCGTTAATTTTATACCCTGCTACTTTGCTGTAGTTGTTGATTATTTCTAATAGTTTTTCTGTGGATCCTTTGGGGTTTTCTATGTATAAGATCATGTCGTCTGCAAACAACGCGAGTTTTACTTCTTCGTTACCTATTTGGATTCCTTTTATTTTTTTTTCCTGCCGAATTGCTCTGGCCAGCACCTCCAGTACTATGTTGAATAGGAGTGGTGAAAGTGGGCACCCTTGTCTTGTTCCTGTCCTCAGAGGGATGGCTTTCAGCTTTTGTCCATTGAGTATGCTGTTGTCTGTGGGTCTATCATATATGGCCTTTATTATGTTGAGGTACTTTCCTTCTATACCCATTTTACTGAGGGTTTTTATCATAAATGGGTGTTGGATCTTGTCGAATGCTTTCTCTGCGTCTATTGAGATGATCATGTGGTTTTTGTTTTTCATTTTGTTGATGTAGTGTATCACGTTGATTGACTTGCGGGTGTTGAACCATCCCTGTGTCCCTGGTATAAATCCCACTTGATCATGGTGTATAATCTTTTTGATGTATTGCTGTAATCGGTTTGCCAAAATTTTGTTGAGGATTTTTGCATCTATGTTCATCAGTGATATCGGCCTGTAGTTCTCCTTCTTTGTGTTGTCCTTGTCAGGTTTGGGGATCAGAGTGATGTTGGCTTCATAGAATGTGTTAGGGAGTTCTCCATCTTTCTCAATTTTCTGGAACAGTTTGAGGAGAATAGGTACAAAGAACTCACACTGCTTAACAACAAAAAAACAAACAACCCGATCAAAAAATGGGCAGAGGACATGAACAGACATTTCTCAAAAGAAGATATGAATACGGCCAATAGACACATGAAAAGATGTTCATCATCGCTAATCATCAGGGAAATGCAAATCAAAACTACACTAAGATATCACCTTACCCCCGTTAGATTGGCAAAAACATCCAAAACCAAGAACGACGAATGTTGGAGAGGTTGTGGAGAAAGAGGAACCCTCATACACTGTTGGTGGGAATGCAAACTGGTACAGCCACTATGGAAAACAGTATGGAGATTTCTCAAAAAGTTAAAAATAGAAATACCCTATGACCCAGCCATCCCATTACTGGGTATCTATCCTAAGAACCTGATATCAGATATCTCAAGAGTCCGTTGCACCCCTATGTTCATCGCAGCATTATTTACAATAGCCAAGACGTGGAACCAGCCTACATGCCCAGAAACTGATGATTGGATAAAGAAGATGTGGTATATATACACAATGGAATACTACTCAGCCATAAAAAAAGACGACATTGGCCCATTCACAACAATGTGGATGGACCTCGAGGGCATTATGTTAAGCGAAATAAGTCAGTCAGAGAAAGACAGACTCTATATGACTCCACTCATAGGTGGAAATTAGTATATTGAGAAGGAGATCTGATCGGTGGTTACCAGGGAAAAGGGGGGGTGGGGGGAGGGCACGGAGGGGGAAGTGGTGTTCCCACAACATGACTAACAAAAATGTACAACTGAAATTTCACAAGCTTGTAATCCATCATAACATTAATAAACAACAACAACAAAAAAGATGCTTTGGGGCCCATCTGCGCCTATGGAAAGAACGCAGCACTTTGTGCCTTGCAGCTCTAGGGCAATGTAGCACACCCAGAGCAGAAGTTCTACTTCAGCCAGATCAGGCCCGCAAAGAAACTGCGTTTCA
Source organism: Equus asinus (assembly GCF_041296235.1). Classification (NCBI taxonomy): domain Eukaryota; kingdom Metazoa; phylum Chordata; class Mammalia; order Perissodactyla; family Equidae; genus Equus; species Equus asinus. The sequence goes on along the minus strand of NC_091790.1, from coordinate 71,071,325 downwards.
CAGGCCTTTGTAAGAGATGTTCCCGGTAGGCTGGTAGAGCACTGTGCAGAGCGAGTTGTTTCTTAGCTTCCCAACGAGCTGGAAGCAAGATGCTTTAGGGGCCATCTGCCCTTAAGGAAAGAATGCAGCACTTTGTGCCTTGCAGCTCTAGGGCAATGTAGCACACCCAGAGCAGAAGTTGTACTTCAGCCAGATCAGGCCTGCAAAGAAACTGCGTTTCACAGGCCTTTGTAAGAGATGTTCCCGGTAGGCTTTTAGAGCACTGTGCAGAGCGAGTTGTTTCTTAGCTTCCCAAAGAGCTGGAAGCAAGATGCTTTGGAGCCCTTCTCACCCTTTGGAAAGAAGGCAGCACTTTGTGCCTTACAGCTCTAGGGCAATGTAGCACACCCAGAGCAGAAGTTCTTCTTCAGCCAGATCAGGACTGCAAAGAAACTGCGTTTCACAGGCCTTTGTAAGAGATGTTCCCTGTAGGCTGTTAGAGCACTGTGCAGAGCGAGTTCTTTCTTAGCTTCCCAAAGACCTGGAAGCAAGATGCTTTGGGGGCCATCTGCCGTTAAGTAAAGAAGGCAGCACTTTGTGCATTTCAGCTCTAGGGCAATGTAGCACACCCAGAGCAGTTGTTCTACTTCTGCCAGGTCAGGCCTGCAAAGAAACTGCGTTTCACAGGCCTTTGTAAGAGATGTTCCCGGTAGGCTGTTAGAGCACTGTGCAGAGCGAGTTGTTTCCTAGCTTCCCAAAGAGCTGGAAGCAAGATGCTTTGGGGCCCTCTCACCCTTTGGAAAGAAGGCAACACTTTGTGCCTTGCAGCTCTAGGGCAATGTAGCACACCCAGAGCCGAAGTTCTACTTCAGCTAGATCAGACCTGCAAAGAAACTTCGTTTCACAGGCCTTTGTAAGACATGTTCCCTGTAGGCTGTAAGAGCACTGTGCAGAGCGACTAGTGTCTTAGCTTCCCAGAGAGCTGGAAGCAAGATGCTTTGGGGCCCATCTGCCCCTATGGAAAGAACGCAGCACTTTGTGCCTTGCAGCTCTAGGGCAATGCAGCACACCCCGAGCAGAAGTTCTACTTCAGCCAGATCAGGCCTGCCAAGAAACTACGTTTCACAGGCCTTTGTAAGAGATGTTCCCGGTATTCTGTTAGAGCACTGTGCAGAGCGAGTTGTTTCTTAGCTTCCCAGAGAGCTGGAAGCAAGATGCTTCGTGGCCTACCAAAGAACTTCCTAAAATATTCAGCACGTCGTGCCTTGAAGCTCTAGGGCAATGTAGCAGACGCAGAGCAGGAGTTCTACTTCAGCCAGATCAGGCCTGCAAAGAAAGTGCGTTTCACAGACATTTCTAGGAGATGTTCCCGGTAGGCTGTAAGAGCACTGTGCACAGCGCGTTGATTCTTAGCTTCACAAAGAGCTGGAAGCGAGATGCTTTGGGGCCTATCTCCGGGTTTCTAAACAAGGCAGGGCTTTGAGCCTTGGAGCTCTAGGGCAATGTAGCACACCAAGAGCAGAAGTTCTAATTCATCCAGATCGGGCCTTCAAAAAAGTGCGTTTCACAGGCCTTTGGAAGAGATGTTCCCGGTAGGCTGTAAGAGCACTGTGCAAAGAGAGTTGCTTCTTAGCTTCCCAAAGAGGTGGAAGCAAGATGCTTGGGGCCTATCTCTGTCTTTGGAAACAATTCAGCACTTTGTGCCTTGAAGCTCTAGGGCAATGTAGCACATACACAGCAGGAGTTCTACTTCAGCCAGATCAGGCCTGCCAAGAAACTGCGTTCAACAGGACTTTGTAAGAGATGTTCCCCTTAGGCTGTAAGAACACTGTGCAGAGCGAGTTGTTTCATAGCTTCCCATACAGCTGGAAGCAAGATTCTTTGGGGCCTATCTCCGCCTTTGGAAACAAGGCAGGGCTTTGAGCCTTGGAGCTCTAGGGCAATGTAGCACACCAAGAGCAGAAGTTCTACTTCATCCAGATCGTGCCTTCAAAAAAGTGCGTTTCACAGGCATTTGGAAGAAATGTTCCCGGTAGGCTGTAAGAGCACTGTGCAAAGAGAGTTGCTTCTTGGTTCCCCAAGAGCTGGAAGCAAGATGCTTTGGGGCCTATCTCTGTCTTTGGAAACAATTCATCACTGTGTGCCTTGAAGCTCTAGGGCAATGTAGCACACCCACAGCAGAAGTTCTACTTCAGCCAGATCAGGCCTGCCAAGAAACTGAGTTCAACAGGACTTTGTAAGAGATGTTCCCCATAGGCTGTAAGAACACTGTGCAGAGCGAGTTGTTTCATAGCTTCCCATAGAGCTGGAAGCAAGATGCTTTGGGGCCTATCTCCGTCTTTGGAAACAAGGCAGGGCTTTGAGCCTTGGAGCTCTAGGGCAATGTAGCACACCCAGAGCAGAAGTTCTACTTCAGCCAGATCGAACATGAAAAGAAACTGCGTTTCACAGGCCTTTGGAATAGATGTTCCCGATAGGCTGTCAGAGCACTGTGCAGAGCGGGTTGGTTCTTAGCTTCCCAAAGAGCTGGAAGCAAGATGCTTCGTGGCCTATCAACGAATTTCCTAAAATATTCAGCACCTTGTGCCTTGAAGCTCTAGGGCAATGTAGCACACCCACAGCAGAAGTTCTACTTCAGCCAGATCAAGCCTGCAAAGAAACTTCGTTTCACAGGCCTTTGGAATAGATGTTCCCGGTGGGCTGTAAGAGCACTGAGCAGAGCGAGTTGTTTCATAGGTCCCAAAGAGCTGGAAGCAAGATGCTTCGTGGCCTATCAAAGAACTTCCTAAAATATTCAGCACGTTGTGCCTTGAAGCTCTAGGGCAAGGTAGCAGACCCAGAGCAGGAGATCTACTTCAGCCAGATCAGGCCTGCAAAGAAACTGCGTTTCACAGACATTTCTAGGAGATGTTCCCGGTAGGCTGTAAGAGCCCAATGCAGAGCGAGTTGTTTCTTAGCTTCCCAAAGAGCTGGAAGCAAGATGCTTTGGGGCTTATCTTCCCCTTTGGAAACAAGGCAGGGCTTTGTGCCTTGAATCTCTAGGGCAATGTAGCACACCAAGAGCAGAAGTTCTACTTCAGCCAGATCAGGCCTGCCAAGAAAGTGCGTTTCACAGGCCTTTGGAAGAGATGTTCCCGGTAGGCTGTAAGAGCACTGTGCACAGCGAGTTGATTCTTAGCTTCGCGAAGAGCTGGAAGCAAGATGCTTTGGGGCCTATCTCTGTCTTTGGAAACAATTCAGCACTTTGTGCCTTGAAGCTGTAGGGCAATGTAGGCCACCCACAGCAGAAGTTCTACTTCAGCCAGATCATGCATGCCAAGAAACTGCGTTCAACAGGACTCTGTAAGAGATGTTCCCCATAGTCTGTAAGAACACTGTGCAGAGCGAGTTGTTTCTAGCTTCCCATAGAGCTGGAAGCAAGATGCTTCGTGGCCTACCAAAGAACTTCCTAAAATATTCAGCACGTTGTGCCTTGAAACTCTAGGGCAATGTAGCACACCCAAAGCAGAAGTTCTACTTCAGCCAGATCAGGCCTGCCAAGAAAGTGCGTTTCACAGGCCTTTGGAAGAGATGTTCCCGGTAGGCTGTAAGAGCACTGGGCACAGCGAGTTGATTCTTAGCTTCGCAAAGAGCTGGAAGCAAGATGCTTTGGGGCCTATCTCCGTCTTTGGAAACAAGGCAGGGCTTTGAGCCTTGGAGCTCTAGGGCAATGTAGCACACCCAGAGCAGAAGTTCTACTTCAGCCAGATCAAGCCATCAAAGAAACTGCGTTTCACAGACCTTTGTAAGAGATGTTGCCGGTGGGCTGTAAGAGCACTGAGCAGAGCGAGTTGTTTCATACGTTCCAAAGAGCTGGAAGCAAGATGCTTTGTGGCCTATCAAAGAACTTCCTAAATTATTCAGCACGTTGTGCCTTGAATCTCTAGGGCAATGTAGCACACCAAGAGCAGAAGTTCTACTTCAGCCAGATCAGGCCTGCCAAGAAAGTGCGTTTCACAGGCCTTTGGAAGAGATGTTCCCGGTAGGCTGTAAGAGCACTGTGCACAGCGAGTTGATTCTTAGCTTCGCAAAGAGCTGGAAGCGAGATGCTTTGGGGCCTATCTCCGGCTTTGGAAACAAGGCAGGGCTTTGAGCCTTGGAGCTCTAGGGCAATGTAGCACACCAAGAGGAGAAGTTCTACTTCATCCAGATCGGGCCTTCAAAAAAGTGCGTTTCACAGGCCTTTGGAAGAGATGTTCCCGGTAGGCTGTAAGAGCACTGTGAAAAGAGAGTTGTTTCTTAGCTTCCCAAAGAGCTGGAAGCAAGATGCTTTGGTATCTATCTCCCACTTAGGAGACAAGGCAGGACTTTGTGCCTTGAAGCTCTAGGGCAATGTAGCACACCCAGAGCAGGAGTTCTACTTCAGCCAGATCAGGCATGCCAAGAAATTGCGTTTCACAGGCCTTTGTAAGAGATGTTCCTGGTAAGGTGTAAGAGCACTGTGCAGAGCGAGTTGGTTCTTAGCTTCCCAAAGAACTGGAGGCAAGATGCTTTGAGGCCTCTCTCTGCCTTGCGAAACAAGGAAGGACATTGTGCCTTGAAGCTCTAGGGCAATGTAGCTCACCCAGAGCACTAGTTCTACTTCAGCCAGATCAGGCCTTCCAAGAAAGTGCGTTTCACAGGCGGTTGTAAGAGATGTTCCCGGTAGGGTGTAAGGGCACTGTGCAGAGCGAGTTGTTTCTTAGCTTCCCAAAGAGCTGGAGGCAAGATGCTTTCAGGCCTCTCTCCGCCTTTGGACACAAGGCAGGTCTTTGAGCCTTGAAGCTCTAGGGCAATGTAGCACACCACGAGCAGGTGTTCTACTTCAGACAGATCAGGCCTTCAAAGTAACTGTGTTTCACAGGCCTTTGTATGAGATATTCACAGTAGGCTGTAAGAGCACTATGCAGAGCGAGTTTTTTCATAGCTTCCCAAAGAGCTGGAAGCATGATGCTTCGTGGCCTATCAAAGAACGTCCTAAAATATTCAGCACGTTGTGCCTTGAAGCTCTAGGGCAATGTGGCACACCCAGAGCAGAAGTTCTATTTCAGACAGATCAGGCCCTCATAGAAATTGTGTTTCACAGGCCATTGTAAAATAGGCTCCCAAGCACCTTGCTGCCTGCTCTTTGGGAAGCTAAGAAACAACTCGCTCTGCACAGTGCTCTTACAGCCTACCTGGAACATGTCTTACAGAGGCCTGTGCAACGCAATTTCTTTGTGGGCCTGATGTTTCTGAAGTAGAACTTCTACTCTGGGTGTCCTACGTTGCCCTAGAGCTTCAAGGCACAAGCAATGCCTTATTTACAATCGAGGAGATAGGCCCCAAAGCATCTTGTTTCCAGCTCTTTGGGAAGCTGTGAAACAAGTCGTTCTGCACAGTGCTCTTACAGCCTACCAGGAACATCTCTTACCAAGGCCTGTTAAACACAGTTTCTCTGCGGGCCTGCACTGGCTGAAGTAGAACACCTGCTCTGGGTGTGCTACATTGACCTAGAGCTTCAAGGCACAACGTGCCGAATATTTTAGGAAGTTCTTTGATAGGCCACGAAACATCTTGCTTCCATCTCTTTGGGAAGGTAAGAAACAACTCTCTCTGCACAATGCTCTTACAGCCTACCGCGAACATCTCTTACCAAGGCCTGTGAAACGAAGTTTCTCTGCGGGCCTGATCTGGCTGAGGTAGAACTTCTGCTCTGGGTGTGCTACTTTGCCCTAGAGCTTCCAGGTGCAAAGCCCCGCCTTGTTTCCAAAGATGGAGATAGGCCCCAAAGCATCCTTCATCCAGATCTTTGGGAAGCTAAGAAACAACTCGCTCTGCACAGTGCTCTACAGCTTACCTGGAATATATCTTACAAAGGCCTGTCAAACACAGTTTCTCTGCAGGCCTGATCTGGCTGAAATAGAACTTCTGCTCTGGATGTGCTACATTGCCCTAAAGCTTCAAGGCACAACGTGCTGAATATTTTAGGATGTTCTTTGATAGGCAACGAAGCATATTGCTTCCACCTCCTTGGGAAGCTAAGAAACAACTCGATCTGCTCAGTGCTCTTACAGCCTACCAGGAACATCTCATACAAAGGACCGTGAAACGCAGTTTCTTTTCAGGCCTGATCTGGATGAAGTAGAACTTCTTCTCTGGGTGTGCTACATTGCCCTAGAGCTTCAAAGCACAATGTCCCCGCCTGTTTCCAAATGGGAAGATAGGCCCCAAAGCGTCTTGCTTCCAGCTCTTTGGGAAGCTAAGAAACAAATCGCTCTGGACAGTGTTCTTACAGCCTACTGGGACCATCTCTTACAAAGGCCTGTGAAACGCAGTTTCTTTGCAGGCTTGATCTGGTTGAAGTACAACTTCTGCACTGGGTGTGCTACATTGCCCTAGAGCTTCAAGACACAAAGACCAACCTTGTTTCCAAAGATGGAGATAGGCCCCAAAGCATCCTGCATCCAGCTCTTTGGGAAGCTAAGAAACAACTTGCTCTGCACAGTGCTCTTACAAGCTACCGGGAACATCTCTTCCAAAGGCCTGTGAAACGCACCTTCTTTGCAGGCCTGATGTTGCTGAAGTAGAACTCCTGCTCTGGGTGTGCTACATAGCCCTAGAACTTCAAGGCAGAAAGTGCTCCCTTGTTTCCAATCTTGGAGATAGGCCCCAAAGCATCTTGCTTCCAGCTGTTTGGGGAGCTAAGAAACAACTCGCTCTGCACAGTGCTCTTCCAGCCTACCGGGAACATCTCTTACAAAGGCCTGTGAAATGCAGTTTCTTGCAGGCCTGATCTGGCTGAAGTAGAACTTGTGCTCTGGGTGTGCTGCATTGCCCTAGAGCTTCAAGGCACAAAGTCCTGCCTTGTTTCCAAAGGGAAAGATAGACCAAATATAATCTTGGTTCCAGTACTTTGGGAAGCTAAGAAACAAATCGCTCTGCACACGGCTCTTACAGCCTACTGGGACCATCTATTACAAAGGCCTGTGAAAGGCAGTTTCTTTGCAGGCCTGATCAGGCTGAAGGAGAACTTCTGCTCTGGGTGTGCTACATTGCCCTAGAGCTTCAAGGCTCAAAGACCTGCCTGGTTTCCAAAGGGAGAGATAGGCCCGAAAGCATCTTGCATCAAGCTCTTTGTGAAGCTAAGAATCAGCTCACTCTGCACAGTGCTCTTACAGCCTACCGGGAACATCTCTTCCAAAAGCCTGTGAAACGCAGTTTCTTTGCAGGCCTGATCTGGCTGAAGTAGAAATTCTGCTCTGGGTGTGCTACATTGCCCTAGAGCTTCAAAGCACAATGTCCCCCCTTGTTTCCAAATGGGAAGATAGGCCCCAAAGAGTCTTGCTTCCAGCTCTTTGGGAAGCTCAGAATATACTGGCTCGGCACAGTGCTCTTACAGACTACCGGGATCATCTCTTACAAAGGCCAGTGAAACGCATTTTCTTCGCTGCCCTGATCTGGCTGACGTTGAACTTCTGCTCTGCCGTGTGCTGCATTGCCCAGGAGATGCAAGGCACAAAGTCCTGCCTTGTTTCCAAAGAGGGAGATAGGCCCCAAAGCATCTTGCTTCCAGCTCTTTCGGAAGCTAGGAAACAACTCGGTCTGCACAGTGCTCTTACAGCCTCCCCGAACATCTCTTACAAAGGCCTGTGAAACGCAATTTCTTTGTAGGCCTCCTCTGGCTGAAGTAGAACTTCTGCTCTGGGTCTGCTACGTTGCCCTAGAGCTTCAAGACTCAAAGCCCTGCCTTGTTTCCAAAGGGGAAGATAGGCCCCAAAGCATCTTGCTTCCAGCTCATTGGGAAGCTAAGAAACAACTCGGTCTGCACAGTGCTCTTACAGACAACTGGGAACATCTCTCACAAAGGCCTGTGAAACCCAGTTTCTTTGCAGGCCTGATATGGCTGAAGTAGAACTTCTGCTCTGGGTGTGCTGCATTGCCCTAGAGCTTCAAGGCACAAAGTGCTGAAATGTTTAGAAAGTTCGTAGATAGGCTCCCAAGCACCTTGCTTCCAGCTCTTTGGGAAGCTAAGAAACAACTCGCTCTGCACAGTGCTCTTACAGCCGACCAGGAACATGTCTTACAAAGGCCTGTAAAACGCAATTTCTTTGCGGGCCTGATGTTTCTGAAGTAGAACTTCTACTCTGGGTGTCCTATGTTGCCCTAGAGCTTCAAGGCACAAGCAATGCCTTATTTCAAATCGAGGAGATAGGCCCCAAAGCATCTTGTTTCCAGCTCTTTGGGAAGCTATGAAACAACTCGTTCTGCACAGTGCTCTTACAGCCTACCAGGAACATCTCTTACCAAGGCCTGTGAAACGCAGTTTCTCTGCGGGCCTGCACTGGCTGAAGTAGAACTCCTGCTCTGGGTGTGCTACATTGCCCTAGAGGTTCAAGGCACAACGTGCTGAATATTGTAGGAAGTTCTTTGATAGGCCACGAAGCATCATGCTTCAAGCTCTTTGGGAAGCTAAGAAACAACTCGCTCTGCACAGTGCTCTTACAGCCTACTGGGAACATCTCCTAGAAAGGTCTGTGAAACGCAGTTTCTTTGCAGGCCTGATCTGGCTGAAGTAGAACTCTTGCTCTGGGTGTGGTACATTGCCCTAGACCTTCAAGGCACAATCTCCTGCCTTGTTTCCAAAGGGGAAGATAGGCCCCAAAGCATCTTGCTTCCAGCTCTTTGGGAAGATAAGAAACAACTCGCTCTGCAAAAGTGCTCTCACAGCTTACCGGGACAACTCTTACAAAGGACTGTGAAACGCAGTTTCTTTGCAGGCCTGATCTGGCTGAAGTAGATCTTCTGCTGTGGGCGTTCTACATTGCCCTGGAGCTTCAAGGTACAAAGCCGTGCCTTGTTTCCACAGGGGCAGATAGACCCCAATGCTTCTTGCTTCCAGCTCTTTGGGAAGCTAAGAAACAACTCGCTGTGCACAGTGCTCTTACAGCCTACCGGGAACATCTCTTACAAAGGCCTGTGAGATGCAGATTCTTTGCAGGCCTGAACTGGCTGAAGAACTTCTGCTCTAGGTGTGCTACATTGCCCTATAACTTCAAGGCAGAAAGTGCTCCCTAGTTTCCAATCTGGGAGATAGGCCCCAAAGCATCTTGCTTTCAGCTGTTTGGGGAGCTAAGAAACAACTCGCTCAGCACATTGCTCTTACAGCCTACCGGGAACATCTCTTCCAAAGGACTGTGAAACGCAGTTTCTTTGCAGGCCTGATCTGGCTGAAGTAGAACTTCACCTCTGAGTGTGCTACGTTGCACTAGAGCTTTAAGGCACACTGTCCTGCCTTGTTGCCCAAGGCGGAGAGAGGTCTCAATCCATCTTGCTTTCAGCTTTGGGAAGCCAAGACACAACTCGCTCTGCACAGTGCTCTTACACCCTACCAGGAGCATCTCTTACAAAGGCCTGTGAAACGCAGTTTCTTTGCAGGCCTGATCTGGCTGAAGTAGAACTTGTGCTCTGCGTGTGCTACATTGCCCTAGAGCTTCAAGGCACAACGTGCTGAATATTTTAGGAAGTTCTTTGATAGGCCAGGAAGCATCTTGCTTCCAGCTGTTTGGGAAGCTGTGAAACAACTCGCTCTGCACAGTGCTCTTACAGCCTACCGGGAACATCTCTTACAAAGGCCTGTGAAACGCGGTTTCTTTGCCGGCCTGATCTGGCTGAAGTAGAACTCTTGCTCTGGGTGTGTTACATTGCCCTAGACCTTCAAGGTACAAAGCCGTGCCTTGTTTACACAGGGGGAGATAGGCCCCAATGCTTCTTGCTTCCAACTCTTTGGGAAGCTAAGAAACAACTCGCTGTGCAGAGTGCTCTTACAGCCTACCGAGAACATCTCTTACAAAGGCCTGTGAGACGCAGATTCTTTGCAGCCCTGATCTGGCTGAAGTATAACTTCTGCTCTGGGTGTGCTATATTGCCATAGAGCTTCAATGCACAAAGTGCTGAATTGTTTAGAAAGTTCTCAGATAGGCAGCAAAGCATCTTGCTTCCAGCTCTTTGGGAAGTTAAGAAGCAACTCTCTTTGCACAGTGCTCTTACAGTCTACCGGGAACATCTCTTCCAAAGGCCTGTGAAACACACTTTCTTTGCAGGCCCAATCTGGATGAAGTAGAACTTCTGCTTTTGGTGTGCTACATTGACCTAGAGCTCCAAGGTTCAAAGCCCTGCCTTGTTTCCAAAGGGGAAGATAAGCCCCAAAGCATCTTGATTCCAGCTCTTTGGGAAGATAAGAAACAACTCGCTCTGCATTCGGCTCTTACAGCCTACCGGGAACATCCCTTACAAAGGGCTGTGAAACGCAGTTTCTTTGCAGGCCTGATCTGGCTGAAGTAGAACTTCTGCATTGGGTGTGCTACATTGCCCTAGAGCTCCAAGGCTCAAAGCCCTGCCTTGTTTCCAAAGGGGAAGATAAGCCGCAAAGCATCTTGTTTCCAGCTCTTTGGGAATCTAAGAAACAACTCGCTCTGCATTGGGCTCTTAGAGCTCCGGGAACATCTCCTAGAAATGCCTGTGAAACGCAGTTTCTTGGCAGGCGTAATCTGGCTGAAGTAGAACTCCTGCTCTGGGTCTGCTACATTGCCCTAGAGCTTCAAGGCACTACGTGCTGGATTGTTTCCAAAGACAGAGATAGGCCCCAAAGCATCTTGATTCCAGCTCTTTGGGAAGGTAAGAAACAACTCTCTTTGCACAGTGCTCTTACAGCCTACCGGGAACATCTCTTCCATAGGACTGTGAAACGCACTTTTTTGAAGGCCCGATCTGGATGAAGTAGAACTTCTGCTCTTGGTGTGCTACATTGCCCTAGAGCTCCAAGGCTCAAAGCCCTGCCTTGTTTCCAAAGCCGGAGATAGGCGCCAAAGCATCTTGCTTCCAGCTCTATGAGAAGCTATGAAACAACTCGCTCTGCACAGTGTTCTTACAGCCTATGGGGAACATCTCTTACAAAGTCCTGTTGAACGCAGTTTCTTGGCAGGCCTGATCTGGCTGAAGTAGAACTTCTGTTGTGAGTGAGCTACATTGCCCTAGAGCTTCAAGGCGCAAAGTGCTGAATTGTTTCCAAAGACAGAGATAGGCCCCAAAGCATCTTGCTTCCAGCTCTTTGGGAAGCTAAGAGGCAACTCTCTTTGCACAGTGCTCTTACAGCCTACCGGGAACATCTCTTCCAAAGGCCTGTGAAACGCAGTTTCTTTGCAGGTTCGATCGGGCTGAAGTAGAACTTCTGCTCTTGGTGTGATACATTGCCCTAGAGCTCCAAGCCTCAAAGCCCTGCCTTGTTTCCAAAGACGGAGATAGGCCCCAAAGCATCTTGCTTCCAGCTCTTTGGTAAGCTAAGAACGAACTCGCTCTGCACAGTGCTCTTACAGCCTACCGGGAACATGTCTTCCAAAGGCCTGTGAAACGCACTTTCTTTGCAGGCCTGATCTGGCTGAAGTAGAACTTCTGCATTGGGTGTGCTACATTGCCCTAGAGCTCCAAGGCTCAAAGCCCTGCCTTGTTTCCAAAGGGGAAGATAAGCCTCAAAGCATCTTGTTTCCAGCTCTTTGGGAATCTAAGAAACAACTCGCTCTGCATTGGGCTCTTAGAGCTCCGGGAACATCTCCTAGAAATGCCTGTGAAACTCAGTTTCTTGGCAGGCGTAATCTGGCTGAAGTAGAACTCCTGCTCTGGGTCTGCTACATTGCCCTAGAGCTTCAAGGCACTACGTGCTGAATATTTTAGGAAGTTCTTTGATAGGCCACGAAGCATCTTGCTTCCAGCTCTATGGGAAGCTATGAAACAACTCGCTCTGCACAGTGTTCTTACAGCCCATGGGGAACATCTCTTACAAAGTCATGGTGAATGCAGTTTCTTGGCAGGCCTGATCTGGCTGAAGTAGAACTTCTGCTGTGGGTGTGCTACGTTGCCCTAGAGCTTCAAGGCACAAAGTGCTGAATTGTTTCCAAAGACAGAGATTGGCCCCAAAGCATCTTGCTTCCAGCTCTTTGGGAAGTTAAGAAGCAACTCTCTTTGCACAGTGCTCTTACAGCCTACCGGGAACATCTCTTCCAAAGGCCTGTGAAACGCACTTTCTTGGCAGGCCTGATCTGGCTGAAGTAGAAGTTCTGCTCTGGGTGTGCTACATTGCCCTAGAGATTCAAGGCACAAAGCCCTGCCTTGTTTCCAAAGGGGAAGATAAGCCCCAAAGCATCTTCCTTCCAGCTCTTTGGGAAGATAAGAAACAACTCGCTCTGCATTGGGCTCTTACAGGCTACGGGGAACATCCCTTACAAAGGGCTGTGAAACGCAGTTTCTTTGCAGGCCTGATCTGGCAGAAGTTGAACTTTTGCTCTGGGTGTGCTACATTGCCCTAGAGCTTCAAGGCACAAAGTGCTGAATTGTTTCCAAAGACAGAGATAGGCCCCAAAGCATCTTGCTTCCAGCTCTTTGGGAAGCTAAGAAACAACTCGCTCTGCACAGTGCTCTGACAGCCTACCGGGAACATCTATTCCAAAGGCCTGTGAAACGCAGTTTCTATGCAGGTTCGATCTGGCTGAAGAAGAACTTCTGCTCTGGGTGTGCTACATTGCCTTAGAGCTCCAAGGCTCAAATCCCTGCCTTGTTTCCAAAGCCAGAGATAGGCGCCAAAGCATCCTGCTTCCGGCTCTTTGGGAAGCTAAGAACCAACTCGCTCGGCACAGTGCTCTTACAGCCTATGGGGAACATCTCTTACAAAGTCCTGTAAAACGCAGTTTCTTGGCAGGCATGATCTGGCTGAAGTAGAACTTCTGCTATGGGTGTGCTACATTGCCCTAGAGCTTCAAGGCACAAAGTGCTGGATTGTTTCCAAAGACAGAGATAGGCCCCAAAGCATCTTGCTTCCAGCTCTTTGGGAAGGTAAGAAACAACTCTCTTTGCACAGTGCTCTTACAGCCTACCGGGAACATCTCTTCCATAGGACTGTGAAACGCACTTTTTTGAAGGCCCGATCTGGATGAAGTAGAACTTCTGCTCTTGGTGTGCTACATTGCCCTAGAGCTCCAAGGCTCAAAGCCCTGCCTTGTTTCCAAAGCCGGAGATAGGCGCCAAAGCATCTTGCTTCCAGCTCTTTGGGAAGCTAAGAGGCAACTCTCTTTGCACAGTGCTCTTACAGCCTACCGGGAACATCTCTTCCAAAGGCCTGTGAAACGCAGTTTCTTTGCAGGTTCGATCGGGCTGAAGTAGAACTTCTGCTCTTGGTGTGATACATTGCCCAAGAGCTCCAAGCCTCAAAGCCCTGCCTTGTTTCCAAAGACAGAGATAGGCCCCAAAGCATCTTGCTTCCAGCTCTTTGGGAAGCTAAGAACGAACTCGCTCTGCACAGTGCTCTTACAGCCTACCGGGAACATGTCTTCCAAAGGCCTGTGAAACGCACTTTCTTTGCAGGCCTGATCTGGCTAAAGTAGAACTTCTGCTTTGGGTGTGCTACATTGCCCTAGAGCTCCAAGGCTCAAAGCCCTGCCTTGTTTCCAAAGGGGAAGATGTGCCCCAAAGCATCTTGTTTCCAGCTCCTTGGGAATCTAAGAAACAACTCGCTCTGCATTGGGCTCTTAGAGCTCCGGGAACATCTCCTAGAAATGTCTGTGAAACGCAGTTTCTTGGCAGGCGTAATCTGGCTGAAGTAGAACTCCTGCTCTGGGTCTGCTACATTGCCCTAGAGCTTCAAGGCACTACGTGCTGAATATTTTAGGAAGTTCTTTGATAGGCCACGAAGCACCTTGCTTCCAGCTCTATGGGAAGCTATGAAACAACTCGCTCTGCACAGTGTTCTTACAGCCCATGGGAAACATCTCTTACAAAGTCATGGTGAATGCAGTTTCTTGGCAGGCCTGATCTGGCTGAAGTAGAACTTCTGCTGTGGGTGTGCTACGTTGCCCTAGAGCTTCAAGGCACAAAGTGCTGAATTGTTTCCAAAGACAGAGATTGGCCCCAAAGTATCTTGCTTCCAGCTCTTTTGGAAGTTAAGAAGCAACTCTCTTTGCACAGTGCTCTTACAGCCTACCGGGAACATCTCTTCCAAAGGCCTGTGAAACGCACTTTCTTGGCAGGCCTGATCTGGCTGAAGTAGAAGTTCTGCTCTGGGTGTGCTACATTGCCCTAGAGATTCAAGGCACAAAGCCCTGCCTTGTTTCCAAAGGGGAAGATAAGCCCCAAAGCATCTTGCTTCCAGCTCTTTGGGAAGATAAGAAACAACTCGCTCTGCATTGGGCTCTTACAGGCTATGGGGAACATCCCTTACAAAGGGCTGTGAAACGCAGTTTCTTTGCAGGCCTGATCTGGCAGAAGTAGAAGTCCTGCTCTCTGGCTGCTACATTGCCCTAGAGCTTCAAGGCACAAAGTGCTGAATTGTTTCCAAAGACAGAGATAGGCCCCAAAGCATCTTGCTTCCAGCTCTTTGGGAAGCTAAGAAACAACTCGCTCTGCACAGTGCTCTGACAGCCTACCGGGAACATCTATTCCAAAGGCCTGTGAAACGCAGTTTCTTTGCAGGTTCGATCTGGCTGAAGAAGAACTTCTGCTCTGGGTGTGCTACATTGCCTTAGAGCTCCAAGGCTCAAATCCCTGCCTTGTTTCCAAAGCCACAGATAACCGCCAAAGCATCCTGCTTCCGGCTCTTTGGGAAGCTAAGAACCAACTCGCTCGGCACAGTGCTCTTACAGCCTATGGGGAACATCTCTTACAAAGTCCTGTAAAACGCAGTTTCTTGGAAGGCAAGATCTGGCTGAAGTAGAACTTCTGCTCTGGGTGTGCCACATTGCCCTAGAGCTTCAAGGCACAAAGTGCTGAATTGTTTCCAAAGACTGAGATAGGCCCCAAAGCATCTTGCTTCCAGCTCTTTGGGAAGGTAAGAAACAACTCTCTTTGCACAGTGCTCTTACAGCCTACCGGGAACATCTCTTCCATAGGACTGTGAAACGCACTTTTTTGAAGGCCCGATCTGGATGAAGTAGAACTTCTGCTCTTTGTGTGCTACATTGCCCTAGAGCTCCAAGGCTCAAAGCCCTGCCTTGTTTCCAAAGCCGGAGATAGGCGCCAAAGCATCTTGCTTCCAGCTCTTTGGGAAGCTAAGAGGCAACTCTCTTTGCACAGTGCTCTTACAGCCTACCGGGAACATCTCTTCCAAAGGCCTGTGAAACGCAGTTTCTTTGCAGGTTCGATCGGGCTGAAGTAGAACTTCTGCTCTTGGTGTGATACATTGCCCAAGAGCTCCAAGCCTCAAAGCCCTGCCTTGTTTCCAAAGACAGAGATAGGCCCCAAAGCATCTTGCTTCCAGCTCTTTGGGAAGCTAAGAACGAACTCGCTCTGCACAGTGCTCTTACAGCCTACCGGGAACATGTCTTCCAAAGGCCTGTGAAACGCACTTTCTTTGCAGGCCTGATCTGGCTGAAGTAGAACTTCTGCATTGGGTGTGCTACATTGCCCTAGAGCTCCAAGGCTCAAAGCCCTGCCTTGTTTCCAAAGGGGAAGATGTGCCCCAAAGCATCTTGTTTCCAGCTCCTTGGGAATCTAAGAAACAACTCGCTCTGCATTGGGCTCTTAGAGCTCCGGGAACATCTCCTAGAAATGTCTGTGAAACGCAGTTTCTTGGCAGGCGTAATCTGGCTGAAGTAGAACTCCTGCTCTGGGTCTGCTACATTGCCCTAGAGCTTCAAGGCACTACGTGCTGAATATTTTAGGAAGTTCTTTGATAGGCCACGAAGCATCTTGCTTCCAGCTCTATGGGAAGCTATGAAACAACTCGCTCTGCACAGTGTTCTTACAGCCCATGGGAAACATCTCTTACAAAGTCATGGTGAATGCAGTTTCTTGGCAGGCCTGATCTGGCTGAAGTAGAACTTCTGCTGTGGGTGTGCTACGTTGCCCTAGAGCTTTAAGGCACAAAGTGCTGAATTGTTTCCAAAGACAGAGATTGGCCCCAAAGTATCTTGCTTCCAGCTCTTTGGGAAGTTAAGAAGCAACTCTCTTTGCACAGTGCTCTTACAGCCTACCGGGAACATCTCTTCCAAAGGCCTGTGAAACGCACTTTCTTGGCAGGCCTGATCTGGCTGAAGTAGAAGTTCTGCTCTGGGTGTGCTACATTGCCCTAGAGATTCAAGGCACAAAGCCCTGCCTTGTTTCCAAAGGGGAAGATAAGCCCCAAAGCATCTTGCTTCCAGCTCTTTGGGAAGATAAGAAACAACTCGCTCTGCATTGGGCTCTTACAGGCTATGGGGAACATCCCTTACAAAGGGCTGTGAAACGCAGTTTCTTTGCAGGCCTGATCTGGCAGAAGTAGAAGTCCTGCTCTCTGGCTGCTACATTGCCCTAGAGCTTCAAGGCACAAAGTGCTGAATTGTTTCCAAAGACAGAGATAGGCCCCAAAGCATCTTGCTTCCAGCTCTTTGGGAAGCTAAGAAACAACTCGCTCTGCACAGTGCTCTGACAGCCTACCGGGAACATCTATTCCAAAGGCCTGTGAAACGCAGTTTCTTTGCAGGTTCGATCTGGCTGAAGAAGAACTTCTGCTCTGGGTGTGCTACATTGCCTTAGAGCTCCAAGGCTCAAATCCCTGCCTTTTTTCCAAAGCCAGAGATAGGCGCCAAAGCATCCTGCTTCCGGCTCTTTGGGAAGCTAAGAACCAACTCGCTCGGCACAGTGCTCTTACAGCCTATGGGGAACATCTCTTACAAAGTCCTGTAAAACGCAGTTTCTTGGCAGGCATGATCTGGCTGAAGTAGAACTTCTGCTCTGGGTGTGCTACATTGCCCTAGAGCTTCAAGGCACAAAGTGCTGGATTGTTTCCAAAGACTGAGATAGGCCCCAAAGCATCTTGCTTCCAGCTCTTTGGGAAGGTAAGAAACAACTCTCTTTGCACAGTGCTCTTACAGCCTACCGGGAACATCTCTTCCATTGCCTGTGAAACGCACGTTTTTGAAGGCCCGATCTGGATGAAGTAGAACTTCTGCTCTTGGTGTGCTACATTGCCCTAGAGCTCCAAGGCTTAAAGCCCTGCCTTGTTTCCAAAGCCGGATATAGGCGCCAAAGCATCTTGCTTCCAGCTCTATGGGAAGCTATGAAACAACTCGCTCTGCACAGTGTTCTTACAGCCTATGGGGAACATCTCTTACAAGGTCCCGTTGAACGCAGTTTCTTGGCAGGCCTGATCTGGCTGAAGTAGAACTTCTGCTGTGAGTGGGCTACATTGCCCTAGAGCTTCAAGGCACAAAGTGCTGAATTGTTTCCAAAGACAGAGATAGGCCCCAAAGCATCTTGCTTCCAGCTCTTTGGGAAGCTAAGAAACAACTCGCTCTGCACAGTGCTCTGACAGCCTACCGGGAACATCTATTCCAAAGGCCTGTGAAACGCAGTTTCTTTGCAGGTTCGATCTGGCTGAAGAAGAACTTCTGCTCTGGGTGTGCTACATTGCCTTAGAGCTCCAAGGCTCAAATCCCTGCCTTGTTTCCAAAGCCAGAGATAGGCGCCAAAGCATCCTGCTTCCGGCTCTTTGGGAAGCTAAGAACCAACTCGCTCGGCACAGTGCTCTTACAGCCTATGGGGAACATCTCTTACAAAGTCCTGTAAAATGCAGTTTCTTGGC
Source organism: Equus asinus (assembly GCF_041296235.1). Taxonomy (NCBI): domain Eukaryota; kingdom Metazoa; phylum Chordata; class Mammalia; order Perissodactyla; family Equidae; genus Equus; species Equus asinus. The sequence continues at coordinate 71,053,744 of NC_091790.1, read as the reverse complement.
AGGCATGATCTGGCTGAAGTAGAACTTCTGCTCTGGGTGTGCTACATTGCCCTAGAGATTCAAGGCACAAAGCCCTGCCTTGTTTCCAAAGGGGAAGATAAGCCCCAAAGCATCTTGCTTCCAGCTCTTTGGGAAGCTACGAAACCACTCGCTCTGCATTGGACTCTTAGAGCCTACCTGGAACATCTCCTAGAAATGTCTGTGAAACGCAGTTTCATTGCAGGCCTGATCTTGCTGAAGTAGAACTCCTGCTCTGGGTCTGCTACATTGCCCTAGAGCTTCAAGGCACAACGTGCTTAATTGTTTCCAAAGACAGAGATAGGCCCCAAAGCATCTTGCTTCCACCTCTTTGGGAAGCTAAGAAGCAACTCTCTTTGCACAGTGGTCTTACAGCCTACCGGGAACATCTCTTCCAAAGGCCTGTGAAACGCACTTTCTTTGCAGGCCTTATCTGGCTGAAATAGAACTTCTGCTCTGGATGTGCTACATTGCCCTAGAGATTCCAGGCACAAAGCCCTGCCTTGTTTCCAAAGGGGAAGATAAGCCCCAAAGCATCTTCCTTCCAGCTCTTTGGGAAGCTAAGAAACAACTCGCTCTGCATTGGGCTCTTAGAGCCTACTGGGAACATCTCCAAGAAATGTCTGTGAAACGCAGTTTCTTTTCAGGCCTGATGTGGCTGAAGTAGAACTCCTGCTCTGGGTCTGCTACATTGCCCTAGAGCTTCAAGGCACAACGTGCTGAATATTTTAGGAAGTTCTTTGATAGGCCACGAAGCATCTTGCTTCCAGCTCTATGGGAAGCTATGAAACAACTCGCTCTGCACAGTGTTCTTACAGCCCATGGGGAACTTCTCTTACAAAGTCATGGTGAATGCAGTTTCTTGGCAGGCCTGATCTGGCTGAAGTAGAAATTCTGCTGTGGGTGTGCTACATTGCCCTAGAGCTTCAAGGCACAAAGTGCTGAATTGTTTCCAAAGACAGAGATAGTCCCCAAAGCATCTTGCTTCCAGCTCTTTGGGAAGCTAAGAACCAACTCTCTTTGCACAATGCTCTTACAGCCTACCGGGAACATCTCTTCCAAAGGCCTGTGAAACGCACTTTCTTGGCAGGCCTGATCCGGCTGAAGTAGAACTTCTGCTGTGGGTGTGCTACATTGCCCTAGAGATTCAAGGCACAAAGCCCTGCCTTGTTTCCAAAGGGGAAGATAAGCCCCAAAGCATCTTGCTTCCAGCTCTTTGGGAAGCTAAGAAACAACTCGCTCTGCACAGTGCTCTGACAGCCTACCGGGAACATCTATTCCAAAGGCCTGTGAAACGCAGTTTCATTGCAGGTTCGATCGGGCTGAATTAGAACTTCTGCTCTTGGTGTGCTACATTGCCTGAGAGCTCCAATCCTCAAAGCCCTGCCTTGTTTCCAAAGACGGAGATAGGCCCCAAAGCATCTTGCATCCAGCTCTTTGGGAAGCTAAGAGCCAACTCTCTTTGCACAGTGCTCTTACAGCCTACCGGGAACATCTCTTCCGAAGGCCTGTGAAACGCACTTTCTTGGCAGGCCTGATCTGGCTGAAGTAGAACTTCTGCTCTGGGTGTGCTACATTGCCCTAGAGATTCAAGGCACAAAGCCCTGCCTTGTTTCCAAAGGGGAAGATAAGCCCCAAAGCATCTTGCTTCCAGCTCTTTGGGAAGCTACAAAACCACTCGCTCTGCATTGGACTCTTAGAGCCTACCCGGAACATCTCCTAAAAATGTCTGTGAAACGCAGTTTCTTTGCAGGCCTGATCTGGCAGAAGTAGATCTCCTGCTCTGGGTCTGCTACATTGCCCTAGAGCTTCACGGCACAACGTGCTGAATATTTTAGGAAGTTCTTTGATAGGCCACGAAGCATCTTGCTTCCAGCTCTATGGGAAGCTATGAAACAACTCGCTCTGCACAGTGTTCTTGCAGCCCATGGGGAACATCTCTTACAAAGTCATGGTGAATGCAGTTTCTTGGCAGGCCTGATCTGTCTGAAGTAGAAATTCTGCCCTTGGTGTGCTACATTGCCCTAGAGCTCCAAGGCTCAAAGCCCTGCCTTGTTTCCAAAGCTGAAGATAGGCCCCAAAGCATCTTGCTTCCAGCTCTTTGCGAAGCTAAGAAACAACTCGCTCTGCATTGGGCTCTTACAGCCTACCGGGAACATGCGTTACAAAGGGCTGTGAAACGCAGTTTCTTTGCGGGCCTGACCTGGCTGAAGTAGAACTTCTGCTGTGGGTGTGCTACATTGCCCTAGAGCTTCAAGGCACAAAGTGCTGAATTGTTTCCAAAGACAGAGATAGGCCCCAAAGCATCTTGCTTCCAGCTCTTTGGGAAGCTAAGAAGCAACTCTCTTCGCACAGTGCTCTGACAGCCTACCGGGAACATCTCTTCCAAAGGCCTGTGAAACGCACTTTTGTGAAGGCCCGATCTGGATGAAGTAGAACTTCTGCTCTTGGTGTGCTACATTGCCCTAGAGCTGCAAGGCTCAAAGCCGTGCCTTGTTTCCAAAGCTGGAGATTGGCCCCAAAGCATCTTCCTTCCAGCTCTTTGGGAAGCTAAGAAACAACTCGCTCTGCACAGTGCTCTGACAGCCTACCGGGAACATCTATTCCAAAGGCCTGTGAAACGCAGTTTCATTGCAGGTTCGATCGGGCTGAAGTAGAACTTCTGCTCTTGGTGTGCTACATTGCCCTAGAGCTCCAATCCTCAAAGCCCTGCCTTGTTTCCAAAGACGGAGATAGGCCCCAAAGCATCTTGCTTCCAGCTCTTTGGGAAGCTAAGAACCAACTCTCTTTGCACAGTGCTCTTACAGCCTACCGGGAACATCTCTTCCGAAGGCCTGTGAAAAGCACTTTCTTGGCAGGCCTGATCTGGCTGAAGTAGAACTTCTGCTCTGGGTGTGCTACATTGCCCTAGAGATTCAAGGCACAAAGCCCTGCCTTGTTTCCAAAGGGGAAGATAAGCCCCAAAGCATCTTGCTTCCAGCTCTTTGGGAAGCTACGAAACCACTCGCTCTGCATTGGACTCTTAGAGCCTACCCGGAACATCTCCTAGAAATGTCTGTGAAACGCAGTTTCATTGCAGGCCTGATCTTGCTGAAGTAGAACTCCTGCTCTGGGTCTGCTACATTGCCCTAGAGCTTCAAGGCACAACGTGCTTAATTGTTTCCAAAGACAGAGATAGGCCCCAAAGCATCTTGCTTCCAGCTCTTTGGGAAGGTAAGAAACAACTCTCTTTGCACAGTGCTCTTACAGCCTACCGGGAACATCTCTTCCATAGGACTGTGAAACGCACTTTTTTGAAGGCCCGATCTGGATGAAGTAGAACTTCTGCTCTTGGTGTGCTACATTGCCCTAGAGCTCCAAGGCTCAAAGCCCTGCCTTGTTTCCAAAGCCGGAGATAGGCGCCAAAGCATCTTGCTTCCAGCTCTATGAGAAGCTATGAAACAACTCGCTCTGCACAGTGTTCTTACAGCCTATGGGGAACATCTCTTACAAAGTCCTGTTGAACGCAGTTTGTTGGCAGGCCTGATCTGGCTGAAGTAGAACTTCTGCTGTGAGTGAGCTACATTGCCCTAGAGCTTCAAGGCGCAAAGTGCTGAATTGTTTCCAAAGACAGAGATAGGCCCCAAAGCATCTTGCTTCCAGCTCTTTGGGAAGCTAAGAGGCAACTCTCTTTGCACAGTGCTCTTACAGCCTACCGGGAACATGTTTTCCAAAGGCCTGTGAAACGCACTTTCTTTGCAGGCCTGATCTGGCTGAAGTAGAACTTCTGCATTGGGTGTGCTACATTGCCCTAGAGCTCCAAGGCTCAAAGCCCTGCCTTGTTTCCAAAGGGGAAGATAAGCCGCAAAGCATCTTGTTTCCAGCTCTTTGGGAATCTAAGAAACAACTCGCTCTGCATTGGGCTCTTAGAGCCCCGGGAACATCTCCTAGAAATGCCTGTGAAACGCAGTTTCTTGGCAGGCGTAATCTGGCTGAAGTAGAACTCCTGCTCTGGGTCTGCTACATTGCCCTAGAGCTTCAAGGCACTACGTGCTGAATATTTTAGGAAGTTCTTTGATAGGCCACGAAGCATCTTGCTTCCAGCTCTATGGGAAGCTATGAAACAACTCGCTCTGCACAGTGTTCTTACAGCCCATGGGGAACATCTCTTACAAAGTCATGGTGAATGCAGTTTCTTGGCAGGCCTGATCTGGCTGAAGTAGAACTTCTGCTGTGGGTGTGCTACGTTGCCCTAGAGCTTCAAGGCACAAAGTGCTGAATTGTTTGCAAAGACAGAGATTGGCCCCAAAGCATCTTGCTTCCAGCTCTTTGGGAAGTTAAGAAGCAACTCTCTTTGCACAGTGCTCTTACAGTCTACCGGGAACATCTCTTCCAAAGGCCTGTGAAACACACTTTCTTTGCAGGCCCAATCTGGATGAAGTAGAACTTCTGCTTTTGGTGTGCTACATTGACCTAGAGCTCCAAGGTTCAAAGCCCTGCCTTGTTTCCAAAGGGGAAGATAAGCCCCAAAGCATCTTGCTTCCAGCTCTTTGGGAAGATAAGAAACAACTCGCTCTGCATTGGGCTCTTACAGCCTACCGGGAACATCCCTTACAAAGGGCTGTGAAACGCAGTTTCTTTGCAGGCCTGATCTGGCAGAAGTAGAACTTTTGCTCTGGGTGTGCTACATTGCCCTAGAGCTTCAAGGCACAAAGTGCTGAATTGTTTCCAAAGACAGAGATAGGCCCCAAAGCATCTTGCTTCCAGCTCTTTGGGAAGCTAAGAAACAACTCGCTCTGCACAGTGCTCTGACAGCCTACCGGGAACATCTATTCCAAAGGCCTGTGAAACGCAGTTTCTTTGCAGGTTCGATCTGGCTGAAGAAGAACTTCTGCTCTGGGTGTGCTACATTGCCTTAGAGCTCCAAGGCTCAAATCCCTGCCTTGTTTCCAAAGCCAGAGATAGGCGCCAAAGCATCCTGCTTCCGGCTCTTTGGGAAGCGAAGAACCAACTCGCTCGGCACAGTGCTCTTACAGCCTATGGGGAACATCTCTTACAAAGTCCTGTAAAACGCAGTTTCTTGGCAGGCATGATCTGGCTGAAGTAGAACTTCTGCTATGGGTGTGCTACATTGCCCTAGAGCTTCAAGGCACAAAGTGCTGGATTGTTTCCAAAGACAGAGATAGGCCCCAAAGCATCTTGCTTCCAGCTCTTTGGGAAGGTAAGAAACAACTCTCTTTGCACAGTGCTCTTACAGCCTACCGGGAACATCTCTTCCATAGGACTGTGAAACGCACTTTTTTGAAGGCCCGATCTGGATGAAGTAGAACTTCTGCTCTTGGTGTGCTACATTGCCCTAGAGCTCCAAGGCTCAAAGCCCTGCCTTGTTTCCAAAGCCGGAGATAGGCGCCAAAGCATCTTGCTTCCAGCTCTTTGGGAAGCTAAGAGGCAACTCTCTTTGCACAGTGCTCTTACAGCCTACCGGGAACATCTCTTCCAAAGGCCTGTGAAACGCAGTTTCTTTGCAGGTTCGATCGGGCTGAAGTAGAACTTCTGCTCTTGGTGTGATACATTGCCCAAGAGCTCCAAGCCTCAAAGCCCTGCCTTGTTTCCAAAGACAGAGATAGGCCCCAAAGCATCTTGCTTCCAGCTCTTTGGGAAGCTAAGAACGAACTCGCTCTGCACAGTGCTCTTACAGCCTACCGGGAACATGTCTTCCAAAGGCCTGTGAAACGCACTTTCTTTGCAGGCCTGATCTGGCTGAAGTAGAACTTCTGCATTGGGTGTGCTACATTGCCCTAGAGCTCCAAGGCTCAAAGCCCTGCCTTGTTTCCAAAGGGGAAGATGTGCCCCAAAGCATCTTGTTTCCAGCTCCTTGGGAATCTAAGAAACAACTCGCTCTGCATTGGGCTCTTAGAGCTCCGGGAACATCTCCTAGAAATGTCTGTGAAACGCAGTTTCTTGGCAGGCGTAATCTGGCTGAAGTAGAACTCCTGCTCTGGGTCTGCTACATTGCCCTAGAGCTTCAAGGCACTACGTGCTGAATATTTTAGGAAGTTCTTTGATAGGCCACGAAGCACCTTGCTTCCAGCTCTATGGGAAGCTATGAAACAACTCGCTCTGCACAGTGTTCTTACAGCCCATGGGAAACATCTCTTACAAAGTCATGGTGAATGCAGTTTCTTGGCAGGCCTGATCTGGCTGAAGTAGAACTTCTGCTGTGGGTGTGCTACGTTGCCCTAGAGCTTCAAGGCACAAAGTGCTGAATTGTTTCCAAAGACAGAGATTGGCCCCAAAGTATCTTGCTTCCAGCTCTTTTGGAAGTTAAGAAGCAACTCTCTTTGCACAGTGCTCTTACAGCCTACCGGGAACATCTCTTCCAAAGGCCTGTGAAACGCACTTTCTTGGCAGGCCTGATCTGGCTGAAGTAGAAGTTCTGCTCTGGGTGTGCTACATTGCCCTAGAGATTCAAGGCACAAAGCCCTGCCTTGTTTCCAAAGGGGAAGATAAGCCCCAAAGCATCTTGCTTCCAGCTCTTTGGGAAGATAAGAAACAACTCGCTCTGCATTGGGCTCTTACAGGCTATGGGGAACATCCCTTACAAAGGGCTGTGAAACGCAGTTTCTTTGCAGGCCTGATCTGGCAGAAGTAGAAGTCCTGCTCTCTGGCTGCTACATTGCCCTAGAGCTTCAAGGCACAAAGTGCTGAATTGTTTCCAAAGACAGAGATAGGCCCCAAAGCATCTTGCTTCCAGCTCTTTGGGAAGCTAAGAAACAACTCGCTCTGCACAGTGCTCTGACAGCCTACCGGGAACATCTATTCCAAAGGCCTGTGAAACGCAGTTTCTTTGCAGGTTCGATCTGGCTGAAGAAGAACTTCTGCTCTGGGTGTGCTACATTGCCTTAGAGCTCCAAGGCTCAAATCCCTGCCTTGTTTCCAAAGCCAGAGATAGGCGCCAAAGCATCCTGCTTCCGGCTCTTTGGGAAGCTAAGAACCAACTCGCTCGGCACAGTGCTCTTACAGCCTATGGGGAACATCTCTTACAAAGTCCTGTAAAACGCAGTTTCTTGGCAGGCATGATCTGGCTGAAGTAGAACTTCTGCTATGGGTGTGCTACATTGCCCTAGAGCTTCAAGGCACAAAGTGCTGGATTGTTTCCAAAGACAGAGATAGGCCCCAAAGCATCTTGCTTCCAGCTCTTTGGGAAGGTAAGAAACAACTCTCTTTGCACAGTGCTCTTACAGCCTACCGGGAACATCTCTTCCATAGGACTGTGAAACGCACTTTTTTGAAGGCCCGATCTGGATGAAGTAGAACTTCTGCTCTTTGTGTGCTACATTGCCCTAGAGCTCCAAGGCTCAAAGCCCTGCCTTGTTTCCAAAGCCGGAGATAGGCGCCAAAGCATCTTGCTTCCAGCTCTTTGGGAAGCTAAGAGGCAACTCTCTTTGCACAGTGCTCTTACAGCCTACCGGGAACATCTCTTCCAAAGGCCTGTGAAACGCAGTTTCTTTGCAGGTTCGATCGGGCTGAAGTAGAACTTCTGCTCTTGGTGTGATACATTGCCCAAGAGCTCCAAGCCTCAAAGCCCTGCCTTGTTTCCAAAGACAGAGATAGGCCCCAAAGCATCTTGCTTCCAGCTCTTTGGGAAGCTAAGAACGAACTCGCTCTGCACAGTGCTCTTACAGCCTACCGGGAACATGTCTTCCAAAGGCCTGTGAAACGCACTTTCTTTGCAGGCCTGATCTGGCTGAAGTAGAACTTCTGCATTGGGTGTGCTACATTGCCCTAGAGCTCCAAGGCTCAAAGCCCTGCCTTGTTTCCAAAGGGGAAGATGTGCCCCAAAGCATCTTGTTTCCAGCTCCTTGGGAATCTAAGAAACAACTCGCTCTGCATTGGGCTCTTAGAGCTCCGGGAACATCTCCTAGAAATGTCTGTGAAACGCAGTTTCTTGGCAGGCGTAATCTGGCTGAAGTAGAACTCCTGCTCTGGGTCTGCTACATTGCCCTAGAGCTTCAAGGCACTACGTGCTGAATATTTTAGGAAGTTCTTTGATAGGCCACGAAGCATCTTGCTTCCAGCTCTATGGGAAGCTATGAAACAACTCGCTCTGCACAGTGTTCTTACAGCCCATGGGAAACATCTCTTACAAAGTCATGGTGAATGCAGTTTCTTGGCAGGCCTGATCTGGCTGAAGTAGAACTTCTGCTGTGGGTGTGCTACGTTGCCCTAGAGCTTCAAGGCACAAAGTGCTGAATTGTTTCCAAAGACAGAGATTGGCCCCAAAGTATCTTGCTTCCAGCTCTTTGGGAAGTTAAGAAGCAACTCTCTTTGCACAGTGCTCTTACAGCCTACCGGGAACATCTCTTCCAAAGGCCTGTGAAACGCACTTTCTTGGCAGGCCTGATCTGGCTGAAGTAGAAGTTCTGCTCTGGGTGTGCTACATTGCCCTAGAGATTCAAGGCACAAAGCCCTGCCTTGTTTCCAAAGGGGAAGATAAGCCCCAAAGCATCTTGCTTCCAGCTCTTTGGGAAGATAAGAAACAACTCGCTCTGCACAGTGCTCTGACAGCCTACCGGGAACATCTATTCCAAAGGCCTGTGAAACGCAGTTTCTTTGCAGGTTCGATCTGGCTGAAGAAGAACTTCTGCTCTGGGTGTGCTACATTGCCTTAGAGCTCCAAGGCTCAAATCCTTGCCTTTTTTCCAAAGCCAGAGATAGGCGCCAAAGCATCCTGCTTCCGGCTCTTTGGGAAGCTAAGAACCAACTCGCTCGGCACAGTGCTCTTACAGCCTATGGGGAACATCTCTTACAAAGTCCTGTAAAACGCAGTTTCTTGGCAGGCATGATCTGGCTGAAGTAGAACTTCTGCTCTGGGTGTGCTACATTGCCCTAGAGCTTCAAGGCACAAAGTGCTGGATTGTTTCCAAAGACTGAGATAGGCCCCAAAGCATCTTGCTTCCAGCTCTTTGGGAAGGTAAGAAACAACTCTCTTTGCACAGTGCTCTTACAGCCTACCGGGAACATCTCTTCCATTGCCTGTGAAACGCACGTTTTTGAAGGCCCGATCTGGATGAAGTAGAACTTCTGCTCTTGGTGTGCTACATTGCCCTAGAGCTCCAAGGCTTAAAGCCCTGCCTTGTTTCCAAAGCCGGATATAGGCGCCAAAGCATCTTGCTTCCAGCTCTATGGGAAGCTATAAAACAACTCGCTCTGCACAGTGTTCTTACAGCCTATGGGGAACATCTCTTACAAGGTCCCGTTGAACGCAGTTTCTTGGCAGGCCTGATCTGGCTGAAGTAGAACTTCTGCTGTGAGTGGGCTACATTGCCCTAGAGCTTCAAGGCACAAAGTGCTGAATTGTTTCCAAAGACAGAGATAGGCCCCAAAGCATCTTGCTTCCAGCTCTTTGGGAAGCTAAGAAACAACTCGCTCTGCACAGTGCTCTGACAGCCTACCGGGAACATCTATTCCAAAGGCCTGTGAAACGCAGTTTCTTTGCAGGTTCGATCTGGCTGAAGAAGAACTTCTGCTCTGGGTGTGCTACATTGCCTTAGAGCTCCAAGGCTCAAATCCCTGCCTTGTTTCCAAAGCCAGAGATAGGCGCCAAAGCATCCTGCTTCCGGCTCTTTGGGAAGCTAAGAACCAACTCGCTCGGCACAGTGCTCTTACAGCCTATGGGGAACATCTCTTACAAAGTCCTGTAAAATGCAGTTTCTTGGCAGGCATGATCTGGCTGAAGTAGAACTTCTGCTCTGGGTGTGCTACATTGCCCTAGAGCTTCAAGGCACAAAGTGCTGGATTGTTTCGAAAGACTGAGATAGGCCCCAAAGCATCTTGCATCCAGCTCTTTGGGAAGGTAAGAACCAACTCTCTTTGCACAGTGCTCTTACAGCCTACCGGGAAGATCTCTTCCGAAGGCCTGTGAAAAGCACTTTCTTGGCAGGCCTGATCTGGCTGAAGTAGAACTTCTGCTCTGGGTGTGCTACATTGCCCTAGAGATTCAAGGCACAAAGCCCTGCCTTGTTTCCAAAGGGGAAGATAAGCCCCAAAGCATCTTGCTTCCAGCTCTTTGGGAAGCTACGAAACCACTCGCTCTGCATTGGACTCTTAGAGCCTACCTGGAACATCTCCTAGAAATGTCTGTGAAACGCAGTTTCATTGCAGGCCTGATCTTGCTGAAGTAGAACTCCTGCTCTGGGTCTGCTACATTGCCCTAGAGCTTCAAGGCACAACGTGCTTAATTGTTTCCAAAGACAGAGATAGGCCCCAAAGCATCTTGCTTCCACCTCTTTGGGAAGCTAAGAAGCAACTCTCTTTGCACAGTGGTCTTACAGCCTACCGGGAACATCTCTTCCAAAGGCCTGTGAAACGCACTTTCTTTGCAGGCCTTATCTGGCTGAAATAGAACTTCTGCTCTGGATGTGCTACATTGCCCTAGAGATTCCAGGCACAAAGCCCTGCCTTGTTTACAAAGGGGAAGATAAGCCCCAAAGCATCTTGCTTCCAGCTCTTTGGGAAGCTAAGAAACAACTCGCTCTGCATTGGGCTCTTAGAGCCTACTGGGAACATCTCCAAGAAATGTCTGTGAAACGCAGTTTCTTTTCAGGCCTGATGTGGCTGAAGTAGAACTCCTGCTCTGGGTCTGCTACATTGCCCTAGAGCTTCAAGGCACAACGTGCTGAATATTTTAGGAAGTTCTTTGATAGGCCACGAAGCATCTTGCTTCCAGCTCTATGGGAAGCTATGAAACAACTCGCTCTGCACAGTGTTCTTACAGCCCATGGGGAACTTCTCTTACAAAGTCATGGTGAATGCAGTTTCTTGGCAGGCCTGATCTGGCTGAAGTAGAACTTCTGCTGTGGGTGTGCTACATTGCCCTAGAGCTTCAAGGCACAAAGTGCTGAATTGTTTCCAAAGACAGAGATAGTCCCCAAAGCATCTTGCTTCCAGCTCTTTGGGAAGCTAAGAACCAACTCTCTTTGCACAATGCTCTTACAGCCTACCGGGAACATCTCTTCCAAAGGCCTGTGAAACGCAGTTTCTTGGCAGGTTCGATCGGGCTGAAGTAGAACTTCTGCTCTTGGTGTGATACATTGCCCAAGAGCTCCAAGCCTCAAAGCCCTGCCTTGTTTCCAAAGACAGAGATAGGCCCCAAAGCATCTTGCTTCCAGCTCTTTGGGAAGCTAAGAACGAACTCGCTCTGCACAGTGCTCTTACAGCCTACCGGGAACATGTCTTCCAAAGGCCTGTGAAACGCACTTTCTTTGCAGGCCTGATCTGGCTGAAGTAGAACTTCTGCATTGGGTGTGCTACATTGCCCTAGAGCTCCAAGGCTCAAAGCCCTGCCTTGTTTCCAAAGGGGAAGATGTGCCCCAAAGCATCTTGTTTCCAGCTCCTTGGGAATCTAAGAAACAACTCGCTCTGCATTGGGCTCTTAGAGCTCCGGGAACATCTCCTAGAAATGTCTGTGAAACGCAGTTTCTTGGCAGGCGTAATCTGGCTGAAGTAGAACTCCTGCTCTGGGTCTGCTACATTGCCCTAGAGCTTCAAGGCACTACGTGCTGAATATTTTAGGAAGTTCTTTGATAGGCCACGAAGCATCTTGCTTCCAGCTCTATGGGAAGCTATGAAACAACTCGCTCTGCACAGTGTTCTTACAGCCCATGGGAAACATCTCTTACAAAGTCATGGTGAATGCAGTTTCTTGGCAGGCCTGATCTGGCTGAAGTAGAACTTCTGCTGTGGGTGTGCTACGTTGCCCTAGAGCTTCAAGGCACAAAGTGCTGAATTGTTTCCAAAGACAGAGATTGGCCCCAAAGTATCTTGCTTCCAGCTCTTTGGGAAGTTAAGAAGCAACTCTCTTTGCACAGTGCTCTTACAGCCTACCGGGAACATCTCTTCCAAAGGCCTGTGAAACGCACTTTCTTGGCAGGCCTGATCTGGCTGAAGTAGAAGTTCTGCTCTGGGTGTGCTACATTGCCCTAGAGATTCAAGGCACAAAGCCCTGCCTTGTTTCCAAAGGGGAAGATAAGCCCCAAAGCATCTTGCTTCCAGCTCTTTGGGAAGATAAGAAACAACTCGCTCTGCATTGGGCTCTTAAGGCTATGGGGAACATCCCTTACAAAGGGCTGTGAAACGCAGTTTCTTTGCAGGCCTGATCTGGCAGAAGTAGAAGTCCTGCTCTCTGGCTGCTACATTGCCCTAGAGCTTCAAGGCACAAAGTGCTGAATTGTTTCCAAAGACAGAGATAGGCCCCAAAGCATCTTGCTTCCAGCTCTTTGGGAAGCTAAGAAACAACTCGCTCTGCACAGTGCTCTGACAGCCTACCGGGAACATCTATTCCAAAGGCCTGTGAAACGCAGTTTCTTTGCAGGTTCGATCTGGCTGAAGAACTTCTGCTCTGGGTGTGCTACATTGCCTTAGAGCTCCAAGGCTCAAATCCCTGCCTTTTTTCCAAAGCCAGAGATAGGCACCAAAGCATCCTGCTTCCGGCTCTTTGGGAAGCTAAGAACCAACTCGCTCGGCACAGTGCTCTTACAGCCTATGGGGAACATCTCTTACAAAGTCCTGTAAAACGCAGTTTCTTGGCAGGCATGATCTGGCTGAAGTAGAACTTCTGCTCTGGGTGTGCTACATTGCCCTAGAGCTTCAAGGCACAAAGTGCTGGATTGTTTCCAAAGACTGAGATAGGCCCCAAAGCATCTTGCTTCCAGCTCTTTGGGAAGCTACGAAACCACTCGCTCTGCATTGGACTCTTAGAGCCTACCTGGAACATCTCCTAGAAATGTCTGTGAAACGCAGTTTCATTGCAGGCCTGATCTTGCTGAAGTAGAACTCCTGCTCTGGGTCTGCTACATTGCCCTAGAGCTTGAAGGCACAACGTGCTTAATTGTTTCCAAAGACAGAGATAGGCCCCAAAGCATCTTGCTTCCACCTCTTTGGGAAGCTAAGAAGCAACTCTCTTTGCACAGTGGTCTTACAGCCTACCGGGAACATCTCTTCCAAAGGCCTGTGAAACGCACTTTCTTTGCAGGCCTTATCTGGCTGAAATAGAACTTCTGCTCTGGATGTGCTACATTGCCCTAGAGATTCCAGGCACAAAGCCCTGCCTTGTTTACAAAGGGGAAGATAAGCCCCAAAGCATCTTGCTTCCAGCTCTTTGGGAAGCTAAGAAACAACTCGCTCTGCATTGGGCTCTTAGAGCCTACTGGGAACATCTCCAAGAAATGTCTGTGAAACGCAGTTTCTTTTCAGGCCTGATGTGGCTGAAGTAGAACTCCTGCTCTGGGTCTGCTACATTGCCCTAGAGTTTCAAGGCACAACGTGCTGAATATTTTAGGAAGTTCTTTGATAGAACACGAAGCATCTTGCTTCCAGCTCTATGGGAAGCTATGAAACAACTCGCTCTGCACAGTGTTCTTACAGCCCATGGGGAACTTCTCTTACAAAGTCATGGTGAATGCAGTTTCTTGGCAGGCCTGATCTGGCTGAAGTAGAAATTCTGCTGTGGGTGTGCTACATTGCCCTAGAGCTTCAAGGCACAAAGTGCTGAATTGTTTCCAAAGACAGAGATAGTCCCCAAAGCATCTTGCTTCCAGCTCTTTGGGAAGCTAAGAACCAACTCTCTTTGCACAATGCTCTTACAGCCTACCGGGAACATCTCTTCCAAAGGCCTGTGAAACGCACTTTCTTGGCAGGCCTGATCTGGCTGAAGTAGAACTTCTGCTGTGGGTGTGCTACATTGCCCTAGAGATTCAAGGCACAAAGCCCTGCCTTGTTTCCAAAGGGGAAGATAAGCCCCAAAGCATCTTGCTTCCAGCTCTTTGGGAAGCTAAGAAACAACTCGCTCTGCACAGTGCTCTGACAGCCTACCGGGAACATCTATTCCAAAGGCCTGTGAAACGCAGTTTCATTGCAGGTCCGATCGGGCTGAATTAGAACTTCTGCTCTTGGTGTGCTACATTGCCTGAGAGCTCCAATCCTCAAAGCCCTGCCTTGTTTCCAAAGACGGAGATAGGCCCCAAAGCATCTTGCATCCAGCTCTTTGGGAAGCTAAGAACCAACTCTCTTTGCACAGTGCTCTTACAGCCTACCGGGAACATCTCTTCCGAAGGCCTGTGAAACGCACTTTCTTGGCAGGCCTGATCTGGCTGAAGTAGAACTTCTGCTCTGGGTGTGCTACATTGCCCTAGAGATTCAAGGCACAAAGCCCTGCCTTGTTTCCAAAGGGGAAGATAAGCCCCAAAGCATCTTGCTTCCAGCTCTTTGGGAAGCTACACAACCACTCGCTCTGCATTGGACTCTTAGAGCCTACCCGGAACATCTCCTAAAAATGTCTGTGAAACGCAGTTTCTTTGCAGGCCTGATCTGGCAGAAGTAGATCTCCTGCTCTGGGTCTGCTACATTGCCCTAGAGCTTCAAGGCACAACGTGCTGAATATTTTAGGAAGTTCTTTGATAGGCCACGAAGCATCTTGCTTCCAGCTCTATGGGAAGCTATGAAACAACTCGCTCTGCACAGTGTTCTTGCAGCCCATGGGGAACATCTCTTACAAAGTCATGGTGAATGCAGTTTCTTGGCAGGCCTGATCTGGCTGAAGTAGAAATTCTGCCCTGGTGTGCTACATTGCCCTAGAGCTCCAAGGCTCAAAGCCCTGCCTTGTTTCCAAAGCTGAAGATAGGCCCCAAAGCATCTTGCTTCCAGCTCTTTGCGAAGCTAAGAAACAACTCGCTCTGCATTGGGCTCTTACAGCCTACCGGGAACATGCGTTACAAAGGGCTGTGAAACGCAGTTTCTTTGCGGGCCTGACCTGGCTGAAGTAGAACTTCTGCTGTGGGTGTGCTACATTGCCCTAGAGCTTCAAGGCACAAAGTGCTGAATTGTTTCCAAAGACAGAGATAGGTCCCAAAGCATCTTGCTTCCAGCTCTTTGGGAAGCTAAGAAGCAACTCTCTTCGCACAGTGGTCTTACAGCCTACCGGGAACATCTCTTCCAAAGGCCTGTGAAACGCACTTTTGTGAAGGCCCGATCTGGATGAAGTAGGACTTCTGCTCTTGGTGTGCTACATTGCCCTAGAGCTGCAAGGCTCAAAGCCGTGCCTTGTTTCCAAAGCTGGAGATTGGCCCCAAAGCATCTTCCTTCCAGCTCTTTGGGAAGCTAAGAAACAACTCGCTCTGCACAGTGCTCTGACAGCCTACCGGGAACATCTATTCCAAAGGCCTGTGAAATGCAGTTTCATTGCAGGTTCGATCGGGCTGAAGTAGAACTTCTGCTCTTGGTGTGCTACATTGCCCTAGAGCTCCAATCCTCAAAGCCCTGCCTTGTTTCCAAAGACGGAGATAGGCCCCAAAGCATCTTGCTTCCAGCTCTTTGGGAAGCTAAGAACCAACTCTCTTTGCACAGTGCTCTTACAGCCTACCGGGAACATCTCTTCCGAAGGCCTGTGAAAACACTTTCTTGGCAGGCCTGATCTGGCTGAAGTAGAACTTCTGCTCTGGGTGTGCTACATTGCCCTAGAGATTCAAGGCACAAAGCCCTGCCTTGTTTCCAAAGGGGAAGATAAGCCCCAAAGCATGTTGCTTCCAGCTCTTTGGGAAGCTACAAAACCACTCGCTCTGCATTGGACTCTTAGAGCCTACCCGGAACATCTCCTAGAAATGTCTGTGAAACGCAGTTTCATTGCAGGCCTGATCTTGCTGAAGTAGAACTCCTGCTCTGGGTCTGCTACATTGCCCTAGAGCTTCAAGGCACAACGTGCTTAATTGTTTCCAAAGACAGAGATAGGCCCCAAAGCATCTTGCTTCCAGCTCTTTGGGAAGGTAAGAAACAACTCTCTTTGCACAGTGCTCTTACAGCCTACCGGGAACATCTCTTCCATAGGACTGTGAAACGCACTTTTTTGAAGGCCCGATCTGGATGAAGTAGAACTTCTGCTCTTGGTGTGCTACATTGCCCTAGAGCTCCAAGGCTCAAAGCCCTGCCTTGTTTCCAAAGCCGGAGATAGGCGCCAAAGCATCTTGCTTCCAGCTCTATGAGAAGCTATGAAACAACTCGCTCTGCACAGTGTTCTTACAGCCTATGGGGAACATCTCTTACAAAGTCCTGTTGAACGCAGTTTGTTGGCAGGCCTGATCTGGCTGAAGTAGAACTTCTGCTGTGAGTGAGCTACATTGCCCTAGAGCTTCAAGGCGCAAAGTGCTGAATTGTTTCCAAAGACAGAGATAGGCCCCAAAGCATCTTGCTTCCAGCTCTTTGGGAAGCTAAGAGGCAACTCTCTTTGCACAGTGCTCTTACAGCCTACCGGGAACATGTCTTCCAAAGGCCTGTGAAACGCAGTTTCTTTGCAGGTTCGATCGGGCTGAAGTAGAACTTCTGCTCTTGGTGTGATACATTGCCCTAGAGCTCCAAGCCTCAAAGCCCCGCCTTGTTTCCAAAGACGGAGATAGGCCCCAAAGCATCTTGCTTCCAGCTCTTTGGGAAGCTAAGAACGAACTCGCTCTGCACAGTGCTCTTACAGCCTACCGGGAACATGTCTTCCAAAGGCCTGTGAAACGCACTTTCTTTGCAGGCCTGATCTGGCTGAAGTAGAACTTCTGCATTGGGTGTGCTACATTGCCCTAGAGCTCCAAGGCTCAAAGCCCTGCCTTGTTTCCAAAGGGGAAGATAAGCCGCAAAGCATCTTGTTTCCAGCTCTTTGGGAATCTAAGAAACAACTCGCTCTGCATTGGGCTCTTAGAGCCCCGGGAACATCTCCTAGAAATGCCTGTGAAACGCAGTTTCTTGGCAGGCGTAATCTGGCTGAAGTAGAACTCCTGCTCTGGGTCTGCTACATTGCCCTAGAGCTTCAAGGCACTACGTGCTGAATATTTTAGGAAGTTCTTTGATAGGCCACGAAGCATCTTGCTTCCAGCTCTATGGGAAGCTATGAAACAACTCGCTCTGCACAGTGTTCTTACAGCCCATGGGGAACATCTCTTACAAAGTCATGGTGAATGCAGTTTCTTGGCAGGCCTGATCTGGCTGAAGTAGAACTTCTGCTGTGGGTGTGCTACGTTGCCCTAGAGCTTCAAGGCACAAAGTGCTGAATTGTTTGCAAAGACAGAGATTGGCCCCAAAGCATCTTGCTTCCAGCTCTTTGGGAAGTTAAGAAGCAACTCTCTTTGCACAGTGCTCTTACAGTCTACCGGGAACATCTCTTCCAAAGGCCTGTGAAACACACTTTCTTTGCAGGCCCAATCTGGATGAAGTAGAACTTCTGCTTTTGGTGTGCTACATTGACCTAGAGCTCCAAGGTTCAAAGCCCTGCCTTGTTTCCAAAGGGGAAGATAAGCCCCAAAGCATCTTGCTTCCAGCTCTTTGGGAAGATAAGAAACAACTCGCTCTGCATTGGGCTCTTACAGCCTACCGGGAACATCCCTTACAAAGGGCTGTGAAACGCAGTTTCTTTGCAGGCCTGATCTGGCAGAAGTAGAACTTTTGCTCTGGGTGTGCTACATTGCCCTAGAGCTTCAAGGCACAAAGTGCTGAATTGTTTCCAAAGACAGAGATAGGCCCCAAAGCATCTTGCTTCCAGCTCTTTGGGAAGCTAAGAAACAACTCGCTCTGCACAGTGCTCTGACAGCCTACCGGGAACATCTATTCCAAAGGCCTGTGAAACGCAGTTTCTTTGCAGGTTCGATCTGGCTGAAGAAGAACTTCTGCTCTGGGTGTGCTACATTGCCTTAGAGCTCCAAGGCTCAAATCCCTGCCTTGTTTCCAAAGCCAGAGATAGGCGCCAAAGCATCCTGCTTCCGGCTCTTTGGGAAGCGAAGAACCAACTCGCTCGGCACAGTGCTCTTACAGCCTATGGGGAACATCTCTTACAAAGTCCTGTAAAACGCAGTTTCTTGGCAGGCATGATCTGGCTGAAGTAGAACTTCTGCTATGGGTGTGCTACATTGCCCTAGAGCTTCAAGGCAGAAAGTGCTGGATTGTTTCCAAAGACAGAGATAGGCCCCAAAGCATCTTGCTTCCAGCTCTTTGGGAAGGTAAGAAACAACTCTCTTTGCACAGTGCTCTTACAGCCTACCGGGAACATCTCTTCCATAGGACTGTGAAACGCACTTTTTTGAAGGCCCGATCTGGATGAAGTAGAACTTCTGCTCTTGGTGTGCTACATTGCCCCAAAGCTCCAAGGCTCAAAGCCCTGCCTTGTTTCCAAAGCCGGAGATAGGCGCCAAAGCATCTTGCTTCCAGCTCTATGAGAAGCTATGAAACAACTCGCTCTGCACAGTGTTCTTACAGCCTATGGGGAACATCTCTTACAAAGTCCTGTTGAACGCAGTTTCTTGGCAGGCCTGATCTGGCTGAAGTAGAACTTCTGCTGTGAGTGAGCTACATTGTCCTAGAGCTTCAAGGCGCAAAGTGCTGAATTGTTTCCAAAGACAGAGATAGGCGCCAAAGCATCTTGCTTCCAGCTCTTTGGGAAGCTAAGAGGCAACTCTCTTTGCACAGTGCTCTTACAGCCTACCGGGAACATCTCTTCCAAAGGCCTGTGAAACGCAGTTTCTTTGCAGGTTCGATCGGGCTGAAGTAGAACTTCTGCTCTTGGTGTGATACATTGCCCAAGAGCTCCAAGCCTCAAAGCCCTGCCTTGTTTCCAAAGACAGAGATAGGCCCCAAAGCATCTTGCTTCCAGCTCTTTGGGAAGCTAAGAACGAACTCGCTCTGCACAGTGCTCTTACAGCCTACCGGGAACATGTCTTCCAAAGGCCTGTGAAACGCACTTTCTTTGCAGGCCTGATCTGGCTGAAGTAGAACTTCTGCATTGGGTGTGCTACATTGCCCTAGAGCTCCAAGGCTCAAAGCCCTGCCTTGTTTCCAAAGGGGAAGATGTGCCCCAAAGCATCTTGTTTCCAGCTCCTTGGGAATCTAAGAAACAACTCGCTCTGCATTGGGCTCTTAGAGCTCCGGGAACATCTCCTAGAAATGTCTGTGAAACGCAGTTTCTTGGCAGGCGTAATCTGGCTGAAGTAGAACTCCTGCTCTGGGTCTGCTACATTGCCCTAGAGCTTCAAGGCACTACGTGCTGAATATTTTAGGAAGTTCTTTGATAGGCCACGAAGCATCTTGCTTCCAGCTCTATGGGAAGCTATGAAACAACTCGCTCTGCACAGTGTTCTTACAGCCCATGGAAAACATCTCTTACAAAGTCATGGTGAATGCAGTTTCTTGGCAGGCCTGATCTGGCTGAAGTAGAACTTCTGCTGTGTGTGTGCTACGTTGCCCTAGAGCTTCAAGGCACAAAGTGCTGAATTGTTTCCAAAGACAGAGATGGCCCCAAAGTATCTTGCTTCCAGCTCTTTGGGAAGTTAAGAAGCAACTCTCTTTGCACAGTGCTCTTACAGCCTACCGGGAACATCTCTTCCAAAGGCCTGTGAAACGCACTTTCTTGGCAGGCCTGATCTGGCTGAAGTAGAAGTTCTGCTCTGGGTGTGCTACATTGCCCTAGAGATTCAAGGCACAAAGCCCTGCCTTGTTTCCAAAGGGGAAGATAAGCCCCAAAGCATCTTGCTTCCAGCTCTTTGGGAAGATAAGAAACAACTCACTCTGCATTGGGCTCTTACAGGCTACGGGGAACATCCCTTACAAAGGGCTGTGAAACGCAGTTTCTTTGCAGGCCTGCTCTGGCAGAAGCAGAAGTCCTGCTCTCTGGCTGCTACATTGCCCTAGAGCTTCAAGGCAAAAAGTGCTGAATTGTTTCCAAAGACAGAGATAGGCCCCAAAGCATCTTGCTTCCAGCTCTTTGGGAAGCTAAGAAACAACTCGCTCTGCACAGTGCTCTGACAGCCTACCGGGAACATCTATTCCAAAGGCCTGTGAAACGCAGTTTCTTTGCAGGTTCGATCTGGCTGAAGAAGAACTTCTGCTCTGGGTGTGCTACATTGCCTTAGAGCTCCAAGGCTCAAATCCCTGCCTTGTTTCCAAAGCCAGAGATAGGCGCCAAAGCATCCAGCTTCCGGCTCTTTGGGAAGCGAAGAACCAACTCGCTCGGCACAGTGCTCTTACAGCCTATGGGGAACATCTCTTACAAAGTCCTGTAAAATGCAGTTTCTTGGAAGGCATGATCTGGCTGAAGTAGAACTTCTACTCTGGGTGTGCTACATTGCCCTAGAGCTTCAAGGCACAAAGTGCTGGATTGTTTCGAAAGACTGAGATAGGCCCCAAAGCATCTTGCTTCCAGCTCTTTTGGAAGGTAAGAAACAACTCTCTTTGCACAGTGCTCTTACAGCCTACCGGGAAGATCTCTTCCATAGGCCTGTGAAACGCACTTTTTTGAAGGCCCGATCTGGATGAAGTAGAACTTCTGCTCTTGGTGTGCTACATTGCCCTAGAGCTCCAAGGCTTAAAGCCCTGCCTTGTTTCCAAAGCCGGAGATAGGCGCCAAAGCATCTTGCTTCCAGCTCTTTGGGAAGCTAAGAAACAACTCGCTCTGCACAGTGCTCTGACAGCCTACGGGGAACATCTATTCCAAAGGCCTGTGAAACGCAGTTTCTTTGCAGGTTCGATCTGGCTGAAGAAGAACTTCTGCTCTGGGTGTGCTACATTGCCCTAGAGATTCAAGGCACAAAGCCCTGCCTTGTTTCCAAAGGGGAAGATAAGCCCCAAAGCATCTTGCTTCCAGCTCTTTGGGAAGCTAAGAAACAACTCGCTCTGCATTGGGCTCTTAGAGCCTACCGGGAAAATCTCTTAGAAATGTCTGTGAAATGCAGTTTCTTCGCAGGCCTGATCTGGCTGAAGTAGAACTCCTGCTCTGGGTCTGCTACATTGCCATAGAGATTCAAGGCACAACGTGCTGAATATTTTAGGAAGTTCCTTGATAGGCCACGAAGCATCTTGCTTGCAGCTCTATGGGAAGCTATGAAACAACTCGCTCTGCACAGTGTTCTTACAGCCTATGGGGAACATCTCTTACAAAGTCCTTTATAACGCAGTTTCTTGGCAGGCATGATCGGGCTGAAGTAGAACTTCTGCTCTGGGTGTGCTACATTGCCCTAGAGATTCAAGGCACAAAGCCCTGCCTTGTTTCCAAAGGGGAAGATAAGCCCCAAAGCATCTTGCTTCCAGCTCTTTGGGAAGCTAAGAAACAACTCGCTCTGCATTGGGCTCTTAGAGCCTACCGGGAAAATCTCTTAGAAATGTCTGTGAAATGCAGTTTCTTCGCAGGCCTGATCTGGCTGAAGTAGAACTCCTGCTCTGGGTCTGCTACATTGCCATAGAGATTCAAGGCACAACGTGCTGAATATTTTAGGAAGTTCCTTGATAGGCCACGAAGCATCTTGCTTGCAGCTCTATGGGAAGCTATAAAACAACTCGCTCTGCACAGTGTTCTTACAGCCTATGGGGAACATCTCTTACAAAGTCCTTTATAACGCAGTTTCTTGGCAGGCATGATCGGGCTGAAGTAGAACTTCTGCTCTGAGTGTGCTACATTGCCCTAGAGCTTCAAGGCACAAAGTGCTGAATTGTTTCCAAAGACAGAGATAGGCCCCAAAGCATCTTGCTTCCAGCTCTTTGCGAAGCTAAGAATCAACTCGCTGTGCACAGTGCTCTTACAGCCTACCGGGAACATCTCTTCCAAAGGCCTGTGAAACACACTTTCATTGCAGGCCAAATCTGGATGAAGTAGAACTTCTGCTTTTGGTTTGCTACATTGCCCTAGAGCTCCAAGGTTCAAAGCCCTGCCTTGTTTCCAAAGGGGAAGATAAGCCCCAAAGCATCTTGCTTCCAGCTCTTTGGGAAGATAAGAAACAACTCGCTCTGCATTGGGCTCTTACAGCCTACCGGGAACATCCCTTACAAAGGGCTGTGAAACGCAGTTTCTTTGCAGGCCTGCTCTGGCAGAAGTAGAAGTCCTGCTCTCTGGCTGCTACATTGCCCTAGAGCTTCAAGGCAAAAAGTGCTGAATTGTTTCCAAAGACAGAGATAGGCCCCAAAGCATCTTGCTTCCAGCTCTTTGGGAAGGTAAGAAACAACTCTCTTTGCACAGTGCTCTGACAGCCTACCGGGAACATCTCTTCCATAGGCCTGTGAAACGCACTTTTTTGAAGGCCCGATCTGGATGAAGTAGAACTTCTGCTCTTGGTGTGCTACATTGCCCTAGAGCTCCAAGGCTTAAAGCCCTGCCTTGTTTCCAAAGCCGGAGATAGGCGCCAAAGCATCTTGCTTCCAGCTCTATGGGAAGCTATGAAACAACTCGCTCTGCACAGTGTTCTTACAGCCTACCGGGAACATGCGTTACAAAGGGCTGTGAAACGCAGTTTCTTTGCGGGCCTGATCTGGCTGAAGTAGAACTTCTGCTGTGGGTGTGCTACATTGCCCTAGAGCTTCAAGGCACAAAGTGCTGAATTGTTTCCAAAGACAGAGATAGGCCCCAAAGCATCTTGCTTCCAGCTCTTTGGGAAGCTAAGAAGCAACTCTCTTTGCACAGTGGTCTTACAGCCTACCGGGAACATCTCTTCCAAAGGCCTGTGAAACGCACTTTTGTGAAGGCCCGATCTGGATGAAGTAGAACTTCTGCTCTTGGTGTGCTACATTGCCCTAGAGCTGCAAGGCTCAAAGCCGTGCCTTGTTTCCAAAGCTGGAGATTGGCCCCAAAGCATCTTCCTTCCAGCTCTCTGGGAAGCTAAGAAACAACTCGCTCTGCACAGTGCTCTGACAGCCTACCGGGAACATCTATTCCAAAGGCCTGTGAAACGCAGTTTCATTGCAGGTTCGATCGGGCTGAAGTAGAACTTCTGCTCTTGGTGTGCTACATTGCCCTAGAGCTCCAATCCTAAAAGCCCTGCCTTGTTTCCAAAGACGGAGATAGGCCCCAAAGCATCTTGCTTCCAGCTCTTTGGGAAGCTAAGAACCAACTCTCTTTGCACAGTGCTCTTACAGCCTACCGGGAACATCTCTTCCGAAGGCCTGTGAAAAGCACTTTCTTGGCAGGCCTGATCTGGCTGAAGTAGAACTTCTGCTCTGGGTGTGCTACATTGCCCTAGAGATTCAAGGCACAAAGCCCTGCCTTGTTTCCAAAGGGGAAGATAAGCCCCAAAGCATCTTGCTTCCAGCTCTTTGGGAAGCTACGAAACCACTCGCTCTGCATTGGACTCTTAGAGCCTACCCGGAACATCTCCTAGAAATGTCTGTGAAACGCAGTTTCATTGCAGGCCTGATCTTGCTGAAGTAGAACTCCTGCTCTGGGTCTGCTACATTGCCCTAGAGCTTCAAGGCACAACGTGCTTAATTGTTTCCAAAGACAGAGATAGGCCCCAAAGCATCTTGCTTCCAGCTCTTTGGGAAGCTAAGAAGCACCTCTCTTTGCACAGTGGTCTTACAGCCTACCGGGAACATCTCTTCCAAAGGCCTGTGAAACGCACTTTCTTTGCAGGCCTTATCTGGCTGAAATAGAACTTCTGCTCTGGGTGTGCTACATTGCCCTAGAGATTAAAGGCACAAAGCCCTGCCTTGTTTCCAAAGGGGAAGATAAGCCCCAAAGCATCTTGCTTCCAGCTCTTTGGGAAGCTAAGAAACAACTCGCTCTGCATTGGGCTCTTAGAGCCTACTGGGAACATCTCCAAGAAATGTCTGTGAAACGCAGTTTCTTGGCAGGCCTGATGTGGCTGAAGTAGAACTCCTGCTCTGGGTCTGCTACATTGCCCTAGAGCTTCAAGGCACAACGTGCTGAATATTTTAGGAAGTTCTTTGATAGGCCACGAAGCATCTTGCTTCCAGCTGTATGGGAAGCTATGAAACAACTCGCTCTGCACAGTGTTCTTACAGCCCATGGGGAACTTCTCTTACAAAGTCATGGTGAATGCAGTTTCTTGGCAGGCCTGATCTGGCTGAAGTAGAAATTCTGCTGTGGGTGTGCTACATTGCCCTAGAGCTTCAAGGCACAAAGTGCTGAATTGTTTCCAAAGACAGAGATAGTCCCCAAAGCATCTTGCTTCCAGCTCTTTGGGAAGCTAAGAACCAACTCTCTTTGCACAATGCTCTTACAGCCTACCGGGAACATCTCTTCCAAAGGCCTGTGAAACGCACTTTCTTGGCAGGCCTGATCTGGCTGAAGTAGAACTTCTGCTGTGGGTGTGCTACATTGCCCAAGAGATTCAAGGCACAAAGCCCTGCCTTGTTTCCAAAGGGGAAGATAAGCCCCAAAGCATCTTGCTTCCAGCTCTTTGGGAAGCTAAGAAACAACTCGCTCTGCACAGTGCTCTGACAGCCTACCGGGAACATCTATTCCAAAGGCCTGTGAAACGCAGTTTCATTGCAGGTTCGATCGGGCTGAATTAGAACTTCTGCTCTTGGTGTGCTACATTGCCCGAGAGCTCCAATCCTCAAAGCCCTGCCTTGTTTCCAAAGACGGAGATAGGCCCCAAGGCATCTTGCTTCCAGCTCTTTGGGAAGCTAAGAACCAACTCTCTTTGCACAGTGCTCTTACAGCCTACCGGGAACATCTCTTCCGAAGGCCTGTGAAACGCACTTTCTTGGCAGGCCTGATCTGGCTGAAGTAGAACTTCTGCTCTGGGTGTGCTACATTGCCCTAGAGATTCAAGGCACAAAGCCCTGCCTTGTTTCCAAAGGGGAAGATAAGCCCCAAAGCATCTTGCTTCCAGCTCTTTGGGAAGCTACAAAACCACTCGCTCTGCATTGGACTCTTAGAGCCTACCCGGAACATCTCCTAAAAATGTCTGTGAAACGCAGTTTCTTTGCAGGCCTGATCTGGCAGAAGTAGATCTCCTGCTCTGGGTCTGCTACATTGCCCTAGAGCTTCAAGGCACAACGTGCTGAATATTTTAGGAAGTTCTTTGATAGGCCACGAAGCATCTTGCTTCCAGCTCTATGGGAAGCTATGAAACAACTCGCTCTGCACAGTGTTCTTGCAGCCCATGGGGAACATCTCTTACAAAGTCATGGTGAATGCAGTTTCTTGGCAGGCCTGATCTGGCTGAAGTAGAAATTCTGCCCTTGGTGTGCTACATTGCCCTAGAGCTCCAAGGCTCAAAGCCCTGCCTTGTTTCCAAAGCTGAAGATAGGCCCCAAAGCATCTTGCTTCCAGCTCTTTGGGAAGCTAAGAAACAACTCGCTCTGCACAGTGCTCTGACAGCCTACCGGGAACATCTATTCCAAAGGCCTGTGAAACGCAGTTTCATTGCAGGTTCGATCAGGCTGAAGTAGAACTTCTGCTCTTGGTGTGCTACATTGCCCTAGAGCTCCAAGCCTCAAAGCCCTGCCTTGTTTCCAATGACGGAGATAGGCCCCAAAGCATCTTGCTTCCAGCTCTTTGGGAAACTAAGAACCAACTCTCTTTGCCTAGTGCTCTTACAGCCTACCGGGAACATCTCTTCCGAAGGCCTGTGAAACGCACTTTCTTGGCAGGCCTGATCTGGCTGAAGTAGAACTTCTGCTCTGGGTGTGCTACATTGCCCTAGAGATTCAAGGCACAAAGCCCTGCCTTGTTTCCAAAGGGGAAGATAAGCCCCAAAGCATCTTGCTTCCAGCTCTTTGGGAAGCTACGAAACCACTCGCTCTGCATTGGACTCTTAGAGCCTACCCGGAACATCTCCTAAAAATGTCTGTGAAACGCAGTTTCTTTGCAGGCCTGATCTGGCAGAAGTAGATCTCCTGCTCTGGGTCTGCTACATTGCTCTAGAGCTTCAAGGCACAACGTGCTGAATATTTTAGGAAGTTCTTTGATAGGCCACGAAGCATCTTGCTTCCAGCTCTATGGGAAGCTATGAAACAACTCGCTCTGCACAGTGTTCTTACAGCCCATTGGGAACATCTCTTACAAAGTCATGGTGAATGCAGTTTCTTGGCAGGCCTGATCTGGCTGAAGTAGAAATTCTGCCCTTGGTGTGCTACATTGCCCTAGAGCTCCAAGGCTCAAAGCCCTCCCTTGTTTCCAAAGCTGGAGATAGGCCCCAAAGCATCTTGCTTCCAGCTCTTTGCAAAGCTAAGAAACAACTCGCTCTGCATTGGGCTCTTACAGCCTACCGGGAACATGCGTTACAAAGGGCTGTGAAACGCAGTTTCTTTGCGGGCCTGATCTGGCTGAAGTAGAACTTCTGCTGTGGGTGTGCTACATTGCCCTAGAGCTTCAAGGCACAAAGTGCTGAATTGTTTCCAAAGACAGAGATAGGCCCCAAAGCATCTTGCTTCCAGCTCTTTGGGAAGCTAAGAAACAACTCGCTCTGCACAGTGCTCTGACAGCCTACCGGGAACATCTATTCCAAAGGTCTGTGAAACGCAGTTTCATTGCAGGTTCGATCGGGCTGAAGTAGAACTTCTGCTCTTGGTGTGCTACATTGCCCTAGAGCTCCAATCCTAAAAGCCCTGCCTTGTTTCCAAAGACGGAGATAGGCCCCAAAGCATCTTGCTTCCAGCTCTTTGGGAAGCTAAGAACCAACTCTCTTTGCACAGTGCTCTTACAGCCTACCGGGAACATCTCTTCCGAAGGCCTGTGAAAAGCACTTTCTTGGCAGGCCTGATCTGGCTGAAGTAGAACTTCTGCTCTGGGTGTGCTACATTGCCCTAGAGATTCAAGGCACAAAGCCCTGCCTTGTTTCCAAAGGGGAAGATAAGCCCCAAAGCATCTTGCTTCCAGCTCTTTGGGAAGCTACGAAACCACTCGCTCTGCATTGGACTCTTAGAGCCTACCCGGAACATCTCCTAGAAATGTCTGTGAAACGCAGTTTCATTGCAGGCCTGATCTTGCTGAAGTAGAACTCCTGCTCTGGGTCTGCTACATTGCCCTAGAGCTTCAAGGCACAACGTGCTTAATTGTTTCCAAAGACAGAGATAGGCCCCAAAGCATCTTGCTTCCACCTCTTTGGGAAGCTAAGAAGCAACTCTCTTTGCACAGTGGTCTTACAGCCTACCGGGAACATCTCTTCCAAAGGCCTGTGAAACGCACTTTCTTTGCAGGCCTTATCTGGCTGAAATAGAACTTCTGCTCTGGATGTGCTACATTGCCCTAGAGATTCCAGGCACAAAGCCCTGCCTTGTTTCCAAAGGGGAAGATAAGCCCCAAAGCATCTTGCTTCCAGCTCTTTGGGAAGCTAAGAAACAACTCGCTCTGCATTGGGCTCTTAGAGCCTACTGGGAACATCTCCAAGAAATGTCTGTAAAACGCAGTTTCTTGGCAGGCCTGATGTGGCTGAAGTAGAACTCCTGCTCTGGGTCTGCTACATTGCCCTAGAGCTTCAAGGCACAACGTGCTGAATATTTTAGGAAGTTCTTTGATAGGCCACGAAGCATCTTGCTTCCAGCTCTATGGGAAGCTATGAAACAACTCGCTCTGCACAGTGTTCTTACAGCCCATGGGGAACTTCTCTTACAAAGTCATGGTGAATCCAGTTTCTTGGCAGGCCTGATCTGGCTGAAGTAGAACTTCTGCTGTGGGTGTGCTACATTGCCCTAGAGCTTCAAGGCACAAAGTGCTGAATTGTTTCCAAAGACAGATATAGGCCCCAAAGCATCTTGCTTCCAGCTCTTTGGGAAGCTAAGAAGCAACTCTCTTTGCACAGTGCTCTTACAGCCTACCGGGAACATCTCTTACAAAGGCCTGTGAAACACACTTTTGTGAAGGCCCGATCTGGATGAAGTAGAACTTCTGCTGTGGGTGTGCTACATTGCCCTAGAGCTCCAAGGCTCAAAGCCCTGCCTTGTTTCCAAAGCCGGAGATAGGCCCCAAACCATCTTGCTTCCAGCTCTTTGCGATGCTAAGAATCAACTCGCAGTGCACAGTGCTCTGACAGCCTACCGGGAACATCTCTTCCAAAGGCCTGTGAAACGCACTTTCTTTGCAGGCCTGATCTGGCTGAAATAGAACTTCTGCTCTGGGTGTGCTACATTGCCCTAGAGATTCAAGGCACAAAGCCCTGCCTTGTTTCCAAAGGGGAAGATAAGCCCCAAAGCATCTTGCTTCCAGCTCTTTGGGAAGCTAAGAAACAACTCGCTCTGCATTGGGCTCTTAGAGCCTACCGGGAACATCTCCTAGAAATGTCTGTGAAACGCAGTTTCTTGGCAGGCCTGATGTGGGTGAAGTAGAACTCCTGCTCTGGGTCTGCTACATTGCCCTAGAGCTTCAAGGCACAACGTGCTGAATATTTTAGGAAGTTCTTTGATAGGCCACGAAGCATCTTGCTTCCAGCTCTATGGGAAGCTATGAAACAACTCGCTCTGCACAGTGTTCTTACAGCCCATGGGGAACTTCTCTTACAAAGTCATGGTGAATGCAGTTTCTTGGCAGGCCTGATCTGGCTGAAGTAGAACTTCTGCTGTGGGTGTGCTACATTGCCCTAGAGCTTCAAGGCACAAAGTGCTGAATTGTTTCCAAAGACAGATATAGGCCCCAAAGCATCTTGCTTCCAGCTCTTTGGGAAGCTAAGAAGCAACTCTCTTTGCACAGTGCTCTTACAGCCTACCGGGAACATCTCTTCCAAAGGCCTGTGAAACGCACTTTTGTGAAGGCCCGATCTGGATGAAGTAGAACTTCTGCTGTGGGTGTGCTACATTGCCCTAGAGCTCCAAGTCTCAAAGCCCTGCCTTGTTTCCAAAGCCGGAGATAGGCCCCAAACCATCTTGCTTCCAGCTCTTTGCGATGCTAAGAATCAACTCGCAGTGCACAGTGCTCTGACAGCCTACCGGGAACATCTCTTCCGAAGGCCTGTGAAACGCACTTTCTTGGCAGGCCTGATCTGGCTGAAGTAGAACTTCTGCTCTGGGTGTGCTACATTGCCCTAGAGATTCAAGGCACAAAGCCCTGCCTTGTTTCCAAAGGGGAAGATAAGCCCCAAAGCATCTTGCTTCCAGCTCTTTGGGAAGCTACGAAACCACTCGCTCTGCATTGGACTCTTAGAGCCTACCCGGAACATCTCCTAAAAATGTCTGTGAAACGCAGTTTCTTTGCAGGCCTGATCTGGCAGAAGTAGATCTCCTGCTCTGGGTCTGCTACATTGCCCTAGAGATTCAAGGCACAACGTGCTGAATATTTTAGGAAGTTCTTTGATAGGCCACGAAGCATCTTGCTTCCAGCTCTATGGGAAGCTATGAAACAACTCGCTCTGCACAGTGTTCTTACAGCCCATTGGGAACATCTCTTACAAAGTCATGGTGAATGCAGTTTCTTGGCAGGCCTGATCTGGCTGAAGTAGAAATTCTGCCCTTGGTGTGCTACATTGCCCTAGAGCTCCAAGGCTCAAAGCCCTGCCTTGTTTCCAAAGCTGGAGATAGGCCCCAAAGCATCTTGCTTCCAGCTCTTTGCAAAGCTAAGAAACAACTCGCTCTGCATTGGGCTCTTACAGCCTACCGGGAACATGCGTTACAAAGGGCTGTGAAACGCAGTTTCTTTGCGGGCCTGATCTGGCTGCAGTAGAACTTCTGCTGTGGGTGTGCTACATTGCCCTAGAGCTTCAAGGCACAAAGTGCTGAATTGTTTCCAAAGACAGAGATAGGCCCCAAAGCATCTTGCTTCCACCTCTTTGGGAAGCTAAGAAGCAACTCTCTTTGCACAGTGGTCTTACAGCCTACCGGGAACATCTCTTCCAAAGGCCTGTGAAACGCACTTTCTTTGCAGGCCTTATCTGGCTGAAATAGAACTTCTGCTCTGGGTGTGCTACATTGCCCTAGAGATTCCAGGCACAAAGCCCTGCCTTGTTTCCAAAGGGGAAGATAAGCCCCAAAGCATCTTGCTTCCAGCTCTTTGGGAAGCTAAGAAACAACTCGCTCTGCATTGGGCTCTTAGAGCCTACTGGGAACATCTCCAAGAAATGTCTGTAAAACGCAGTTTCTTGGCAGGCCTGATGTGGCTGAAGTAGAACTCCTGCTCTGGGTCTGCTACATTGCCCTAGAGCTTCAAGGCACAACGTGCTGAATATTTTAGGAAGTTCTTTGATAGGCCACGAAGCATCTTTCTTCCAGCTCTATGGGAAGCTATGAAACAACTCGCTCTGCACAGTGTTCTTACAGCCCATGGGGAACTTCTCTTACAAAGTCATGGTGAATGCAGTTTCTTGGCAGGCCTGATCTGGCTGAAGTAGAACTTCTGCTGTGGGTGTGCTACATTGCCCTAGAGATTCAAGGCACAAAGTGCTGAATTGTTTCCAAAGACAGATATAGGCCCCAAAGCATCTTGCTTCCAGCTCTTTGGGAAGCTAAGAAGCAACTCTCTTTGCACAGTGCTCTTACAGCCTACCGGGAACATCTCTTCCAAAGGCCTGTGAAACACACTTTTGTGAAGGCCCGATCTGGATGAAGTAGAACTTCTGCTGTGGGTGTGCTACATTGCCCTAGAGCTCCAAGGCTCAAAGCCCTGCCTTGTTTCCAAAGCCGGAGATAGGCCCCAAACCATCTTGCTTCCAGCTCTTTGCGATGCTAAGAATCAACTCGCAGTGCACAGTGCTCTGACAGCCTACCGGGAACATCTCTTCCAAAGGCCTGTGAAACGCACTTTCTTTGCAGGCCTGATCTGGCTGAAATAGAACTTCTGCTCTGGGTGTGCTACATTGCCCTAGAGATTCAAGGCACAAAGCCCTGCCTTGTTTCCAAAGGGGAAGATAAGCCCCAAAGCATCTTGCTTCCAGCTCTTTGGGAAGCTAAGAAACAACTCGCTCTGCATTGGGCTCTTAGAGCCTACCGGGAACATCTCCTAGAAATGTCTGTGAAACGCAGTTTCTTGGCAGGCCTGATGTGGGTGAAGTAGAACTCCTGCTCTGGGTCTGCTACATTGCCCTAGAGCTTCAAGGCACAACGTGCTGAATATTTTAGGAAGTTCTTTGATAGGCCACGAAGCATCTTGCTTCCAGCTCTATGGGAAGCTATGAAACAACTCGCTCTGCACAGTGTTCTTACAGCCCATGGGGAACTTCTCTTACAAAGTCATGGTGAATGCAGTTTCTTGGCAGGCCTGATCTGGCTGAAGTAGAACTTCTGCTGTGGGTGTGCTACATTGCCCTAGAGCTTCAAGGCACAAAGTGCTGAATTGTTTCCAAAGACAGATATAGGCCCCAAAGCATCTTGCTTCCAGCTCTTTGGGAAGCTAAGAAGCAACTCTCTTTGCACAGTGCTCTTACAGCCTACCGGGAACATCTCTTCCAAAGGCCTGTGAAACGCACTTTTGTGAAGGCCCGATCTGGATGAAGTAGAACTTCTGCTGTGGGTGTGCTACATTGCCCTAGAGCTCCAAGTCTCAAAGCCCTGCCTTGTTTCCAAAGCCGGAGATAGGCCCCAAACCATCTTGCTTCCAGCTCTTTGCGATGCTAAGAATCAACTCGCAGTGCACAGTGCTCTGACAGCCTACCGGGAACATCTCTTCCAAAGGCCTGTGAAACGGACTTTCTTTGCAGGCCTGATCTGGCTGAAATAGAACTTCTGCTCTGGGTGTGCTGCATTGCCCTAGAGATTCAAGGCACAAAGCCTGCCTTGTTTCCAAAGGGGAAGATAAGCCCCAAAGCATCTTGCTTCCAGCTCTTTGGGAAGCTAAGAAACAACTCGCTCTGCATTGGGCTCTTAGAGCCTACCGGGAACATCTCCTAGAAATGTCTGTGAAACGCAGTTTCTTGGCAGGCCTGATGTGGCTGAAGTAGAACTCCTGCTCTGGGTCTGCTACATTGCCCTAGAGCTTCAAGGCACAACGTGCTGAATATTTTAGGAAGTTCTTTGATAGGCCACGAAGCATCTTGCTTCCAGCTGTATGGGAAGCTATGAAACAACTCGCTCTGCACAGTGTTCTTACAGCCCATGGGGAACTTCTCTTACAAAGTCATGGTGAATGCAGTTTCTTGGCAGGCCTGATCTGGCTGAAGTAGAAATTCTGCTGTGGGTGTGCTACATTGCCCTAGAGCTTCAAGGCACAAAGTGCTGAATTGTTTCCAAAGACAGAGATAGGCCCCACAGCATCTTGCTTCCAGCTCTTTGGGAAGCTAAGAACCAACTCTCTTTGCACAGTGCTCTTACAGCCTACCGGGAACATCTCTTCCGAAGGCCTGTGAAACGCACTTTCTTGGCAGGCCTGATCTGGCTGAAGTAGAACTTCTGCTCTGGGTGTGCTACATTGCCCTAGAGATTCAAGGCACAAAGCCCTGCCTTGTTTCCAAAGGGGAAGATAAGCCCCAAAGCATCTTGCTTCCAGCTCTTTGGGAAGCTACGAAACCACTCGCTCTGCATTGGACTCTTAGAGCCTACCCGGAACATCTCCTAAAAATGTCTGTGAAACGCAGTTTCTTTGCAGGCCTGATCTGGCAGAAGTAGATCTCCTGCTCTGGGTCTGCTACATTGCCCTAGAGCTTCAAGGCACAACGTGCTGAATATTTTAGGAAGTTCTTTGATAGGCCACGAAGCATCTTGCTTCCAGCTCTATGGGAAGCTATGAAACAACTCGCTCTGCACAGTGTTCTTACAGCCCATGGGGAACATCTCTTACAAAGTCATGGTGAATGCAGTTTCTTGGCAGGCCTGATCTGGCTGAAGTAGAAATTCTGCCCTTGGTGTGCTACATTGCCCTAGAGCTCCAAGGCTCAAAGCCCTGCCTTGTTTCCAAAGCTGAAGATAGGCCCCAAAGCATCTTGCTTCCAGCTCTTTGCGAAGCTAAGAAACAACTCGCTCTGCATTGGGCTCTTACAGCCTACCGGGAACATGCGTTACAAAGGGCTGTGAAACGCAGTTTCTTTGCGGGCCTGATCTGGCTGAAGTAGAACTTCTGCTGTGGGTGTGCTACATTGCCCTAGAGCTTCAAGGCACAAAGTGCTGAATTGTTTCCAAAGACAGAGATAGGCCCCAAAGCATCTTGCTTCCAGCTCTTTGGGAAGCTAAGAAACAACTCGCTCTGCACAGTGCTCTGACAGCCTACCGGGAACATCTATTCCAAAGGCCTGTGAAACGCAGTTTCATTGCAGGTTCGATCAGGCTGAAGTAGAACTTCTGCTCTTGGTGTGCTACATTGCCCTAGAGCTCCAAGCCTCAAAGCCCTGCCTTGTTTCCAAAGACGGAGATAGGCCCCAAAGCATCTTGCTTCCAGCTCTTTGGGAAACTAAGAACCAACTCTCTTTGCCTAGTGCTCTTACAGCCTACCGGGAACATCTCTTCCGAAGGCCTGTGAAACGCACTTTCTTGGCAGGCCTGATCTGGCTGAAGTAGAACTTCTGCTCTGGGTGTGCTACATTGCCCTAGAGATTCAAGGCACAAAGCCCTGCCTTGTTTCCAAAGGGGAAAATAACCCCCAAAGCATCTTGCTTCCAGCTCTTTGGGAAGCTACGAAACCACTCGCTCTGCATTGGACTCTTAGAGCCTACCCGGAACATCTCCTAAAAATGTCTGTGAAACGCAGTTTCTTTGCAGGCCTGATCTGGCAGAAGTAGATCTCCTGCTCTGGGTCTGCTACATTGCCCTAGAGATTCAAGGCACAACGTGCTGAATATTTTAGGAAGTTCTTTGATAGGCCACGAAGCATCTTGCTTCCAGCTCTATGGGAAGCTATGAAACAACTCGCTCTGCACAGTGTTCTTACAGCCCATTGGGAACATCTCTTACAAAGTCATGGTGAATGCAGTTTCTTGGCAGGCCTGATCTGGCTGAAGTAGAAATTCTGCCCTTGGTGTGCTACATTGCCCTAGAGCTCCAAGGCTCAAAGCCCTGCCTTGTTTCCAAAGCTGGAGATAGGCCCCAAAGCATCTTGCTTCCAGCTCTTTGCAAAGCTAAGAAACAACTCGCTCTGCATTGGGCTCTTACAGCCTACCGGGAACATGCGTTACAAAGGGCTGTGAAACGCAGTTTCTTTGCGGGCCTGATCTGGCTGCAGTAGAACTTCTGCTGTGGGTGTGCTACATTGCCCTAGAGCTTCAAGGCACAAAGTGCTGAATTGTTTCCAAAGACAGAGATAGGCCCCAAAGCATCTTGCTTCCACCTCTTTGGGAAGCTAAGAAGCAACTCTCTTTGCACAGTGGTCTTACAGCCTACCAGGAACATCTCTTCCAAAGGCCTGTGAAACGCACTTTCTTTGCAGGCCTTATCTGGCTGAAATAGAACTTCTGCTCTGGGTGTGCTACATTGCCCTAGAGATTCCAGGCACAAAGCCCTGCCTTGTTTCCAAAGGGGAAGATAAGCCCCAAAGCATCTTGCTTCCAGCTCTTTGGGAAGCTAAGAAACAACTCGCTCTGCATTGGGCTCTTAGAGCCTACTGGGAACATCTCCAAGAAATGTCTGTAAAACGCAGTTTCTTGGCAGGCCTGATGTGGCTGAAGTAGAACTCCTGCTCTGGGTCTGCTACATTGCCCTAGAGCTTCAAGGCACAACGTGCTGAATATTTTAGGAAGTTCTTTGATAGGCCACGAAGCATCTTTCTTCCAGCTCTATGGGAAGCTATGAAACAACTCGCTCTGCACAGTGTTCTTACAGCCCATGGGGAACTTCTCTTACAAAGTCATGGTGAATGCAGTTTCTTGGCAGGCCTGATCTGGCTGAAGTAGAACTTCTGCTGTGGGTGTGCTACATTGCCCTAGAGCTTCAAGGCACAAAGTGCTGAATTGTTTCCAAAGACAGATATAGGCCCCAAAGCATCTTGCTTCCAGCTCTTTGGGAAGCTAAGAAGCAACTCTCTTTGCACAGTGCTCTTACAGCCTACCGGGAACATCTCTTCCAAAGGCCTGTGAAACACACTTTTGTGAAGGCCCGATCTGGATGAAGTAGAACTTCTGCTGTGGGTGTGCTACATTGCCCTAGAGCTCCAAGGCTCAAAGCCCTGCCTTGTTTCCAAAGCCGGAGATAGGCCCCAAACCATCTTGCTTCCAGCTCTTTGCGATGCTAAGAATCAACTCGCAGTGCACAGTGCTCTGACAGCCTACCGGGAACATCTCTTCCAAAGGCCTGTGAAACGCACTTTCTTTGCAGGCCTGATCTGGCTGAAATAGAACTTCTGCTCTGGGTGTGCTACATTGCCCTAGAGATTCAAGGCACAAAGCCCTGCCTTGTTTCCAAAGGGGAAGATAAGCCCCAAAGCATCTTGCTTCCAGCTCTTTGGGAAGCTAAGAAACAACTCGCTCTGCATTGGGCTCTTAGAGCCTACCGGGAACATCTCCTAGAAATGTCTGTGAAACGCAGTTTCTTGGCAGGCCTGATGTGGGTGAAGTAGAACTCCTGCTCTGGGTCTGCTACATTGCCCTAGAGCTTCAAGGCACAACGTGCTGAATATTTTAGGAAGTTCTTTGATAGGCCACGAAGCATCTTGCTTCCAGCTCTATGGGAAGCTATGAAACAACTCGCTCTGCACAGTGTTCTTACAGCCCATGGGGAACTTCTCTTACAAAGTCATGGTGAATCCAGTTTCTTGGCAGGCCTGATCTGGCTGAAGTAGAACTTCTGCTGTGGGTGTGCTACATTGCCCTAGAGCTTCAAGGCACAAAGTGCTGAATTGTTTCCAAAGACAGATATAGGCCCCAAAGCATCTTGCTTCCAGCTCTTTGGGAAGCTAAGAAGCAACTCTCTTTGCACAGTGCTCTTACAGCCTACCGGGAACATCTCTTCCAAAGGCCTGTGAAACGCACTTTTGTGAAGGCCCGATCTGGATGAAGTAGAACTTCTGCTGTGGGTGTGCTACATTGCCCTAGAGCTCCAAGTCTCAAAGCCCTGCCTTGTTTCCAAAGCCGGAGATAGGCCCCAAACCATCTTGCTTCCAGCTCTTTGCGATGCTAAGAATCAACTCGCAGTGCACAGTGCTCTGACAGCCTACCGGGAACATCTCTTCCAAAGGCCTGTGAAACGCACTTTCTTTGCAGGCCTGATCTGGCTGAAATAGAACTTCTGCTCTGGGTGTGCTACATTGCCCTAGAGATTCAAGGCACAAAGCCTGCCTTGTTTCCAAAGGGGAAGATAAGCCCCAAAGCATCTTGCTTCCAGCTCTTTGGGAAGCTAAGAAACAACTCGCTCTGCATTGGGCTCTTAGAGCCTACCGGGAACATCTCCTAGAAATGTCTGTGAAACGCAGTTTCTTGGCAGGCCTGATGTGGCTGAAGTAGAACTCCTGCTCTGGGTCTGCTACATTGCCCTAGAGCTTCAAGGCACAACGTGCTGAATATTTTAGGAAGTTCTTTGATAGGCCACGAAGCATCTTGCTTCCAGCTCTATGGGAAGCTATGAAACAACTCGCTCTGCACAGTGTTCTTACAGCCCATGGGGAACTTCTCTTACAAAGTCATGGTGAATGCAGTTTCTTGGCAGGCCTGATCTGGCTGAAGTAGAAATTCTGCTGTGGGTGTGCTACATTGCCCTAGAGCTTCAAGGCACAAAGTGCTGAATTGTTTCCAAAGACAGAGATAGTCCCCAAAGCATCTTGCATCCAGCTCTTTGGGAAGCTAAGAACCAACTCTCTTTGCACAATGCTCTTACAGCCTACCGGGAACATCTCTTCCAAAGGCCTGTGAAACGCACTTCTTGGCAGGCCTGATCTGGCTGAAGTAGAACTTCTGCTGTGGGTGTGCTACATTGCCCTAGAGATTCAAGGCACAAAGCCCTGCCTTGTTTCCAAAGGGGAAGATAAGCCCCAAAGCATCTTGCTTCCAGCTCTTTGGGAAGCTAAGAAACAACTCGCTCTGCACAGTGCTCTACAGCCTACCGGGAACATCTATTCCAAAGGCCTGTGAAACGCAGTTTCATTGCAGGTTCGATCGGGCTGAATTAGAACTTCTGCTCTTGGTGTGCTACATTGCCCGAGAGCTCCAATCCTCAAAGCCCTGCCTTGTTTCCAAAGACGGAGATAGGCCCCAAAGCATCTTGCTTCCAGCTCTTTGGGAAGCTAAGAACCAACTCTCTTTGCACAGTGCTCTTACAGCCTACCGGGAACATCTCTTCCGAAGGCCTGTGAAACGCACTTTCTTGGCAGGCCTGATCTGGCTGAAGTAGAACTTCTGCTCTGGGTGTGCTACATTGCCCTAGAGATTCAAGGCACAAAGCCCTGCCTTGTTTCCAAAGGGGAAGATAAGCCCCAAAGCATCTTGCTTCCAGCTCTTTGGGAAGCTACGAAACCACTCGCTCTGCATTGGACTCTTAGAGCCTACCCGGAACATCTCCTAAAAATGTCTGTGAAACGCAGTTTCTTTGCAGGCCTGATCTGGCAGAAGTAGATCTCCTGCTCTGGGTCTGCTACATTGCCCTAGAGCTTCAAGGCACAACGTGCTGAATATTTTAGGAAGTTCTTTGATAGGCCACGAAGCATCTTGCTTCCAGCTCTATGGGAAGCTATGAAACAACTCGCTCTGCACAGTGTTCTTACAGCCCATGGGGAACATCTCTTACAAAGTCATGGTGAATGCAGTTTCTTGGCAGGCCTGATCTGGCTGAAGTAGAAATTCTGCCCTTGGTGTGCTACATTGCCCTAGAGCTCCAAGGCTCAAAGCCCTGCCTTGTTTCCAAAGCAGGAGATAGGCCCCAAAGCATCTTGCTTCCAGCTCTTTGCGAAGCTAAGAAACAACTCGCTCTGCATTGGGCTCTTACAGCCTACCGGGAACATGCGTTACAAAGGGCTGTGAAACGCAGTTTCTTTGCGGGCCTGATCTGGCTGAAGTAGAACTTCTGCTGTGGGTGTGCTACATTGCCCTAGAGCTTCAAGGCACAAAGTGCTGAATTGTTTCCAAAGACAGAGATAGGCCCCAAAGCATCTTGCTTCCAGCTCTTTGGGAAGCTAAGAAGCAACTCTCTTTGCACAGTGGTCTTACAGCCTACCGGGAACATCTCTTCCAAAGGCCTGTGAAACGCACTTTTGTGAGGGCCCGATCTGGATGAAGTAGAACTTCTGCTCTTGGTGTGCTACATTGCCCTAGAGCTGCAAGGCTCAAAGCCGTGCCTTGTTTCCAAAGCTGGAGATTGGCCCCAAAGCATCTTCCTTCCAGCTCTTTGGGAAGCTAAGAAACAACTCGCTCTGCACAGTGCTCTGACAGCCTACCGGGAACATCTATTCCAAAGGCCTGTGAAACGCAGTTTCATTGCAGGTTCGATCGGGCTGAAGTAGAACTTCTGCTCTTGGTGTGCTACATTGCCCTAGAGCTCCAATCCTCAAAGCCCTGCCTTGTTTCCAAAGACGGAGATAGGCCCCAAAGCATCTTGCTTCCAGCTCTTTGGGAAGCTAAGAACCAACTCTCTTTGCACAGTGCTCTTACAGCCTACCGGGAACATCTCTTCCGAAGGCCTGTGAAAAGCACTTTCTTGGCAGGCCTGATCTGGCTGAAGTAGAACTTCTGCTCTGGGTGTGCTACATTGCCCTAGAGATTCAAGGCACAAAGCCCTGCCTTGTTTCCAAAGGGGAAGATAAGCCCCAAAGCATCTTGCTTCCAGCTCTTTGGGAAGCTACGAAACCACTCGCTCTGCATTGGACTCTTAGAGCCTACCCGGAACATCTCCTAGAAATGTCTGTGAAACGCAGTTTCATTGCAGGCCTGATCTTGCTGAAGTAGAACTCCTGCTCTGGGTCTGCTACATTGCCCTAGAGCTTCAAGGCACAACGTGCTTAATTGTTTCCAAAGACAGAGATAGGCCCCAAAGCATCTTGCTTCCACCTCTTTGGGAAGCTAAGAAGCAACTCTCTTTGCACAGTGGTCTTACAGCCTACCGGGAACATCTCTTCCAAAGGCCTGTGAAACGCACTTTCTTTGCAGGCCTTATCTGGCTGAAATAGAACTTCTGCTCTGGGTGTGCTACATTGCCCGGGAGATTCCAGGCACAAAGCCCTGCCTTGTTTCCAAAGGGGAAGATAAGCCCCAAAGCATCTTGCTTCCAGCTCTTTGGGAAGCTACAAAACCACTCGCTCTGCATTGGACTCTTAGAGCCTACCCGGAACATCTCCTAAAAATGTCTGTGAAACGCAGTTTCTTTGCAGGCCTGATCTGGCAGAAGTAGATCTCCTGCTCTGGGTCTGCTACATTGCCCTAGAGCTTCAAGGCACAACGTGCTGAATATTTTAGGAAGTTCTTTGATAGGCCACGAAGCATCTTGCTTCCAGCTCTATGGGAAGCTATGAAACAACTCGCTCTGCACAGTGTTCTTGCAGCCCATGGGGAACATCTCTTACAAAGTCATGGTGAATGCAGTTTCTTGGCAGGCCTGATCTGGCTGAAGTAGAAATTCTGCCCTTGGTGTGCTACATTGCCCTAGAGCTCCAAGGCTCAAAGCCCTGCCTTGTTTCCAAAGCTGAAGATAGGCCCCAAAGCATCTTGCTTCCAGCTCTTTGCGAAGCTAAGAAACAACTCGCTCTGCATTGGGCTCTTACACCCTACCGGGAACATGCGTTACAAAGGGCTGTGAAACGCAGTTTCTTTGCGGGCCTGATCTGGCTGAAGTAGAACTTCTGCTGTGGGTGTGCTACATTGCCCTAGAGCTTCAAGGCACAAAGTGCTGAATTGTTTCCAAAGACAGAGATAGGCCCCAAAGCATCTTGCTTCCAGCTCTTTGGGAAGCTAAGAAACAACTCGCTCTGCACAGTGCTCTGACAGCCTACCGGGAACATCTATTCCAAAGGCCTGTGAAACGCAGTTTCATTGCAGGTTCGATCAGGCTGAAGTAGAACTTCTGCTCTTGGTGTGCTACATTGCCCTAGAGCTCCAAGCCTCAAAGCCCTGCCTTGTTTCCAAAGACGGAGATAGGCCCCAAAGCATCTTGCTTCCAGCTCTTTGGGAAGCTAAGAACCAACTCTCTTTGCACAGTGCTCTTACAGCCTACCGGGAACATCTCTTCCGAAGGCCTGTGAAACGCACTTTCTTGGCAGGCCTGATCTGGCTGAAGTAGAACTTCTGCTCTGGGTGTGCTACATTGCCCTAGAGATTCAAGGCACAAAGCCCTGCCTTGTTTCCAAAGGGGAAGATAAGCCCCAAAGCATCTTGCTTCCAGCTCTTTGGGAAGCTACGAAACCACTCGCTCTGCATTGGACTCTTAGAGCCTACCCGGAACATCTCCTAAAAATGTCTGTGAAACGCAGTTTCTTTGCAGGCCTGATCTGGCAGAAGTAGATCTCCTGCTCTGGGTCTGCTACATTGCCCTAGAGCTTCAAGGCACAACGTGCTGAATATTTTAGGAAGTTCTTTGATAGGCCACGAAGCATCTTGCTTCCAGCTCTATGGGAAGCTATGAAACAACTCGCTCTGCACAGTGTTCTTACAGCCCATTGGGAACATCTCTTACAAAGTCATGGTGAATGCAGTTTCTTGGCAGGCCTGATCTGGCTGAAGTAGAAATTCTGCCCTTGGTGTGCTACATTGCCCTAGAGCTCCAAGGCTCAAAGCCCTGCCTTGTTTCCAAAGCTGGAGATAGGACCCAAAGCATCTTGCTTCCAGCTCTTTGCAAAGCTAAGAAACAACTCGCTCTGCATTGGGCTCTTACAGCCTACAGGGAACATGCGTTACAAAGGGCTGTGAAACGCAGTTTCTTTGCGGGCCTGATCTGGCTGAAGTAGAACTTCTGCTGTGGGTGTGCTACATTGCCCTAGAGCTTCAAGGCACAAAGTGCTGAATTGTTTCCAAAGACAGAGATAGGCCCCAAAGCATCTTGCTTCCAGCTCTTTGGGAAGCTAAGAAACAACTCGCTCTGCACAGTGCTCTGACAGCCTACCGGGAACATCTATTCCAAAGGCCTGTGAAACGCAGTTTCATTGCAGGTTCGATCGGGCTGAAGTAGAACTTCTGCTCTTGGTGTGCTACATTGCCCTAGAGCTCCAATCCTCAAAGCCCTGCCTTGTTTCCAAAGACGGAGATAGGCCCCAAAGCATCTTGCTTCCAGCTCTTTGGGAAGCTAAGAACCAACTCTCTTTGCACAGTGCTCTTACAGCCTACCGGGAACATCTCTTCCGAAGGCCTGTGAAAAGCACTTTCTTGGCAGGCCTGATCTGGCTGAAGTAGAACTTCTGCTCTGGGTGTGCTACATTGCCCTAGAGATTCAAGGCACAAAGCCCTGCCTTGTTTCCAAAGGGGAAGATAAGCCCCAAAGCATCTTGCTTCCAGCTCTTTGGGAAGCTACGAAACCACTCGCTCTGCATTGGACTCTTAGAGCCTACCCGGAACATCTCCTAGAAATGTCTGTGAAACGCAGTTTCATTGCAGGCCTGATCTTGCTGAAGTAGAACTCCTGCTCTGGGTCTGCTACATTGCCCTAGAGCTTCAAGGCACAACGTGCTTAATTGTTTCCAAAGACAGAGATAGGCCCCAAAGCATCTTGCTTCCACCTCTTTGGGAAGCTAAGAAGCAACTCTCTTTGCACAGTGGTCTTACAGCCTCCCGGGAACATCTCTTCCAAAGGCCTGTGAAACGCACTTTCTTTGCAGGCCTTATCTGGCTGAAATAGAACTTCTGCTCTGGGTGTGCTACATTGCCCTAGAGATTCCAGGCACAAAGCCCTGCCTTGTTTCCAAAGGGGAAGATAAGCCCCAAAGCATCTTGCTTCCAGCTCTTTGGGAAGCTAAGAAACAACTCACTCTGCATTGGGCTCTTAGAGCCTACTGGGAACATCTCCAAGAAATGTCTGTAAAACGCAGTTTCTTGGCAGGCCTGATGTGGCTGAAGTAGAACTCCTGCTCTGGGTCTGCTACATTGCCCTAGAGCTTCAAGGCACAACGTGCTGAATATTTTAGGAAGTTCTTTGATAGGCCACGAAGCATCTTTCTTCCAGCTCTATGGGAAGCTATGAAACAACTCGCTCTGCACAGTGTTCTTACAGCCCATGGGGAACTTCTCTTACAAAGTCATGGTGAATGCAGTTTCTTGGCAGGCCTGATCTGGCTGAAGTAGA
Organism: Equus asinus; assembly: GCF_041296235.1. Taxonomy (NCBI): domain Eukaryota; kingdom Metazoa; phylum Chordata; class Mammalia; order Perissodactyla; family Equidae; genus Equus; species Equus asinus. The sequence continues at coordinate 71,011,963 of NC_091790.1, read as the reverse complement.
ACTTCTGCTGTGGGTGTGCTACATTGCCCTAGAGCTTCAAGGCACAAAGTGCTGAATTGTTTCCAAAGACAGATATAGGCCCCAAAGCATCTTGCTTCCAGCTCTTTGGGAAGCTAAGAAGCAACTCTCTTTGCACAGTGCTCTTACAGCCTACCGGGAACATCTCTTCCAATGGCCTGTGAAACACACTTTTGTGAAGGCCCGATCTGGATGAAGTAGAACTTCTGCTGTGGGTGTGCTACATTGCCCTAGAGCTCCAAGGCTCAAAGCCCTGCCTTGTTTCCAAAGCCGGAGATAGGCCCCAAACCATCTTGCTTCCAGCTCTTTGCGATGCTAAGAATCAACTCGCAGTGCACAGTGCTCTGACAGCCTACCGGGAACATCTCTTCCAAAGGCCTGTGAAACGCACTTTCTTTGCAGGCCTGATCTGGCTGAAATAGAACTTCTGCTATGGGTGTGCTACATTGCCCTAGAGATTCAAGGCACAAAGCCCTGCCTTGTTTCCAAAGGGGAAGATAAGCCCCAAAGCATCTTGCTTCCAGCTCTTTGGGAAGCTAAGAAACAACTCGCTCTGCATTGGGCTCTTAGAGCCTACCGGGAACATCTCCTAGAAATGTCTGTGAAACGCATTTTCTTGGCAGGCCTGATGTGGGTGAAGTAGAACTCCTGCTCTGGGTCTGCTACATTGCCCTAGAGCTTCAAGGCACAACGTGCTGAATATTTTAGGAAGTTCTTTGATAGGCCACGAAGCATCTTGCTTCCAGCTCTATGGGAAGCTATGAAACAACTCGCTCTGCACAGTGTTCTTACAGCCCATGGGGAACTTCTCTTACAAAGTCATGGTGAATCCAGTTTCTTGGCAGGCCTGATCTGGCTGAAGTAGAACTTCTGCTGTGGGTGTGCTACATTGCCCTAGAGCTTCAAGGCACAAAGTGCTGAATTGTTTCCAAAGACAGATATAGGCCCCAAAGCATCTTGCTTCCAGCTCTTTGGGAAGCTAAGAAGCAACTCTCTTTGCACAGTGCTCTTACAGCCTACCGGGAACATCTCTTCCAAAGGCCTGTGAAACGCACTTTTGTGAAGGCCCGATCTGGATGAAGTAGAACTTCTGCTGTGGGTGTGCTACATTGCCCTAGAGCTCCAAGTCTCAAAGCCCTGCCTTGTTTCCAAAGCCGGAGATAGGCCCCAAACCATCTTGCTTCCAGCTCTTTGCGATGCTAAGAATCAACTCGCAGTGCACAGTGCTCTGACAGCCTACCGGGAACATCTCTTCCAAAGGCCTGTGAAACGCACTTTCTTTGCAGGCCTGATCTGGCTGAAATAGAACTTCTGCTCTGGGTGTGCTGCATTGCCCTAGAGATTCAAGGCACAAAGCCTGCCTTGTTTCCAAAGGGGAAGATAAGCCCCAAAGCATCTTGCTTCCAGCTCTTTGGGAAGCTAAGAAACAACTCGCTCTGCATTGGGCTCTTAGAGCCTACCGGGAACATCTCCTAGAAATGTCTGTAAAACGCAGTTTCTTGGCAGGCCTGATGTGGCTGAAGTAGAACTCCTGCTCTGGGTCTGCTACATTGCCCTAGAGCTTCAAGGCACAACGTGCTGAATATTTTAGGAGGTTCTTTGATAGGCCACGAAGCATCTTGCTTCCAGCTGTATGGGAAGCTATGAAACAACTCGCTCTGCACAGTGTTCTTACAGCCCATGGGGAACTTCTCTTACAAAGTCATGGTGAATGCAGTTTCTTGGCAGGCCTGATCTGGCTGAAGTAGAAATTCTGCTGTGGGTGTGCTACATTGCCCTAGAGCTTCAAGGCACAAAGTGCTGAATTGTTTCCAAAGACAGAGATAGTCTCCAAAGCATCTTGCTTCCAGCTCTTTGGGAAGCTAAGAACCAACTCTCTTTGCACAGTGCTCTTACAGCCTACCGGGAACATCTCTTCCGAAGGCCTGTGAAACGCACTTTCTTGGCAGGCCTGATCTGGCTGAAGTAGAACTTCTGCTCTGGGTGTGCTACATTGCCCTAGAGATTCAAGGCACAAAGCCCTGCCTTGTTTCCAAAGGGGAAGATAAGCCCCAAAGCATCTTGCTTCCAGCTCTTTGGGAAGCTACGAAACCACTCGCTCTGCATTGGACTCTTAGAGCCTACCCGGAACATCTCCTAAAAATGTCTGTGAAACGCAGTTTCTTTGCAGGCCTGATCTGGCAGAAGTAGATCTCCTGCTCTGGGTCTGCTACATTGCCCTAGAGCTTCAAGGCACAACGTGCTGAATATTTTAGGAAGTTCTTTGATAGGCCACGAAGCATCTTGCTTCCAGCTCTATGGGAAGCTATGAAACAACTCGCTCTGCACAGTGTTCTTACAGCCCATGGGGAACATCTCTTACAAAGTCATGGTGAATGCAGTTTCTTGGCAGGCCTGATCTGGCTGAAGTAGAAATTCTGCCCTTGGTGTGCTACATTGCCCTAGAGCTCCAAGGCTCAAAGCCCTGCCTTGTTTCCAAAGCTGAAGATAGGCCCCAAAGCATCTTGCTTCCAGCTCTTTGCGAAGCTAAGAAACAACTCGCTCTGCATTGGGCTCTTACAGCCTACCGGGAACATGCGTTACAAAGGGCTGTGAAACGCAGTTTCTTTGCGGGCCTGATCTGGCTGAAGTAGAACTTCTGCTGTGGGTGTGCTACATTGCCCTAGAGCTTCAAGGCACAAAGTGCTGAATTGTTTCCAAAGACAGAGATAGGCCCCAAAGCATCTTGCTTCCAGCTCTTTGGGAAGCTAAGAAGCAACTCTCTTTGCACAGTGGTCTTACAGCCTACCGGGAACATCTCTTCCAAAGGCCTGTGAAACGCACTTTTGTGAAGGCCCGATCTGGATGAAGTAGAACTTCTGCTCTTGGTGTGCTACATTGCCCTAGAGCTGCAAGGCTCAAAGCCGTGCCTTGTTTCCAAAGCTGGAGATTGGCCCCAAAGCATCTTCCTTCCAGCTCTTTGGGAAGCTAAGAAACAACTCGCTCTGCACAGTGCTCTGACAGCCTACCGGGAACATCTATTCCAAAGGCCTGTGAAACGCAGTTTCATTGCAGGTTCGATCGGGCTGAAGTAGAACTTCTGCTCTTGGTGTGCTACATTGCCCTAGAGCTCCAATCCTCAAAGCCCTGCCTTGTTTCCAAAGACGGAGATAGGCCCCAAAGCATCTTGCTTCCAGCTCTTTGGGAAGCTAAGAACCAACTCTCTTTGCACAGTGCTCTTACAGCCTACCGGGAACATCTCTTCCGAAGGCCTGTGAAAAGCACTTTCTTGGCAGGCCTGATCTGGCTGAAGTAGAACTTCTGCTCTGGGTGTGCTACATTGCCCTAGAGATTCAAGGCACAAAGCCCTGCCTTGTTTCCAAAGGGGAAGATAAGCCCCAAAGCATCTTGCTTCCAGCTCTTTGGGAAGCTACGAAACCACTCGCTCTGCATTGGACTCTTAGAGCCTACCCGGAACATCTCCTAGAAATGTCTGTGAAACGCAGTTTCATTGCAGGCCTGATCTTGCTGAAGTAGAACTCCTGCTCTGGGTCTGCTACATTGCCCTAGAGCTTCAAGGCACAACGTGCTTAATTGTTTCCAAAGACAGAGATAGGCCCCAAAGCATCTTGCTTCCACCTCTTTGGGAAGCTAAGAAGCAACTCTCTTTGCACAGTGGTCTTACAGCCTACCGGGAACATCTCTTCCAAAGGCCTCTGAAACGCACTTTCTTTGCAGGCCTTATCTGGCTGAAATAGAACTTCTGCTCTGGGTGTGCTACATTGCCCTAGAGATTCCAGGCACAAAGCCCTGCCTTGTTTCCAAAGGGGAAGATAAGCCCCAAAGCATCTTGCTTCCAGCTCTTTGGGAAGCTACAAAACCACTCGCTCTGCATTGGACTCTTAGAGCCTACCCGGAACATCTCCTAAAAATGTCTGTGAAACGCAGTTTCTTTGCAGGCCTGATCTGGCAGAAGTAGATCTCCTGCTCTGGGTCTGCTACATTGCCCTAGAGCTTCAAGGCACAACGTGCTGAATATTTTAGGAAGTTCTTTGATAGGCCACGAAGCATCTTGCTTCCAGCTCTATGGGAAGCTATGAAACAACTCGCTCTGCACAGTGTTCTTGCAGCCCATGGGGAACATCTCTTACAAAGTCATGGTGAATGCAGTTTCTTGGCAGGCCTGATCTGGCTGAAGTAGAAATTCTGCCCTTGGTGTGCTACATTGCCCTAGAGCTCCAAGGCTCAAAGCCCTGCCTTGTTTCCAAAGCTGAAGATAGGCCCCAAAGCATCTTGCTTCCAGCTCTTTGCGAAGCTAAGAAACAACTCGCTCTGCATTGGGCTCTTACAGCCTACCGGGAACATGCGTTACAAAGGGCTGTGAAACGCAGTTTCTTTGCGGGCCTGATCTGGCTGAAGTAGAACTTCTGCTGTGGGTGTGCTACATTGCCCTAGAGCTTCAAGGCACAAAGTGCTGAATTGTTTCCAAAGACAGAGATAGGCCCCAAAGCATCTTGCTTCCAGCTCTTTGGGAAGCTAAGAAACAACTCGCTCTGCACAGTGCTCTGACAGCCTACCGGGAACATCTATTCCAAAGGCCTGTGAAACGCAGTTTCATTGCAGGTTCGATCAGGCTGAAGTAGAACTTCTGCTCTTGGTGTGCTACATTGCCCTAGAGCTCCAAGCCTCAAAGCCCTGCCTTGTTTCCAAAGACGGAGATAGGCCCCAAAGCATCTTGCTTCCAGCTCTTTGGGAAGCTAAGAACCAACTCTCTTTGCACAGTGCTCTTACAGCCTACCGGGAACATCTCTTCCGAAGGCCTGTGAAACGCACTTTCTTGGCAGGCCTGATCTGGCTGAAGTAGAACTTCTGCTCTGGGTGTGCTACATTGCCCTAGAGATTCAAGGCACAAAGCCCTGCCTTGTTTCCAAAGGGGAAGATAAGCCCCAAAGCATCTTGCTTCCAGCTCTTTGGGAAGCTACGAAACCACTCGCTCTGCATTGGACTCTTAGAGCCTACCCGGAACATCTCCTAAAAATGTCTGTGAAACGCAGTTTCTTTGCAGGCCTGATCTGGCAGAAGTAGATCTCCTGCTCTGGGTCTGCTACATTGCCCTAGAGCTTCAAGGCACGACATGCTGAATATTTTAGGAAGTTCTGTGATAGGCCACGAAGCATCTTGCTTCCAGCTCTCTGGGAAGCTAAGAAGCAACTCTCTTTGCACAGTGGTCTTACAGCCTACCGGGAACATCTCTTCCAAAGGCCTGTGAAACGCACTTTTGTGAAGGCCCGATCTGGATGAAGTAGAACTTCTGCTCTTGGTGTGCTACATTGCCCTAGAGCTGCAAGGCTCAAAGCCGTGCCTTGTTTCCAAAGCTGGAGATTGGCCCCAAAGCATCTTCCTTCCAGCTCTTTGGGAAGCTAAGAAACAACTCGCTCTGCACAGTGCTCTGACAGCCTACCGGGAACATCTATTCCAAAGGCCTGTGAAACGCAGTTTCATTGCAGGTTCGATCGGGCTGAAGTAGAACTTCTGCTCTTGGTGTGCTACATTGCCCTAGAGCTCCAATCCTCAAAGCCCTGCCTTGTTTCCAAAGACGGAGATAGGCCCCAAAGCATCTTGCTTCCAGCTCTTTGGGAAGCTAAGAACCAACTCTCTTTGCACAGTGCTCTTACAGCCTACCGGGAACATCTCTTCCGAAGGCCTGTGAAAAGCACTTTCTTGGCAGGCCTGATCTGGCTGAAGTAGAACTTCTGCTCTGGGTGTGCTACATTGCCCTAGAGATTCAAGGCACAAAGCCCTGCCTTGTTTCCAAAGGGGAAGATAAGCCCCAAAGCATCTTGCTTCCAGCTCTTTGGGAAGCTACGAAACCACTCGCTCTGCATTGGACTCTTAGAGCCTACCCGGAACATCTCCTAGAAATGTCTGTGAAACGCAGTTTCATTGCAGGCCTGATCTTGCTGAAGTAGAACTCCTGCTCTGGGTCTGCTACATTGCCCTAGAGCTTCAAGGCACAACGTGCTTAATTGTTTCCAAAGACAGAGATAGGCCCCAAAGCATCTTGCTTCCACCTCTTTGGGAAGCTAAGAAGCAACTCTCTTTGCACAGTGGTCTTACAGCCTACCGGGAACATCTCTTCCAAAGGCCTCTGAAACGCACTTTCTTTGCAGGCCTTATCTGGCTGAAATAGAACTTCTGCTCTGGGTGTGCTACATTGCCCTAGAGATTCCAGGCACAAAGCCCTGCCTTGTTTCCAAAGGGGAAGATAAGCCCCAAAGCATCTTGCTTCCAGCTCTTTGGGAAGCTACAAAACCACTCGCTCTGCATTGGACTCTTAGAGCCTACCCGGAACATCTCCTAAAAATGTCTGTGAAACGCAGTTTCTTTGCAGGCCTGATCTGGCAGAAGTAGATCTCCTGCTCTGGGTCTGCTACATTGCCCTAGAGCTTCAAGGCACAACGTGCTGAATATTTTAGGAAGTTCTTTGATAGGCCACGAAGCATCTTGCTTCCAGCTCTATGGGAAGCTATGAAACAACTCGCTCTGCACAGTGTTCTTGCAGCCCATGGGGAACATCTCTTACAAAGTCATGGTGAATGCAGTTTCTTGGCAGGCCTGATCTGGCTGAAGTAGAAATTCTGCCCTTGGTGTGCTACATTGCCCTAGAGCTCCAAGGCTCAAAGCCCTGCCTTGTTTCCAAAGCTGAAGATAGGCCCCAAAGCATCTTGCTTCCAGCTCTTTGCGAAGCTAAGAAACAACTCGCTCTGCATTGGGCTCTTACAGCCTACCGGGAACATGCGTTACAAAGGGCTGTGAAACGCAGTTTCTTTGCGGGCCTGATCTGGCTGAAGTAGAACTTCTGCTGTGGGTGTGCTACATTGCCCTAGAGCTTCAAGGCACAAAGTGCTGAATTGTTTCCAAAGACAGAGATAGGCCCCAAAGCATCTTGCTTCCAGCTCTTTGGGAAGCTAAGAAACAACTCGCTCTGCACAGTGCTCTGACAGCCTACCGGGAACATCTATTCCAAAGGCCTGTGAAACGCAGTTTCATTGCAGGTTCGATCAGGCTGAAGTAGAACTTCTGCTCTTGGTGTGCTACATTGCCCTAGAGCTCCAAGCCTCAAAGCCCTGCCTTGTTTCCAAAGACGGAGATAGGCCCCAAAGCATCTTGCTTCCAGCTCTTTGGGAAGCTAAGAACCAACTCTCTTTGCACAGTGCTCTTACAGCCTACCGGGAACATCTCTTCCGAAGGCCTGTGAAACGCACTTTCTTGGCAGGCCTGATCTGGCTGAAGTAGAACTTCTGCTCTGGGTGTGCTACATTGCCCTAGAGATTCAAGGCACAAAGCCCTGCCTTGTTTCCAAAGGGGAAGATAAGCCCCAAAGCATCTTGCTTCCAGCTCTTTGGGAAGCTACGAAACCACTCGCTCTGCATTGGACTCTTAGAGCCTACCCGGAACATCTCCTAAAAATGTCTGTGAAACGCAGTTTCTTTGCAGGCCTGATCTGGCAGAAGTAGATCTCCTGCTCTGGGTCTGCTACATTGCCCTAGAGCTTCAAGGCACAACGTGCTGAATATTTTAGGAAGTTCTTTGATAGGCCACGAAGCATCTTGCTTCCAGCTCTATGGGAAGCTATGAAACAACTCGCTCTGCACAGTGTTCTTACAGCCCATTGGGAACATCTCTTACAAAGTCATGGTGAATGCAGTTTCTTGGCAGGCCTGATCTGGCTGAAGTAGAAATTCTGCCCTTGGTGTGCTACATTGCCCTAGAGCTCCAAGGCTCAAAGCCCTGCCTTGTTTCCAAAGCTGGAGATAGGCCCCAAAGCATCTTGCTTCCAGCTCTTTGCGAAGCTAAGAAACAACTCGCTCTGCATTGGGCTCTTACAGCCTACCGGGAACATGCGTTACAAAGGGCTGTGAAACGCAGTTTCTTTGCGGGCCTGATCTGGCTGAAGTAGAACTTCTGCTGTGGGTGTGCTACATTGCCCTAGAGCTTCAAGGCACAAAGTGCTGAATTGTTTCCAAAGACAGAGATAGGCCCCAAAGCATCTTGCTTCCAGCTCTTTGGGAAGCTAAGAAACAACTCGCTCTGCACAGTGCTCTGACAGCATACCGGGAACATCTATTCCAAAGGCCTGTGAAACGCAGTTTCATTGCAGGTTCGATCGGGCTGAAGTAGAACTTCTGCTCTTGGTGTGCTACATTGCCCTAGAGCTCCAATCCTAAAAGCCCTGCCTTGTTTCCAAAGACGGAGATAGGCCCCAAAGCATCTTGCTTCCAGCTCTTTGGGAAGCTAAGAACCAACTCTCTTTGCACAGTGCTCTTACAGCCTACCGGGAACATCTCTTCCGAAGGCCTGTGAAAAGCACTTTCTTGGCAGGCCTGATCTGGCTGAAGTAGAACTTCTGCTCTGGGTGTGCTACATTGCCCTAGAGATTCAAGGCACAAAGCCCTGCCTTGTTTCCAAAGGGGAAGATAAGCCCCAAAGCATCTTGCTTCCAGCTCTTTGGGAAGCTACGAAACCACTCGCTCTGCATTGGACTCTTAGAGCCTACCCGGAACATCTCCTAGAAATGTCTGTGAAACGCAGTTTCATTGCAGGCCTGATCTTGCTGAAGTAGAACTCCTGCTCTGGGTCTGCTACATTGCCCTAGAGCTTCAAGGCACAACGTGCTTAATTGTTTCCAAAGACAGAGATAAGCCCCAAAGCATCTTGCTTCCACCTCTTTGGGAAGCTAAGAAGCAACTCTCTTTGCACAGTGGTCTTACAGCCTACCGGGAACATCTCTTCCAAAGGCCTGTGAAACGCACTTTCTTTGCAGGCCTTATCTGGCTGAAATAGAACTTCTGCTCTGGGTGTGCTACATTGCCCTAGAGATTCCAGGCACAAAGCCCTGCCTTGTTTCCAAAGGGGAAGATAAGCCCCAAAGCATCTTGCTTCCAGCTCTTTGGGAAGATAAGAAACAACTCTCTCTGCATTGGGCTCTTAGAGCCTACTGGGAACATCTCCAAGAAATGTCTGTAAAACGCAGTTTCTTGGCAGGCCTGATGTGGCTGAAGTAGAACTCCTGCTCTGGGTCTGCTACATTGCCCTAGAGCTTCAAGGCACAACGTGCTGAATATTTTAGGAAGTTCTTTGATAGGCCACGAAGCATCTTTCTTCCAGCTCTATGGGAAGCTATGAAACAACTCGCTCTGCACAGTGTTCTTACAGCCCATGGGGAACTTCTCTTACAAAGTCATGGTGAATCCAGTTTCTTGGCAGGCCTGATCTGGCTGAAGTAGAAATTCTGCCCTTGGTGTGCTACATTGCCCTAGAGCTTCAAGGCACAAAGTGCTGAATTGTTTCCAAAGACAGATATAGGCCCCAAAGCATCTTGCTTCCAGCTCTTTGGGAAGCTAAGAAGCAACTCTCTTTGCACACTGCTCTTACAGCCTACCGGGAACATCTCTTCCAAAGGCCTGTGAAACACACTTTTGTGAAGGCCCGATCTGGATGAAGTAGAACTTCTGCTGTGGGTGTGCTACATTGCCCTAGAGCTCCAAGGCTCAAAGCCCTGCCTTGTTTCCAAAGCCGGAGATAGGCACCAAACCATCTTGCTTCCAGCTCTTTGCGATGCTAAGAATCAACTCGCAGTGCACAGTGCTCTGACAGCCTACCGGGAACATCTCTTCCAAAGGCCTGTGAAACGCACTTTCTTTGCAGGCCTGATCTGGCTGAAATAGAACTTCTGCTCTGGGTGTGCTACATTGCCCTAGAGATTCCAGGCACAAAGCCCTGCCTTGTTTCCAAAGGGGAAGATAAGCCCCAAAGCATCTTGCTTCCAGCTCTTTGGGAAGCTAAGAAACAACTCGCTCTGCATTGGGCTCTTAGAGCCTACCGGGAACATCTCCTAGAAATGTCTGTGAAACGCAGTTTCTTGGCAGGCCTGATGTGGCTGAAGTAGATCTCCTGCTCTGGGTCTGCTACATTGCCCTAGAGCTTCAAGGCACAACGTGCTGAATATTTTAGGAAGTTCTTTGATAGGCCACGAAGCATCTTGCTTCCAGCTCTCTGGGAAGCTAAGAAGCAACTCTCTTTGCACAGTGGTCTTACAGCCTACCGGGAACATCTCTTCCAAAGGCCTGTGAAACGCACTTTTGTGAAGGCCCGATCTGGATGAAGTAGAACTTCTGCTCTTGGTGTGCTACATTGCCCTAGAGCTGCAAGGCTCAAAGCCGTGCCTTGTTTCCAAAGCTGGAGATTGGCCCCAAAGCATCTTCCTTCCAGCTCTTTGGGAAGCTAAGAAACAACTCGCTCTGCACAGTGCTCTGACAGCCTACCGGGAACATCTATTCCAAAGGCCTGTGAAACGCAGTTTCATTGCAGGTTCGATCGGGCTGAAGTAGAACTTCTGCTCTTGGTGTGCTACATTGCCCTAGAGCTCCAATCCTCAAAGCCCTGCCTTGTTTCCAAAGACGGAGATAGGCCCCAAAGCATCTTGCTTCCAGCTCTTTGGGAAGCTAAGAACCAACTCTCTTTGCACAGTGCTCTTACAGCCTACCGGGAACATCTCTTCCGAAGGCCTGTGAAAAGCACTTTCTTGGCAGGCCTGATCTGGCTGAAGTAGAACTTCTGCTCTGGGTGTGCTACATTGCCCTAGAGATTCAAGGCACAAAGCCCTGCCTTGTTTCCAAAGGGGAAGATAAGCCCCAAAGCATCTTGCTTCCAGCTCTTTGGGAAGCTACGAAACCACTCGCTCTGCATTGGACTCTTAGAGCCTACCCGGAACATCTCCTAGAAATGTCTGTGAAACGCAGTTTCATTGCAGGCCTGATCTTGCTGAAGTAGAACTCCTGCTCTGGGTCTGCTACATTGCCCTAGAGCTTCAAGGCACAACGTGCTTAATTGTTTCCAAAGACAGAGATAAGCCCCAAAGCATCTTGCTTCCACCTCTTTGGGAAGCTAAGAAGCAACTCTCTTTGCACAGTGGTCTTACAGCCTACCGGGAACATCTCTTCCAAAGGCCTGTGAAACGCACTTTCTTTGCAGGCCTTATCTGGCTGAAATAGAACTTCTGCTCTGGGTGTGCTACATTGCCCTAGAGATTCCAGGCACAAAGCCCTGCCTTGTTTCCAAAGGGGAAGATAAGCCCCAAAGCATCTTGCTTCCAGCTCTTTGGGAAGATAAGAAACAACTCTCTCTGCATTGGGCTCTTAGAGCCTACTGGGAACATCTCCAAGAAATGTCTGTAAAACGCAGTTTCTTGGCAGGCCTGATGTGGCTGAAGTAGAACTCCTGCTCTGGGTCTGCTACATTGCCCTAGAGCTTCAAGGCACAACGTGCTGAATATTTTAGGAAGTTCTTTGATAGGCCACGAAGCATCTTTCTTCCAGCTCTATGGGAAGCTATGAAACAACTCGCTCTGCACAGTGTTCTTACAGCCCATGGGGAACTTCTCTTACAAAGTCATGGTGAATCCAGTTTCTTGGCAGGCCTGATCTGGCTGAAGTAGAAATTCTGCCCTTGGTGTGCTACATTGCCCTAGAGCTTCAAGGCACAAAGTGCTGAATTGTTTCCAAAGACAGATATAGGCCCCAAAGCATCTTGCTTCCAGCTCTTTGGGAAGCTAAGAAGCAACTCTCTTTGCACACTGCTCTTACAGCCTACCGGGAACATCTCTTCCAAAGGCCTGTGAAACACACTTTTGTGAAGGCCCGATCTGGATGAAGTAGAACTTCTGCTGTGGGTGTGCTACATTGCCCTAGAGCTCCAAGGCTCAAAGCCCTGCCTTGTTTCCAAAGCCGGAGATAGGCACCAAACCATCTTGCTTCCAGCTCTTTGCGATGCTAAGAATCAACTCGCAGTGCACAGTGCTCTGACAGCCTACCGGGAACATCTCTTCCAAAGGCCTGTGAAACGCACTTTCTTTGCAGGCCTGATCTGGCTGAAATAGAACTTCTGCTCTGGGTGTGCTACATTGCCCTAGAGATTCCAGGCACAAAGCCCTGCCTTGTTTCCAAAGGGGAAGATAAGCCCCAAAGCATCTTGCTTCCAGCTCTTTGGGAAGCTAAGAAACAACTCGCTCTGCATTGGGCTCTTAGAGCCTACCGGGAACATCTCCTAGAAATGTCTGTGAAACGCAGTTTCTTGGCAGGCCTGATGTGGCTGAAGTAGATCTCCTGCTCTGGGTCTGCTACATTGCCCTAGAGCTTCAAGGCACAACGTGCTGAATATTTTAGGAAGTTCTTTGATAGGCCACGAAGCATCTTGCTTCCAGCTCTCTGGGAAGCTAAGAAGCAACTCTCTTTGCACAGTGGTCTTACAGCCTACCGGGAACATCTCTTCCAAAGGCCTGTGAAACGCACTTTTGTGAAGGCCCGATCTGGATGAAGTAGAACTTCTGCTCTTGGTGTGCTACATTGCCCTAGAGCTGCAAGGCTCAAAGCCGTGCCTTGTTTCCAAAGCTGGAGATTGGCCCCAAAGCATCTTCCTTCCAGCTCTTTGGGAAGCTAAGAAACAACTCGCTCTGCACAGTGCTCTGACAGCCTACCGGGAACATCTATTCCAAAGGCCTGTGAAACGCAGTTTCATTGCAGGTTCGATCGGGCTGAAGTAGAACTTCTGCTCTTGGTGTGCTACATTGCCCTAGAGCTCCAATCCTCAAAGCCCTGCCTTGTTTCCAAAGACGGAGATAGGCCCCAAAGCATCTTGCTTCCAGCTCTTTGGGAAGCTAAGAACCAACTCTCTTTGCACAGTGCTCTTACAGCCTACCGGGAACATCTCTTCCGAAGGCCTGTGAAAAGCACTTTCTTGGCAGGCCTGATCTGGCTGAAGTAGAACTTCTGCTCTGGGTGTGCTACATTGCCCTAGAGATTCAAGGCACAAAGCCCTGCCTTGTTTCCAAAGGGGAAGATAAGCCCCAAAGCATCTTGCTTCCAGCTCTTTGGGAAGCTACGAAACCACTCGCTCTGCATTGGACTCTTAGAGCCTACCCGGAACATCTCCTAGAAATGTCTGTGAAACGCAGTTTCATTGCAGGCCTGATCTTGCTGAAGTAGAACTCCTGCTCTGGGTCTGCTACATTGCCCTAGAGCTTCAAGGCACAACGTGCTTAATTGTTTCCAAAGACAGAGATAGGCCCCAAAGCATCTTGCTTCCACCTCTTTGGGAAGCTAAGAAGCAACTCTCTTTGCACAGTGGTCTTACAGCCTACCGGGAACATCTCTTCCAAAGGCCTCTGAAACGCACTTTCTTTGCAGGCCTTATCTGGCTGAAATAGAACTTCTGCTCTGGGTGTGCTACATTGCCCTAGAGATTCCAGGCACAAAGCCCTGCCTTGTTTCCAAAGGGGAAGATAAGCCCCAAAGCATCTTGCTTCCAGCTCTTTGGGAAGCTACAAAACCACTCGCTCTGCATTGGACTCTTAGAGCCTACCCGGAACATCTCCTAAAAATGTCTGTGAAACGCAGTTTCTTTGCAGGCCTGATCTGGCAGAAGTAGATCTCCTGCTCTGGGTCTGCTACATTGCCCTAGAGCTTCAAGGCACAACGTGCTGAATATTTTAGGAAGTTCTTTGATAGGCCACGAAGCATCTTGCTTCCAGCTCTATGGGAAGCTATGAAACAACTCGCTCTGCACAGTGTTCTTGCAGCCCATGGGGAACATCTCTTACAAAGTCATGGTGAATGCAGTTTCTTGGCAGGCCTGATCTGGCTGAAGTAGAAATTCTGCCCTTGGTGTGCTACATTGCCCTAGAGCTCCAAGGCTCAAAGCCCTGCCTTGTTTCCAAAGCTGAAGATAGGCCCCAAAGCATCTTGCTTCCAGCTCTTTGCGAAGCTAAGAAACAACTCGCTCTGCATTGGGCTCTTACAGCCTACCGGGAACATGCGTTACAAAGGGCTGTGAAACGCAGTTTCTTTGCGGGCCTGATCTGGCTGAAGTAGAACTTCTGCTGTGGGTGTGCTACATTGCCCTAGAGCTTCAAGGCACAAAGTGCTGAATTGTTTCCAAAGACAGAGATAGGCCCCAAAGCATCTTGCTTCCAGCTCTTTGGGAAGCTAAGAAACAACTCGCTCTGCACAGTGCTCTGACAGCCTACCGGGAACATCTATTCCAAAGGCCTGTGAAACGCAGTTTCATTGCAGGTTCGATCAGGCTGAAGTAGAACTTCTGCTCTTGGTGTGCTACATTGCCCTAGAGCTCCAAGCCTCAAAGCCCTGCCTTGTTTCCAAAGACGGAGATAGGCCCCAAAGCATCTTGCTTCCAGCTCTTTGGGAAGCTAAGAACCAACTCTCTTTGCACAGTGCTCTTACAGCCTACCGGGAACATCTCTTCCGAAGGCCTGTGAAACGCACTTTCTTGGCAGGCCTGATCTGGCTGAAGTAGAACTTCTGCTCTGGGTGTGCTACATTGCCCTAGAGATTCAAGGCACAAAGCCCTGCCTTGTTTCCAAAGGGGAAGATAAGCCCCAAAGCATCTTGCTTCCAGCTCTTTGGGAAGCTACGAAACCACTCGCTCTGCATTGGACTCTTAGAGCCTACCCGGAACATCTCCTAAAAATGTCTGTGAAACGCAGTTTCTTTGCAGGCCTGATCTGGCAGAAGTAGATCTCCTGCTCTGGGTCTGCTACATTGCCCTAGAGCTTCAAGGCACAACGTGCTGAATATTTTAGGAAGTTCTTTGATAGGCCACGAAGCATCTTGCTTCCAGCTCTATGGGAAGCTATGAAACAACTCGCTCTGCACAGTGTTCTTACAGCCCATTGGGAACATCTCTTACAAAGTCATGGTGAATGCAGTTTCTTGGCAGGCCTGATCTGGCTGAAGTAGAAATTCTGCCCTTGGTGTGCTACATTGCCCTAGAGCTCCAAGGCTCAAAGCCCTGCCTTGTTTCCAAAGCTGGAGATAGGCCCCAAAGCATCTTGCTTCCAGCTCTTTGCGAAGCTAAGAAACAACTCGCTCTGCATTGGGCTCTTACAGCCTACCGGGAACATGCGTTACAAAGGGCTGTGAAACGCAGTTTCTTTGCGGGCCTGATCTGGCTGAAGTAGAACTTCTGCTGTGGGTGTGCTACATTGCCCTAGAGCTTCAAGGCACAAAGTGCTGAATTGTTTCCAAAGACAGAGATAGGCCCCAAAGCATCTTGCTTCCAGCTCTTTGGGAAGCTAAGAAACAACTCGCTCTGCACAGTGCTCTGACAGCATACCGGGAACATCTATTCCAAAGGCCTGTGAAACGCAGTTTCATTGCAGGTTCGATCGGGCTGAAGTAGAACTTCTGCTCTTGGTGTGCTACATTGCCCTAGAGCTCCAATCCTAAAAGCCCTGCCTTGTTTCCAAAGACGGAGATAGGCCCCAAAGCATCTTGCTTCCAGCTCTTTGGGAAGCTAAGAACCAACTCTCTTTGCACAGTGCTCTTACAGCCTACCGGGAACATCTCTTCCGAAGGCCTGTGAAAAGCACTTTCTTGGCAGGCCTGATCTGGCTGAAGTAGAACTTCTGCTCTGGGTGTGCTACATTGCCCTAGAGATTCAAGGCACAAAGCCCTGCCTTGTTTCCAAAGGGGAAGATAAGCCCCAAAGCATCTTGCTTCCAGCTCTTTGGGAAGCTACGAAACCACTCGCTCTGCATTGGACTCTTAGAGCCTACCCGGAACATCTCCTAGAAATGTCTGTGAAACGCAGTTTCATTGCAGGCCTGATCTTGCTGAAGTAGAACTCCTGCTCTGGGTCTGCTACATTGCCCTAGAGCTTCAAGGCACAACGTGCTTAATTGTTTCCAAAGACAGAGATAAGCCCCAAAGCATCTTGCTTCCACCTCTTTGGGAAGCTAAGAAGCAACTCTCTTTGCACAGTGGTCTTACAGCCTACCGGGAACATCTCTTCCAAAGGCCTGTGAAACGCACTTTCTTTGCAGGCCTTATCTGGCTGAAATAGAACTTCTGCTCTGGGTGTGCTACATTGCCCTAGAGATTCCAGGCACAAAGCCCTGCCTTGTTTCCAAAGGGGAAGATAAGCCCCAAAGCATCTTGCTTCCAGCTCTTTGGGAAGATAAGAAACAACTCTCTCTGCATTGGGCTCTTAGAGCCTACTGGGAACATCTCCAAGAAATGTCTGTAAAACGCAGTTTCTTGGCAGGCCTGATGTGGCTGAAGTAGAACTCCTGCTCTGGGTCTGCTACATTGCCCTAGAGCTTCAAGGCACAACGTGCTGAATATTTTAGGAAGTTCTTTGATAGGCCACGAAGCATCTTTCTTCCAGCTCTATGGGAAGCTATGAAACAACTCGCTCTGCACAGTGTTCTTACAGCCCATGGGGAACTTCTCTTACAAAGTCATGGTGAATCCAGTTTCTTGGCAGGCCTGATCTGGCTGAAGTAGAAATTCTGCCCTTGGTGTGCTACATTGCCCTAGAGCTTCAAGGCACAAAGTGCTGAATTGTTTCCAAAGACAGATATAGGCCCCAAAGCATCTTGCTTCCAGCTCTTTGGGAAGCTAAGAAGCAACTCTCTTTGCACACTGCTCTTACAGCCTACCGGGAACATCTCTTCCAAAGGCCTGTGAAACACACTTTTGTGAAGGCCCGATCTGGATGAAGTAGAACTTCTGCTGTGGGTGTGCTACATTGCCCTAGAGCTCCAAGGCTCAAAGCCCTGCCTTGTTTCCAAAGCCGGAGATAGGCACCAAACCATCTTGCTTCCAGCTCTTTGCGATGCTAAGAATCAACTCGCAGTGCACAGTGCTCTGACAGCCTACCGGGAACATCTCTTCCAAAGGCCTGTGAAACGCACTTTCTTTGCAGGCCTGATCTGGCTGAAATAGAACTTCTGCTCTGGGTGTGCTACATTGCCCTAGAGATTCCAGGCACAAAGCCCTGCCTTGTTTCCAAAGGGGAAGATAAGCCCCAAAGCATCTTGCTTCCAGCTCTTTGGGAAGCTAAGAAACAACTCGCTCTGCATTGGGCTCTTAGAGCCTACCGGGAACATCTCCTAGAAATGTCTGTGAAACGCAGTTTCTTGGCAGGCCTGATGTGGCTGAAGTAGAACTCCTGCTCTGGGTCTGCTACATTGCCCTAGAGCTTCAAGGCACAACGTGCTGAATATTTTAGGAAGTTCTTTGATAGGCCACGAAGCATCTTGCTTCCAGCTCTATGGGAAGCTATGAAACAACTCGCTCTGCACAGTGTTCTTACAGCCCATGGGGAACTTCTCTTACAAAGTCATGGTGAATGCAGTTTCTTGGCAGGCCTGATCTGGCTGAAGTAGAAATTCTGCTGTGGGTGTGCTACATTGCCCTAGAGCTTCAAGGCACAAAGTGCTGAATTGTTTCCAAAGACAGAGATAGTCCCCAAAGCATCTTGCTTCCAGCTCTTTGGGAAGCTAAGAACCAACTCTCTTTGCACAATGATCTTACAGCCTACCGGGAACATCTCTTCCAAAGGCCTGTGAAACGCACTTTCTTGGCAGGCCTGATCTGGCTGAAGTAGAACTTCTGCTGTGGGTGTGCTACATTGCCCTAGAGATTCAAGGCACAAAGCCCTGCCTTGTTTCCAAAGGGGAAGATAAGCCCCAAAGCATCTTGCTTCCAGCTCTTTGGGAAGCTAAGAAACAACTCGCTCTGCACAGTGCTCTGACAGCCTACCGGGAACATCTATTCCAAAGGCCTGTGAAACGCAGTTTCATTGCAGGTTCGATCGGGCTGAATTAGAACTTCTGCTCTTGGTGTGCTACATTGCCCGAGAGCTCCAATCCTCAAAGCCCTGCCTTGTTTCCAAAGACGGAGATAGGCCCCAAAGCATCTTGCTTCCAGCTCTTTGGGAAGCTAAGAACCAACTCTCTTTGCACAGTGCTCTTACAGCCTACCGGGAACATCTCTTCCGAAGGCCTGTGAAACGCACTTTCTTGGCAGGCCTGATCTGGCTGAAGTAGAACTTCTGCTCTGGGTGTGCTACATTGCCCTAGAGATTCAAGGCACAAAGCCCTGCCTTGTTTCCAAAGGGGAAGATAAGCCCCAAAGCATCTTGCTTCCAGCTCTTTGGGAAGCTACGAAACCACTCGCTCTGCATTGGACTCTTAGAGCCTACCCGGAACATCTCCTAAAAATGTCTGTGAAACGCAGTTTCTTTGCAGGCCTGATCTGGCAGAAGTAGATCTCCTGCTCTGGGTCTGCTACATTGCCCTAGAGCTTCAAGGCACAACGTGCTGAATATTTTAGGAAGTTCTTTGATAGGCCACGAAGCATCTTGCTTCCAGCTCTATGGGAAGCTATGAAACAACTCGCTCTGCACAGTGTTCTTACAGCCCATGGGGAACATCTCTTACAAAGTCATGGTGAATGCAGTTTCTTGGCAGGCCTGATCTGGCTGAAGTAGAAATTCTGCCCTTGGTGTGCTACATTGCCCTAGAGCTCCAAGGCTCAAAGCCCTGCCTTGTTTCCAAAGCAGGAGATAGGCCCCAAAGCATCTTGCTTCCAGCTCTTTGCGAAGCTAAGAAACAACTCGCTCTGCATTGGGCTCTTAGAGCCTACCGGGAACATCTCCTAGAAATGTCTGTGAAACGCAGTTTCATTGCAGGCCTGATCTTGCTGAAGTAGAACTCCTGCTCTGGGTCTGCTACATTGCCCTAGAGCTTCAAGGCACAACGTGCTTAATTGTTTCCAAAGACAGAGATAGGCCCCAAAGCATCTTGCTTCCACCTCTTTGGGAAGCTAAGAAGCAACTCTCTTTGCACAGTGGTCTTACAGCCTACCGGGAACATCTCTTCCAAAGGCCTGTGAAACGCACTTTCTTTGCAGGCCTGATCTGGCTGAAATAGAACTTCTGCTCTGGGTGTGCTACATTGCCCTAGAGATTCCAGGCACAAAGCCCTGCCTTGTTTCCAAAGGGGAAGATAAGCCCCAAAGCATCTTGCTTCCAGCTCTTTGGGAAGCTACAAAACCACTCGCTCTGCATTGGACTCTTAGAGCCTACCCGGAACATCTCCTAAAAATGTCTGTGAAACGCAGTTTCTTTGCAGGCCTGATCTGGCAGAAGTAGATCTCCTGCTCTGGGTCTGCTACATTGCCCTAGAGCTTCAAGGCACAACGTGCTGAATATTTTAGGAAGTTCTTTGATAGGCCACGAAGCATCTTGCTTCCAGCTCTATGGGAAGCTATGAAACAACTCGCTCTGCACAGTGTTCTTGCAGCCCATGGGGAACATCTCTTACAAAGTCATGGTGAATGCAGTTTCTTGGCAGGCCTGATCTGGCTGAAGTAGAAATTCTGCCCTTGGTGTGCTACATTGCCCTAGAGCTCCAAGGCTCAAAGCCCTGCCTTGTTTCCAAAGCTGAAGATAGGCCCCAAAGCATCTTGCTTCCAGCTCTTTGCGAAGCTAAGAAACAACTCGCTCTGCATTGGGCTCTTACAGCCTACCGGGAACATGCGTTACAAAGGGCTGTGAAACGCAGTTTCTTTGCGGGCCTGATCTGGCTGAAGTAGAACTTCTGCTGTGGGTGTGCTACATTGCCCTAGAGCTTCAAGGCACAAAGTGCTGAATTGTTTCCAAAGACAGAGATAGGCCCCAAAGCATCTTGCTTCCAGCTCTTTGGGAAGCTAAGAAACAACTCGCTCTGCACAGTGCTCTGACAGCCTACCGGGAACATCTATTCCAAAGGCCTGTGAAACGCAGTTTCATTGCAGGTTCGATCAGGCTGAAGTAGAACTTCTGCTCTTGGTGTGCTACATTGCCCTAGAGCTCCAAGCCTCAAAGCCCTGCCTTGTTTCCAAAGACGGAGATAGGCCCCAAAGCATCTTTCTTCCAGCTCTTTGGGAAGCTAAGAACCAACTCTCTTTGCACAGTGCTCTTACAGCCTACCGGGAACATCTCTTCCGAAGGCCTGTGAAACGCACTTTCTTGGCAGGCCTGATCTGGCTGAAGTAGAACTTCTGCTCTGGGTGTGCTACATTGCCCTAGAGATTCAAGGCACAAAGCCCTGCCTTGTTTCCAAAGGGGAAGATAAGCCCCAAAGCATCTTGCTTCCAGCTCTTTGGGAAGCTACAAAACCACTCGCTCTGCATTGGACTCTTAGAGCCTACACGGAACATCTCCTAAAAATGTCTGTGAAACGCAGTTTCTTTGCAGGCCTGATCTGGCAGAAGTAGATCTCCTGCTCTGGGTCTGCTACATTGCCCTAGAGCTTCAAGGCACAACGTGCTGAATATTTTAGGAAGTTCTTTGATAGGCCACGAAGCATCTTGCTTCCAGCTCTATGGGAAGCTATGAAACAACTCGCTCTGCACAGTGTTCTTACAGCCCATTGGGAACATCTCTTACAAAGTCATGGTGAATGCAGTTTCTTGGCAGGCCTGATCTGGCTGAAGTAGAAATTCTGCCCTTGGTGTGCTACATTGCCCTAGAGCTCCAAGGCTCAAAGCCCTGCCTTGTTTCCAAAGCTGAAGATAGGCCCCAAAGCATCTTGCTTCCAGCTCTTTGCAAAGCTAAGAAACAACTCGCTCTGCATTGGGCTCTTACAGCCTACCGGGAACATGCGTTACAAAGGGCTGTGAAACGCAGTTTCTTTGCGGGCCTGATCTGGCTGAAGTAGAACTTCTGCTGTGGGTGTGCTACATTGCCCTAGAGCTTCAAGGCACAAAGTGCTGAATTGTTTCCAAAGACAGAGATAGGCCCCAAAGCATCTTGCTTCCAGCTCTTTGGGAAGCTAAGAAACAACTCGCTCTGCACAGTGCTCTGACAGCATACCGGGAACATCTATTCCAAAGGCCTGTGAAACGCAGTTTCATTGCAGGTTCGATCGGGCTGAAGTAGAACTT
Source organism: Equus asinus (assembly GCF_041296235.1). Taxonomy (NCBI): domain Eukaryota; kingdom Metazoa; phylum Chordata; class Mammalia; order Perissodactyla; family Equidae; genus Equus; species Equus asinus. Next base: position 70,991,177 of record NC_091790.1, on the reverse strand, counting down.
CTGCTCTTGGTGTGCTACATTGCCCTAGAGCTCCAATCCTAAAAGCCCTGCCTTGTTTCCAAAGACGGAGATAGGCCCCAAAGCATCTTGCTTCCAGCTCTTTGGGAAGCTAAGAACCAACTCTCTTTGCACAGTGCTCTTACAGCCTACCGGGAACATCTCTTCCGAAGGCCTGTGAAAAGCACTTTCTTGGCAGGCCTGATCTGGCTGAAGTAGAACTTCTGCTCTGGGTGTGCTACATTGCCCTAGAGATTCAAGGCACAAAGCCCTGCCTTGTTTCCAAAGGGGAAGATAAGCCCCAAAGCATCTTGCTTCCAGCTCTTTGGGAAGCTACGAAACCACTCGCTCTGCATTGGACTCTTAGAGCCTACCCGGAACATCTCCTAGAAATGTCTGTGAAACGCAGTTTCATTGCAGGCCTGATCTTGCTGAAGTAGAACTCCTGCTCTGGGTCTGCTACATTGCCCTAGAGCTTCAAGGCACAACGTGCTTAATTGTTTCCAAAGACAGAGATAAGCCCCAAAGCATCTTGCTTCCACCTCTTTGGGAAGCTAAGAAGCAACTCTCTTTGCACAGTGGTCTTACAGCCTACCGGGAACATCTCTTCCAAAGGCCTGTGAAACGCACTTTCTTTGCAGGCCTTATCTGGCTGAAATAGAACTTCTGCTCTGGGTGTGCTACATTGCCCTAGAGATTCCAGGCACAAAGCCCTGCCTTGTTTCCAAAGGGGAAGATAAGCCCCAAAGCATCTTGCTTCCAGCTCTTTGGGAAGATAAGAAACAACTCTCTCTGCATTGGGCTCTTAGAGCCTACTGGGAACATCTCCAAGAAATGTCTGTAAAACGCAGTTTCTTGGCAGGCCTGATGTGGCTGAAGTAGAACTCCTGCTCTGGGTCTGCTACATTGCCCTAGAGCTTCAAGGCACAACGTGCTGAATATTTTAGGAAGTTCTTTGATAGGCCACGAAGCATCTTTCTTCCAGCTCTATGGGAAGCTATGAAACAACTCGCTCTGCACAGTGTTCTTACAGCCCATGGGGAACTTCTCTTACAAAGTCATGGTGAATCCAGTTTCTTGGCAGGCCTGATCTGGCTGAAGTAGAACTTCTGCTGTGGGTGTGCTACATTGCCCTAGAGCTTCAAGGCACAAAGTGCTGAATTGTTTCCAAAGACAGATATAGGCCCCAAAGCATCTTGCTTCCAGCTCTTTGGGAAGCTAAGAAGCAACTCTCTTTGCACACTGCTCTTACAGCCTACCGGGAACATCTCTTCCAAAGGCCTGTGAAACACACTTTTGTGAAGGCCCGATCTGGATGAAGTAGAACTTCTGCTGTGGGTGTGCTACATTGCCCTAGAGCTCCAAGGCTCAAAGCCCTGCCTTGATTCCAAAGCCGGAGATAGGCACCAAACCATCTTGCTTCCAGCTCTTTGCGATGCTAAGAATCAACTCGCAGTGCACAGTGCTCTGACAGCCTACCGGGAACATCTCTTCCAAAGGCCTGTGAAACGCACTTTCTTTGCAGGCCTGATCTGGCTGAAATAGAACTTCTGCTCTGGGTGTGCTACATTGCCCTAGAGATTCAAGGCACAAAGCCCTGCCTTGTTTCCAAAGGGGAAGATAAGCCCCAAAGCATCTTGCTTCCAGCTCTTTGGGAAGCTAAGAAACAACTCGCTCTGCATTGGGCTCTTAGAGCCTACCGGGAACATCTCCTAGAAATGTCTGTGAAACGCAGTTTCTTGGCAGGCCTGATGTGGCTGAAGTAGAACTCCTGCTCTGGGTCTGCTACATTGCCCTAGAGCTTCAAGGCACAACGTGCTGAATATTTTAGGAAGTTCTTTGATAGGCCACGAAGCATCTTGCTTCCAGCTCTATGGGAAGCTATGAAACAACTCGCTCTGCACAGTGTTCTTACAGCCCATGGGGAACTTCTCTTACAAAGTCATGGTGAATGCAGTTTCTTGGCAGGCCTGATCTGGCTGAAGTAGAACTTCTGCTGTGGGTGTGCTACATTGCCCTAGAGCTTCAAGGCACAAAGTGCTGAATTGTTTCCAAAGACAGATATAGGCCCCAAAGCATCTTGCTTCCAGCTCTTTGGGAAGCTAAGAAGCAACTCTCTTTGCACAGTGCTCTTACAGCCTACCGGGAACATCTCTTCCAAAGGCCTGTGAAACGCACTTTTGTGAAGGCCCGATCTGGATGAAGTAGAACTTCTGCTGTGGGTGTGCTACATTGCCCTAGAGCTCCAAGTCTCAAAGCCCTGCCTTGTTTCCAAAGCCGGAGATAGGCCTCAAACCATCTTGCTTCCAGCTCTTTGCGATGCTAAGAATCAAATCGCAGTGCACAGTGCTCTGACAGCCTACCGGGAACATCTCTTCCAAAGGCCTGTGAAACGGACTTTCTTTGCAGGCCTGATCTGGCTGAAATAGAACTTCTGCTCTGGGTGTGCTACATTGCCCTAGAGATTCAAGGCACAAAGCCTGCCTTGTTTTCAAAGGGGAAGATAAGCCCCAAAGCATCTTGCTTCCAGCTCTTTGGGAAGCTAAGAAACAACTCGCTCTGCATTGGGCTCTTAGAGCCTACCGGGAACTTCTCCTAGAAATGTCTGTGAAACGCAGTTTCTTGGCAGGCCTGATGTGGCTGAAGTAGAACTCCTGCTCTGGGTCTGCTACATTGCCCTAGAGCTTCAAGGCACAACGTGCTGAATATTTTAGGAAGTTCTTTGATAGGCCACGAAGCATCTTGCTTCCAGCTGTATGGGAAGCTATGAAACAACTCGCTCTGCACAGTGTTCTTACAGCCCATGGGGAACTTCTCTTACAAAGTCATGGTGAATGCAGTTTCTTGGCAGGCCTGATCTGGCTGAAGTAGAAATTCTGCTGTGGGTGTGCTACATTGCCCTAGAGCTTCAAGGCACAAAGTGCTGAATTGTTTCCAAAGACAGAGATAGTCCCCAAAGCATCTTGCTTCCAGCTCTTTGGGAAGCTAAGAACCAACACTCTTTGCACAATGATCTTACAGCCTACCGGGAACATCTCTTCCAAAGGCCTGTGAAACGCACTTTCTTGGCAGGCCTGATCTGGCTGAAGTAGAACGTCTGGTGTGGGTGTGCTACATTGGCCTAGAGATTCAAGGCACAAAGCCCTGCCTTGTTTCCAAAGGGGAAGATAAGCCCCAAAGCATCTTGCTTCCAGCTCTTTGGGAAGCTAAGAAACAACTCGCTCTGCACAGTGCTCTGACAGCCTACCGGGAACATCTATTCCAAAGGCCTGTGAAACGCAGTTTCATTGCAGGTTCGATCGGGCTGAATTAGAACTTCTGCTCTTGGTGTGCTACATTGCCCGAGAGCTCCAATCCTCAAAGCCCTGCCTTGTTTCCAAAGACGGAGATAGGCCCCAAAGCATCTTGCTTCCAGCTCTTTGGGAAGCTAAGAACCAACTCTCTTTGCACAGTGCTCTTACAGCCTACCGGGAACATCTCTTCCGAAGGCCTGTGAAACGCACTTTCTTGGCAGGCCTGATCTGGCTGAAGTAGAACTTCTGCTCTGGGTGTGCTACATTGCCCTAGAGATTCAAGGCACAAAGCCCTGCCTTGTTTCCAAAGGGGAAGATAAGCCCCAAAGCATCTTGCTTCCAGCTCTTTGGGAAGCTACGAAACCACTCGCTCTGCATTGGACTCTTAGAGCCTACCCGGAACATCTCCTAAAAATGTCTGTGAAACGCAGTTTCTTTGCAGGCCTGATCTGGCAGAAGTAGATCTCCTGCTCTGGGTCTGCTACATTGCCCTAGAGCTTCAAGGCACAACGTGCTGAATATTTTAGGAAGTTCTTTGATAGGCCACGAAGCATCTTGCTTCCAGCTCTATGGGAAGCTATGAAACAACTCGCTCTGCACAGTGTTCTTACAGCCCATGGGGAACATCTCTTACAAAGTCATGGTGAATGCAGTTTCTTGGCAGGCCTGATCTGGCTGAAGTAGAAATTCTGCCCTTGGTGTGCTACATTGCCCTAGAGCTCCAAGGCTCAAAGCCCTGCCTTGTTTCCAAAGCTGAAGATAGGCCCCAAAGCATCTTGCTTCCAGCTCTTTGCGAAGCTAAGAAACAACTCGCTCTGCATTGGGCTCTTACAGCCTACCGGGAACATGCGTTACAAAGGGCTGTGAAACGCAGTTTCTTTGCGGGCCTGATCTGGCTGAAGTAGAACTTCTGCTGTGGGTGTGCTACATTGCCCTAGAGCTTCAAGGCACAAAGTGCTGAATTGTTTCCAAAGACAGAGATAGGCCCCAAAGCATCTTGCTTCCAGCTCTTTGGGAAGCTAAGAAGCAACTCTCTTTGCACAGTGGTCTTACAGCCTACCGGGAACATCTCTTCCAAAGGCCTGTGAAACGCACTTTTGTGAAGGCCCGATCTGGATGAAGTAGAACTTCTGCTCTTGGTGTGCTACATTGCCCTAGAGCTGCAAGGCTCAAAGCCGTGCCTTGTTTCCAAAGCTGGAGATTGGCCCCAAAGCATCTTCCTTCCAGCTCTTTGGGAAGCTAAGAAACAACTCGCTCTGCACAGTGCTCTGACAGCCTACCGGGAACATCTATTCCAAAGGCCTGTGAAACGCAGTTTCATTGCAGGTTCGATCGGGCTGAAGTAGAACTTCTGCTCTTGGTGTGCTACATTGCCCTAGAGCTCCAATCCTCAAAGCCCTGCCTTGTTTCCAAAGACGGAGATAGGCCCCAAAGCATCTTGCTTCCAGCTCTTTGGGAAGCTAAGAACCAACTCTCTTTGCACAGTGCTCTTACAGCCTACCGGGAACATCTCTTCCGAAGGCCTGTGAAAAGCACTTTCTTGGCAGGCCTGATCTGGCTGAAGTAGAACTTCTGCTCTGGGTGTGCTACATTGCCGTAGAGATTCAAGGCACAAAGCCCTGCCTTGTTTCCAAAGGGGAAGATAAGCCCCAAAGCATCTTGCTTCCAGCTCTTTGGGAAGCTACGAAACCACTCGCTCTGCATTGGACTCTTAGAGCCTACCCGGAACATCTCCTAGAAATGTCTGTGAAACGCAGTTTCATTGCAGGCCTGATCTTGCTGAAGTAGAACTCCTGCTCTGGGTCTGCTACATTGCCCTAGAGCTTCAAGGCACAACGTGCTTAATTGTTTCCAAAGACAGAGATAGGCCCCAAAGCATCTTGCTTCCACCTCTTTGGGAAGCTAAGAAGCAACTCTCTTTGCACAGTGGTCTTACAGCCTACCGGGAACATCTCTTCCAAAGGCCTGTGAAACGCACTTTCTTTGCAGGCCTTATCTGGCTGAAATAGAACTTCTGCTCTGGGTGTGCTACATTGCCCTAGAGATTCCAGGCACAAAGCCCTGCCTTGTTTCCAAAGGGGAAGAAAAGCCCCAAAGCATCTTGCTTCCAGCTCTTTGGGAAGCTACGAAACCACTCGCTCTGCATTGGACTCTTAGAGCCTACCCGGAACATCTCCTAAAAATGTCTGTGAAACGCAGTTTCTTTGCAGGCCTGATCTGGCAGAAGTAGATCTCCTGCTCTGGGTCTGCTACATTGCCCTAGAGCTTCAAGGCACAACGTGCTGAATATTTTAGGAAGTTCTTTGATAGGCCACGAAGCATCTTGCTTCCAGCTCTATGGGAAGCTATGAAACAACTCGCTCTGCACAGTGTTCTTGCAGCCCATGGGGAACATCTCTTACAAAGTCATGGTGAATGCAGTTTCTTGGCTGGCCTGATCTGGCTGAAGTAGAAATTCTGCCCTTGGTGTGCTACATTGCCCTAGAGCTCCAAGGCTCAAAGCCCTGCCTTGTTTCCAAAGCTGAAGATAGGCCCCAAAGCATCTTGCTTCCAGCTCTTTGCGAAGCTAAGAAACAACTCGCTCTGCATTGGGCTCTTACAGCCTACCGGGAACATCCCTTACAAAGGGCTGTGAAACGCAGTTTCTTTGCGGGCCTGATCTGGCTGAAGTAGAACTTCTGCTGTGGGTGTGCTACATTGCCCTAGAGCTTCAAGGCACAAAGTGCTGAATTGTTTCCAAAGACAGAGATAGGCCCCAAAGCATCTTGCTTCCAGCTCTTTGGGAAGCTAAGAAACAACTCGCTCTGCACAGTGCTCTGACAGCCTACCGGGAACATCTATTCCAAAGGCCTGTGAAACGCAGTTTCATTGCAGGTTCGATCAGGCTGAAGTAGAACTTCTGCTCTTGGTGTGCTACATTGCCCTAGAGCTCCAAGCCTCAAAGCCCTGCCTTGTTTCCAAAGACGGAGATAGGCCCCAAAGCATCTTGCTTCCAGCTCTTTGGGAAGCTAAGAACCAACTCTCTTTGCACAGTGCTCTTACAGCCTACCGGGAACATCTCTTCCGAAGGCCTGTGAAACGCACTTTCTTGGCAGGCCTGATCTGGCTGAAGTAGAACTTCTGCTCTGGGTGTGCTACATTGCCCTAGAGATTCAAGGCACAAAGCCCTGCCTTGTTTCCAAAGGGGAAGATAAGCCCCAAAGCATCTTGCTTCCAGCTCTTTGGGAAGCTACGAAACCACTCGCTCTGCATTGGACTCTTAGAGCCTACCCGGAACATCTCCTAAAAATGTCTGTGAAACGCAGTTTCTTTGCAGGCCTGATCTGGCAGAAGTAGATCTCCTGCTCTGGGTCTGCTACATTGCCCTAGAGCTTCAAGGCACAACGTGCTGAATATTTTAGGAAGGTCTTTGATAGGCCACGAAGCATCTTGCTTCCAGCTCTATGGGAAGCTATGAAACAACTCGCTCTGCACAGTGTTCTTACAGCCCATGGGGAACATCTCTTACAAAGTCATGGTGAATGCAGTTTCTTGGCAGGCCTGATCTGGCTGAAGTAGAAATTCTGCCCTTGGTGTGCTACATTGCCCTAGAGCTCCAAGGCTCAAAGCCCTGCCTTGTTTCCAAAGCTGGAGATAGGCCCCAAAGCATCTTGCTTCCAGCTCTTTGCGAAGCTAAGAAACAACTCGCTCTGCATTGGGCTCTTACAGCCTACCGGGAACATGCGTTACAAAGGGCTGTGAAACGCAGTTTCTTTGCGGGCCTGATCTGGCTGAAGTAGAACTTCTGCTGTGGGTGTGCTACATTGCCCTAGAGCTTCAAGGCACAAAGTGCTGAATTGTTTCCAAAGACAGAGATAGGCCCCAAAGCATCTTGCTTCCAGCTCTTTGGGAAGCTAAGAAGCAACTCTCTTTGCACAGTGGTCTTACAGCCTACCGGGAACATCTCTTCCAAAGGCCTGTGAAACGCACTTTTGTGAAGGCCTGATCTGGATGAAGTAGAACTTCTGCTCTTGGTGTGCTACATTGCCCTAGAGCTGCAAGGCTCAAAGCCGTGCCTTGTTTCCAAAGCTGGAGATTGGCCCCAAAGCATCTTCCTTCCAGCTCTTTGGGAAGCTAAGAAACAACTCGCTCTGCACAGTGCTCTGACAGCCTACCGGGAACATCTATTCCAAAGGCCTGTGAAACGCAGTTTCATTGCAGGTTCGATCGGGCTGAAGTAGAACTTCTGCTCTTGGTGTGCTACATTGCCCTAGAGCTCCAATCCTAAAAGCCCTGCCTTGTTTCCAAAGACGGAGATAGGCCCCAAAGCATCTTGCTTCCAGCTCTTTGGGAAGCTAAGAACCAACTCTCTTTGCACAGTGCTCTTACAGCCTACCGGGAACATCTCTTCCGAAGGCCTGTGAAAAGCACTTTCTTGGCAGGCCTGATCTGGCTGAAGTAGAACTTCTGCTCTGGGTGTGCTACATTGCCCTAGAGATTCAAGGCACAAAGCCCTGCCTTGTTTCCAAAGGGGAAGATAAGCCCCAAAGCATCTTGCTTCCAGCTCTTTGGGAAGCTACGAAACCACTCGCTCTGCATTGGACTCTTAGAGCCTACCCGGAACATCTCCTAGAAATGTCTGTGAAACGCAGTTTCATTGCAGGCCTGATCTTGCTGAAGTAGAACTCCTGCTCTGGGTCTGCTACATTGCCCTAGAGCTTCAAGGCACAAAGTGCTGAATTGTTTCCAAAGACAGAGATAGGTCCCAAAGCATCTTGCTTCCAGCTCTTTGGGAAGCTAAGAAGCAACTCTCCTTGCACAGTGCTCTTACAGCCTACCGGGAACATCTCTTCCAAAGGCCTGTGAAACGCACTTTTCTGAAGGCCCGATCTGGATGAAGTAGAACTTCTTTTGTGGGTGTGCTACATTGCCCTAGAGCTCCAAGGCTCAAAGCCCTGCCTTGTTTCCAAAGCCGGAGATAGGCCCCAAACCATCTTGCTTCCAGCTCTTTGCGAAGCTAAGAATCAACTCGCAGTGCACAGTGCTCTGACAGCCTACCGGGAACATCTCTTCCAAAGGCCTGTGAAACGCACTTTCTTGGCAGGCCTGATCTGGCTGAAATAGAACTTCTGCTCTGGGTGTGCTACATTGAACTAGAGATTCAAGGCACAAAGCCCTGCCTTGTTTCCAAAGGGGAAGATAAGCCCCAAAGCATCTTGCTTCCAGCTCTTTGGGAAGCTAAGAAACAACTCGCTCTGCATTGGGCTCTTAGAGCCTACCGGGAACATCTCCTAGAAATGTCTGTGAAACGCAGTTTCTTGGCAGGCCTGATGTGGCTGAAGTAGAACTCCTGCTCTGGGTCTGCTACATTGCCCTAGAGCTTCAAGGCACAACGTGCTGAATATTTTAGGAAGTTCTTTGATAGGACACGAAGCATCTTGCTTCCAGCTCTATGGGAAGCTATGAAACAACTCGCTCTGCACAGTGTTCTTACAGCCCATGGGGAACTTCTCTTACAAAGTCATGGTGAATGCAGTTTCTTGGCAGGCCTGATCTGGCTGAAGTAGAACTTCTGCTGTGGGTGTGCTACATTGCCCTAGAGCTTCAAGGCACAAAGTGCTGAATTGTTTCCAAAGACAGATATAGGCCCCAAAGCATCTTGCTTCCAGCTCTTTGGGAAGCTAAGAAGCAACTCTCTTTGCACAGTGCTCTTACAGCCTACCGGGAACATCTCTTCCAAAGGCCTGTGAAACGCACTTTTGTGAAGGTCCGATCTGGATGAAGTAGAACTTCTGCTGTGGGTGTGCTACATTGCCCTAGAGCTCCAAGGCTCAAAGCCCTGCCTTGTTTCCAAAGCCGGAGATAGGCCCCAAACCATCTTGCTTCCAGCTCTTTGCGATGCTAAGAATCAACTCGCAGTGCACAGTGCTCTGACAGCCTACCGGGAACATCTCTTCCAAAGGCCTGTGAAATGCACTTTCTTTGCAGGCCTGATCTGGCTGAAATAGAACTTCTGCTCTGGGTGTGCTACATTGCCCTAGAGATTCAAGGCACAAAGCCTGCCTTGTTTCCAAAGGGGAAGATAAGCCCCAAAGCATCTTGCTTCCAGCTCTTTCGGAAGCTAAGAAACAACTCGCTCTGCATTGGGCTCTTAGAGCCTACCGGGAACATCTCCTAGAAATGTCTGTGAAACGCAGTTTCTTGGCAGGCCTGATGTGGCTGAAGTAGAACTCCTGCTCTGGGTCTGCTACATTGCCCTAGAGCTTCAAGGCACAACGTGCTGAATATTTTAGGAAGTTCTTTGATAGGCCACGAAGCATCTTGCTTCCAGCTCTATGGGAAGCTATGAAACAACTCGCTCTGCACAGTGTTCTTACAGCCCATGGGGAACTTCTCTTACAAAGTCATGGTGAATGCAGTTTCTTGGCAGGCCTGATCTGGCTGAAGTAGAACTTCTGCTGTGGGTGTGCTACATTGCCCTAGAGCTTCAAGGCACAAAGTGCTGAATTGTTTCCAAAGACAGAGATAGTCCCCAAAGCATCTTGCTTCCAGCTCTTTGGGAAGCTAAGAACCAACTCTCTTTGCACAATGCTCTTACAGCCTACCGGGAACATCTCTTCCAAAGGCCTGTGAAACGCACTTTCTTGGCAGGCCTGATCTGGCTGAAGTAGAACTTCTGCTGTGGGTGTGCTACATTGCCCTAGAGATTCAAGGCACACAGCCCTGCCTTGTTTCCAAAGGGGAAGATAAGCCCCAAAGCATCTTGCTTCCAGCTCTTTGTGAAGCTAAGAAACATTCGCTCTGTTTTGGGCCCTTACAGCCTACCGGGAACATCCCTTACAAAGGGCTGTGAAACGCAGTTTCTTTGCGGGCCTGATCTGGCTGAAGTAGAACTTCTGCTGTGGGTGTGCTACATTGCCCTAGAGCTTCAAGGCACAAAGTGCTGAATTGTTTCCAAAGACAGAGATAGGCCCCAAAGCATCTTGCTTCCAGCTCTTTGGGAAGCTAAGAAACAACTCGCTCTGCACAGTGCTCTGACAGCCTACCGGGAACATCTATTCCAAAGGCCTGTGAAAGGCAGTTTCATTGCAGGTTCGATCGGGCTGAAGTAGAACTTCTGCTCTTGGTGTGCTACATTGCCCGAGAGCTCCAATCCTCAAAGCCCTGCCTTGTTTCCAAAGACGGAGATAGGCCCCAAAGCATCTTGCTTTCAGCTCTTTGGGAAGCTAAGAACCAACTCTCTTTGCACAGTGCTCTTACAGCCTACCGGGAACATCTCTTCCGAAGGCCTGTGAAACGCACTTTCTTGGCAGGCCTGATCTGGCTGAAGTAGAACTTCTGCTCTGGGTGTGCTACATTGCCCTAGAGATTCATGGCACAAAACCCTGCCTTGTTTCCAAAGGGGAAGAAAAGCCCCAAAGCATCTTGCTTCCAGCTCTTTGGGAAGCTACGAAACCACTCGCTCTGCATTGGACTCTTAGAGCCTACCCGGAACATCTCCTAAAAATGTCTGTGAAACGCAGTTTCTTTGCAGGCCTGATCTGGCAGAAGTAGATCTCCTGCTCTGGGTCTGCTACATTGCCCTAGAGCTTCAAGGCACAACGTGCTGAATATTTTAGGAAGGTCTTTGATAGGCCACGAAGCATCTTGCTTCCAACTCTATGGGAAGCTATGAAACAACTCGCTCTGCACAGTGTTCTTACAGCCCATGGGGAACATCTCTTACAAAGTCATGGTGAATGCAGTTTCTTGGCAGGCCTGATCTGGCTGAAGTAGAAATTCTGCCCTTGGTGTGCTACATTGACCTAGAGCTCCAAGGCTCAAAGCCGTGCCTTGTTTCCAAAGCTGAAGATAGGCCCCAAAGCATCTTGCTTCCAGCTCTTTGCGAAGCTAAGAAACAACTCGCTCTGCATTGGGCTCTTACAGCCTACCGGGAACATGCGTTACAAAGGGCTGTGAAACGCAGTTTCTTTGCGGGTCTGATCTGGCTGAAGTAGAACTTCTGCTGTGGGTGTGCTACATTGCCCTAGAGCTTCAAGGCACAAAGTGCTGAATTGTTTCCAAAGACAGAGATAGGTCCCAAAGCATCTTGCTTCCAGCTCTTTGGGAAGCTAAGAAGCAACTCTCTTTGCACAGTGCTCTTACAGCCTACCGGGAACATCTCTTCCAAAGGCCTGTGAAACGCACTTTTCTGAAGGCCCCATCTGGATGAAGTAGAACTTCTTTTGTGGGTGTGCTACATTGCCCTAGAGCTCCAAGGCTCAAAGCCCTGCCTTGTTTCCAAAGCCGGAGATAGGCCCCAAACCATCTTGCTTCCAGCTCTTTGCAAAGCTAAAAATCAACTCGCAGTGCACAGTGCTCTGACAGCCTACCGGGAACATCTCTTCCAAAGGCCTGTGAAACGCACTTTCTTGGCAGGCCTGATCTGGCTGAAATAGAACTTCTGCTCTGGGTGTGCTACATTGCCCTAGAGATTCAAGGCACAAAGCCCTGCCTTGTTTCCAAAGGGGAAGATAAGCCCCAAAGCATCTTGCTTCCAGCTCTTTGGGAAGCTAAGAAACCACTCGCTCTGCATTGGGCTCTTGGAGCCTACCCGGAACATCTCCTAGAAATGTCTGTGAAACGCAGTTTCTTGGCAGGCCTGATGTGGCTGAAGTAGAACTCCTGCTCTGGGTCTGCTACATTGCGCTAGAGCTTCAAGGCACAACGTGCTGAATATTTTAGGAAGTTCTTTGATAGGCCACGAAGCATCTTGCTTCCAGCTCTATGGGAAGCTATGAAACAACTCGCTCTGCACAGTGTTCTTACAGCCCATGGGGAACTTCTCTTACAAAGTCATGGTGAATGCAGTTTCTTGGCAGGCCTGATCTGGCTGAAGTAGAACTTCTGCTGTGGGTGTGCTACATTGCCCTAGAGCTTCAAGGCACAAAGTGCTGAATTGTTTCCAAAGACAGAGATAGTCCCCAAAGCATCTTGCTTCCAGCTCTTTGGGAAGCTAAGAAGCAACTCTCTTTGCACAGTGCTCTTACAGCCTACCGGGAACATCTCTTCCAAAGGCCTGTGAAACGCACTTTTGTGAAGGCCCGATCTGGCTGAAGTAGAACTTCTGCTGTGGGTGTGCTACATTGCCCTAGAGCTCCAAGGCTCAAAGCCCTGCCTTGTTTCCAAAGCCGGAGATAGGCCCCAAACCATCTTGCTTCCAGCTCTTTGCGATGCTAAGAATCAACTCGCAGTGCACAGTGCTCTGACAGCCTACCGGGAACATCTCTTCCAAAGGCCTGTGAAACGCACTTTCTTTGCAGGCCTGATCTGGCTGAAATAGAACTTCTGCTCTGGGTGTGCTACATTGCCCTAGAGATTCAAGGCACAAAGCCTGCCTTGTTTCCAAAGGGGAAGATAAGCCCCAAAGCATCTTGCTTCCAGCTCTTTGTGAAGCTAAGAAACAACTCGCTCTGCATTGGGCTCTTCGAGCCTACCGGGAACATCTCCTAGAAATGTCTGTGAAACGCAGTTTCTTGGCAGGCCTGATGTGGCTGAAGTAGAACTCCTGCTCTGGGTCTGCTACATTGCCCTAGAGCTTCAAGGCACAACGTGCTGAATATTTTAGGAAGTTCTTTGATAGGCCACGAAGCGTCTTGCTTCCAGCTCTATGGGAAGCTATGAAACAACTCGCTCTGCACAGTGTTCTTACAGCCCATGGGGAACTTCTCTTACAAAGTCATGGTGAATGCAGTTTCTTGGCAGGCCTGATCTGGCTGAAGTAGAACTTCTGCTGTGGGTGTGCTACATTGCCCTAGAGCTTCAAGGCACAAAGTGCTGAATTGTTTCCAAAGACAGAGATAGTCCCCAAAGCATCTTGCTTCCAGCTCTTTGGGAAGCTAAGAACCAACTCTCTTTGCACAATGCTCTTACAGCCTACCGGGAACATCTCTTCCAAAGGCCTGCGAAACGCACTTTCTGGCAGGCCTGATCTGGCTGAAGTAGAACTTCTGCTCTGGGTGTGCTACATTGCCCTAGAGATTCAAGGCACAAAGCCCTGCCTTGTTTCCAAAGGGGAAGATAAGCCCCAAAGCATCTTGCTTCCAGCTCTTTGGGAAGCTAAGAAACAACTCGCTCTGCATTGGGCCCTTACAGCCTACCGGGAACATCCCTTACAAAGGGCTGTGAAACGCAGTTTCTTTGCGGGCCTGATCTGGCTGAAGTAGAACTTCTGCTGTGGGTGTGCTACATTGCCCTAGAGCTTCAAGGCACAAAGTGCTGAATTGTTTCCAAAGACAGAGATAGGCCCCAAAGCATCTTGCTTCCAGCTCTTTGGGAAGCTAAGAAGCAACTCTCTTTGCACAGTGCTCTTACAGCCTACCGGGAACATCTCTTCCAAAGGCCTGTGAAACGCACTTTTGTGAAGGCCCGATCTGGATGAAGTAGAACTTCTGCTGTGGGTGTGCTACATTGCCCTAGAGCTCCAAGGCTCAAAGCCCTGCCTTGTTTCCAAAGCCGGAGATAGGCCCCAAACCATCTTGCTTCCAGCTCTTTGCGATGCTAAGAATCAACTCGCAGTGCACAGTGCTCTGACAGCCTACCGGGAACATCTCTTCCAAAGGCCTGTGAAACGCACTTTCTTTGCAGGCCTGTACTGGCTGAAATAGAACTTCTGCTCTGGGTGTGCTACATTGCCCTAGAGATTCAAGGCACAAAGCCTGCCTTGTTTCCAAAGGGGAAGATAAGCCCCAAAGCATCTTGCTTCCAGCTCTTTGGGAAGCTAAGAAACAACTCGCTCTGCATTGGGCTCTTAGAGCCTACCGGGAACATCTCCTAGAAATGTCTGTGAAACGCAGTTTCTTGGCAGGCCTGATGTGGCTGAAGTAGAACTCCTGCTCTGGGTCTGCTACATTGCCCTAGAGCTTCAAGGCACAACGTGCTGAATATTTTAGGAAGTTCTTTGATAGGCCACGAAGCATCTTGCTTCCAGCTCTATGGGAAGCTATGAAACAACTCGCTCTGCACAGTGTTCTTACAGCCCATGGGGAACTTCTCTTACAAAGTCATGGTGAATGCAGTTTCTTGGCAGGCCCGATCTGGCTGAAGTAGAACTTCTGCTGTGGGTGTGCTACATTGCCCTAGAGCTTCAAGGCACAAAGTGCTGAATTGTTTCCAAAGACAGAGATAGTCCCCAAAGCATCTTGCTTCCAGCTCTTTGGGAAGCTAAGAACCAACTCTCTTTGCACAATGCTCTTACAGCCTACCGGGAACATCTCTTCCAAAGGCCTGTGAAACGCACTTTCTTGGCAGGCCTGATCTGGCTGAAGTAGAACTTCTGCTCTGGGTGTGCTACATTGCCCTAGAGATTCAAGGCACAAAGCCTGCCTTGTTTCCAAAGGGGAAGATAAGCCCCAAAGCATCTTGCTTCCAGCTCTTTGTGAAGCTAAGAAACAACTCGCTCTGCATTGGGCTCTTAGAGCCTACCGGGAACATCTCCTAGAAATGTCTGTGAAACGCAGTTTCTTGGCAGGCCTGATGTGGCTGAAGTAGAACTCCTGCTCTGGGTCTGCTACATTGCCCTAGAGCTTCAAGGCACAACGTGCTGAATATTTTAGGAAGTTCTTTGATAGGCCACGAAGCGTCTTGCTTCCAGCTCTATGGGAAGCTATGAAACAACTCGCTCTGCACAGTGTTCTTACAGCCCATGGGGAACTTCTCTTACAAAGTCATGGTGAATGCAGTTTCTTGGCAGGCCCGATCTGGCTGAAGTAGAATTTCTGCTGTGGGTGTGCTACATTGCCCTAGAGCTTCAAGGCACAAAGTGCTGAATTGTTTCCAAAGACAGAGATAGTCCCCAAAGCATCTTGCTTCCAGCTCTTTGGGAAGCTAAGAACCAACTCTCTTTGCACAATGCTCTTACAGCCTACCGGGAACATCTCTTCCAAAGGCCTGCGAAACGCACTTTCTTGGCAGGCCTGATCTGGCTGAAGTAGAACTTCTGCTCTGGGTGTGCTACATTGCCCTAGAGATTCAAGGCACAAAGCCCTGCCTTGTTTCCAAAGGGGAAGATAAGCCCCAAAGCATCTTGCTTCCAGCTCTTTGGGAAGCTAAGAAACAACTCGCTCTGCATTGGGCCCTTACAGCCTACCGGGAACATCCCTTACAAAGGGCTGTGAAACGCAGTTTCTTTGCGGGCCTGATCTGGCTGAAGTAGAACTTCTGCTGTGGGTGTGCTACATTGCCCTAGAGCTTCAAGGCACAAAGTGCTGAATTGTTTCCAAAGACAGAGATAGGCCCCAAAGCATCTTGCTTCCAGCTCTTTGGGAAGCTAAGAAGCAACTCTCTTTGCACAGTGCTCTTACAGCCTACCGGGAACATCTCTTCCAAAGGCCTGTGAAACGCACTTTTGTGAAGGCCCGATCTGGATGAAGTAGAACTTCTGCTGTGGGTGTGCTACATTGCCCTAGAGCTCCAAGGCTCAAAGCCCTGCCTTGTTTCCAAAGCCGGAGATAGGCCCCAAACCATCTTGCTTCCAGCTCTTTGCGATGCTAAGAATCAACTCGCAGTGCACAGTGCTCTGACAGCCTACCGGGAACATCTCTTCCAAAGGCCTGTGAAACGCACTTTCTTTGCAGGCCTGATCTGGCTGAAATAGAACTTCTGCTCTGGGTGTGCTACATTGCCCTAGAGATTCAAGGCACAAAGCCTGCCTTGTTTCCAAAGGGGAAGATAAGCCCCAAAGCATCTTGCTTCCAGCTCTTTGGGAAGCTAAGAAACAACTCGCTCTGCATTGGGTTCTTCGAGCCTACCGGGAACATCTCCTAGAAATGTCTGTGAAACGCAGTTTCTTGGCAGGCCTGATGTGGCTGAAGTAGAACTCCTGCTCTGGGTCTGCTACATTGCCCTAGAGCTTCAAGGCACAACGTGCTGAATATTTTAGGAAGTTCTTTGATAGGCCACGAAGCATCTTGCTTCCAGCTCTATGGGAAGCTATGAAACAACTCGCTCTGCACAGTGTTCTTACAGCCCATGGGGAACTTCTCTTACAAAGTCATGGTGAATGCAGTTTCTTGGCAGGCCTGATCTGGCTGAAGTAGAACTTCTGCTGTGGGTGTGCTACATTGCCCTAGAGCTTCAAGGCACAAAGTGCTGAATTGTTTCCAAAGACAGAGATAGTCCCCAAAGCATCTTGCTTCCAGCTCTTTGGGAAGCTAAGAACCAACTCTCTTTGCACAATGCTCTTACAGCCTACCGGGAACATCTCTTCCAAAGGCCTGTGAAACGCACTTTCTTGGCAGGCCTGATCTGGCTGAAGTAGAACTTCTGCTCTGGGTGTGCTACATTGCCCTAGAGATTCAAGGCACAAAGCCTGCCTTGTTTCCAAAGGGGAAGATAAGCCCCAAAGCATCTTGCTTCCAGCTCTTTGGGAAGCTAAGAAACAACTCGCTCTGCATTGGGCTCTTAGAGCCTACCGGGAACATCTCCTAGAAATGTCTGTGAAACGCAGTTTCTTGGCAGGCCTGATGTGGCTGAAGTAGAACTCCTGCTCTGGGTCTGCTACATTGCCCTAGAGCTTCAAGGCACAACGTGCTGAATATTTTAGGAAGTTCTTTGATAGGCCACGAAGCATCTTGCTTCCAGCTCTATGGGAAGCTATGAAACAACTCGCTCTGCACAGTGTTCTTACAGCCCATGGGGAACTTCTCTTACAAAGTCATGGTGAATGCAGTTTCTTGGCAGGCCCGATCTGGCTGAAGTAGAACTTCTGCTGTGGGTGTGCTACATTGCCCTAGAGCTTCAAGGCACAAAGTGCTGAATTGTTTCCAAAGACAGAGATAGTCCCCAAAGCATCTTGCTTCCAGCTCTTTGGGAAGCTAAGAACCAACTCTCTTTGCACAATGCTCTTACAGCCTACCGGGAACATCTCTTCCAAAGGCCTGTGAAACGCACTTTCTTGGCAGGCCTGATCTGGCTGAAGTAGAACTTCTGCTCTGGGTGTGCTACATTGCCCTAGAGATTCAAGGCACAAAGCCTGCCTTGTTTCCAAAGGGGAAGATAAGCCCCAAAGCATCTTGCTTCCAGCTCTTTGGGAAGCTAAGAAACAACTCGCTCTGCATTGGGCTCTTAGAGCCTACCGGGAACATCTCCTAGAAATGTCTGTGAAACGCAGTTTCTTGGCAGGCCTGATGTGGCTGAAGTAGAACTCCTGCTCTGGGTCTGCTACATTGCCCTAGAGCTTCAAGGCACAACGTGCTGAATATTTTAGGAAGTTCTTTGATAGGCCACGAAGCATCTTGCTTCCAGCTCTATGGGAAGCTATGAAACAACTCGCTCTGCACAGTGTTCTTACAGCCCATGGGGAACTTCTCTTACAAAGTCATGGTGAATGCAGTTTCTTGGCAGGCCCGATCTGGCTGAAGTAGAACTTCTGCTGTGGGTGTGCTACATTGCCCTAGAGCTTCAAGGCACAAAGTGCTGAATTGTTTCCAAAGACAGAGATAGTCCCCAAAGCATCTTGCTTCCAGCTCTTTGGGAAGCTAAGAAACAACTCGCTCTGCACAGTGCTCTGACAGCCTACCGGGAACATCTATTCCAAAGGCCTGTGAAACGCAGTTTCATTGCAGGTTCGATCGGGCTGAAGTAGAACTTCTGCTATTGGTGTGCTACATTGCCCGAGAGCTCCAAGACTCAAAGCCCTGCCTTGTTTCCAAAGACGGAGATAGGCCCCAAAGCATCTTGCTTCCAGCTCTTTGGGAAGCTAAGAACCAACTCTCTTTGCACAGTGCTCTTACAGCCTACCGGGAACATCTCTTCCGAAGGCCTGTGAAATGCACTTTCTTGGCAGGCCTGATCTGGCTGAAGTAGAACTTCTGCTCTGGGTGTGCTACATTGCCCTAGAGATTCAAGGCACAAAGCCCTGCCTTGTTTCCAAAGGGGAAGATAAGCCCCAAAGCATCTTGCTTCCAGCTCTTTGGGAAGCTACGAAACCACTCGCTCTGCATTGGACTCTTAGAGCCTACCCGGAACATCTCCTAAAAATGTCTGTGAAACGCAGTTTCTTTGCAGGCCTGATCTGGCAGAAGTAGATCTCCTGCTCTGGGTCTGCTACATTGCCCTAGAGCTTCAAGGCACAACGTGCTGAATATTTTAGGAAGTTCTTTGATAGGCCACGAAGCATCTTGCTTCCAGCTCTATGGGAAGCTATGAAACAACTCGCTCTGCACAGTGTTCTTACAGCCCATGGGGAACATCTCTTACAAAGTCATGGTGAATGCAGTTTCTTGGCAGGCCTGATCTGGCTGAAGTAGAAATTCTGCCCTTGGTGTGCTACATTGCCCTAGAGCTCCAAGGCTCAAAGCCCTGCCTTGTTTCCAAAGCTGAAGATAGGCCCCAAAGCATCTTGCTTCCAGCTCTTTGCGAAGCTAAGAAACAACTCGCTCTGCATTGGGCTCTTACAGCCTACCGGGAACATGCGTTACAAAGGGCTGTGAAACGCAGTTTCTTTGCGGGTCTGATCTGGCTGAAGTAGAACTTCTGCTGTGGGTGTGCTACATTGCCCTAGAGCTTCAAGGCACAAAGTGCTGAATTGTTTCCAAAGACAGAGATAGGTCCCAAAGCATCTTGCTTCCAGCTCTTTGGGAAGCTAAGAAGCAACTCTCTTTGCACAGTGCTCTTACAGCCTACCGGGAACATCTCTTCCAAAGGCCTGTGAAACACACTTTTCTGAAGGCCCGATCTGGATGAAGTAGAACTTCTTTTGTGGGTGTGCTACATTGCCCTAGAGCTCCAAGGCTCAAAGCCCTGCCTTGTTTCCAAAGCCGGAGATAGGCCCCAAACCATCTTGCTTCCAGCTCTTTGCGAAGCTAAGAATCAACTCGCAGTGCACAGTGCTCTGACAGCCTACCGGGAACATCTCTTCCAAAGGCCTGTGAAACGCACTTTCTTTGCAGGCCTGATCTGGCTGAAATAGAACTTCTGCTCTGGGTGTGCTACATTGCCCTAGAGATTCAAGGCACAAAGCCCTGCCTTGTTTCCAAAGGGGAAGATAAGCCCCAAAGCATCTTGCTTCCAGCTCTTTGGGAAGCTAAGAAACAACTCGCTCTGCATTGGGCTCTTAGAGCCTACCGGGAACATCTCCTAGAAATGTCTGTGAAACGCAGTTTCTTGGCAGGCCTGATGTGGCTGAAGTAGAACTCCTGCTCTGGGTCTGCTACATTGCCCTAGAGCTTCAAGGCACAACGTGCTGAATATTTTAGGAAGTTCTTTGATAGGCCACGAAGCATCTTGCTTCCAGCTCTATGGGAAGCTATGAAACAACTCGCTCTGCACAGTGTTCTTACAGCCCATGGGGAACTTCTCTTACAAAGTCATGGTGAATGCAGTTTCTTGGCAGGCCTGATCTGGCTGAAGTAGAACTTCTGCTGTGTGTGTGCTACATTGCCCTAGAGCTTCAAGGCACAAAGTGCTGAATTGTTTCCAAAGACAGAGATAGTCCCCAAAGCATCTTGCTTCCAGCTCTTTGGGAAGCTAAGAAGCAACTCTCTTTGCACAGTGCTCTTACAGCCTACCGGGAACATCTCTTCCAAAGGCCTGTGAAACGCACTTTTGTGAAGGCCCGATCTGGATGAAGTAGAACTTCTGCTGTGGGTGTGCTACATTGCCCTAGAGCTCCAAGGCTCAAAGCCCTGCCTTGTTTCCAAAGCCGGAGATAGGCCCCAAACCATCTTGCTTCCAGCTCTTTGCGATGCTAAGAATCAACTCGCAGTGCACAGTGCTCTGACAGCCTACCGGGAACATCTCTTCCAAAGGCCTGTGAAACGCACTTTCTTTGCAGGCCTGATCTGGCTGAAATAGAACTTCTGCTCTGGGTATGCTACATTGCCCTAGAGATTCAAGGCACAAAGAATGCCTTGTTTCCAAAGGGGAAGATAAGCCCCAAAGCATCTTGCTTCCAGCTCTTTGGGAAGCTAAGAAACAACTCACTCTGCACAGTGCTCTGACAGCCTACCGGGAACATCTATTCCAAAGGCCTGTGAAACGCAGTTTCATTGCAGGTTCGATCGGGCTGAAGTAGAACTTCTGCTCTTGGTGTGCTACATTGCCCGAGAGCTCCAAGACTCAAAGCCCTGCCTTGTTTCCAAAGACGGAGATAGGCCCCAAAGCATCTTGCTTCCAGCTCTTTGGGAAGCTAAGAACCAACTCTCTTTGCACAATGCTCTTACAGCCTACCGGGAACATCTCTTCCGAAGGCCTGTGAAACGCACTTTCTTGGCAGGCCTGATCTGGCTGAAGTAGAACTTCTGCTCTGGGTGTGCTACATTGCCCTAGAGATTCAAGGCACAAAGCCCTGCCTTGTTTCCAAAGGGAAGATAGCCCCAAAGCATCCTGCTTCCAGCTCTTTGGGAAGCTAAGAACCAACTCTCTTTGCACAGTGCTCTTACAGCCTACCGGGAACATCTCTTCCAAAGGCCTGTGAAACGCACTTTCTTTGCAGGCCTGATCTGGCTGAAGTAGAACTTCTGCTCTGGGTGTGCTACATTGCCCTAGAGCTTCAAGGCACAAAGCCCTGCCTTGTTTCCAAAGACTGAGATAGGCCCCAAAACATCTTGCTTCCAGCTCTTTGGGAAGCTAAGAAGCAACTCGCTTTGCACAGTGCTCTTACAGCCTACCGGGAACATCTCTTCCAAATGCCTGTGAAACGCACTTTCTTTGCAGGCCTGATCTGGCTGAAGTAGAACTTCTGCTCTGGGTGTTCTACATTGCCCTAGAGATTCAAGGCACAAAGCCCTGCTTTGTTTCCAAAGGGGAAGATAAGCCCCAAAGCATCTTGCTTCCAGCTCTTTGGGAAGCTAAGAAACAACTCACTCTGCACAGTGCTCTTACAGCCTACCGGGAACATCTCTTCCAAAGGCCTGTGAAACGCAGTTTTTGCAGGCCTGATCTGGCTGAAGTAGAACTTCTGCTCTTGGTGTGCTACATTGCCCTAGAGCTCCAAGGCTCAAAGCCCTGCCTTGTTTCCAAAGACGGAGATAGGCCCCAAAGCATCTTGCTTCCAGCTCTTTGGGAAGCTAAGAACCAACTCGCTCTGCACAGTGCTCTTACAGCCTACCGGGAACATCTCTTCCAAAGGCCTGTGAAACGCACTTTCTTGGCAGGCCTGATCTGGCTGAAGTAGAACTTCTGCTCTGGGTGTGCTACATTGCCCTAGAGATTCAAGGCACAAAGCCCTGCCTTGTTTCCAAAGGGGAAGATAAGCCCCAAAGCATCTTGCTTCCAGCTCTTTGGGAAGCTACGAAACAACTCGCTCTGCATTGGGCTCTTAGAGCCTACCGGGAACATCTCCTAAAAATGTCTGTGAAACGCAGTTTCTTTGCAGGCCTGATCTGGCAGAAGTAGATCTCCTGCTCTGGGTCTGCTACATTGCCCTAGAGCTTCAAGGCACAAAGTGCTGAATTGTTTCCAAAGACAGAGATAGGCCCCAAAACATCTTGCTTCCAGCTCTTTGGGAAGCTAAGAAGCAACTCTCTTTGCACAGTGCTCTTACAGCCTATCGGGAACATCTCTTCCAAAGCCTGTGAAACGCACTTTCTTGGCAGGCCTGATCTGGCTGAAGTAGAACTTCTGCTCTGGGTGTGCTACATTGCCCTAGAGATTCAAGGCACAAAGCCCTGCCTTGTTTCCAAAGGGGAAGATAAGCCCCAAAGCATCTTGCTTCCAGCTCTTTGGGAAGCTATGAAACAACTCGCTCTGCACAGTGTTCTTACAGCCCATGGGGAACATCTCTTACAAAGTCATGGTGAATGCAGTTTCTTGGCAGGCCTGATCTGGCTGAAGTAGAACTTCTGCTCTGGGTGTGCTACATTGCCCTAGAGCTCCAAGGCTCAAAGCCCTGCCTTGTTTCCAAAGCTGAAGATAGGCCCCAAAGCATCTTGCTTCCAGCTCTTTGCGAAGCTAAGAAACAACTCGCTCTGCATTGGGCTCTTACAGCCTACCGGGAACATGCGTTACAAAGGGCTGTGAAACGCAGTTTCTTTGCGGGCCTGATCTGGCTGAAGTAGAACTTCTGCTGTGGGTGTGCTACATTGGCCTAGAGCTTCAAGGCACAAAGTGCTGAATTGGTTCCAAAGACAGAGATAGGCCCCAAAGCATCTTGCTTCCAGCTCTTTGGGAAGCTAAGATGCAACTCTCTTTGCACAGTGCTCTTACAGCCTACCGGGAATATCTCTTCCAAAGGCCTGTGAAACGCACTTTTATGAAGGCCCGATCTGGATGAAGTAGAACTTCTGCTGTGGGTGTGCTACATTGCCCTAGAGCTCCAAGGCTCAAAGCCCTGCCTTGTTTCCAAAGCCGGAGATAGGCCCCAAACCATCTTGCTTCCAGCTCTTTGCGAAGCTAAGAATCAACTCGCAGTGCACAGTGCTCTGACAGCCTACCGGGAACATCTCTTCCGAAGGCCTGGGAAACGCACTTTCTTTGCAGGCCTGATCTGGCTGAATTAGAACTTCTGCTCTGGGTGTGCTACATTGCCCTAGAGATTCAAGGCACAAAGCCCTGCCTTGTTTCCAAAGGGGAAGATAAGCCCCAAAGCATCTTGCTTCCAGCTCTTTGGGAAGCTAAGAAACAACTCGCTCTGCATTGGGCTCTTAGAGCCTACCGGGAACATCTCCTAGAAATGTCTGTGAAACGCAGTTTCTTGGCAGGCCTGATGTGGCTGAAGTAGAACTCCTGCTCTGGGTCTGCTACATTGCCCTAGAGCTTCAAGGCACAACGTGCTGAATATTTTAGGAAGTTCTTTGATAGGCCACGAAGCATCCTGCTTCCAGCTCTTTGCGAAGCTAAGAAACAACTCGCTCTGCATTGGGCTCTTACAGCCTACCGGGAACATGCGTTACAAAGGGCTGTGAAACGCAGTTTCTTTGCGGGTCTGATCTGGCTGAAGTAGAACTTCTGCTGTGGGTGTGCTACATTGCCCTAGAGCTTCAAGACACAAAGTGCTGAATTGTTTCCAAAGGCAGAGATAGGTCCCAAAGCATCTTGCTTCCAGCTCTTTGGGAAGCTAAGAAGCAACTCTCTTTGCACAATGCTCTTACAGCCTACCGGGAATATCTCTTCCAAAGGCCTGTGAAACGCACTTTCTTTGCAGGCCTGATCTGGCTGAAATAGAACTTCTGCTCTGGGTGTGCTACATTGCCCTAGAGATTCAAGGCACAAAGCCCTGCCTTGTTTCCAAAGGGGAAGATAAGCCCCAAAGCATCTTGCTTCCAGCTCTTTGGGAAGCTAAGAAACCACTCGCTCTGCATTGGGCTCTTGGAGCCTACCGGGAACATCTCCTAGAAATGTCTGTGAAACGCAGTTTCTTGGCAGGCCTGATGTGGCTGAAGTAGAACTCCTGCTCTGGGTCTGCTACATTGCCCTAGAGCTTCAAGGCACAACGTGCTGAATATTTTAGGAAGTTCTTTGATAGGCCACGAAGCATCTTGCTTCCAGCTCTATGGGAAGCTATGAAACAACTCGCTCTGCACAGTGTTCTTACAGCCCATGGGGAACTTCTCTTACAAAGTCATGGTGAATGCAGTTTCTTGGCAGGCCTGATCTGGCTGAAGTAGAACTTCTGCTGTGGGTGTGCTACATTGCCCTAGAGCTTCAAGGCACAAAGTGCTGAATTGTTTCCAAAGACAGAGATAGTCCCCAAAGCATCTTGCTTCCAGCTCTTTGGGAAGCTAAGAAGCAACTCTCTTTGCACAGTGCTCTTACAGCCTACCGGGAACATCTCTTCCAAAGGCCTGTGAAACGCACTTTTGTGAAGGCCCGATCTGGATGAAGTAGAACTTCTGCTGTGGGTGTGCTACATTGCCCTAGAGCTCCAAGGCTCAAAGCCCTGCCTTGTTTCCAAAGCCGGAGATAGGCCCCAAACCATCTTGCTTGCAACTCTTTTCGATGCTAAGAATCAACTCGCAGTGCACAGTGCTCTGACAGCCTACCGGGAACATCTCTTCCAAAGGCCTGTGAAACGCACTTTCTTTGCAGGCCTGATCTGGCTGAAATAGAACTTCTGCTCTGGGTGTGCTACATTGCCCTAGAGATTCAAGGCACAAAACCTGCCTTGTTTCCAAAGGGGAAGATAAGCCCCAAAGCATCTTGCTTCCAGCTCTTTGGGAAGCTAAGAAACAACTCGCTCTGCATTGGGCTCCTAGAGCCTACCGGGAACATCTCCTAGAAATGTCTGTGAAACGCAGTTTCTTGGCAGGCCTGATGTGGCTGAAGTAGAACTCCTGCTCTGGGTCTGCTACATTGCCCTAGAGCTTCAAGGCACAACGTGCTGAATATTTTAGGAAGTTCTTTGATAGGCCATGAAGCATCTTGCTTCCAGCTCTATGGGAAGCTATGAAACAACTCGCTCTGCACAGTGTTCTTACAGCCCATGGGGAACTTCTCTTACAAAGTCATGGTGAATGCAGTTTCTTGGCAGGCCTGATCTGGCTGAAGTAGAACTTCTGCTGTGGGTGTGCTACATTGCCCTAGAGCTTCAAGGCACAAAGTGCTGAATTGTTTCCAAAGACAGAGATAGTCCCCAAAGCATCTTGCTTCCAGCTCTTTGGGAAGCTAAGAAGCAACTCTCTTTGCACAATGCTCTTACAGCCTACCGGGAACATCTCTTCCAAAGGCCTGTGAAACGCACTTTCTTGGCAGGCCTGATCTGGCTGAAGTAGAACTGCTCTGGGTGTGCTACATTGCCCTAGAGATTCAAGGCACAAAGCCTGCCTTGTTTCCAAAGGGGAAGATAAGCCCCAAAGCATCTTGCTTCCAGCTCTTTGGGAAGCTAAGAAACAACTCGCTCTGCATTGGGCCCTTACAGCCTACCGGGAACATCCCTTACAAAGGGCTGTGAAACGCAGTTTCTTTGCGGGCCTGATCTGGCTGAAGTAGAACTTCTGCTGTGGGTGTGCTACATTGCCCTAGAGCTTCAAGGCACAAAGTGCTGAATTGTTTCCAAAGAAAGAGATAGGCCCCAAAGCATCTTGCTTCCAGCTCTTTGGGAAGCTAAGAAACAACTCACTCTGCACAGTGCTCTGACAGCCTACCGGGAACATCTATTCCAAAGGCCTGTGAAACGCAGTTTCATTGCAGGTTCGATCGGGCTGAAGTAGAACTTCTGCTCTTGGTGTGCTACATTGCCCGAGAGCTCCAAGACTCAAAGCCCTGCCTTGTTTCCAAAGACGGAGATAGGCCCCAAAGCATCTTGCTTACAGCTCTTTGGGAAGCTAAGAACCAACTCTCTTTGCACAATGCTCTTACAGCCTACCGGGAACATCTCTTCCGAAGGCCTGTGAAACGCACTTTCTTGGCAGGCCTGATCTGGCTGAAGTAGAACTTCTGCTCTGGGTGTGCTACATTGCCCTAGAGATTCAAGGCACAAAGCCCTGCCTTGTTTCCAAAGGGGAAGATAAGCCCCAAAGCATCTTGCTTCCAGCTCTTTGGGAAGCTACGAAACCACTCGCTCTGCATTGGACTCTTAGAGCCTACCCGGAACATCTCCTAAAAATGTCTGTGAAACGCAGTTTCTTTGCAGGCCTGATCTGGCAGAAGTAGATCTCCTGCTCTGGGTCTTCCACATTGCCCTAGAGCTTCAAGGCACAAAGTGCTGAATTGTTTCCAAAGACTGAGATAGGCCCCAAAACATCTTGCTTCCAGCTCTTTGGGAAGCTAAGAAGCAACTCTCTTTGCACAGTCCTCTTACAGCCTATCGGGAACATCTCTTCCAAAGGCCTGTGAAACGCACTTTCTTGGCAGGCCTGATCTGGCTGAAGTAGAACTTCTGCTCTGGCTGTGCTATATTGCCCTAGAGATTCAAGGCACAAAGTGCTGAATTGTTTAGAAACTTCTCAGATAGGCACCAATGCATCTTGCTTTCAGCTCTTTGGGAAGCTAAGAAACAACTCGCTCGGCACAGTTCTCTTACTGCCTATCGGGAACATCTCTTACAAAGGCCTGTGAAACGCAGTTTCTTTGCAGGCCTGATCTGGCTGAAGTAGAACTTCTGCACTGGGTGTGCTACGTTGCCCTTGAGCTTCAAGGCACAAAGTGCTGAATTGTTTCCAAAGGCGGAGATAGGCCCCAAAGCGTCTTGCTTCCAGCTCTTTGGGAAGCTAAGAAACAACTCGCTCTGCACAGTGCTCTTACAGCCTACTGCGAACATCTCTTACAAAGGCCTGTGAAACGCAGTTTCTCTGCAGGCCTGACCTGGCTGAAGTAGAACTTCTGCTGTGGGTGTGCTACATTGCTCTAGAGCTTCAAGGCTGAAAGCCCTGCCTTGTTTCCAAAGGGAAAGATACGCCAAAAAGCATATTGCTTCCAGTTCTTTGGGAAGCTAAGAAACAAATCGCTCTGCACAGTGTTCTTACAGCCTACTGGGAACATCTCTTACAAAGGCCTGTGAAACGCAGTTTCTTTGCAGGCCTGATATGGGTGAAGTAGAACTCCTGCTCTGGGTATGCTACATTGCCCTAGAGCTTCAAGGCGCAAAGCCCTGCCTTGTTCCCAAGGGGGCGATAGGCCCCAAATCATCTTGCATCCAGATCTTTGGGAAGCTAAGAACCAACTCGCTCTGCACAGTGCTCTTACAGGCCACTTGGAACATCTCTTACAAAGCCATGGGAAACGCATTTTCTTCGCTGCCCTGATCTGGCTGACGTTGAACTTCTGCTCTGCCGTGCGCTATATTGCCCTAGAGATTCAAGGCACAAAGTGCTGAATTGTTTAGAAAGTTCTCAGATAGGCACCAAAGCATCTTGCTTCCAGCTCTTTGGGAAGCTAAGAAACAACTCACTCTGCACAGTTCTCTTACAGCCTATCGTGAACATCTCTTACAAAGGCCTGTGAAGCGCAGTTTCTTTGCAGGCCTGATCTGGGTGAAGTAGAACTCCTGCTCTGGGTATGCTACATTGCCCTAGAGCTTCAAGGCGCAAAGCCCTGCCTTGTTTCCAAAGGGGGCGATAGGCCCCAAATCATCTTGCATCCATCTCTTTGGGAAGCTAAGAAACAACTCGCTCTGCACAGTGCTCTTACAGCCTACCGGGAACATCTCTTACAAAGGCCTGTGAAACGCAATTTCATTCTAGGCCTCCTGTGGCTGAAGTAGAACTTCTGCTCTGGGTGTGCAACATTGCCCTAGAGCTTCAAGACTCAAAGCCCTACCTTGTTTCCAAAGGGGAAGATAGTCCCCAAAGCATCTTGCTTCCAGCTCATTGGGAAGCTAAGAAACAACTCAGTCTGCACAGTGCTCTTACAGACAACTGGGAACATCTCTTACAAAGGCCTGTGAAACGCAGTTGCCTGGCAGGCCTGTTCTGGCTGAAGTAGAACTTCTGCTGTGGGTGTGCAACATTGCTCTAGAGCTTCAAGGCTGAAAGCCCTGCCTTGTTTCCAAAGGGAAAGATACGCCAAAAAGCATATTGCTTCCAGTTCTTTGGGAAGCTAAGAAACAAATCGCTCTGCACAGAGCTCTTACAGACTACCGGGATCATCTCTTACAAAGGCCTGTGAAACGCATTTTCTTCGCTGCCCTGATCTGGCTGACGTTGAACTTCTGCTCTGCCGTGTGCTGCATTGCCCAGGAGATGCAAGGCACAAAGTCCTGCCTTGTTTGCGAAGGGGGAGATAGGCCCCAAATCATCTTGCTTCCAGCTCTTTCGGAACTAAGAAACAACTCGCTCTGCACAGTGCTCTTACAGCCTACCGGGAACATCTCTTACAAAGGCCTGTGAAACGCAATTTCATTCTAGGCCTATTCTGGCTGAAGTAGAACTTCTGCTCTGGGTCTGCTACATTGCCCTAGAGCTTCAAACTCAAAGCCCTGCCTTGTTTCCAAAGGGGAAGATAGGCCCCAAAGCATCTTGCTTCCAGCTCATTGGGAATCTAAGAAACAACTCAGTCTGCACAGTGCTCTTGCAGACAACTGGGAACATCTCTTCCAAAGGCCTGTGAAACGCAGTTTCTTGGCAGGCCTGATCTGGCTGAAGTAGAACTCCTGCTCTGGGTGTGCTACATTGCCCTAGAGCATCAAGGCACAAAAACCTGCCTTGTGTCCAAAGTGGGAGATAGATCCCAAAGCAACTTGCTTCCATGTCTTTGGGAAGCTATGAAACAACTCGCTCTGCACAGTGCTCTTACATCCTTCAGGGAAAATCTCATACAAAGGCCCGTGAAACGCAGTTTCTTTGAAGGCCTGATCTATCTGAAGTAGAACTTCTGCTCTGGGTGTGCTACATTGCCCTAGAGCTTCAATTCCCAAAGCCGTGCCTTGTTTCCAAAGGGGGAGATAGGCTCCAAAGCATCTTGCTTCCAGCTCTTTGGGAAGCTGAGAAACAACTCGCTCGGCACAGTTCTCTTACAGCCTATCGGGAACATCTCTTACAAAGGCCTGTGAAACGCAATTTCTTTGCAGGCCTGATCTGGCTGAAGTAGAACTTCTGCTCTGGCTGTGCTATATTGCCCTAGAGATTCAAGGCACAAAGTGCTGAATTGTTTAGAAACTTCTCAGATAGGCACCAATGCATCTTGCTTTCAGCTCTTTGGGAAGCTAAGAAACAACTCGCTCGGCACAGTTCTCTTACTGCCTATCGGGAACATCTCTTACAAAGGCCTGTGAAACGCAGTTTCTTTGCAGGCCTGATCTGGCTGAAGTAGAACTTCTGCACTGGGTGTGCTACGTTGCCCTTGAGATTCAAGGCACAAAGTGCTGAATTGTTTCCAAAGGCGGAGATAGGCCCCAAAGCGTCTTGCTTCCAGCTCTTTGGGAAGCTAAGAAACAACTCGCTCTGCACAGTGCTCTTACCGCCTACTGCGAACATCTCTTACAAAGGCCTGTGAAACGCAGTTTCTCTGCAGGCCTGACCTGGCTGAAGTAGAACTTCTGCTGTGGGTGTGCTACATTGCTCTAGAGCTTCAAGGCTGAAAGCCCTGCCTTGTTTCCAAAGGGAAAGATACGCCAAAAAGCATATTGCTTCCAGTTCTTTGGGAAGCTAAGAAACAAATCGCTCTGCACAGTGTTCTTACAGCCTACTGGGAACATCTCTTACAAAGGCCTGTGAAACGCAGTTTCTTTGCAGGCCTGATATGGGTGAAGTAGAACTCCTGCTCTTGGTATGCTACATTGCCCTAGAGCTTCAAGGCGCAAAGCCCTGCCTTGTTCCCAAGGGGGCGATAGGCCCCAAATCATCTTGCATCCAGATCTTTGGGAAGCTAAGAACCAACTCGCTCTGCACAGTGCTCTTACAGGCCACTTGGAACATCTCTTACAAAGCCATGGGAAACGCATTTTCTTCGCTGCCCTGATCTGGCTGACGTTGAACTTCTGCTCTGCCGTGCGCTATATTGCCCTAGAGATTCAAGGCACAAAGTGCTGAATTGTTTAGAAAGTTCTCAGATAGGCACCAAAGCATCTTGCTTCCAGCTCTTTGGGAAGCTAAGAAACAACTCACTCTGCACAGTTCTCTTACAGCCTATCGTGAACATCTCTTACAAAGGCCTGTGAAGCGCAGTTTCTTTGCAGGCCTGATCTGGGTGAAGTAGAACTCCTGCTCTGGGTATGCTACATTGCCCTAGAGCTTCAAGGCGCAAAGCCCTGCCTTGTTTCCAAAGGGGGCGATAGGCCCCAAATCATCTTGCATCCATCTCTTTGGGAAGCTAAGAAACAACTCGCTCTGCACAGTGCTCTTACAGCCTACCGGGAACATCTCTTACAAAGGCCTGTGAAACGCAATTTCATTCTAGGCCTCCTCTGGCTGAAGTAGAACTTCTGCTCTGGGTGTGCTACATTGCCCTAGAGCTTCAAGACTCAAAGCCCTGCCTTGTTTCCAAAGGGGAAGATAGTCCCCAAAGCATCTTGCTTCCAGCTCATTGGGAAGCTAAGAAACAACTCAGTCTGCACAGTGCTCTTACAGACAACTGGGAACATCTCTTCCAAAGGCCTGTGAAACGCAGTTGCCTGGCAGGCCTGTTCTGGCTGAAGTAGAACTTCTGCTGTGGGTGTGCAACATTGCTCTAGAGCTTCAAGGCTGAAAGCCCTGCCTTGTTTCCAAAGGGAAAGATACGCCAAAAAGCATATTGCTTCCAGTTCTTTGGGAAGCTAAGAAACAAATCGCTCTGCACAGTGTTCTTACAGACTACTGGGAACATCTCTTACAAAGGCCCGTGAAACGCAGTTTCTTTGAAGGCCTGATCTATCTGAAGTAGAACTTCTGCTCTGGGTGAGCTACATTGCCCTAGAGATTCAAGGCACAAAGACGTGCCTTGTTTCCAAAGGGGGAGATAGGCTCCAAAGCATCTTGCTTCCAGCTCTTTGGGAAGCTAAGAAACAACTCGCTCTGCACAGTTTTCTTACAGCCTATAGGGAACATCTCTTACAAAGGCCTGTGAAACGCAGTTCCTTTGCAGGCCTGATCTGGCTGAAGTAGAACTTCTGCACTGGGTGTGCTACGTTGCCCTTGATCTTCAAGGCACAAAGTGCTGAATTGTTTCCAAAGGCGGAGATAGGCCCCAAAGCGTCTTGCTTCCAGCTCTTTGGGAAGCTAAGAAACAACTCGCTCTGCACAGTGCTCTTACAGCCTACTGCGAACATCTCTTACAAAGGCCTGTGAAACGCAGTTTCTCTGCAGGCCTGACCTGGCTGAAGTAGAACTTCTGCTGTGGGTGTGCTACATTGCTCTAGAGCTTCAAGGCTGAAAGCCCTGCCTTGTTTCCAAAGGGAAAGATATGCCAAAAAGCATATTGCTTCCAGTTCTTTGGGAAGCTAAGAAACAAATCGCTCTGCACAGTGTTCTTACAGCCTACTGGGAACATCTCTTACAAAGGCCTGTGAAACGCAGTTTCTTTGCAGGCCTGATATGGGTGAAGTAGAACTCCTGCTCTGGGTATGCTACATTGC
This sequence comes from Equus asinus, assembly GCF_041296235.1. NCBI lineage: Eukaryota > Metazoa > Chordata > Mammalia > Perissodactyla > Equidae > Equus > Equus asinus. The sequence continues at coordinate 70,960,004 of NC_091790.1, read as the reverse complement.
CCTAGAGCTTCAAGGCGCAAAGCCCTGCCTTGTTCCCAATAGGGCGATAGGCCCCAAATCATCTTGCATCCAGCTCTTTGGGAAGCTAAGAACCAACTCGCTCTGTACAGTGCTCTTACAGGCCACTTGGAACATCTCTTACAAAGCCATGGGAAACGCATTTTCTTCGCTGCCCTGATCTGGCTGACGTTGAACTTCTGCTCTGCCATGTGCTATATTGCCCTAGAGATTCAAGGCACAAAGTGCTGAATTGTTTAGAAAGTTCTCAGATAGGCACCAAAGCATCTTGCTTCCAGCTCTTTGGGAAGCTAAGAAACAACTCACTCTGCACAGTTCTCTTACAGCCTATCGTGAACATCTCTTACAAAGGCCTGTGAAGCGCAGTTTCTTTGCAGGCCTGATCTGGGTGAAGTAGAACTCCTGCTCTGGGTATGCTACATTGCCCTAGAGCTTCAAGGCGCAAAGCCCTGCCTTGTTTCCAAAGGGGGCGATAGGCCCCAAATCATCTTGCATCCATCTCTTTGGGAAGCTAAGAAACAACTCGCTCTGCACAGTGCTCTTACAGCCTACCGGGAACATCTCTTACAAAGGCCTGTGAAACGCAATTTCATTCTAGGCCTCCTCTGGCTGAAGTAGAACTTCTGCTCAGGGTGTGCTACATTGCCCTAGAGCTTCAAGACTCAAAGCCCTGCCTTGTTTCCAAAGGGGAAGATAGTCCCCAAAGCATCTTGCTTCCAGCTCATTGGGAAGCTAAGAAACAACTCAGTCTGCACAGTGCTCTTACAGACAACTGGGAACATCTCTTCCAAAGGCCTGTGAAACGCAGTTGCCTGGCAGGCCTGTTCTGGCTGAAGTAGAACTTCTGCTGTGGGTGTGCAACATTGCTCTAGAGCTTCAAGGCTGAAAGCCCTGCCTTGTTTCCAAAGGGAAAGATACGCCAGAAAGCATATTGCTTCCAGTTCTTTGGGAAGCTAAGAAACAAATCGCTCTGCACAGTGTTCTTACAGACTACTGGGAACATCTCTTACAAAGGCCCGTGAAACGCAGTTTCTTTGAAGGCCTGATCTATCTGAAGTATAACTTCTGCTCTGGCTGTGCTATATTGCCCTAGAGATTCAAGGCACAAAGTGCTGAATTGTTTAGAAACTTCTCAGATAGGCACCAAAGCATCTTGCTTCCAGCTCTTTGGGAAGCTAAGAAACAACTCGCTCTGCACAGTGCTCTTACAGCCTACCGGGAACATCTCTTACAAAGGCCTGTGAAACGCAATTTCATTCTAGGCCTCCTCTGGCTGAAGTAGAACTTCTGCTCTGGGTCTGCTACATTGCCCTAGAGCTTCAAACTCAAAGCCCTGCCTTGTTTCCAAAGGGGAAGATAGGCCCCAAAGCATCTTGCTTCCAGCTCATTGGGAATCTAAGAAACAACTCAGTCTGCACAGTGCTCTTGCAGACAACTGGGAACATCTCTTCCAAAGGCCTGTGAAACGCAGTTTCTTGTCAGGCCTGATCTTGCTGAAGTAGAACTCCTGCTCTGGGTGTGCTACATTGCCCTAGAGCATCAAGGCACAAAAACCTGCCTTGTCTCCAAAGTGGGAGATAGCTCCCAAAGCAACTTGCTTCCATCTCTTTGGGAAGCTATGAAACAACTCGCTCTGCACAGTGCTCTTACATCCTTCAGGGAAAATCTCATACAAAGGCCCGTGAAACGCAGTTTCTTTGAAGGCCTGATCTATCTGAAGTAGAACTTCTGCTCTTGGTGTGCTACATTGCCCTAGAGCTTCAAGGCCCAAAGCCATGCCTTGTTTCCAAAGGGGGAGATAGGCTCCAAAGCATCTTGCTTCCAGCTCTTTGGGAAGCTGAGAAACAACTCGCTGTCCACAGTGCTCTTACAGCCTACCGGGAACATCTCTTACAAAGGCCTGTGAAACGCAATTTCTTTGCAGGCCTGATCTATCTGAAGTAGAACTTCTGCTCTGGGTGTGCTACGTTGCCCTTGAGCTTCAAGGCACAAAGTGCTGAATTGTTTCCATAGGTGGAGATAGGCCCCAAAGCGTCTTGCTTTCAGCTCTTTGGGAAGCTAAGAAACAACTCGCTCTGCACAGTGCTCTTACAGCCTACTGCGAACATCTCTTACAAAGGCCTGTGAAACGCAGTTTCTCTGCAGGCCTGACCTGGCTGAAGTAGAACTTCTGCTGTGGGTGTGCTACATTGCTCTAGAGCTTCAAGGCTGAAAGCCCTGCCTTGTTTCCAAAGGGAAAGATACGCCAAAAAGCATATTGCTTCCAGTTCTTTGGGAAGCTAAGAAACAAATCGCTCTGCACAGTGTTCTTACAGCTCACTGGGAACATCTCTTACAAAGGCCTGTGAAACGCAGTTTCTTTGCAGGCCTGATATGGGTGAAGTAGAACTCCTGCTCTGGGTATGCTACATTGCCCTAGAGCTTCAAGGCGCAAAGCCCTGCCTTGTTCCCAAAGGGGGCGATAGGCCCCAAATCATCTTGCATCCAGCTCTTTGGGAAGCTAAGAACCAACTCGCTCTGCACAGTGCTCTCACAGGCTACCTGGAACATCTCTTACAAAGGCTTGTCAAACGCATTTTCTTCGCTGCCCTGATCTGGCTGACGTTGAACTTCTGCTCTGCCGTGTGCTATATTGCCCTACAGATTCAAGGCACAAAGTGCTGAATTGTTTAAAAAGTTCTCTGATAGGCACCAAAGCATCTTGCTTCCAGCTCTTTGGGAAGCTAAGAAACAACTCACTCTGCACAGTTCTCTTACAGCCTATCGTGAACATCTCTTACAAAGGCCTGTGAAACGCAGTTTCTTTGCAGGCCTGATCTGGGTGAAGTAGAACTCCTGCTCTGGGTATGCTACATTGCCCTAGAGCTTCAAGGCGCAAAGGCCTGCCTTGTTTCCAAAGGGGGCGATACGCCCCAAATCATCTTGCATCCAGCTCTTTGGGAAGCTAATAAACAACTCGCTCTGCACAGTGCTCTTACAGCCTACTGCGAACATCTCTTACAAAGGCCTGTGAAACGCAGCTTCTCTGCAGGTCTGACCTGGCTGAAGTAGAACTTCTGCTGTGGGTGTGCTGCATTGCTCTAGAGCTTCAAGGCTGAAAGCCCTGCCTTGTTTCCAAAGGGAAAGATACGCCAAAAAGCATATTGCTTCCAGTTCTTTGGGAAGCTAAGAAACAAATCGCTCTGCACAGTGTTCTTACAGCCTACTGGGAACATCTCTTACAAAGGCCTGTGAAACGCAGTTTCTTTGCAGGCCTGATATGGGTGAAGTAGAACTCCTGCTCTGGGTATGCTACATTGCCCTAGAGCTTCAAACTCAAAGCCCTGCCTTGTTTCCAAAGGGGAAGATAGGCCCCAAAGCATCTTGCTTCCAGCTCATTGGGAATCTAAGAAACAACTCAGTCTGCACAGTGCTCTTGCAGACAACTGGGAACATCTCTTCCAAAGGCCTGTGAAACGCAGTTTCTTGGCAGGCCTGATCTGGCTGAAGTAGAACTCCTGCTCTGGGTGTGCTACATTGCCCTAGAGCATCAAGGCACAAAAACCTGCCTTGTCTCCAAAGTGGGAGATAGATCCCAAAGCAACTTGCTTCCATCTCTTTGGGAAGCTATGAAACAACTGGCTCTGCACAGTGCTCTTACATCCTTCAGGGAAAATCTCATACAAAGGCCCGTGAAACGCAGTTTCTTTGAAGGCCTGATCTATCTGAAGTAGAACTTCTGCTCTGGGTGTGCTACATTGCCCTAGAGCTTCAAGGCCCAAAGCCGTGCCTTGTTTCCAAAGGGGGAGATAGGCTCCAAAGCATCTTGCTTCCAGCTCTTTGGGAAGCTGAGAAACAACTCGCTGTCCACAGTGCTCTTACAGCCTACCGGGAACATCTCTTACAAAGGCCTGTGAAACGCAATTTCTTTGCAGGCCTGATCTGGCTGAAGTATAACTTCTGCTCTGGCTGTGCTATATTGCCCTAGAGATTCAAGGCACAAAGTGCTGAATTGTTTAGAAACTTCTCAGATAGGCACCAAAGCATCTTGCTTCCAGCTCTTTGGGAAGCTAAGAAACAACTCGCTCTGCACAGTGCTCTTACAGCCTACCGGGAACATCTCTTACAAAGGCCTGTGAAACGCAATTTCATTCTAGGCCTCCTCTGGCTGAAGTAGAACTTCTGCTCTGGGTCTGCTACATTGCCCTAGAGCTTCAAACTCAAAGCCCTGCCTTGTTTCCAAAGGGGAAGATAGGCCCCAAAGCATCTTGCTTCCAGCTCATTGGGATCTAAGAAACAACTCCGTCTGCACAGTGCTCTTGCAGACAACTGGGAACATCTCTTCCAAAGGCCTGTGAAACGCAGTTTCTTGTCAGGCCTGATCTTGCTGAAGTAGAACTCCTGCTCTGGGTGTGCTACATTGCCCTAGAGCATCAAGGCACAAAAACCTGCCTTGTCTCCAAAGTGGGAGATAGCTCCCAAAGCAACTTGCTTCCATCTCTTTGGGAAGCTATGAAACAACTCGCTCTGCACAGTGCTCTTACATCCTTCAGGGAAAATCTCATACAAAGGCCCGTGAAACGCAGTTTCTTTGAAGGCCTGATCTATCTGAAGTAGAACTTCTGCTCTGGGTGTGCTACATTGCCCTAGAGCTTCAAGGCCCAAAGCCATGCCTTGTTTCCAAAGGGGGAGATAGGCTCCAAAGCATCTTGCTTCCAGCTCTTTGGGAAGCTGAGAAACAACTCGCTGTCCACAGTGCTCTTACAGCCTACCGGGAACATCTCTTACAAAGGCCTGTGAAACGCAATTTCTTTGCAGGCCTGATCTATCTGAAGTAGAACTTCTGCTCTGGGTGTGCTACGTTGCCCTTGAGCTTCAAGGCACAAAGTGCTGAATTGTTTCCATAGGTGGAGATAGGCCCCAAAGCGTCTTGCTTTCAGCTCTTTGGGAAGCTAAGAAACAACTCGCTCTGCACAGTGCTCTTACAGCCTACTGCGAACATCTCTTACAAAGGCCTGTGAAACGCAGTTTCTCTGCAGGCCTGACCTGGCTGAAGTAGAACTTCTGCTGTGGGTGTGCTACATTGCCCTAGAGCTGCAAGGCTGAAAGCCCTGCCTTGTTTCCAAAGGGAAAGATACGCCAAAAAGCATATTGCTTCCAGTTCTTTGGGAAGCTAAGAAACAAATCGCTCTGCACAGTGTTCTTACAGCTCACTGGGAACATCTCTTACAAAGGCCTGTGAAACGCAGTTTCTTTGCAGGCCTGATATGGGTGAAGTAGAACTCCTGCTCTGGGTATGCTACATTGCCCTAGAGCTTCAAGGCGCAAAGCCCTGCCTTGTTCCCAAAGGGGGCGATAGGCCCCAAATCATCTTGCATCCAGCTCTTTGGGAAGCTAAGAACCAACTCGCTCTGCACAGTGCTCTCACAGGCTACCTGGAACATCTCTTAGAAAGGCTTGTGAAACGCATTTTCTTCGCTGCCCTGATCTGGCTGACGTTGAACTTCTGCTCTGCCGTGTGCTATATTGCCCTACAGATTCAAGGCACAAAGTGCTGAATTGTTTAAAAAGTTCTCTGATAGGCACCAAAGCATCTTGCTTCCAGCTCTTTGGGAAGCTAAGAAACAACTCACTCTGCACAGTTCTCTTACAGCCTATCGTGAACATCTCTTACAAAGGCCTGTGAAACGCAGTTTCTTTGCAGGCCTGATCTGGGTGAAGTAGAACTCCTGCTCTGGGTATGCTACATTGCCCTAGAGCTTCAAACTCAAAGCCCTGCCTTGTTTCCAAAGGGGAAGATAGGCCCCAAAGCATCTTGCTTCCAGCTCATTGGGAATGTAAGAAACAACTCCGTCTGCACAGTGCTCTTGCAGACAACTGGGAACATCTCTTCCAAAGGCCTGTGAAACGCAGTTTCTTGTCAGGCCTGATCTTGCTGAAGTAGAACTCCTGCTCTGGGTGTGCTACATTGCCCTAGAGCATCAAGGCACAAAAACCTGCCTTGTCTCCAAAGTGGGAGATAGCTCCCAAAGCAACTTGCTTCCATCTCTTTGGGAAGCTATGAAACAACTCGCTCTGCACAGTGCTCTTACATCCTTCAGGGAAAATCTCATACAAAGGCCCGTGAAACGCAGTTTCTTTGAAGGCCTGATCTATCTGAAGTAGAACTTCTGCTCTTGGTGTGCTACATTGCCCTAGAGCTTCAAGGCCCAAAGCCATGCCTTGTTTCCAAAGGGGGAGATAGGCTCCAAAGCATCTTGCTTCCAGCTCTTTGGGAAGCTGAGAAACAACTCGCTGTCCACAGTGCTCTTACAGCCTACCGGGAACATCTCTTACAAAGGCCTGTGAAACGCAATTTCTTTGCAGGCCTGATCTATCTGAAGTAGAACTTCTGCTCTGGGTGTGCTACGTTGCCCTTGAGCTTCAAGGCACAAAGTGCTGAATTGTTTCCATAGGTGGAGATAGGCCCCAAAGCGTCTTGCTTTCAGCTCTTTGGGAAGCTAAGAAACAACTCGCTCTGCACAGTGCTCTTACAGCCTACTGCGAACATCTCTTACAAAGGCCTGTGAAACGCAGTTTCTCTGCAGGCCTGACCTGGCTGAAGTAGAACTTCTGCTGTGGGTGTGCTACATTGCTCTAGAGCTTCAAGGCTGAAAGCCCTGCCTTGTTTCCAAAGGGAAAGATACGCCAAAAAGCATATTGCTTCCAGTTCTTTGGGAAGCTAAGAAACAAATCGCTCTGCACAGTGTTCTTACAGCTCACTGGGAACATCTCTTACAAAGGCCTGTGAAACGCAGTTTCTTTGCAGGCCTGATATGGGTGAAGTAGAACTCCTGCTCTGGGTATGCTACATTGCCCTAGAGCTTCAAGGCGCAAAGCCCTGCCTTGTTCCCAAAGGGGGCGATAGGCCCCAAATCATCTTGCATCCAGCTCTTTGGGAAGCTAAGAACCAACTCGCTCTGCACAGTGCTCTCACAGGCTACCTGGAACATCTCTTACAAAGGCTTGTCAAACGCATTTTCTTCGCTGCCCTGATCTGGCTGACGTTGAACTTCTGCTCTGCCGTGTGCTATATTGCCCTACAGATTCAAGGCACAAAGTGCTGAATTGTTTAAAAAGTTCTCTGATAGGCACCAAAGCATCTTGCTTCCAGCTCTTTGTTAAGCTAAGAAACAACTCACTCTGCACAGTTCTCTTACAGCCTATCGTGAACATCTCTTACAAAGGCCTGTGAAACGCAGTTTCTTTGCAGGCCTGATCTGGGTGAAGTAGAACTCCTGCTCTGGGTATGCTACATTGCCCTAGAGCTTCAAGGCGCAAAGGCCTGCCTTGTTTCCAAAGGGGGCGATACGCCCCAAATCATCTTGCATCCAGCTCTTTGGGAAGCTAAAAAAAAACTCGCTCTGCACAGTGCTCTTACAGCCTACTGCGAACATCTCTTACAAAGGCCTGTGAAACGCAGCTTCTCTGCAGGTCTGACCTGGCTGAAGTAGAACTTCTGCTGTGGGTGTGCTGCATTGCTCTAGAGCTTCAAGGCTGAAAGCCCTGCCTTGTTTCCAAAGGGAAAGATACGCCAAAAAGCATATTGCTTCCAGTTCTTTGGGAAGCTAAGAAACAAATCGCTCTGCACACTGTTCTTACAGCCTACTGGGAACATCTCTTACAAAGGCCTGTGAAACGCAGTTTCTTTGCAGGCCTGATATGGGTGAAGTAGAACTCCTGCTCTGGGTATGCTACATTGCCCTAGAGCTTCAAACTCAAAGCCCTGCCTTGTTTCCAAAGGGGAAGATAGGCCCCAAAGCATCTTGCTTCCAGCTCATTGGGAATCTAAGAAACAACTCAGTCTGCACAGTGCTCTTGCAGACAACTGGGAACATCTCTTCCAAAGGCCTGTGAAACGCAGTTTCTTGGCAGGCCTGATCTGGCTGAAGTAGAACTCCTGCTCTGGGTGTGCTACATTGCCCTAGAGCATCAAGGCACAAAAACCTGCCTTGTCTCCAAAGTGGGAGATAGATCCCAAAGCAACTTGCTTCCATCTCTTTGGGAAGCTATGAAACAACTCGCTCTGCACAGTGCTCTTACATCCTTCAGGGAAAATCTCATACAAAGGCCCGTGAAACGCAGTTTCTTTGAAGGCCTGATCTATCTGAAGTAGAACTTCTGCTCTGGGTGTGCTACATTGCCCTAGAGCTTCAAGGCCCAAAGCCGTGCCTTGTTTCCAAAGGGGGAGATAGGCTCCAAAGCATCTTGCTTCCAGCTCTTTGGGAAGCTGAGAAACAACTCGCTGTCCACAGTGCTCTTACAGCCTACCGGGAACATCTCTTACAAAGGCCTGTGAAACGCAATTTCTTTGCAGGCCTGATCTGGCTGAAGTATAACTTCTGCTCTGGCTGTGCTATATTGCCCTAGAGATTCAAGGCACAAAGTGCTGAATTGTTTAGAAACTTCTCAGATAGGCACCAAAGCATCTTGCTTCCAGGTCTTTGGGAAGCTAAGAAACAACTCGCTCTGCACAGTGCTCTTACAGCCTACCGGGAACATCTCTTACAAAGGCCTGTGAAACGCAATTTCATTCTAGGCCTCCTCTGGCTGAAGTAGAACTTCTGCTCTGGGTCTGCTACATTGCCCTAGAGCTTCAAACTCAAAGCCCTGCCTTGTTTCCAAAGGGGAAGATAGGCCCCAAAGCATCTTGCTTCCAGCTCATTGGGAATCTAAGAAACAACTCCGTCTGCACAGTGCTCTTGCAGACAACTGGGAACATCTCTTCCAAAGGCCTGTGAAACGCAGTTTCTTGGCAGGCCTGATCTGGCTGAAGTAGAACTTCTGCTGTGGGTGTGCAACATTGCTCTAGAGCTTCAAGGCTGAAAGCCCTGCCTTGTTTCCAAAGGGAAAGATACGCCAAAATGCATATTGCTTCCAGTTCTTTGGGAAGCTAAGAAACAAATCGCTCTGCACAGTGTTCTTACAGACTACTGGGAACATCTCTTACAAAGGCCCGTGAAACGCAGTTTCTTTGAAGGCCTGATCTATCTGAAGTATAACTTCTGCTCTGGGTGTTCTACATTGCCCTAGAGATTCAAGGCACAAAGACGTGCCTTGTTTCCAAAGGGGGAGATAGGCTCCAAAGCATCTTGCTTCCAGCTCTTTGGGAAGCTAAGAAACAACTCGCTCTGCACAGTTTTCTTACAGCCTATAGAACATCTCTTACAAAGGCCTGTGAAACGCAGTTTCTTTGCAGGCCTGATCTGGCTGAAGTAGTTCTTCTGCTCTGGGTGTGCTACGTTGCCATTGAGCTTCAGGGCACAAAGTGCTGAATTGTTTCCAAAGGCAGAGATAGGCCCCAAAGCGTCTTGCTTCCAGCTCTTAGGGAAGCTAAGAAACAACTCGCTCTGCACAGAGCTCTTACAGACTACCGGGATCATCTCTTACAAAGGCCTGTGAAACGAATTTTCTTCGCTGCCCTGATCTGGCTGACGTTGAACTTCTGCTCTGCCGTGTGCTGCATTGCCCAGGAGATGCAAGGCACAAAGTCCTGCCTTGTTTGCGAAGGGGGAGATAGGCCCCAAAGCATCTTGCTTCCAGCTCTTTCGGAAGCTAAGAAACAACTCGCTCTGCACAGTGCTCTTACAGCCTACCGGGAACATCTCTTACAAAGGCCTGTGAAACGCAATTTCATTCTAGGCCTCCTCTGGCTGAAGTAGAACTTCTGCTCTGGGTCTGCTACATTGCCCTAGAGCTTCAAGACTCAAAGCCCTGCCTTGTTTCCAAAGGGGAAGATAGTCCCCAAAGCATCTTGCTTACAGCTCATTGGGAAGCTAAGAAACAACTCAGTCTGCACAGTGCTCTTACAGACAACTGGGAACATCTCTTCCAAAGGCCTGTGAAACGCAGTTTCTTGGCAGGCCTGATCTGGCTGAAGTAGAACTTCTGCTGTGGGTGTGCAACATTGCTCTAGAGCTTCAAGGCTGAAAGCCCTGCCTTGTTTCCAAAGGGAAAGATACGCCAAAAAGCATATTGCTTCCAGTTCTTTGGGAAGCTAAGAAACAAATCGCTCTGCACAGTGTTCTTACAGACTACTGGGAACATCTCTTACAAAGGCCCGTGAAACGCAGTTTCTTTGAAGGCCTGATCTATCTGAAGTAGAACTTCTGCTCTGGGTGTGCTACATTGCCCTAGAGATTCAAGGCACAAAGCCGTGCCTTGTTTCCAAAGGGGGAGATAGGCTCCAAAGCATCTTGCTTCCAGCTCTTTGGGAAGCTAAGAAACAACTTGCTCTGCACAGTTTTCTTACAGCCTATAGGGAACATCTCTTACAAAGGACTGTGAAACGCAGTTTCTTTGCAGGCCTGATCTGGCTGAAGTAGTTCTTCTGCACTGGGTGTGCTACGTTGCCCTTGAGCTTCAAGGCACAAAGTGCTGAATTGTTTCCAAAGGCGGAGATAGGCCCCAAAGCGTCTTGCTTCCAGCTCTTTGGGAAGCTAAGAAACAACTCGCTCTGCACAGTGCTCTTACAGCCTACTGCGAACTTCTCTTACAAAGGCCTGTGAAACGCAGTTTCTCTGCAGGTCTGACCTGGCTGAAGTAGAACTTCTGCTGTGGGTGTGCTACATTGCTCTAGAGCTTCAAGGCTGAAAGCCCTGCCTTGTTTCCAAAGGGAAAGATACGCCAAAAAGCATATTGCTTCCAGTTCTTTGGGAAGCTAAGAAACAAATCGCTCTGCACAGTGTTCTTACAGCTCACTGGGAACATCTCTTACAAAGGCCTGTGAAACGCAGTTTCTTTGCAGGCCTGATATGGGTGAAGTAGAACTCCTGCTCTGGGTATGCTACATTGCCCTAGAGCTTCAAGGCGCAAAGCCCTGCCTTGTTCCCAAAGGGGGCGATAGGCCCCAAATCATCTTGCATCCAGCTCTTTGGGAAGCTAAGAACCAACTCGCTCTGCACAGTGCTCTCACAGGCTACCTGGAACATCTCTTACAAAGGCTTGTCAAACGCATTTTCTTCGCTGCCCTGATCTGGCTGACGTTGAACTTCTGCTCTGCCGTGTGCTATATTGCCCTACAGATTCAAGGCACAAAGTGCTGAATTGTTTAAAAAGTTCTCAGATAGGCACCAAAGCATCTTGCTTCCAGCTCTTTGGGAAGCTAATAAACAACTCGCTCTGCACAGTTCTCTTACAGCCAATCGTGAACAACTCTTACAAAGGCCTGTGAAACGCAATTTCATTCTAGGCCTCCTCTGGCTGAAGTAGAACTTCTGCTCTGGGTGTGCTACATTGCCCTATAGCTTCAAGACTCAAAGCCCTGCCTTGTTTCCAAAGGGGAAGATAGTCCCCAAAGCATCTTGCTTACAGCTCATTGGGAAGCTAAGAAACAACTCAGTCTGCACAGTGCTCTTACAGACAACTGGGAACATCTCTTCCAAAGGCCTGTGAAACGCAGTTTCTTGGCAGGCCTGATCTGGCTGAAGTAGAACTTCTGCTGTGGGTGTGCAACATTGCTCTAGAGCTTCAAGGCTGAAATCCCTGCCTTGTTTCCAAAGGGAAAGATACGCCAAAAAGCATATTGCTTCCAGTTCTTTGGGAAGCTAAGAAACAAATCGCTCTGCACAGTGTTCTTACAGACTACTGGGAACATCTCTTACAAAGGCCCGTGAAACGCAGTTTCTTTGAAGGCCTGATCTATCTGAAGTAGAACTTCTGCTCTGGGTGTGCTACATTGCCCTAGAGATTCAAGGCCCAAAGACGTGCCTTGTTTCCAAAGGGGGAGATAGGCTCCAAAGCATCTTGCTTCCAGCTCTTTGGGAAGCTAAGAAACAACTCGCTCTGCACAGTTTTCTTACAGCCTATAGGGAACATCTCTAACAAAGGCCTGTGAAACGCAGTTTCTTTGCAGGCCTGATCTGGCTGAAGTAGTTCTTCTGCACTGGGTGTGCTACGTTGCCCTTGAGCTTCAAGGCACAAAGTGCTGAATTGTTTCCAAAGGCGGAGATAGGCCCCAAAGCGTCTTGCTTCCAGCTCTTTGGGAAGCTAAGAAACAACTCTCTCTGCACAGTGCTCTTACAGCCTACTGCGAACATCTCTTACAAAGGCCTGTGAAACGCAGCTTCTCTGCAGGTCTGACCTGGCTGAAGTAGAACTTCTGCTGTGGGTGTGCTACATTGCTCTAGAGCTTCAAGGCTGAAAGCCCTGCCTTGTTTCCAAAGGGAAAGATACGCCAAAAAGCATATTGCTTCCAGTTCTTTGGGAAGCTAAGAAACAAATCGCTCTGCACAGTGTTCTTACAGCCTACTGGGAACATCTCTTACAAAGGCCTGTGAAACGCAGTTTCTTTGCAGGCCTCCTCTGGCTGAAGTAGAAGTTCTGCTCTGGGTCTGCTACATTGCCCTAGAGCTTCAAACTCAAAGCCCTGCCTTGTTTCCAAAGGGGAAGATAGGCCCCAAAGCATCTTGCTTCCAGCTCATTGGGAATCTAAGAAACAACTCAGTCTGCACAGTGCTCTTGCAGACAACTGGGAACATCTCTTCCAAAGGCCTGTGAAACGCAGTTTCTTGGCAGGCCTGATCTGGCTGAAGTAGAACTCCTGCTCTGGGTGTGCTACATTGCCCTAGAGCATCAAGGCACAAAAACCTGCCTTGTCTCCAAAGTGGGAGATAGATCCCAAAGCAACTTGCTTCCATCTCTTTGGGAAGCTATGAAACAACTCGCTCTGCACAGTGCTCTTACATCCTTCAGGGAAAATCTCATACAAAGGCCCGTGAAACGCAGTTTCTTTGAAGGCCTGATCTATCTGAAGTAGAACTTCTGCTCTGGGTGTGCTACATTGCCCTAGAGCTTCAAGGCCCAAAGCCGTGCCTTGTTTCCAAAGGGGGAGATAGGCTCCAAAGCATCTTGCTTCCAGCTCTTTGGGAAGCTGAGAAACAACTCGCTGTCCACAGTGCTCTTACAGCCTACCGGGAACATCTCTTACAAAGGCCTGTGAAACGCAATTTCTTTGCAGGCCTGATCTGGCTGAAGTATAACTTCTGCTCTGGCTGTGCTATATTGCCCTAGAGATTCAAGGCACAAAGTGCTGAATTGTTTAGAAACTTCTCAGATAGGCACCAAAGCATCTTGCTTCCAGCTCTTTGGGAAGCTAAGAAACAACTCGCTCTGCACAGTGCTCTTACAGCCTACCGGGAACATCTCTTACAAAGGCCTGTGAAACGCAATTTCATTCTAGGCCTCCTCTGGCTGAAGTAGAACTTCTGCTCTGGGTCTGCTACATTGCCCTAGAGCTTCAAACTCAAAGCCCTGCCTTGTTTCCAAAGGGGAAGATAGGCCCCAAAGCATCTTGCTTCCAGCTCATTGGGATCTAAGAAACAACTCCGTCTGCACAGTGCTCTTGCAGACAACTGGGAACATCTCTTCCAAAGGCCTGTGAAACGCAGTTTCTTGTCAGGCCTGATCTTGCTGAAGTAGAACTCCTGCTCTGGGTGTGCTACATTGCCCTAGAGCATCAAGGCACAAAAACCTGCCTTGTCTCCAAAGTGGGAGATAGCTCCCAAAGCAACTTGCTTCCATCTCTTTGGGAAGCTATGAAACAACTCGCTCTGCACAGTGCTCTTACATCCTTCAGGGAAAATCTCATACAAAGGCCCGTGAAACGCAGTTTCTTTGAAGGCCTGATCTATCTGAAGTAGAACTTCTGCTCTGGGTGTGCTACATTGCCCTAGAGCTTCAAGGCCCAAAGCCATGCCTTGTTTCCAAAGGGGGAGATAGGCTCCAAAGCATCTTGCTTCCAGCTCTTTGGGAAGCTGAGAAACAACTCGCTGTCCACAGTGCTCTTACAGCCTACCGGGAACATCTCTTACAAAGGCCTGTGAAACGCAATTTCTTTGCAGGCCTGATCTATCTGAAGTAGAACTTCTGCTCTGGGTGTGCTACGTTGCCCTTGAGCTTCAAGGCACAAAGTGCTGAATTGTTTCCATAGGTGGAGATAGGCCCCAAAGCGTCTTGCTTTCAGCTCTTTGGGAAGCTAAGAAACAACTCGCTCTGCACAGTGCTCTTACAGCCTACTGCGAACATCTCTTACAAAGGCCTGTGAAACGCAGTTTCTCTGCAGGCCTGACCTGGCTGAAGTAGAACTTCTGCTGTGGGTGTGCTACATTGCCCTAGAGCTGCAAGGCTGAAAGCCCTGCCTTGTTTCCAAAGGGAAAGATACGCCAAAAAGCATATTGCTTCCAGTTCTTTGGGAAGCTAAGAAACAAATCGCTCTGCACAGTGTTCTTACAGCTCACTGGGAACATCTCTTACAAAGGCCTGTGAAACGCAGTTTCTTTGCAGGCCTGATATGGGTGAAGTAGAACTCCTGCTCTGGGTATGCTACATTGCCCTAGAGCTTCAAGGCGCAAAGCCCTGCCTTGTTCCCAAAGGGGGCGATAGGCCCCAAATCATCTTGCATCCAGCTCTTTGGGAAGCTAAGAACCAACTCGCTCTGCACAGTGCTCTCACAGGCTACCTGGAACATCTCTTAGAAAGGCTTGTGAAACGCATTTTCTTCGCTGCCCTGATCTGGCTGACGTTGAACTTCTGCTCTGCCGTGTGCTATATTGCCCTACAGATTCAAGGCACAAAGTGCTGAATTGTTTAAAAAGTTCTCTGATAGGCACCAAAGCATCTTGCTTCCAGCTCTTTGGGAAGCTAAGAAACAACTCACTCTGCACAGTTCTCTTACAGCCTATCGTGAACATCTCTTACAAAGGCCTGTGAAACGCAGTTTCTTTGCAGGCCTGATCTGGGTGAAGTAGAACTCCTGCTCTGGGTATGCTACATTGCCCTAGAGCTTCAAACTCAAAGCCCTGCCTTGTTTCCAAAGGGGAAGATAGGCCCCAAAGCATCTTGCTTCCAGCTCATTGGGAATGTAAGAAACAACTCCGTCTGCACAGTGCTCTTGCAGACAACTGGGAACATCTCTTCCAAAGGCCTGTGAAACGCAGTTTCTTGTCAGGCCTGATCTTGCTGAAGTAGAACTCCTGCTCTGGGTGTGCTACATTGCCCTAGAGCATCAAGGCACAAAAACCTGCCTTGTCTCCAAAGTGGGAGATAGCTCCCAAAGCAACTTGCTTCCATCTCTTTGGGAAGCTATGAAACAACTCGCTCTGCACAGTGCTCTTACATCCTTCAGGGAAAATCTCATACAAAGGCCCGTGAAACGCAGTTTCTTTGAAGGCCTGATCTATCTGAAGTAGAACTTCTGCTCTTGGTGTGCTACATTGCCCTAGAGCTTCAAGGCCCAAAGCCATGCCTTGTTTCCAAAGGGGGAGATAGGCTCCAAAGCATCTTGCTTCCAGCTCTTTGGGAAGCTGAGAAACAACTCGCTGTCCACAGTGCTCTTACAGCCTACCGGGAACATCTCTTACAAAGGCCTGTGAAACGCAATTTCTTTGCAGGCCTGATCTATCTGAAGTAGAACTTCTGCTCTGGGTGTGCTACGTTGCCCTTGAGCTTCAAGGCACAAAGTGCTGAATTGTTTCCATAGGTGGAGATAGGCCCCAAAGCGTCTTGCTTTCAGCTCTTTGGGAAGCTAAGAAACAACTCGCTCTGCACAGTGCTCTTACAGCCTACTGCGAACATCTCTTACAAAGGCCTGTGAAACGCAGTTTCTCTGCAGGCCTGACCTGGCTGAAGTAGAACTTCTGCTGTGGGTGTGCTACATTGCTCTAGAGCTTCAAGGCTGAAAGCCCTGCCTTGTTTCCAAAGGGAAAGATACGCCAAAAAGCATATTGCTTCCAGTTCTTTGGGAAGCTAAGAAACAAATCGCTCTGCACAGTGTTCTTACAGCTCACTGGGAACATCTCTTACAAAGGCCTGTGAAACGCAGTTTCTTTGCAGGCCTGATATGGGTGAAGTAGAACTCCTGCTCTGGGTATGCTACATTGCCCTAGAGCTTCAAGGCGCAAAGCCCTGCCTTGTTCCCAAAGGGGGCGATAGGCCCCAAATCATCTTGCATCCAGCTCTTTGGGAAGCTAAGAACCAACTCGCTCTGCACAGTGCTCTCACAGGCTACCTGGAACATCTCTTACAAAGGCTTGTCAAACGCATTTTCTTCGCTGCCCTGATCTGGCTGACGTTGAACTTCTGCTCTGCCGTGTGCTATATTGCCCTACAGATTCAAGGCACAAAGTGCTGAATTGTTTAAAAAGTTCTCTGATAGGCACCAAAGCATCTTGCTTCCAGCTCTTTGTTAAGCTAAGAAACAACTCACTCTGCACAGTTCTCTTACAGCCTATCGTGAACATCTCTTACAAAGGCCTGTGAAACGCAGTTTCTTTGCAGGCCTGATCTGGGTGAAGTAGAACTCCTGCTCTGGGTATGCTACATTGCCCTAGAGCTTCAAGGCGCAAAGGCCTGCCTTGTTTCCAAAGGGGGCGATACGCCCCAAATCATCTTGCATCCAGCTCTTTGGGAAGCTAAAAAAAAACTCGCTCTGCACAGTGCTCTTACAGCCTACTGCGAACATCTCTTACAAAGGCCTGTGAAACGCAGCTTCTCTGCAGGTCTGACCTGGCTGAAGTAGAACTTCTGCTGTGGGTGTGCTGCATTGCTCTAGAGCTTCAAGGCTGAAAGCCCTGCCTTGTTTCCAAAGGGAAAGATACGCCAAAAAGCATATTGCTTCCAGTTCTTTGGGAAGCTAAGAAACAAATCGCTCTGCACACTGTTCTTACAGCCTACTGGGAACATCTCTTACAAAGGCCTGTGAAACGCAGTTTCTTTGCAGGCCTGATATGGGTGAAGTAGAACTCCTGCTCTGGGTATGCTACATTGCCCTAGAGCTTCAAACTCAAAGCCCTGCCTTGTTTCCAAAGGGGAAGATAGGCCCCAAAGCATCTTGCTTCCAGCTCATTGGGAATCTAAGAAACAACTCAGTCTGCACAGTGCTCTTGCAGACAACTGGGAACATCTCTTCCAAAGGCCTGTGAAACGCAGTTTCTTGGCAGGCCTGATCTGGCTGAAGTAGAACTCCTGCTCTGGGTGTGCTACATTGCCCTAGAGCATCAAGGCACAAAAACCTGCCTTGTCTCCAAAGTGGGAGATAGATCCCAAAGCAACTTGCTTCCATCTCTTTGGGAAGCTATGAAACAACTCGCTCTGCACAGTGCTCTTACATCCTTCAGGGAAAATCTCATACAAAGGCCCGTGAAACGCAGTTTCTTTGAAGGCCTGATCTATCTGAAGTAGAACTTCTGCTCTGGGTGTGCTACATTGCCCTAGAGCTTCAAGGCCCAAAGCCGTGCCTTGTTTCCAAAGGGGGAGATAGGCTCCAAAGCATCTTGCTTCCAGCTCTTTGGGAAGCTGAGAAACAACTCGCTGTCCACAGTGCTCTTACAGCCTACCGGGAACATCTCTTACAAAGGCCTGTGAAACGCAATTTCTTTGCAGGCCTGATCTGGCTGAAGTATAACTTCTGCTCTGGCTGTGCTATATTGCCCTAGAGATTCAAGGCACAAAGTGCTGAATTGTTTAGAAACTTCTCAGATAGGCACCAAAGCATCTTGCTTCCAGGTCTTTGGGAAGCTAAGAAACAACTCGCTCTGCACAGTGCTCTTACAGCCTACCGGGAACATCTCTTACAAAGGCCTGTGAAACGCAATTTCATTCTAGGCCTCCTCTGGCTGAAGTAGAACTTCTGCTCTGGGTCTGCTACATTGCCCTAGAGCTTCAAACTCAAAGCCCTGCCTTGTTTCCAAAGGGGAAGATAGGCCCCAAAGCATCTTGCTTCCAGCTCATTGGGAATCTAAGAAACAACTCCGTCTGCACAGTGCTCTTGCAGACAACTGGGAACATCTCTTCCAAAGGCCTGTGAAACGCAGTTTCTTGGCAGGCCTGATCTGGCTGAAGTAGAACTTCTGCTGTGGGTGTGCAACATTGCTCTAGAGCTTCAAGGCTGAAAGCCCTGCCTTGTTTCCAAAGGGAAAGATACGCCAAAATGCATATTGCTTCCAGTTCTTTGGGAAGCTAAGAAACAAATCGCTCTGCACAGTGTTCTTACAGACTACTGGGAACATCTCTTACAAAGGCCCGTGAAACGCAGTTTCTTTGAAGGCCTGATCTATCTGAAGTATAACTTCTGCTCTGGGTGTTCTACATTGCCCTAGAGATTCAAGGCACAAAGACGTGCCTTGTTTCCAAAGGGGGAGATAGGCTCCAAAGCATCTTGCTTCCAGCTCTTTGGGAAGCTAAGAAACAACTCGCTCTGCACAGTTTTCTTACAGCCTATAGAACATCTCTTACAAAGGCCTGTGAAACGCAGTTTCTTTGCAGGCCTGATCTGGCTGAAGTAGTTCTTCTGCTCTGGGTGTGCTACGTTGCCATTGAGCTTCAGGGCACAAAGTGCTGAATTGTTTCCAAAGGCAGAGATAGGCCCCAAAGCGTCTTGCTTCCAGCTCTTAGGGAAGCTAAGAAACAACTCGCTCTGCACAGAGCTCTTACAGACTACCGGGATCATCTCTTACAAAGGCCTGTGAAACGAATTTTCTTCGCTGCCCTGATCTGGCTGACGTTGAACTTCTGCTCTGCCGTGTGCTGCATTGCCCAGGAGATGCAAGGCACAAAGTCCTGCCTTGTTTGCGAAGGGGGAGATAGGCCCCAAAGCATCTTGCTTCCAGCTCTTTCGGAAGCTAAGAAACAACTCGCTCTGCACAGTGCTCTTACAGCCTACCGGGAACATCTCTTACAAAGGCCTGTGAAACGCAATTTCATTCTAGGCCTCCTCTGGCTGAAGTAGAACTTCTGCTCTGGGTCTGCTACATTGCCCTAGAGCTTCAAGACTCAAAGCCCTGCCTTGTTTCCAAAGGGGAAGATAGTCCCCAAAGCATCTTGCTTACAGCTCATTGGGAAGCTAAGAAACAACTCAGTCTGCACAGTGCTCTTACAGACAACTGGGAACATCTCTTCCAAAGGCCTGTGAAACGCAGTTTCTTGGCAGGCCTGATCTGGCTGAAGTAGAACTTCTGCTGTGGGTGTGCAACATTGCTCTAGAGCTTCAAGGCTGAAAGCCCTGCCTTGTTTCCAAAGGGAAAGATACGCCAAAAAGCATATTGCTTCCAGTTCTTTGGGAAGCTAAGAAACAAATCGCTCTGCACAGTGTTCTTACAGACTACTGGGAACATCTCTTACAAAGGCCCGTGAAACGCAGTTTCTTTGAAGGCCTGATCTATCTGAAGTAGAACTTCTGCTCTGGGTGTGCTACATTGCCCTAGAGATTCAAGGCACAAAGCCGTGCCTTGTTTCCAAAGGGGGAGATAGGCTCCAAAGCATCTTGCTTCCAGCTCTTTGGGAAGCTAAGAAACAACTTGCTCTGCACAGTTTTCTTACAGCCTATAGGGAACATCTCTTACAAAGGACTGTGAAACGCAGTTTCTTTGCAGGCCTGATCTGGCTGAAGTAGTTCTTCTGCACTGGGTGTGCTACGTTGCCCTTGAGCTTCAAGGCACAAAGTGCTGAATTGTTTCCAAAGGCGGAGATAGGCCCCAAAGCGTCTTGCTTCCAGCTCTTTGGGAAGCTAAGAAACAACTCGCTCTGCACAGTGCTCTTACAGCCTACTGCGAACTTCTCTTACAAAGGCCTGTGAAACGCAGTTTCTCTGCAGGTCTGACCTGGCTGAAGTAGAACTTCTGCTGTGGGTGTGCTACATTGCTCTAGAGCTTCAAGGCTGAAAGCCCTGCCTTGTTTCCAAAGGGAAAGATACGCCAAAAAGCATATTGCTTCCAGTTCTTTGGGAAGCTAAGAAACAAATCGCTCTGCACAGTGTTCTTACAGCTCACTGGGAACATCTCTTACAAAGGCCTGTGAAACGCAGTTTCTTTGCAGGCCTGATATGGGTGAAGTAGAACTCCTGCTCTGGGTATGCTACATTGCCCTAGAGCTTCAAGGCGCAAAGCCCTGCCTTGTTCCCAAAGGGGGCGATAGGCCCCAAATCATCTTGCATCCAGCTCTTTGGGAAGCTAAGAACCAACTCGCTCTGCACAGTGCTCTCACAGGCTACCTGGAACATCTCTTACAAAGGCTTGTCAAACGCATTTTCTTCGCTGCCCTGATCTGGCTGACGTTGAACTTCTGCTCTGCCGTGTGCTATATTGCCCTACAGATTCAAGGCACAAAGTGCTGAATTGTTTAAAAAGTTCTCAGATAGGCACCAAAGCATCTTGCTTCCAGCTCTTTGGGAAGCTAATAAACAACTCGCTCTGCACAGTTCTCTTACAGCCAATCGTGAACAACTCTTACAAAGGCCTGTGAAACGCAATTTCATTCTAGGCCTCCTCTGGCTGAAGTAGAACTTCTGCTCTGGGTGTGCTACATTGCCCTATAGCTTCAAGACTCAAAGCCCTGCCTTGTTTCCAAAGGGGAAGATAGTCCCCAAAGCATCTTGCTTACAGCTCATTGGGAAGCTAAGAAACAACTCAGTCTGCACAGTGCTCTTACAGACAACTGGGAACATCTCTTCCAAAGGCCTGTGAAACGCAGTTTCTTGGCAGGCCTGATCTGGCTGAAGTAGAACTTCTGCTGTGGGTGTGCAACATTGCTCTAGAGCTTCAAGGCTGAAATCCCTGCCTTGTTTCCAAAGGGAAAGATACGCCAAAAAGCATATTGCTTCCAGTTCTTTGGGAAGCTAAGAAACAAATCGCTCTGCACAGTGTTCTTACAGACTACTGGGAACATCTCTTACAAAGGCCCGTGAAACGCAGTTTCTTTGAAGGCCTGATCTATCTGAAGTAGAACTTCTGCTCTGGGTGTGCTACATTGCCCTAGAGATTCAAGGCCCAAAGACGTGCCTTGTTTCCAAAGGGGGAGATAGGCTCCAAAGCATCTTGCTTCCAGCTCTTTGGGAAGCTAAGAAACAACTCGCTCTGCACAGTTTTCTTACAGCCTATAGGGAACATCTCTAACAAAGGCCTGTGAAACGCAGTTTCTTTGCAGGCCTGATCTGGCTGAAGTAGTTCTTCTGCACTGGGTGTGCTACGTTGCCCTTGAGCTTCAAGGCACAAAGTGCTGAATTGTTTCCAAAGGCGGAGATAGGCCCCAAAGCGTCTTGCTTCCAGCTCTTTGGGAAGCTAAGAAACAACTCTCTCTGCACAGTGCTCTTACAGCCTACTGCGAACATCTCTTACAAAGGCCTGTGAAACGCAGCTTCTCTGCAGGTCTGACCTGGCTGAAGTAGAACTTCTGCTGTGGGTGTGCTACATTGCTCTAGAGCTTCAAGGCTGAAAGCCCTGCCTTGTTTCCAAAGGGAAAGATACGCCAAAAAGCATATTGCTTCCAGTTCTTTGGGAAGCTAAGAAACAAATCGCTCTGCACAGTGTTCTTACAGCCTACTGGGAACATCTCTTACAAAGGCCTGTGAAACGCAGTTTCTTTGCAGGCCTCCTCTGGCTGAAGTAGAAGTTCTGCTCTGGGTCTGCTACATTGCCCTAGAGCTTCAAACTCAAAGCCCTGCCTTGTTTCCAAAGGGGAAGATAGGCCCCAAAGCATCTTGCTTCCAGCTCATTGGGAATCTAAGAAACAACTCAGTCTGCACAGTGCTCTTGCAGACAACTGGGAACATCTCTTCCAAAGGCCTGTGAAACGCAGTTTCTTGGCAGGCCTGATCTGGCTGAAGTAGAACTCCTGCTCTGGGTGTGCTACATTGCCCTAGAGCATCAAGGCACAAAAACCTGCCTTGTCTCCAAAGTGGGAGATAGATCCCAAAGCAACTTGCTTCCATCTCTTTGGGAAGCTATGAAACAACTCGCTCTGCACAGTGCTCTTACATCCTTCAGGGAAAATCTCATACAAAGGCCCGTGAAACGCAGTTTCTTTGAAGGCCTGATCTATCTGAAGTAGAACTTCTGCTCTGGGTGTGCTACATTGCCCTAGAGCTTCAAGGCCCAAAGCCGTGCCTTGTTTCCAAAGGGGGAGATAGGCTCCAAAGCATCTTGCTTCCAGCTCTTTGGGAAGCTGAGAAACAACTCGCTGTCCACAGTGCTCTTACAGCCTACCGGGAACATCTCTTACAAAGGCCTGTGAAACGCAATTTCTTTGCAGGCCTGATCTGGCTGAAGTATAACTTCTGCTCTGGCTGTGCTATATTGCCCTAGAGATTCAAGGCACAAAGTGCTGAATTGTTTAGAAACTTCTCAGATAGGCACCAAAGCATCTTGCTTCCAGCTCTTTGGGAAGCTAAGAAACAACTCGCTCTGCACAGTGCTCTTACAGCCTACCGGGAACATCTCTTACAAAGGCCTGTGAAACGCAGTTTCTTGGCATTCCTCATCTGGCTGAAGTAGAACTTCTGCTGTGGGTGTGCAACATTGCTCTAGAGCTTCAAGGCTGAAAGCCCTGCCTTGTTTCCAAAGGGAAAGATACGCCAAAAAGCATATTGCTTCCAGTTCTTTGGGAAGCTAAGAAACAAATCGCTCTGCACAGTGTTCTTACAGCTCACTGGGAACATCTCTTACAAAGGCCTGTGAAACGCAGTTTGTTTGCAGGCCTGATATGGGTGAAGTAGAACTCCTGCTCTGGGTATGCTACATTGCCCTAGAGCTTCAAGGCGCAAAGCCCTGCCTTGTTCCCAAAGGGGGCGATAGGCCCCAAATCATCTTGCATCCAGCTCTTTGGGAAGCTAAGAACCAACTCGCTCTGCACAGTGCTCTCACAGGCTACCTGGAACATCTCTTACAAAGGCTTGTCAAACGCATTTTCTTCGCTGCCCTGATCTGGCTGACGTTGAACTTCTGCTCTGCCGTGTGCTATATTGCCCTACAGATTCAAGGCACAAAGTGCTGAATTGTTTAAAAAGTTCTCAGATAGGCACCAAAGCATCTTGCTTCCAGCTCTTTGGGAAGCTAATAAACAACTCGCTCTGCACAGTTCTCTTACAGCCAATCGTGAACAACTCTTACAAAGGCCTGTGAAACGCAATTTCATTCTAGGCCTCCTCTGGCTGAAGTAGAACTTCTGCTCTGGGTGTGCTACATTGCCCTATAGCTTCAAGACTCAAAGCCCTGCCTTGTTTCCAAAGGGGAAGATAGTCCCCAAAGCATCTTGCTTACAGCTCATTGGGAAGCTAAGAAACAACTCAGTCTGCACAGTGCTCTTACAGACAACTGGGAACATCTCTTCCAAAGGCCTGTGAAACGCAGTTTCTTGGCAGGCCTGATCTGGCTGAAGTAGAACTTCTGCTGTGGGTGTGCAACATTGCTCTAGAGCTTCAAGGCTGAAAGCCCTGCCTTGTTTCCAAAGGGAAAGATACGCCAAAAAGCATATTGCTTCCAGTTCTTTGGGAAGCTAAGAAACAAATCGCTCTGCACAGTGTTCTTACAGACTACTGGGAACATCTCTTACAAAGGCCTGTGAAACGCAGTTTCTTTGAAGGCCTGATCTATCTGAAGTAGAACTTCTGCTCTGGGTGTGCTACATTGCCCTAGAGATTCAAGGCCCAAAGACGTGCCTTGTTTCCAAAGGGGGAGATAGGCTCCAAAGCATCTTGCTTCCAGCTCTTTGGGAAGCTAAGAAACAACTCGCTCTGCACAGTTTTCTTACAGCCTATAGGGAACATCTCTAACAAAGGCCTGTGAAACGCAGTTTCTTTGCAGGCCTGATCTGGCTGAAGTAGTTCTTCTGCACTGGGTGTGCTACGTTGCCCTTGAGCTTCAAGGCACAAAGTGCTGAATTGTTTCCAAAGGCGGAGATAGGCCCCAAAGCGTCTTGCTTCCAGCTCTTTGGGAAGCTAAGAAACAACTCTCTCTGCACAGTGCTCTTACAGCCTACTGCGAACATCTCTTACAAAGGCCTGTGAAACGCAGCTTCTCTGCAGGTCTGACCTGGCTGAAGTAGAACTTCTGCTGTGGGTGTGCTACATTGCTCTAGAGCTTCAAGGCTGAAAGCCCTGCCTTGTTTCCAAAGGGAAAGATACGCCAAAAAGCATATTGCTTCCAGTTCTTTGGGAAGCTAAGAAACAAATCGCTCTGCACAGTGTTCTTACAGCCTACTGGGAACATCTCTTACAAAGGCCTGTGAAACGCAGTTTCTTTGCAGGCCTGATATGGGTGAAGTAGAACTCCTGCTCTGGGTCTGCTACATTGCCCTAGAGCTTCAAACTCAAAGCCCTGCCTTGTTTCCAAAGGGGAAGATAGGCCCCAAAGCATCTTGCTTCCAGCTCATTGGGAATCTAAGAAACAACTCAGTCTGCACAGTGCTCTTGCAGACAACTGGGAACATCTCTTCCAAAGGCCTGTGAAACGCAGTTTCTTGGCAGGCCTGATCTGGCTGAAGTAGAACTCCTGCTCTGGGTGTGCTACATTGCCCTAGAGCATCAAGGCACAAAAACCTGCCTTGTCTCCAAAGTGGGAGATAGATCCCAAAGCAACTTGCTTCCATCTCTTTGGGAAGCTATGAAACAACTCGCTCTGCACAGTGCTCTTACATCCTTCAGGGAAAATCTCATACAAAGGCCCGTGAAACGCAGTTTCTTTGAAGGCCTGATCTATCTGAAGTAGAACTTCTGCTCTGGGTGTGCTACATTGCCCTAGAGCTTCAAGGCCCAAAGCCGTGCCTTGTTTCCAAAGGGGGAGATAGGCTCCAAAGCATCTTGCTTCCAGCTCTTTGGGAAGCTGAGAAACAACTCGCTGTCCACAGTGCTCTTACAGCCTACCGGGAACATCTCTTACAAAGGCCTGTGAAACGCAATTTCTTTGCAGGCCTGATCTGGCTGAAGTATAACTTCTGCTCTGGCTGTGCTATATTGCCCTAGAGATTCAAGGCACAAAGTGCTGAATTGTTTAGAAACTTCTCAGATAGGCACCAAAGCATCTTGCTTCCAGCTCTTTGGGAAGCTAAGAAACAACTCGCTCTGCACAGTGCTCTTACAGCCTACCGGGAACATCTCTTACAAAGGCCTGTGAAACGCAGTTTCTTGGCATTCCTCATCTGGCTGAAGTAGAACTTCTGCTGTGGGTGTGCAACATTGCTCTAGAGCTTCAAGGCTGAAAGCCCTGCCTTGTTTCCAAAGGGAAAGATACGCCAAAAAGCATATTGCTTCCAGTTCTTTGGGAAGCTAAGAAACAAATCGCTCTGCACAGTGTTCTTACAGACTACTGGGAACATCTCTTACAAAGGCCCGTGAAACGCAGTTTCTTTGAAGGCCTGATCTATCTGAAGTAGAACTTCTGCTCTGGGTGTGCTACATTGCCCTAGAGCTTCAAGGCCCAAAGCCGTGCCTTGTTTCCAAAGGGGGAGATAGGCTCCAAAGCATCTTGCTTCCAGCTCTTTGGGAAGCTGAGAAACAACTCGCTGTCCACAGTGCTCTTACAGCCTACCGGGAACATCTCTTACAAAGGCCTGTGAAACGCAATTTCTTTGCAGGCCTGATCTGGCTGAAGTATAACTTCTGCTCTGGCTGTGCTATATTGCCCTAGAGATTCAAGGCACAAAGTGCTGAATTGTTTAGAAACTTCTCAGATAGGCACCAAAGCATCTTGCTTCCAGCTCTTTGGGAAGCTAAGAAACAACTCGCTCTGCACAGTGCTCTTACAGCCTACCGGGAACATCTCTTACAAAGGCCTGTGA
The DNA here is from genome assembly GCF_041296235.1 of Equus asinus. Classification (NCBI taxonomy): domain Eukaryota; kingdom Metazoa; phylum Chordata; class Mammalia; order Perissodactyla; family Equidae; genus Equus; species Equus asinus. The sequence goes on along the minus strand of NC_091790.1, from coordinate 70,934,426 downwards.
AACGCAGTTTCTTGGCATTCCTCATCTGGCTGAAGTAGAACTTCTGCTGTGGGTGTGCAACATTGCTCTAGAGCTTCAAGGCTGAAAGCCCTGCCTTGTTTCCAAAGGGAAAGATACGCCAAAAAGCATATTGCTTCCAGTTCTTTGGGAAGCTAAGAAACAAATCGCTCTGCACAGTGTTCTTACAGACTACTGGGAACATCTCTTACAAAGGCCCGTGAAACGCAGTTTCTTTGAAGGCCTGATCTATCTGAAGTAGAACTTCTGCTCTGGGTGTGCTACATTGCCCTAGAGCTTCAAGGCCCAAAGCCGTGCCTTGTTTCCAAAGGGGGAGATAGGCTCCAAAGCATCTTTCTTCCAGCTCTTTGGGAAGCTGAGAAACAACTCGCTGTCCACAGTGCTCTTACAGCCTACCGGGAACATCTCTTACAAAGGCCTGTGAAACGCAATTTCTTTGCAGGCCTGATCTGGCTGAAGTATAACTTCTGCTCTGGCTGTGCTATATTGCCCTAGAGATTCAAGGCACAAAGTGCTGAATTGTTTAGAAACTTCTCAGATAGGCACCAAAGCATCTTGCTTCCAGGTCTTTGGGAAGCTAAGAAACAACTCGCTCTGCACAGTGCTCTTACAGCCTACCGGGAACATCTCTTACAAAGGCCTGTGAAACGCAATTTCATTCTAGGCCTCCTCTGGCTGAAGTAGAACTTCTGCTCTGGGTCTGCTACATTGCCCTAGAGCTTCAAACTCAAAGCCCTGCCTTGTTTCCAAAGGGGAAGATAGGCCCCAAAGCATCTTGCTTCCAGCTCATTGGGAATCTAAGAAACAACTCAGTCTGCACAGTGCTCTTGCAGACAACTGGGAACATCTCTTCCAAAGGCCTGTGAAACGCAGTTTCTTGGCAGGCCTGATCTGGCTGAAGTAGAACTCCTGCTCTGGGTGTGCTACATTGCCCTAGAGCATCAAGGCACAAAAACCTGCCTTGTCTCCAAAGTGGGAGATAGATCCCAAAGCAACTTGCTTCCATCTCTTTGGGAAGCTATGAAACAACTCGCTCTGCACAGTGCTCTTACATCCTTCAGGGAAAATCTCATACAAAGGCCCGTGAAACGCAGTTTCTTTGAAGGCCTGATCTATCTGAAGTAGAACTTCTGCTCTTGGTGTGCTACATTGCCCTAGAGCTTCAAGGCCCAAAGCCATGCCTTGTTTCCAAAGGGGGAGATAGGCTCCAAAGCATCTTGCTTCCAGCTCTTTGGGAAGCTGAGAAACAACTCGCTCTGCACAGTGCTCTTACAGCCTACTGCGAACATCTCTTACAAAGGCCTGTGAAACGCAGTTTCTCTGCAGGCCTGACCTGGCTGAAGTAGAACTTCTGCTGTGGGTGTGCTACATTGCTCTAGAGCTTCAAGGCTGAAAGCCCTGCCTTGTTTCCAAAGGGAAAGATACGCCAAAAAGCATATTGCTTCCAGTTCTTTGGGAAGCTAAGAAACAAATCACTCTGCACAGTGTTCTTACAGCTCACTGGGAACATCTCTTACAAAGGCCTGTGAAACGCAGTTTCTTTGCAGGCCTGATATGGGTGAAGTAGAACTCCTGCTCTGGGTATGCTACATTGCCCTAGAGCTTCAAGGCGCAAAGCCCTGCCTTGTTCCCAAAGGGGGCGATAGGCCCCAAATCATCTTGCATCCAGCTCTTTGGGAAGCTAAGAACCAACTCGCTCTGCACAGTGCTCTCACAGGCTACCTGGAACATCTCTTACAAAGGCTTGTCAAACGCATTTTCTTCGCTGCCCTGATCTGGCTGACGTTGAACTTCTGCTCTGACGTGTGCTATATTGCCCTACAGATTCAAGGCACAAAGTGCTGAATTGTTTAAAAAGTTCTCAGATAGGCACCAAAGCATCTTGCTTCCAGCTCTTTGGGAAGCTAATAAACAACTCGCTCTGCACAGTTCTCTTACAGCCTATCGTGAACAACTCTTACAAAGGCCTGTGAAACGCAATTTCATTCTAGGCCTCCTCTGGCTGAAGTAGAACTTCTGCTCTGGGTGTGCTACATTGCCCTATAGCTTCAAGACTCAAAGCCCTGCCTTGTTTCCAAAGGGGAAGATAGTCCCCAAAGCATCTTGCTTACAGCTCATTGGGAAGCTAAGAAACAACTCAGTCTGCACAGTGCTCTTACAGACAACTGGGATCATCTCTTCCAAAGGCCTGTGAAATGCAGTTTCTTGGCAGGCTTGATCTGGCTGAAGTAGAACTTCTGCTGTGGGTGTGCAACATTGCTCTAGAGCTTCAAGGCTGAAAGCCCTGCCTTGTTTCCAAAGGGAAAGATACGCCAAAAAGCATATTGCTTCCAGTTCTTTGGGAAGCTAAGAAACAAATCGCTCTGCACAGTGTTCTTACAGACTACTGGGAACATCTCTTACAAAGGCCCGTGAAACGCAGTTTCTTTGAAGGCCTGATCTATCTGAAGTAGAACTTCTGCTCTGGGTGTGCTACATTGCCCTAGAGATTCAAGGCCCAAAGACGTGCCTTGTTTCCAAAGGGGGAGATAGGCTCCAAAGCATCTTGCTTCCAGCTCTTTGGGAAGCTAAGAAACAACTCGCTCTGCACAGTTTTCTTACAGCCTATAGGGAACATCTCTAACAAAGGCCTGTGAAACGCAGTTTCTTTGCAGGCCTGATCTGGCTGAAGTAGTTCTTCTGCACTGGGTGTGCTACGTTGCCCTTGAGCTTCAAGGCACAAAGTGCTGAATTGTTTCCAAAGGCGGAGATAGGCCCCAAAGCGTCTTGCTTCCAGCTCTTTGGGAAGCTAAGAAACAACTCTCTCTGCACAGTGCTCTTACAGCCTACTGCGAACATCTCTTACAAAGGCCTGTGAAACGCAGCTTCTCTGCAGGTCTGACCTGGCTGAAGTAGAACTTCTGCTGTGGGTGTGCTACATTGCTCTAGAGCTTCAAGGCTGAAAGCCCTGCCTTGTTTCCAAAGGGAAAGATACGCCAAAAAGCATATTGCTTCCAGTTCTTTGGGAAGCTAAGAAACAAATCGCTCTGCACAGTGTTCTTACAGCCTACTGGGAACATCTCTTACAAAGGCCTGTGAAACGCAGTTTCTTTGCAGGCCTCCTCTGGCTGAAGTAGAAGTTCTGCTCTGGGTCTGCTACATTGCCCTAGAGCTTCAAACTCAAAGCCCTGCCTTGTTTCCAAAGGGGAAGATAGGCCCCAAAGCATCTTGCTTCCAGCTCATTGGGAATCTAAGAAACAACTCAGTCTGCACAGTGCTCTTGCAGACAACTGGGAACATCTCTTCCAAAGGCCTGTGAAACGCAGTTTCTTGGCAGGCCTGATCTGCCTGAAGTAGAACTCCTGCTCTGGGTGTGCTACATTGCCCTAGAGCATCAAGGCACAAAAACCTGCCTTGTCTCCAAAGTGGGAGATAGATCCCAAAGCAACTTGCTTCCATCTCTTTGGGAAGCTATGAAACAACTCGCTCTGCACAGTGCTCTTACATCCTTCAGGGAAAATCTCATACAAAGGCCCGTGAAACGCAGTTTCTTTGAAGGCCTGATCTATCTGAAGTAGAACTTCTGCTCTGGGTGTGCTACATTGCCCTAGAGCTTCAAGGCCCAAAGCCGTGCCTTGTTTCCAAAGGGGGAGATAGGCTCCAAAGCATCTTGCTTCCAGCTCTTTGGGAAGCTGAGAAACAACTCGCTGTCCACAGTGCTCTTACAGCCTACCGGGAACATCTCTTACAAAGGCCTGTGAAACGCAATTTCTTTGCAGGCCTGATCTGGCTGAAGTATAACTTCTGCTCTGGCTGTGCTATATTGCCCTAGAGATTCAAGGCACAAAGTGCTGAATTGTTTAGAAACTTCTCAGATAGGCACCAAAGCATCTTGCTTCCAGCTCTTTGGGAAGCTAAGAAACAACTCGCTCTGCACAGTGCTCTTACAGCCTACCGGGAACATCTCTTACAAAGGCCTGTGAAACGCAATTTCATTCTAGGCCTCCTCTGGCTGAAGTAGAACTTCTGCTCTTGGTCTGCTACATTGCCCTAGAGCTTCAAACTCAAAGCCCTGCCTTGTTTCCAAAGGGGAAGATAGGCCCCAAAGCATCTTGCTTCCAGCTCATTGGGAATCTAAGAAACAACTCAGTCTGCACAGTGCTCTTGCAGACAACTGGGAACATCTCTTCCAAAGGCCTGTTAAACGCAGTTTCTTGGCAGGCCTGATCTGGCTGAAGTAGAACTTCTGCTGTGGGTGTGCAACATTGCTCTAGAGCTTCAAGGCTGAAAGCCCTGCCTTGTTTCCAAAGGGAAAGATACGCCAAAAAGCATATTGCTTCCAGTTCTTTGGGAAGCTAAGAAACAAATCGCTCTGCACAGTGTTCTTACAGACTACTGGGAACATCTCTTACAAAGGCCCGTGAAACGCAGTTTCTTTGAAGGCCTGATCTATCTGAAGTAGAACTTCTGCTCTGGGTGTGCTACATTGCCCTAGAGATTCAAGGCACAAAGACGTGCCTTGTTTCCAAAGGGGGAGATAGGCTCCAAAGCATCTTGCTTCCAGCTCTTTGGGAAGCTAAGAAACAACTCGCTCTGCACAGTTTTCTTACAGCCTATAGAACATCTCTTACAAAGGCCTGTGAAACGCAGTTTCTTTGCTTGCCTGATATGGCTGAAGTAGTTCTTCTGCTCTGGGTGTGCTACGTTGCCCTTGAGCTTCAAGGCACAAAGTGCTGAATTGTTTCCAAAGGCGGAGATAGGCCCCAAAGCGTCTTGCTTCCAGCTCTTAGGGAAGCTAAGAAACAACTCGCTCTGCACAGAGCTCTTACAGACTACCGGGATCATCTCTTACAAAGGCCTGTGAAACGCATTTTCTTCGCTGCCCTGATCTGGCTGACGTTGAACTTCTGCTCTGCCGTGTGCTGCATTGCCCAGGAGATGCAAGGCACAAAGTCCTGCCTTGTTTGCGAAGGGGGAGATAGGCCCCAAAGCATCTTGCTTCCAGCTCTTTCGGAAGCTAAGAAACAACTCGCTCTGCACAGTGCTCTTACAGCCTACCGGGAACATCTCTTACAAAGGCCTGTGAAACGCAATTTCATTCTAGGCCTCCTCTGGCTGAAGTAGAACTTCTGCTCTGGGTCTGCTACATTGCCCTAGAGCTTCAAGACTCAAAGCCCTGCCTTGTTTCCAAAGGGGAAGATAGTCCCCAAAGCATCTTGCTTCCAGCTCATTGGGAAGCTAAGAAACAACTCAGTCTGCACAGTGCTCTTACAGACAACTGGGAACATCTCTTCCAAAGGCCTGTGAAACGCAGTTTCTTGGCAGGCCTGATCTGGCTGAAGTAGAACTTCTGCTGTGGGTGTGCAACATTGCTCTAGAGCTTCAAGGCTGAAAGCCCTGCCTTGTTTCCAAAGGGAAAGATACGCCAAAAAGCATATTGCTTCCAGTTCTTTGGGAAGCTAAGAAACAAATCGCTCTGCACAGTGTTCTTACAGACTACTGGGAACATCTCTTACAAAGGCCCGTGAAACGCAGTTTCTTTGAAGGCCTGATCTATCTGAAGTAGAACTTCTGCTCTGGGTGTGCTACATTGCCCTAGAGATTCAAGGCCCAAAGACGTGCCTTGTTTCCAAAGGGGGAGATAGGCTCCAAAGCATCTTGCTTCCAGCTCTTTGGGAAGCTAAGAAACAACTCGCTCTGCACAGTTTTCTTACAGCCTATAGGGAACATCTCTAACAAAGGCCTGTGAAACGCAGTTTCTTTGCAGGCCTGATCTGGCTGAAGTAGTTCTTCTGCACTGGGTGTGCTACGTTGCCCTTGAGCTTCAAGGCACAAAGTGCTGAATTGTTTCCAAAGGCGGAGATAGGCCCCAAAGCGTCTTGCTTCCAGCTCTTTGGGAAGCTAAGAAACAACTCTCTCTGCACAGTGCTCTTACAGCCTACTGCGAACATCTCTTACAAAGGCCTGTGAAACGCAGCTTCTCTGCAGGTCTGACCTGGCTGAAGTAGAACTTCTGCTGTGGGTGTGCTACATTGCTCTAGAGCTTCAAGGCTGAAAGCCCTGCCTTGTTTCCAAAGGGAAAGATACGCCAAAAAGCATATTGCTTCCAGTTCTTTGGGAAGCTAAGAAACAAATCGCTCTGCACAGTGTTCTTACAGCCTACTGGGAACATCTCTTACAAAGGCCTGTGAAACGCAGTTTCTTTGCAGGCCTGATATGGGTGAAGTAGAACTCCTGCTCTGGGTCTGCTACATTGCCCTAGAGCTTCAAACTCAAAGCCCTGCCTTGTTTCCAAAGGGGAAGATAGGCCCCAAAGCATCTTGCTTCCAGCTCATTGGGAATCTAAGAAACAACTCAGTCTGCACAGTGCTCTTGCAGACAACTGGGAACATCTCTTCCAAAGGCCTGTGAAACGCAGTTTCTTGGCAGGCCTGATCTGGCTGAAGTAGAACTCCTGCTCTGGGTGTGCTACATTGCCCTAGAGCATCAAGGCACAAAAACCTGCCTTGTCTCCAAAGTGGGAGATAGATCCCAAAGCAACTTGCTTCCATCTCTTTGGGAAGCTATGAAACAACTCGCTCTGCACAGTGCTCTTACATCCTTCAGGGAAAATCTCATACAAAGGCCCGTGAAACGCAGTTTCTTTGAAGGCCTGATCTATCTGAAGTAGAACTTCTGCTCTGGGTGTGCTACATTGCCCTAGAGCTTCAAGGCCCAAAGCCGTGCCTTGTTTCCAAAGGGGGAGATAGGCTCCAAAGCATCTTGCTTCCAGCTCTTTGGGAAGCTGAGAAACAACTCGCTGTCCACAGTGCTCTTACAGCCTACCGGGAACATCTCTTACAAAGGCCTGTGAAACGCAATTTCTTTGCAGGCCTGATCTGGCTGAAGTATAACTTCTGCTCTGGCTGTGCTATATTGCCCTAGAGATTCAAGGCACAAAGTGCTGAATTGTTTAGAAACTTCTCAGATAGGCACCAAAGCATCTTGCTTCCAGCTCTTTGGGAAGCTAAGAAACAACTCGCTCTGCACAGTGCTCTTACAGCCTACCGGGAACATCTCTTACAAAGGCCTGTGAAACGCAGTTTCTTGGCATTCCTCATCTGGCTGAAGTAGAACTTCTGCTGTGGGTGTGCAACATTGCTCTAGAGCTTCAAGGCTGAAAGCCCTGCCTTGTTTCCAAAGGGAAAGATACGCCAAAAAGCATATTGCTTCCAGTTCTTTGGGAAGCTAAGAAACAAATCGCTCTGCACAGTGTTCTTACAGACTACTGGGAACATCTCTTACAAAGGCCCGTGAAACGCAGTTTCTTTGAAGGCCTGATCTATCTGAAGTAGAACTTCTGCTCTGGGTGTGCTACATTGCCCTAGAGCTTCAAGGCCCAAAGCCGTGCCTTGTTTCCAAAGGGGGAGATAGGCTCCAAAGCATCTTTCTTCCAGCTCTTTGGGAAGCTGAGAAACAACTCGCTGTCCACAGTGCTCTTACAGCCTACCGGGAACATCTCTTACAAAGGCCTGTGAAACGCAATTTCTTTGCAGGCCTGATCTGGCTGAAGTATAACTTCTGCTCTGGCTGTGCTATATTGCCCTAGAGATTCAAGGCACAAAGTGCTGAATTGTTTAGAAACTTCTCAGATAGGCACCAAAGCATCTTGCTTCCAGGTCTTTGGGAAGCTAAGAAACAACTCGCTCTGCACAGTGCTCTTACAGCCTACCGGGAACATCTCTTACAAAGGCCTGTGAAACGCAATTTCATTCTAGGCCTCCTCTGGCTGAAGTAGAACTTCTGCTCTGGGTCTGCTACATTGCCCTAGAGCTTCAAACTCAAAGCCCTGCCTTGTTTCCAAAGGGGAAGATAGGCCCCAAAGCATCTTGCTTCCAGCTCATTGGGAATCTAAGAAACAACTCAGTCTGCACAGTGCTCTTGCAGACAACTGGGAACATCTCTTCCAAAGGCCTGTGAAACGCAGTTTCTTGGCAGGCCTGATCTGGCTGAAGTAGAACTCCTGCTCTGGGTGTGCTACATTGCCCTAGAGCATCAAGGCACAAAAACCTGCCTTGTCTCCAAAGTGGGAGATAGATCCCAAAGCAACTTGCTTCCATCTCTTTGGGAAGCTATGAAACAACTCGCTCTGCACAGTGCTCTTACATCCTTCAGGGAAAATCTCATACAAAGGCCCGTGAAACGCAGTTTCTTTGAAGGCCTGATCTATCTGAAGTAGAACTTCTGCTCTTGGTGTGCTACATTGCCCTAGAGCTTCAAGGCCCAAAGCCATGCCTTGTTTCCAAAGGGGGAGATAGGCTCCAAAGCATCTTGCTTCCAGCTCTTTGGGAAGCTGAGAAACAACTCGCTCTGCACAGTGCTCTTACAGCCTACTGCGAACATCTCTTACAAAGGCCTGTGAAACGCAGTTTCTCTGCAGGCCTGACCTGGCTGAAGTAGAACTTCTGCTGTGGGTGTGCTACATTGCTCTAGAGCTTCAAGGCTGAAAGCCCTGCCTTGTTTCCAAAGGGAAAGATACGCCAAAAAGCATATTGCTTCCAGTTCTTTGGGAAGCTAAGAAACAAATCACTCTGCACAGTGTTCTTACAGCTCACTGGGAACATCTCTTACAAAGGCCTGTGAAACGCAGTTTCTTTGCAGGCCTGATATGGGTGAAGTAGAACTCCTGCTCTGGGTATGCTACATTGCCCTAGAGCTTCAAGGCGCAAAGCCCTGCCTTGTTCCCAAAGGGGGCGATAGGCCCCAAATCATCTTGCATCCAGCTCTTTGGGAAGCTAAGAACCAACTCGCTCTGCACAGTGCTCTCACAGGCTACCTGGAACATCTCTTACAAAGGCTTGTCAAACGCATTTTCTTCGCTGCCCTGATCTGGCTGACGTTGAACTTCTGCTCTGACGTGTGCTATATTGCCCTACAGATTCAAGGCACAAAGTGCTGAATTGTTTAAAAAGTTCTCAGATAGGCACCAAAGCATCTTGCTTCCAGCTCTTTGGGAAGCTAATAAACAACTCGCTCTGCACAGTTCTCTTACAGCCTATCGTGAACAACTCTTACAAAGGCCTGTGAAACGCAATTTCATTCTAGGCCTCCTCTGGCTGAAGTAGAACTTCTGCTCTGGGTGTGCTACATTGCCCTATAGCTTCAAGACTCAAAGCCCTGCCTTGTTTCCAAAGGGGAAGATAGTCCCCAAAGCATCTTGCTTACAGCTCATTGGGAAGCTAAGAAACAACTCAGTCTGCACAGTGCTCTTACAGACAACTGGGATCATCTCTTCCAAAGGCCTGTGAAATGCAGTTTCTTGGCAGGCTTGATCTGGCTGAAGTAGAACTTCTGCTGTGGGTGTGCAACATTGCTCTAGAGCTTCAAGGCTGAAAGCCCTGCCTTGTTTCCAAAGGGAAAGATACGCCAAAAAGCATATTGCTTCCAGTTCTTTGGGAAGCTAAGAAACAAATCGCTCTGCACAGTGTTCTTACAGACTACTGGGAACATCTCTTACAAAGGCCCGTGAAACGCAGTTTCTTTGAAGGCCTGATCTATCTGAAGTAGAACTTCTGCTCTGGGTGTGCTACATTGCCCTAGAGATTCAAGGCCCAAAGACGTGCCTTGTTTCCAAAGGGGGAGATAGGCTCCAAAGCATCTTGCTTCCAGCTCTTTGGGAAGCTAAGAAACAACTCGCTCTGCACAGTTTTCTTACAGCCTATAGGGAACATCTCTAACAAAGGCCTGTGAAACGCAGTTTCTTTGCAGGCCTGATCTGGCTGAAGTAGTTCTTCTGCACTGGGTGTGCTACGTTGCCCTTGAGCTTCAAGGCACAAAGTGCTGAATTGTTTCCAAAGGCGGAGATAGGCCCCAAAGCGTCTTGCTTCCAGCTCTTTGGGAAGCTAAGAAACAACTCTCTCTGCACAGTGCTCTTACAGCCTACTGCGAACATCTCTTACAAAGGCCTGTGAAACGCAGCTTCTCTGCAGGTCTGACCTGGCTGAAGTAGAACTTCTGCTGTGGGTGTGCTACATTGCTCTAGAGCTTCAAGGCTGAAAGCCCTGCCTTGTTTCCAAAGGGAAAGATACGCCAAAAAGCATATTGCTTCCAGTTCTTTGGGAAGCTAAGAAACAAATCGCTCTGCACAGTGTTCTTACAGCCTACTGGGAACATCTCTTACAAAGGCCTGTGAAACGCAGTTTCTTTGCAGGCCTCCTCTGGCTGAAGTAGAAGTTCTGCTCTGGGTCTGCTACATTGCCCTAGAGCTTCAAACTCAAAGCCCTGCCTTGTTTCCAAAGGGGAAGATAGGCCCCAAAGCATCTTGCTTCCAGCTCATTGGGAATCTAAGAAACAACTCAGTCTGCACAGTGCTCTTGCAGACAACTGGGAACATCTCTTCCAAAGGCCTGTGAAACGCAGTTTCTTGGCAGGCCTGATCTGGCTGAAGTAGAACTCCTGCTCTGGGTGTGCTACATTGCCCTAGAGCATCAAGGCACAAAAACCTGCCTTGTCTCCAAAGTGGGAGATAGATCCCAAAGCAACTTGCTTCCATCTCTTTGGGAAGCTATGAAACAACTCGCTCTGCACAGTGCTCTTACATCCTTCAGGGAAAATCTCATACAAAGGCCCGTGAAACGCAGTTTCTTTGAAGGCCTGATCTATCTGAAGTAGAACTTCTGCTCTGGGTGTGCTACATTGCCCTAGAGCTTCAAGGCCCAAAGCCGTGCCTTGTTTCCAAAGGGGGAGATAGGCTCCAAAGCATCTTGCTTCCAGCTCTTTGGGAAGCTGAGAAACAACTCGCTGTCCACAGTGCTCTTACAGCCTACCGGGAACATCTCTTACAAAGGCCTGTGAAACGCAATTTCTTTGCAGGCCTGATCTGGCTGAAGTATAACTTCTGCTCTGGCTGTGCTATATTGCCCTAGAGATTCAAGGCACAAAGTGCTGAATTGTTTAGAAACTTCTCAGATAGGCACCAAAGCATCTTGCTTCCAGCTCTTTGGGAAGCTAAGAAACAACTCGCTCTGCACAGTGCTCTTACAGCCTACCGGGAACATCTCTTACAAAGGCCTGTGAAACGCAATTTCATTCTAGGCCTCCTCTGGCTGAAGTAGAACTTCTGCTCTTGGTCTGCTACATTGCCCTAGAGCTTCAAACTCAAAGCCCTGCCTTGTTTCCAAAGGGGAAGATAGGCCCCAAAGCATCTTGCTTCCAGCTCATTGGGAATCTAAGAAACAACTCAGTCTGCACAGTGCTCTTGCAGACAACTGGGAACATCTCTTCCAAAGGCCTGTTAAACGCAGTTTCTTGGCAGGCCTGATCTGGCTGAAGTAGAACTTCTGCTGTGGGTGTGCAACATTGCTCTAGAGCTTCAAGGCTGAAAGCCCTGCCTTGTTTCCAAAGGGAAAGATACGCCAAAAAGCATATTGCTTCCAGTTCTTTGGGAAGCTAAGAAACAAATCGCTCTGCACAGTGTTCTTACAGACTACTGGGAACATCTCTTACAAAGGCCCGTGAAACGCAGTTTCTTTGAAGGCCTGATCTATCTGAAGTAGAACTTCTGCTCTGGGTGTGCTACATTGCCCTAGAGATTCAAGGCACAAAGACGTGCCTTGTTTCCAAAGGGGGAGATAGGCTCCAAAGCATCTTGCTTCCAGCTCTTTGGGAAGCTAAGAAACAACTCGCTCTGCACAGTTTTCTTACAGCCTATAGAACATCTCTTACAAAGGCCTGTGAAACGCAGTTTCTTTGCTTGCCTGATATGGCTGAAGTAGTTCTTCTGCTCTGGGTGTGCTACGTTGCCCTTGAGCTTCAAGGCACAAAGTGCTGAATTGTTTCCAAAGGCGGAGATAGGCCCCAAAGCGTCTTGCTTCCAGCTCTTAGGGAAGCTAAGAAACAACTCGCTCTGCACAGAGCTCTTACAGACTACCGGGATCATCTCTTACAAAGGCCTGTGAAACGCATTTTCTTCGCTGCCCTGATCTGGCTGACGTTGAACTTCTGCTCTGCCGTGTGCTGCATTGCCCAGGAGATGCAAGGCACAAAGTCCTGCCTTGTTTGCGAAGGGGGAGATAGGCCCCAAAGCATCTTGCTTCCAGCTCTTTCGGAAGCTAAGAAACAACTCGCTCTGCACAGTGCTCTTACAGCCTACCGGGAACATCTCTTACAAAGGCCTGTGAAACGCAATTTCATTCTAGGCCTCCTCTGGCTGAAGTAGAACTTCTGCTCTGGGTCTGCTACATTGCCCTAGAGCTTCAAGACTCAAAGCCCTGCCTTGTTTCCAAAGGGGAAGATAGTCCCCAAAGCATCTTGCTTCCAGCTCATTGGGAAGCTAAGAAACAACTCAGTCTGCACAGTGCTCTTACAGACAACTGGGAACATCTCTTCCAAAGGCCTGTGAAACGCAGTTTCTTGGCAGGCCTGATCTGGCTGAAGTAGAACTTCTGCTGTGGGTGTGCAACATTGCTCTAGAGCTTCAAGGCTGAAAGCCCTGCCTTGTTTCCAAAGGGAAAGATACGCCAAAAAGCATATTGCTTCCAGTTCTTTGGGAAGCTAAGAAACAAATCGCTCTGCACAGTGTTCTTACAGACTACTGGGAACATCTCTTACAAAGGCCCGTGAAACGCAGTTTCTTTGAAGGCCTGATCTATCTGAAGTAGAACTTCTGCTCTGGGTGTGCTACATTGCCCTAGAGATTCAAGGCACAAAGCCGTGCCTTGTTTCCAAAGGGGGAGATAGGCTCCAAAGCATCTTGCTTCCAGCTCTTTGGGAAGCTAAGAAACAACTTGCTCTGCACAGTTTTCTTACAGCCTATAGGGAACATCTCTTACAAAGGCCTGTGAAACGCAATTTCTTTGCAGGCCTGATCTGGCTGAAGTAGTTCTTCTGCACTGGGTGTGCTACGTTGCCCTTGAGCTTCAAGGCACAAAGTGCTGAATTGTTTCCAAAGGCGGAGATAGGCCCCAAAGCGTCTTGCTTCCAGCTCTTTGCGAAGCTAAGAAACAACTCGCTCTGCACAGTGCTCTTACAGCCTACTGCGAACATCTCTTACAAATGCCTGTGAAACGCAGTTTCTCTGCAGGCCTGACCTGGCTGAAGTAGAACTTCTGCTGTGGGTGTGCTACATTGCTCTAGAGCTTCAAGGCTGAAAGCCCTGCCTTGTTTCCAAAGGGAAAGATACGCCAAAAAGCATATTGCTTCCAGTTCTTTGGGAAGCTAAGAAACAAATCGCTCTGCACAGTGTTCTTACAGCTCACTGGGAACATCTCTTACAAAGGCCTGTGAAACGCAGTTTCTTTGCAGGCCTGATATGGGTGAAGTAGAACTCCTGCTCTGGGTATGCTACATTGCCCTAGAGCTTCAAGGCGCAAAGCCCTGCCTTGTTCCCAAAGGGGGCGATAGGCCCCAAATCATCTTGCATCCAGCTCTTTGGGAAGCTAAGAACCAACTCGCTCTGCACAGTGCTCTCACAGGCTACCTGGAACATCTCTTACAAAGGCTTGTCAAACGCATTTTCTTCGCTGCCCTGATCTGGCTGACGTTGAACTTCTGCTCTGACGTGTGCTATATTGCCCTACAGATTCAAGGCACAAAGTGCTGAATTGTTTAAAAAGTTCTCAGATAGGCACCAAAGCATCTTGCTTCCAGCTCTTTGGGAAGCTAATAAACAACTCGCTCTGCACAGTTCTCTTACAGCCTATCGTGAACAACTCTTACAAAGGCCTGTGAAACGCAATTTCATTCTAGGCCTCCTCTGGCTGAAGTAGAACTTCTGCTCTGGGTGTGCTACATTGCCCTATAGCTTCAAGACTCAAAGCCCTGCCTTGTTTCCAAAGGGGAAGATAGTCCCCAAAGCATCTTGCTTCCAGCTCATTGGGAAGCTAAGAAACAACTCAGTCTGCACAGTGCTCTTACAGACAACTGGGATCATCTCTTCCAAAGGCCTGTGAAATGCAGTTTCTTGGCAGGCTTGATCTGGCTGAAGTAGAACTTCTGCTGTGGGTGTGCAACATTGCTCTAGAGCTTCAAGGCTGAAAGCCCTGCCTTGTTTCCAAAGGGAAAGATACGCCAAAAAGCATATTGCTTCCAGTTCTTTGGGAAGCTAAGAAACAAATCGCTCTGCACAGTGTTCTTACAGACTACTGGGAACATCTCTTACAAAGGCCCGTGAAACGCAGTTTCTTTGAAGGCCTGATCTATCTGAAGTAGAACTTCTGCTCTGGGTGTGCTACATTGCCCTAGAGATTCAAGGCCCAAAGACGTGCCTTGTTTCCAAAGGGGGAGATAGGCTCCAAAGCATCTTGCTTCCAGCTCTTTGGGAAGCTAAGAAACAACTCGCTCTGCACAGTTTTCTTACAGCCTATAGGGAACATCTCTAACAAAGGCCTGTGAAACGCAGTTTCTTTGCAGGCCTGATCTGGCTGAAGTAGTTCTTCTGCACTGGGTGTGCTACGTTGCCCTTGAGCTTCAAGGCACAAAGTGCTGAATTGTTTCCAAAGGCGGAGATAGGCCCGAAAGCGTCTTGCTTCCAGCTCTTTGGGAAGCTAAGAAACAACTCTCTCTGCACAGTGCTCTTACAGCCTACTGCGAACATCTCTTACAAAGGCCTGTGAAACGCAGCTTCTCTGCAGGTCTGACCTGGCTGAAGTAGAACTTCTGCTGTGGGTGTGCTACATTGCTCTAGAGCTTCAAGGCTGAAAGCCCTGCCTTGTTTCCAAAGGGAAAGATACGCCAAAAAGCATATTGCTTCCAGTTCTTTGGGAAGCTAAGAAACAAATCGCTCTGCACAGTGTTCTTACAGCCTACTGGGAACATCTCTTACAAAGGCCTGTGAAACGCAGTTTCTTTGCAGGCCTGATATGGGTGAAGTAGAACTCCTGCTCTGGGTATGCTACATTGCCCTAGAGCTTCAAACTCAAAGCCCTGCCTTGTTTCCAAAGGGGAAGATAGGCCCCAAAGCATCTTGCTTCCAGCTCATTGGGAATCTAAGAAACAACTCCGTCTGCACAGTGCTCTTGCAGACAACTGGGAACATCTCTTCCAAAGGCCTGTGAAACGCAGTTTCTTGTCAGGCCTGATCTTGCTGAAGTAGAACTCCTGCTCTGGGTGTGCTACATTGCCCTAGAGCATCAAGGCACAAAAACCTGCCTTGTCTCCAAAGTGGGAGATAGCTCCCAAAGCAACTTGCTTCCATCTCTTTGGGAAGCTATGAAACAACTCGCTCTGCACAGTGCTCTTACATCCTTCAGGGAAAATCTCATACAAAGGCCCGTGAAACGCAGTTTCTTTGAAGGCCTGATCTATCTGAAGTAGAACTTCTGCTCTTGGTGTGCTACATTGCCCTAGAGCTTCAAGGCCCAAAGCCATGCCTTGTTTCCAAAGGGGGAGATAGGCTCCAAAGCATCTTGCTTCCAGCTCTTTGGGAAGCTGAGAAACAACTCGCTGTCCACAGTGCTCTTACAGCCTACCGGGAACATCTCTTACAAAGGCCTGTGAAACGCAATTTCTTTGCAGGCCTGATCTATCTGAAGTAGAACTTCTGCTCTGGGTGTGCTACGTTGCCCTTGAGCTTCAAGGCACAAAGTGCTGAATTGTTTCCATAGGTGGAGATAGGCCCCAAAGCGTCTTGCTTTCAGCTCTTTGGGAAGCTAAGAAACAACTCGCTCTGCACAGTGCTCTTACAGCCTACTGCGAACATCTCTTACAAAGGCCTGTGAAACGCAGTTTCTCTGCAGGCCTGACCTGGCTGAAGTAGAACTTCTGCTGTGGGTGTGCTACATTGCTCTAGAGCTTCAAGGCTGAAAGCCCTGCCTTGTTTCCAAAGGGAAAGATACGCCAAAAAGCATATTGCTTCCAGTTCTTTGGGAAGCTAAGAAACAAATCGCTCTGCACAGTGTTCTTACAGCTCACTGGGAACATCTCTTACAAAGGCCTGTGAAACGCAGTTTCTTTGCAGGCCTGATATGGGTGAAGTAGAACTCCTGCTCTGGGTATGCTACATTGCCCTAGAGCTTCAAGGCGCAAAGCCCTGCCTTGTTCCCAAAGGGGGCGATAGGCCCCAAATCATCTTGCATCCAGCTCTTTGGGAAGCTAAGAACCAACTCGCTCTGCACAGTGCTCTCACAGGCTACCTGGAACATCTCTTACAAAGGCTTGTCAAACGCATTTTCTTCGCTGCCCTGATCTGGCTGACGTTGAACTTCTGCTCTGACGTGTGCTATATTGCCCTACAGATTCAAGGCACAAAGTGCTGAATTGTTTAAAAAGTTCTCAGATAGGCACCAAAGCATCTTGCTTCCAGCTCTTTGGGAAGCTAATAAACAACTCGCTCTGCACAGTTCTCTTACAGCCTATCGTGAACAACTCTTACAAAGGCCTGTGAAACGCAATTTCATTCTAGGCCTCCTCTGGCTGAAGTAGAACTTCTGCTCTGGGTGTGCTACATTGCCCTATAGCTTCAAGACTCAAAGCCCTGCCTTGTTTCCAAAGGGGAAGATAGTCCCCAAAGCATCTTGCTTCCAGCTCATTGGGAAGCTAAGAAACAACTCAGTCTGCACAGTGCTCTTACAGACAACTGGGATCATCTCTTCCAAAGGCCTGTGAAATGCAGTTTCTTGGCAGGCTTGATCTGGCTGAAGTAGAACTTCTGCTGTGGGTGTGCAACATTGCTCTAGAGCTTCAAGGCTGAAAGCCCTGCCTTGTTTCCAAAGGGAAAGATACGCCAAAAAGCATATTGCTTCCAGTTCTTTGGGAAGCTAAGAAACAAATCGCTCTGCACAGTGTTCTTACAGACTACTGGGAACATCTCTTACAAAGGCCCGTGAAACGCAGTTTCTTTGAAGGCCTGATCTATCTGAAGTAGAACTTCTGCTCTGGGTGTGCTACATTGCCCTAGAGATTCAAGGCCCAAAGACGTGCCTTGTTTCCAAAGGGGGAGATAGGCTCCAAAGCATCTTGCTTCCAGCTCTTTGGGAAGCTAAGAAACAACTCGCTCTGCACAGTTTTCTTACAGCCTATAGGGAACATCTCTAACAAAGGCCTGTGAAACGCAGTTTCTTTGCAGGCCTGATCTGGCTGAAGTAGTTCTTCTGCACTGGGTGTGCTACGTTGCCCTTGAGCTTCAAGGCACAAAGTGCTGAATTGTTTCCAAAGGCGGAGATAGGCCCCAAAGCGTCTTGCTTCCAGCTCTTTGGGAAGCTAAGAAACAACTCTCTCTGCACAGTGCTCTTACAGCCTACTGCGAACATCTCTTACAAAGGCCTGTGAAACGCAGCTTCTCTGCAGGTCTGACCTGGCTGAAGTAGAACTTCTGCTGTGGGTGTGCTACATTGCTCTAGAGCTTCAAGGCTGAAAGCCCTGCCTTGTTTCCAAAGGGAAAGATACGCCAAAAAGCATATTGCTTCCAGTTCTTTGGGAAGCTAAGAAACAAATCGCTCTGCACAGTGTTCTTACAGCCTACTGGGAACATCTCTTACAAAGGCCTGTGAAACGCAGTTTCTTTGCAGGCCTCCTCTGGCTGAAATAGAAGTTCTGCTCTGGGTCTGCTACATTGCCCTAGAGCTTCAAACTCAAAGCCCTGCCTTGTTTCCAAAGGGGAAGATAGGCCCCAAAGCATCTTGCTTCCAGCTCATTGGGAATCTAAGAAACAACTCAGTCTGCACAGTGCTCTTGCAGACAACTGGGAACATCTCTTCCAAAGGCCTGTGAAACGCAGTTTCTTGGCAGGCCTGATCTGGCTGAAGTAGAACTCCTGCTCTGGGTGTGCTACATTGCCCTAGAGCATCAAGGCACAAAAACCTGCCTTGTCTCCAAAGTGGGAGATAGATCCCAAAGCAACTTGCTTCCATCTCTTTGGGAAGCTATGAAACAACTCGCTCTGCACAGTGCTCTTACATCCTTCAGGGAAAATCTCATACAAAGGCCCGTGAAACGCAGTTTCTTTGAAGGCCTGATCTATCTGAAGTAGAACTTCTGCTCTGGGTGTGCTACATTGCCCTAGAGCTTCAAGGCCCAAAGCCGTGCCTTGTTTCCAAAGGGGGAGATAGGCTCCAAAGCATCTTGCTTCCAGCTCTTTGGGAAGCTGAGAAACAACTCGCTGTCCACAGTGCTCTTACAGCCTACCGGGAACATCTCTTACAAAGGCCTGTGAAACGCAATTTCTTTGCAGGCCTGATCTGGCTGAAGTATAACTTCTGCTCTGGCTGTGCTATATTGCCCTAGAGATTCAAGGCACAAAGTGCTGAATTGTTTAGAAACTTCTCAGATAGGCACCAAAGCATCTTGCTTCCAGCTCTTTGGGAAGCTAAGAAACAACTCGCTCTGCACAGTGCTCTTACAGCCTACCGGGAACATCTCTTACAAAGGCCTGTGAAACGCAGTTTCTTGGCAGGCCTGATCTGGCTGAAGTAGAACTTCTGCTGTGGGTGTGCAACATTGCTCTAGAGCTTCAAGGCTGAAAGCCCTGCCTTGTTTCCAAAGGGAAAGATACGCCAAAAAGCATATTGCTTCCAGTTCTTTGGGAAGCTAAGAAACAAATCGCTCTGCACAGTGTTCTTACAGACTACTGGGAACATCTCTTACAAAGGCCCGTGAAACGCAGTTTCTTTGAAGGCCTGATCTATCTGAAGTAGAACTTCTGCTCTGGGTGTGCTACATTGCCCTAGAGCTTCAAGGCCCAAAGCCGTGCCTTGTTTCCAAAGGGGGAGATAGGCTCCAAAGCATCTTTCTTCCAGCTCTTTGGGAAGCTGAGAAACAACTCGCTGTCCACAGTGCTCTTACAGCCTACCGGGAACATCTCTTACAAAGGCCTGTGAAACGCAATTTCTTTGCAGGCCTGATCTGGCTGAAGTATAACTTCTGCTCTGGCTGTGCTATATTGCCCTAGAGATTCAAGGCACAAAGTGCTGAATTGTTTAGAAACTTCTCAGATAGGCACCAAAGCATCTTGCTTCCAGGTCTTTGGGAAGCTAAGAAACAACTCGCTCTGCACAGTGCTCTTACAGCCTACCGGGAACATCTCTTACAAAGGCCTGTGAAACGCAATTTCATTCTAGGCCTCCTCTGGCTGAAGTAGAACTTCTGCTCTGGGTCTGCTACATTGCCCTAGAGCTTCAAACTCAAAGCCCTGCCTTGTTTCCAAAGGGGAAGATAGGCCCCAAAGCATCTTGCTTCCAGCTCATTGGGAATCTAAGAAACAACTCAGTCTGCACAGTGCTCTTGCAGACAACTGGGAACATCTCTTCCAAAGGCCTGTGAAACGCAGTTTCTTGGCAGGCCTGATCTGGCTGAAGTAGAACTCCTGCTCTGGGTGTGCTACATTGCCCTAGAGCATCAAGGCACAAAAACCTGCCTTGTCTCCAAAGTGGGAGATAGATCCCAAAGCAACTTGCTTCCATCTCTTTGGGAAGCTATGAAACAACTCGCTCTGCACAGTGCTCTTACATCCTTCAGGGAAAATCTCATACAAAGGCCCGTGAAACGCAGTTTCTTTGAAGGCCTGATCTATCTGAAGTAGAACTTCTGCTCTTGGTGTGCTACATTGCCCTAGAGCTTCAAGGCCCAAAGCCATGCCTTGTTTCCAAAGGGGGAGATAGGCTCCAAAGCATCTTGCTTCCAGCTCTTTGGGAAGCTGAGAAACAACTCGCTGTCCACAGTGCTCTTACAGCCTACCGGGAACATCTCTTACAAAGGCCTGTGAAACGCAATTTCTTTGCAGGCCTGATCTATCTGAAGTAGAACTTCTGCTCTGGGTGTGCTACGTTGCCCTTGAGCTTCAAGGCACAAAGTGCTGAATTGTTTCCATAGGTGGAGATAGGCCACAAAGCGTCTTGCTTTCAGCTCTTTGGGAAGCTAAGAAACAACTCGCTCTGCACAGTGCTCTTACAGCCTACTGCGAACATCTCTTACAAAGGCCTGTGAAACGCAGTTTCTCTGCAGGCCTGACCTGGCTGAAGTAGAACTTCTGCTGTGGGTGTGCTACATTGCTCTAGAGCTTCAAGGCTGAAAGCCCTGCCTTGTTTCCAAAGGGAAAGATACGCCAAAAAGCATATTGCTTCCAGTTCTTTGGGAAGCTAAGAAACAAATCGCTCTGCACAGTGTTCTTACAGCTCACTGGGAACATCTCTTACAAAGGCCTGTGAAACGCAGTTTCTTTGCAGGCCTGATATGGGTGAAGTTGAACTCCTGCTCTGGGTATGCTACATTGCCCTAGAGCTTCAAGGCGCAAAGCCCTGCCTTGCTCCCAAAGGGGGCGATAGGCCCCAAATCATCTTGCATCCAGCTCTTTGGGAAGCTAAGAACCAACTCGCTCTGCACAGTGCTCTCACAGGCTACCTGGAACATCTCTTACAAAGGCTTGTCAAACGCATTTTCTTCGCTGCCCTGATCTGGCTGACGTTGAACTTCTGCTCTGACGTGTGCTATATTGCCCTACAGATTCAAGGCACAAAGTGCTGAATTGTTTAAAAAGTTCTCAGATAGGCACCAAAGCATCTTGCTTCCAGCTCTTTGGGAAGCTAATAAACAACTCGCTCTGCACAGTTCTCTTACAGCCTATCGTGAACAACTCTTACAAAGGCCTGTGAAACGCAATTTCATTCTAGGCCTCCTCTGGCTGAAGTAGAACTTCTGCTCTGGGTGTGCTACATTGCCCTATAGCTTCAAGACTCAAAGCCCTGCCTTGTTTCCAAAGGGGAAGATAGTCCCCAAAGCATCTTGCTTCCAGCTCATTGGGAAGCTAAGAAACAACTCAGTCTGCACAGTGCTCTTACAGACAACTGGGATCATCTCTTCCAAAGGCCTGTGAAATGCAGTTTCTTGGCAGGCTTGATCTGGCTGAAGTAGAACTTCTGCTGTGGGTGTGCAACATTGCTCTAGAGCTTCAAGGCTGAAAGCCCTGCCTTGTTTCCAAAGGGAAAGATACGCCAAAAAGCATATTGCTTCCAGTTCTTTGGGAAGCTAAGAAACAAATCGCTCTGCACAGTGTTCTTACAGACTACTGGGAACATCTCTTACAAAGGCCCGTGAAACGCAGTTTCTTTGAAGGCCTGATCTATCTGAAGTAGAACTTCTGCTCTGGGTGTGCTACATTGCCCTAGAGATTCAAGGCCCAAAGACGTGCCTTGTTTCCAAAGGGGGAGATAGGCTCCAAAGCATCTTGCTTCCAGCTCTTTGGGAAGCTAAGAAACAACTCGCTCTGCACAGTTTTCTTACAGCCTATAGGGAACATCTCTAACAAAGGCCTGTGAAACGCAGTTTCTTTGCAGGCCTGATCTGGCTGAAGTAGTTCTTCTGCACTGGGTGTGCTACGTTGCCCTTGAGCTTCAAGGCACAAAGTGCTGAATTGTTTCCAAAGGCGGAGATAGGCCCCAAAGCGTCTTGCTTCCAGCTCTTTGGGAAGCTAAGAAACAACTCTCTCTGCACAGTGCTCTTACAGCCTACTGCGAACATCTCTTACAAAGGCCTGTGAAACGCAGCTTCTCTGCAGGTCTGACCTGGCTGAAGTAGAACTTCTGCTGTGGGTGTGCTACATTGCTCTAGAGCTTCAAGGCTGAAAGCCCTGCCTTGTTTCCAAAGGGAAAGATACGCCAAAAAGCATATTGCTTCCAGTTCTTTGGGAAGCTAAGAAACAAATCGCTCTGCACAGTGTTCTTACAGCCTACTGGGAACATCTCTTACAAAGGCCTGTGAAACGCAGTTTCTTTGCAGGCCTCCTCTGGCTGAAGTAGAAGTTCTGCTCTGGGTCTGCTACATTGCCCTAGAGCTTCAAACTCAAAGCCCTGCCTTGTTTCCAAAGGGGAAGATAGGCCCCAAAGCATCTTGCTTCCAGCTCATTGGGAATCTAAGAAACAACTCAGTCTGCACAGTGCTCTTGCAGACAACTGGGAACATCTCTTCCAAAGGCCTGTGAAACGCAGTTTCTTGGCAGGCCTGATCTGGCTGAAGTAGAACTCCTGCTCTGGGTGTGCTACATTGCCCTAGAGCATCAAGGCACAAAAACCTGCCTTGTCTCCAAAGTGGGAGATAGATCCCAAAGCAACTTGCTTCCATCTCTTTGGGAAGCTATGAAACAACTCGCTCTGCACAGTGCTCTTACATCCTTCAGGGAAAATCTCATACAAAGGCCCGTGAAACGCAGTTTCTTTGAAGGCCTGATCTATCTGAAGTAGAACTTCTGCTCTGGGTGTGCTACATTGCCCTAGAGCTTCAAGGCCCAAAGCCGTGCCTTGTTTCCAAAGGGGGAGATAGGCTCCAAAGCATCTTGCTTCCAGCTCTTTGGGAAGCTGAGAAACAACTCGCTGTCCACAGTGCTCTTACAGCCTACCGGGAACATCTCTTACAAAGGCCTGTGAAACGCAATTTCTTTGCAGGCCTGATCTGGCTGAAGTATAACTTCTGCTCTGGCTGTGCTATATTGCCCTAGAGATTCAAGGCACAAAGTGCTGAATTGTTTAGAAACTTCTCAGATAGGCACCAAAGCATCTTGCTTCCAGCTCTTTGGGAAGCTAAGAAACAACTCGCTCTGCACAGTGCTCTTACAGCCTACCGGGAACATCTCTTACAAAGGCCTGTGAAACGCAATTTCATTCTAGGCCTCCTCTGGCTGAAGTAGAACTTCTGCTCTTGGTCTGCTACATTGCCCTAGAGCTTCAAACTCAAAGCCCTGCCTTGTTTCCAAAGGGGAAGATAGGCCCCAAAGCATCTTGCTTCCAGCTCATTGGGAATCTAAGAAACAACTCAGTCTGCACAGTGCTCTTGCAGACAACTGGGAACATCTCTTCCAAAGGCCTGTTAAATGCAGTTTCTTGGCAGGCCTGATCTGGCTGAAGTAGAACTTCTGCTGTGGGTGTGCAACATTGCTCTAGAGCTTCAAGGCTGAAAGCCCTGCCTTGTTTCCAAAGGGAAAGATACGCCAAAAAGCATATTGCTTCCAGTTCTTTGGGAAGCTAAGAAACAAATCGCTCTGCACAGTGTTCTTACAGACTACTGGGAACATCTCTTACAAAGGCCCGTGAAACGCAGTTTCTTTGAAGGCCTGATCTATCTGAAGTAGAACTTCTGCTCTGGGTGTGCTACATTGCCCTAGAGATTCAAGGCACAAAGACGTGCCTTGTTTCCAAAGGGGGAGATAGGCTCCAAAGCATCTTGCTTCCAGCTCTTTGGGAAGCTAAGAAACAACTCGCTCTGCACAGTTTTCTTACAGCCTATAGAACATCTCTTACTTAGGCCTGTGAAACGCAGTTTCTTTGCAGGCCTGATATGGCTGAAGTAGTTCTTCTGCTCTGGGTGTGCTACGTTGCCCTTGAGCTTCAAGGCACAAAGTGCTGAATTGTTTCCAAAGGCGGAGATAGGCCCCAAAGCGTCTTGCTTCCAGCTCTTAGGGAAGCTAAGAAACAACTCGCTCTGCACAGAGCTCTTACAGACTACCGGGATCATCTCTTACAAAGGCCTGTGAAACGCATTTTCTTCGCTGCCCTGATCTGGCTGACGTTGAACTTCTGCTCTGCCGTGTGCTGCATTGCCCAGGAGATGCAAGGCACAAAGTCCTGCCTTGTTTGCGAAGGGGGAGATAGGCCCCAACGCATCTTGCTTCCAGCTCTTTCGGAAGCTAAGAAACAACTCGCTCTGCACAGTGCTCTTACAGCCGGCCGGGAACATCTCTTACAAAGGCCTGTGAAACGCAATTTCATTCTAGGCCTCCTCTGGCTGAAGTAGAACTTCTGCTCTGGGTCTGCTACATTGCCCTAGAGCTTCAAGACTCAAAGCCCTGCCTTGTTTCCAAAGGGGAAGATAGTCCCCAAAGCATCTTGCTTCCAGCTCATTGGGAAGCTAAGAAACAACTCAGTCTGCACAGTGCTCTTACAGACAACTGGGAACATCTCTTCCAAAGGCCTGTGAAACGCAGTTTCTTGGCAGGCCTGATCTGGCTGAAGTAGAACTTCTGCTGTGGGTGTGCAACATTGCTCTAGAGCTTCAAGGCTGAAAGCCCTGCCTTGTTTCCAAAGGGAAAGATACGCCAAAAAGCATATTGCTTCCAGTTCTTTGGGAAGCTAAGAAACAAATCGCTCTGCACAGTGTTCTTACAGACTACTGGGAACATCTCTTACAAAGGCCCGTGAAACGCAGTTTCTTTGAAGGCCTGATCTATCTGAAGTAGAACTTCTGCTCTGGGTGTGCTACATTGCCCTAGAGATTCAAGGCCCAAAGCCGTGCCTTGTTTCCAAAGGGGGAGATAGGCTCCAAAGCATCTTGCTTCCAGCTCTTTGGGAAGCTAAGAAACAACTCGCTCTGCACAGTTTTCTTACAGCCTATAGGGAACATCTCTAACAAAGGCCTGTGAAACGCAGTTTCTTTGCAGGCCTGATCTGGCTGAAGTAGTTCTTCTGCACTGGGTGTGCTACGTTGCCCTTGAGCTTCAAGGCACAAAGTGCTGAATTGTTTCCAAAGGCGGAGATAGGCCCGAAAGCGTCTTGCTTCCAGCTCTTTGGGAAGCTAAGAAACAACTCTCTCTGCACAGTGCTCTTACAGCCTACTGCGAACATCTCTTACAAAGGCCTGTGAAACGCAGCTTCTCTGCAGGTCTGACCTGGCTGAAGTAGAACTTCTGCTGTGGGTGTGCTACATTGCTCTAGAGCTTCAAGGCTGAAAGCCCTGCCTTGTTTCCAAAGGGAAAGATACGCCAAAAAGCATATTGCTTCCAGTTCTTTGGGAAGCTAAGAAACAAATCGCTCTGCACAGTGTTCTTACAGCCTACTGGGAACATCTCTTACAAAGGCCTGTGAAACGCAGTTTCTTTGCAGGCCTGATATGGGTGAAGTAGAACTCCTGCTCTGGGTATGCTACATTGCCCTAGAGCTTCAAACTCAAAGCCCTGCCTTGTTTCCAAAGGGGAAGATAGGCCCCAAAGCATCTTGCTTCCAGCTCATTGGGAATCTAAGAAACAACTCAGTCTGCACAGTGCTCTTGCAGACAACTGGGAACATCTCTTCCAAAGGCCTGTGAAACGCAGTTTCTTGGCAGGCCTGATCTGGCTGAAGTAGAACTCCTGCTCTGGGTGTGCTACATTGCCCTAGAGCATCAAGGCACAAAAACCTGCCTTGTCTCCAAAGTGGGAGATAGATCCCAAAGCAACTTGCTTCCATCTCTTTGGGAAGCTATGAAACAACTCGCTCTGCACAGTGCTCTTACATCCTTCAGGGAAAATCTCATACAAAGGCCCGTGAAACGCAGTTTCTTTGAAGGCCTGATCTATCTGAAGTAGAACTTCTGCTCTGGGTGTGCTACATTGCCCTACAGATTCAAGGCCCAAAGCCGTGCGTTGTTTCCAAAGGGGGAGATAGGCTCCAAAGCATCTTGCTTCCAGCTCTTTGGGAAGCTGAGAGACAACTCGCTGTCCACAGTGCTCTTACAGCCTACCGGGAACATCTCTTACAAAGGCCTGTGAAGCGCAATTTCTTTGCAGGCCTGATCTGGCTGAAGTATAACTTCTGCTCTGGCTGTGCTATATTGCCCTAGAGATTCAAGGCACAAAGTGCTGAATTGTTTAGAAACTTCTCAGATAGGCACCAAAGCATCTTGCTTCCAGCTCTTTGGGAAGCTAAGAAACAACTCGCTCTGCACAGTGCTCTTACAGCCTACCGGGAACATCTCTTACAAAGGCCTGTGAAACGCAATTTCATTCTAGGCCTCCTCTGGCTGAAGTAGAACTTCTGCTCTGGGTCTGCTACATTGCCCTAGAGCTTCAAACTCAAAGCCCTGCCTTGTTTCCAAAGGGGAAGATAGGCCCCAAAGCATCTTGCTTCCAGCTCATTGGGAATCTAAGAAACAACTCAGTCTGCACAGTGCTCTTGCAGACAACTGGGAACATCTCTTCCAAAGGCCCGTGAAACGCAGTTTCTTGGCAGGCCTGATCTGGCTGAAGTAGAACTTCTGCTGTGGGTGTGCAACATTGCCCTAGAGATTCAAGGCCCAAAGCCGTGCCTTGTTTCCAAAGGGGGAGATAGGCTCCAAAGCATCTTGCTTCCAGCTCTTTGGGAAGCTAAGAAACAACTCGCTCTGCACAGTTTTCTTACAGCCTATAGAACATCTCTTACAAAGGCCTGTGAAACGCAGTTTCTTTGCAGGCCTGATCTGGCTGAAGTAGTTCTTCTGCTCTGGGTGTGCTACGTTGCCCTTGAGCTTCAAGGCACAAAGTGCTGAATTGTTTCCAAAGGCGGAGATAGGCCCCAAAGCGTCTTGCTTCCAGCTCTTAGGGAAGCTAAGAAACAACTGGCTCTGCACAGAGCTCTTACAGACTACCGGGATCATCTCTTACAAAGGCCTGTGAAACGCATTTTCTTCGCTGCCCTGATCTGGCTGACGTTGAACTTCTGCTCTGCCGTGTGCTGCATTGCCCAGGAGATGCAAGGCACAAAGTCCTGCCTTGTTTGCGAAGGGGGAGATAGGCCCCAAAGCATCTTGCTTCCAGCTCTTTCGGAAGCTAAGAAACAACTCGCTCTGCACAGTGCTCTTACAGCCTACCGGGAACATCTCTTACAAAGGCCTGTGAAACGCAATATCATTCTAGGCCTCCTCTGGCTGAAGTAGAACTTCTGCTCTGGGTCTGCTACATTGCCCTAGAGCTTCAAGACTCAAAGCCCTGCCTTGTTTCCAAAGGGGAAGATAGTCCCCAAAGCATCTTGCTTCCAGCTCATTGGGAAGCTAAGAAACAACTCAGTCTGCACAGTGCTCTTACAGACAACTGGGAACATCTCTTCCAAAGGCCTGTGAAACGCAGTTTCTTGGCAGGCCTGATCTGGCTGAAGTAGAACTTCTGCTGTGGGTGTGCAACATTGCTCTAGAGCTTCAAGGCTGAAAGCCCTGCCTTGTTTCCAAAGGGAAAGATACGCCAAAAAGCATATTGCTTCCAGTTCTTTGGGAAGCTAAGAAACAAATCGCTCTGCACAGTGTTCTTACAGACTACTGGGAACATCTCTTACAAAGGCCCGTGAAACGCAGTTTCTTTGAAGGCCTGATCTATCTGAAGTAGAACTTCTGCTCTGGGTGTGCTACATTGCCCTAGAGATTCAAGGCACAAAGCCGTGCCTTGTTTCCAAAGGGGGAGATAGGCTCCAAAGCATCTTGCTTCCAGCTCTTTGGGAAGCTAAGAAACAACTTGCTCTGCACAGTTTTCTTACAGCCTATAGGGAACATCTCTTACAAAGGCCTGTGAAACGCAGTTTCTTTGCAGGCCTGATCTGGCTGAAGTAGTTCTTCTGCACTGGGTGTGCTACGTTGCCCTTGAGCTTCAAGGCACAATGTGCTGAATTGTTTCCATAGGCGGAGATAGGCCCCAAAGCGTCTTGCTTCCAGCTCTTTGGGAAGCTAAGAAACAACTCGCTCTGCACAGTGCTCTTACACCCTACTGCGAACTTCTCTTACAAAGGCCTGTGAAACGCAGTTTCTCTGCAGCTCTGACCTGGCTGAAGTAGAACTTCTGCTGTGGGTGTGCTACATTGCTCTAGAGCTTCAAGGTTGAAAGCCCTGCCTTGTTTCCAAAGGGAAAGATACGCCAAAAAGCATATTGCTTCCAGTTCTTTGGGAAGCTAAGAAACAAATCGCTCTGCACAGTGTTCTTACAGCCTACTGGGAACATCTCTTACAAAGGCCTGTGAAACGCAGTTTCTTTGCAGGCCTGATATGGGTGAAGTAGAACTCCTGCTCTGGGTATGCTACATTGCCCTAGAGCTTCAAACTCAAAGCCCTGCCTTGTTTCCAAAGGGGAAGATAGGCCCCAAAGCATCTTGCTTCCAGCTCATTGGGAATCTAAGAAACAACTCAGTCTGCACAGTGCTCTTGCAGACAACTGGGAACATCTCTTCCAAAGGCCTGTGAAACGCAGTTTCTTGGCAGGACTGATCTGGCTGAAGTAGAACTCCTGCTCTGGGTGTGCTACATTGCCCTAGAGCATCAAGGCACAAAAACCTGCCTTGTCTCCAAAGTGGGAGATAGATCCCAAAGCAACTTGCTTCCATCTCTTTGGGAAGCTATGAAACAACTCGCTCTGCACAGTGCTCTTACATCCTTCAGGGAAAATCTCATACAAAGGCCCGTGAAACGCAGTTTCTTTGAAGGCCTGATCTATCTGAAGTAGAACTTCTGCTCTGGGTGTGCTACATTGCCCTAGAGCTTCAAGGCCCACAGCCGTGCCTTGTTTCCAAAGGGGGAGATAGGCTCCAAAGCATCTTGCTTCCAGCTCTTTGGGAAGCTGAGAAACAACTCGCTGTCCACAGTGCTCTTACAGCCTACCGGGAACATCTCTTACAAAGGCCTGTGAAACGCAATTTCTTTGCAGGCCTGATCTGGCTGAAGTATAACTTCTGCTCTGGCTGTGCTATATTGCCCTAGAGATTCAAGGCACAAAGTGCTGAATTGTTTAGAAACTTCTCAGATAGGCACCAAAGCATCTTGCTTCCAGCTCTTTGGGAAGCTAAGAAACAACTCGCTCTGCACAGTGCTCTTACAGCCTACCGGGAACATCTCTTACAAAGGCCTGTGAAACGCAATTTCATTCTAGGCCTCCTCTGGCTGAAGTAGAACTTCTGCTCCGGGTCTGCTACATTGCCCTAGATCTTCAAACTCAAAGCCCTGCCTTGTTTCCAAAGGGGAAGATAGGCCCCAAAGCATCTTGCTTCCAGCTCATTGGGAATCTAAGAAACAACTCAGTCTGCACAGTGCTCTTGCAGACAACTGGGAACATCTCTTCCAAAGGCCTGTGAAACGCAGTTTCTTGGCAGGCCTGATCTGGCTGAAGTAGAACTTCTGCTGTGGGTGTGCAACATTGCTCTAGAGCTTCAAGGCTGAAAGCCCTGCCTTGTTTCCAAAGGGAATGATACGCCAAAAAGCATATTGCTTCCAGTTCTTTGGGAAGCTAAGAAACAAATCGCTCTGCACAGTGTTCTTACAGACTACTGGGAACATCTCTTACAAAGGCCCGTGAAACGCAGTTTCTTTGAAGGCCTGATCTATCTGAAGTAGAACTTCTGCTCTGGGTGTGCTACATTGCCCTAGAGATTCAAGGCCCAAAGCCGTGCCTTGTTTCCAAAGGGGGAGATAGGCTCCAAAGCATCTTGCTTCCAGCTCTTTGGGAAGCTAAGAAACAACTCGCTCTGCACAGTTTTATAACAGCCTATAGAACATCTCTTACAAAGGCCTGTGAAACACAGTTTCTTTGCAGGCCTGATCTGGCTGAAGTAGTTCTTCTGCTCTGGGTGTGCTACGTTGCCCTTGAGCTTCAAGGCACAAAGTGCTGAATTGTTTCCAAAGGCGGAGATAGGCCCCAAAGCGTCTTGCTTCCAGCTCTTAGGGAAGCTAAGAAACAACTCGCTCTGCTCAGAGCTCTTACAGACTACCGGGATCATCTCTTACAAAGGCCTGTGAAACGCATTTTCTTCGCTGCCCTGATCTGGCTGACGTTGAACTTCTGCTCTGCCGTGTGCTGCATTGCCCAGGAGATGCAAGGCACAAAGTCCTGCCTTGTTTGCGAAGGGGGAGATAGGCCCCAAAGCATCTTGCTTCCAGCTCTTTCGGAAGCTAAGAAACAACTCGCTCTGCACAGTGCTCTTACAGCCTACCGGGAACATCTCTTACAAAGGCCTGTGAAACGCAATTTCATTCTAGGCCTCCTCTGGCTGAAGTAGAACTTCTGCTCTGGGTGTGCTACATTGCCCTAGAGCTTCAAACTCAAAGCCCTGCCTTGTTTCCAAAGGGGAAGATAGGCCCCAAAGCATCTTGCTTCCAGCTCATTGGGAATCTAAGAAACAACTCAGTCTGCACAGTGCTCTTGCAGACAACTGGGAACATCTCTTCCAAAGGCCTGTGAAACGCAGTTTCTTGGCAGGCCTGATCTGGCTGAAGTAGAACTCCTGCTCTGGGTGTGCTACATTGCCCTAGAGCATCAAGGCACAAAAACCTGCCTTGTCTCCAAAGTGGGAGATAGATCCCAAAGCAACTTGCTTCCATCTCTTTGGGAAGCTATGAAACAACTCGCTCTGCACAGTGCTCTTACATCCTTCAGGGAAAATCTCATACAAAGGCCCGTGAAACGCAGTTTCTTTGAAGGCCTGATCTATCTGAAGTAGAACTTCTGCTCTGGGTGTGCTACATTGCCCTAGAGCTTCAAGGCCCACAGCCGTGCCTTGTTTCCAAAGGGGGAGATAGGCTCCAAAGCATCTTGCTTCCAGCTCTTTGGGAAGCTGAGAAACAACTCGCTGTCCACAGTGCTCTTACAGCCTACCGGGAACATCTCTTACAAAGGCCTGTGAAACGCAATTTCTTTGCAGGCCTGATCTGGCTGAAGTATAACTTCTGCTCTGGCTGTGCTATATTGCCCTAGAGATTCAAGGCACAAAGTGCTGAATTGTTTAGAAACTTCTCAGATAGGCACCAAAGCATCTTGCTTCCAGCTCTTTGGGAAGCTAAGAAACAACTCGCTCTGCACAGTGCTCTTACAGCCTACCGGGAACATCTCTTACAAAGGCCTGTGAAACGCAATTTCATTCTAGGCCTCCTCTGGCTGAAGTAGAACTTCTGCTCCGGGTCTGCTACATTGCCCTAGATCTTCAAACTCAAAGCCCTGCCTTGTTTCCAAAGGGGAAGATAGGCCCCAAAGCATCTTGCTTCCAGCTCATTGGGAATCTAAGAAACAACTCAGTCTGCACAGTGCTCTTGCAGACAACTGGGAACATCTCTTCCAAAGGCCTGTGAAACGCAGTTTCTTGGCAGGCCTGATCTGGCTGAAGTAGAACTTCTGCTGTGGGTGTGCAACATTGCTCTAGAGCTTCAAGGCTGAAAGCCCTGCCTTGTTTCCAAAGGGAATGATACGCCAAAAAGCATATTGCTTCCAGTTCTTTGGGAAGCTAAGAAACAAATCGCTCTGCACAGTGTTCTTACAGACTACTGGGAACATCTCTTACAAAGGCCCGTGAAACGCAGTTTCTTTGAAGGCCTGATCTATCTGAAGTAGAACTTCTGCTCTGGGTGTGCTACATTGCCCTAGAGATTCAAGGCCCAAAGCCGTGCCTTGTTTCCAAAGGGGGAGATAGGCTCCAAAGCATCTTGCTTCCAGCTCTTTGGGAAGCTAAGAAACAACTCGCTCTGCACAGTTTTATAACAGCCTATAGAACATCTCTTACAAAGGCCTGTGAAACACAGTTTCTTTGCAGGCCTGATCTGGCTGAAGTAGTTCTTCTGCTCTGGGTGTGCTACGTTGCCCTTGAGCTTCAAGGCACAAAGTGCTGAATTGTTTCCAAAGGCGGAGATAGGCCCCAAAGCGTCTTGCTTCCAGCTCTTAGGGAAGCTAAGAAACAACTCGCTCTGCTCAGAGCTCTTACAGACTACCGGGATCATCTCTTACAAAGGCCTGTGAAACGCATTTTCTTCGCTGCCCTGATCTGGCTGACGTTGAACTTCTGCTCTGCCGTGTGCTGCATTGCCCAGGAGATGCAAGGCACAAAGTCCTGCCTTGTTTGCGAAGGGGGAGATAGGCCCCAAAGCATCTTGCTTCCAGCTCTTTCGGAAGCTAAGAAACAACTCGCTCTGCACAGTGCTCTTACAGCCTACCGGGAACATCTCTTACAAAGGCCTGTGAAACGCAATTTCATTCTAGGCCTCCTCTGGCTGAAGTAGAACTTCTGCTCCGGGTCTGCTACATTGCCCTAGAGCTTCAAACTCAAAGCCCTGCCTTGTTTCCAAAGGGGAAGATAGGCCCCAAAGCATCTTGCTTCCAGCTCATTGGGAATCTAAGAAACAACTCAGTCTGCACAGTGCTCTTGCAGACAACGGGGAACATCTCTTCCAAAGGCCTGTGAAACGCAGTTTCTTGGCAGGCCTGATCTGGCTGAAGTAGAACTCCTGCTCTGGGTGTGCTACATTGCCCTAGAGCATCAAGGCACAAAAACCTGCCTTGTCTCCAAAGTGGGAGATAGATCCCAAAGCAACTTGCTTCCATCTCTTTGGGAAGCTATGAAACAACTCGCTCTGCACAGTGCTCTTACATCCTTCAGGGAAAATCTCATACAAAGGCCCGTGAAACGCAGTTTCTTTGAAGGCCTGATCTATCTGAAGTAGAACTTCTGCTCTGGGTGTGCTACATTGCCCTAGAGCTTCAAGGCCCACAGCCGTGCCTTGTTTCCAAAGGGGGAGATAGGCTCCAAAGCATCTTGCTTCCAGCTCTTTGGGAAGCTGAGAAACAACTCGCTGTCCACAGTGCTCTTACAGCCTACCGGGAACATCTCTTACAAAGGCCTGTGAAACGCAATTTCTTTGCAGGCCTGATCTGGCTGAAGTATAACTTCTGCTCTGGCTGTGCTATATTGCCCTAGAGATTCAAGGCACAAAGTGCTGAATTGTTTAGAAAGTTCTCAGATAGGCACGAAAGCATCTTGCTTCCAGCTCTTTGGGAAGCTAAGAAACAACTCGCCTTGCACAGTGCTCTTACAGCCTACCGGGAACATCTCTTACAAAGGCCTGTGAAACGCAATTTCATTCTAGGCCTCCTCTGGCTGAAGTAGAACTTCTGCTCTGGGTATGCTACATTGCCCTAGAGCTTCAAACTCAAAGCCCTGCCTTGTTTCCAAAGGGAAAGATACGCCAAAAAGCATATTGCTTCCAGTTCTTTGGGAAGCTAAGAAACAAATCGCTCTGCACAGTGTTCTTACAGCCCACTGGGAACATCTCTTACAAAGGCCTGTGAAACGCAGTTTCTTTGCAGGCCTGATATGGGTGAAGTAGAACTCCTGCTCTGGGTATGCTACATTGCCCTAGAGCTTCAAGGCGCAAAGCCCTGCCTTGTTCCCAAAGGGGGCGATAGGCCCCAAATCATCTTGCATGCAGCTCTTTGGGAAGCTAAGAACCAACTCGCTCTGCACAGTGCTCTCACAGGCTACCTGGAACATCTCTTACAAAGGCTTGTGAAACGCATTTTCTTCGCTGCCCTGAAATGGCTGACGTTGAACTTCTGCTCTGCCGTGTGCTATATTGCCCTACAGATTCAAGGCACAAAGTGCTGAATTGTTTAAAAAGTTCTCAGATAGGCACCAAAGCATCTTGCTTCCAGCTCTTTGGGAAGCTAAGAAACAACTCACTCTGCACAGTTCTCTTACAGCCTATCGTGAACATCTCTTACAAAGGCCTGTGAAACGCAGTTTCTTTGGAGGCCTGATCTGGGTGAAGTAGAACTCCTGCTCTGGGTATGCTACATTGCCCTAGAGCTTCAAGGCGCAAAGGCCTGCCTTGTTTCCAAAGGGGGCGATACGCCCCAAATCATCTTGCATCCAGCTCTTTGGGAAGCTAAGAAACAACTCGCTCTGCACAGTGCTCTTACAGCCTACCGGGAACATCTCTTACAAAGGTCTGTGAAACGCAATTTCATTCTAGGCCTCCTCTGGCTGAAGTAGAACTTCTGCTCTGGGTGTGCTACATTGCCCTAGAGCTTCAAGACTCAAAGCCCTGCCTTGTTTCCAAAGGGGAAGATAGTCCCCAAAGCATCTTGCTTACAGCTCATTGGGAAGCTAAGAAACAACTCAGTCTGCACAGTGCTCTTACAGACAACTGGGAACATCTCTTCCAAAGGCCTGTGAAACGCAGTTTCTTGGCAGGCCTGATCTGGCTGAAGTAGAACTTCTGCTGTGGGTGTGCAACATTGCTCTAGAGCTTCAAGGCTGAAAGCCCTGCCTTGTTTCCAAAGGGAAAGATACGCCAAAAAGCATATTGCTTCCAGTTCTTTGGGAAGCTAAGAAACAAATCGCTCTGCACAGTGTTCTTACAGACTACTGGGAACATCTCTTACAAAGGCCCGTGAAACGCAGTTTCTTTGAAGGCCTGATCTATCTGAAGTAGAACTTCTGCTCTGGGTGTGCTACATTGCCCTAGAGATTCAAGGCCCAAAGACGTGCCTTGTTTCCAAAGGGGGAGATAGGCTCCAAAGCATCTTGCTTCCAGCTCTTTGGGAAGCTAAGAAACAACTCGCTCTGCACAGTTTTCTTACAGCCTATAGGGAACATCTCTTACAAAGGCCTGTGAAACGCAGTTTCTTTGCAGGCCTGATCTGGCTGAAGTAGTTCTTCTGCACTGGGTGTGCTACGTTGCCCTTGAGCTTCAAGGCACAAAGTGCTGAATTGTTTCCAAAGGCGGAGATAGGCCCCAAAGCGTTTTGCTTCCAGCTCTTAGGGAAGCTAAGAAACAACTCGCTCTGCACAGTGCTCTTACAGCCTACTGCGAACATCTCTTACAAAGGCCTGTGAAACGCAGTTTCTTTGCAGGCCTGATATGGGTGAAGTAGAACTCCTGCTCTGGGTATGCTACATTGCCCTAGAGCTTCAAGGCGCAAAGCCCTGCCTTGTTCCCAAAGGGGGCGATAGGCCCCAAATCATCTTGCATCCAGCTCTTTGGGAAGCTAAGAACCAACTCGCTCTGCACAGTGCTCTCACAGGCTACCTGGAACATCTCTTACAAAGGCTTGTCAAACGCATTTTCTTCGCTGCCCTGATCTGGCTGACGTTGAACTTCTGCTCTGCCGTGTGCTATATTGCCCTACAGATTCAAGGCACAAAGTGCTGAATTGTTTAAAAAGTTCTCAGATAGGCACCAAAGCATCTTGCTTCCAGCTCTTTCGGAAGCTAATAAACAACTCGCTCTGCACAGTTCTCTTACAGCCTATCGTGAACAACACTTACAAAGGCCTGTGAAACGCAATTTCATTCTAGGCCTCCTCTGGCTGAAGTAGAACTTCTGCTCTGGGTGTGCTACATTGCCCTATAGCTTCAAGACTCAAAGCCCTGCCTTGTTTCCAAAGGGGAAGATAGTCCCCAAAGCATCTTGCTTCCAGCTCATTGGGAAGCTAAGAAACAACTCAGTCTGCACAGTGCTCTTACAGACAACTGGGAACATCTCTGCCAAAGGCCTGTGAAACGCAGTTTCTTGGCAGGCCTGATCTGGCTGAAGTAGAACTTCTGCTGTGGGTGTGCAACATTGCTCTAGAGCTTCAAGGCTGAAAGCCCTGCCTTGTTTCCAAAGTGAAAGATACGCCAAAAAGCATATTGCTTCCAGTTCTTTGGGAAGCTAAGAAACAAATCGCTCTGCACAGTGTTCTTACAGACTACTGGGAACATCTCTTACAAAGGCCAGTGAAACGCAGTTTCTTTGAAGACCTGATCTATCTGAAGTAGAACTTCTGCTCTGGGTGTGCTACATTGCCCTAGAGCTTCAAGGCCCACAGCCGTGCCTTGTTTCCAAAGGGGGAGATAGGCTCCAAAGCATCTTGCTTCCAGCTCTTTGGGAAGCTGAGAAACAACTCGCTGTCCACAGTGCTCTTACAGCCTACCGGGAACATCTCTTACAAAGGCCTGTGAAACGCAATTTCTTTGCAGGCCTGATCTGGCTGAAGTATAACTTCTGCTCTGGCTGTGCTATATTGCCCTAGAGATTCAAGGCACAAAGTGCTGAATTGTTTAGAAACTTCTCAGATAGGCACCAAAGCATCTTGCTTCCAGCTCTTTGGGAAGCTAAGAAACAACTCGCTCTGCACAGTGCTCTTACAGCCTACCGGGAACATCTCTTACAAAGGCCTGTGAAACGCAATTTCATTCTAGGCCTCCTCTGGCTGAAGTAGAACTTCTGCTCTGGGTGTGCTACATTGCCCTAGAGCTTCAAACTCAAAGCCCTGCCTTGTTTCCAAAGGGGAAGATAGGCCCCAAAGCATCTTGCTTCCAGCTCATTGGGAATCTAAGAAACAACTCAGTCTGCACAGTGCTCTTGCAGACAACTGGGAACATCTCTTCCAAAGGCCTGTGAAACGCAGTTTCTTGGCAGGCCTGATCTGGCTGAAGTAGAACTCCTGCTCTGGGTGTGCTACATTGCCCTAGAGCATCAAGGCACAAAAACCTGCCTTGTCTCCAAAGTGGGAGATAGATCCCAAAGCAACTTGCTTCCATCTCTTTGGGAAGCTATGAAACAACTCGCTCTGCACAGTGCTCTTACATCCTTCAGGGAAAATCTCATACAAAGGCCCGTGAAACGCAGTATCTTTGAAGGCCTGATCTATCTGAAGTAGAACTTCTGCTCTGGGTGTGCTACATTGCCCTAGAGCTTCAAGGCCCAAAGCCGTGCCTTGTTTCCAAAGGGGGAGATAGGCTCCAAAGCATCTTGCTTCCAGCTCTTTGGGAAGCTGAGAAACAACTCGCTGTCCACAGTGCTCTTACAGCCTACCGGGAACAACTCTTACAAAGGCCTGTGAAACGCAGTTTCTTTGCAGGCCTGATCTGGCTGAAGTAGTTCTTCTGCACTGGGTGTGCTACGTTGCCCTTGAGCTTCAAGGCACAAAGTGCTGAATTGTTTCCAAAGGCGGAGATAGGCCCCAAAGCGTCTTGCTTCCAGCTCTTTGGGAAGCTAAGAAACAACTCGCTCTGCACAGTGCTCTTACAGCCTACTGCGAACATCTCTTACAAAGGCCTGTGAAACGCAGTTTCTCTGCAGGCCTGACCTGGCTGAAGTAGAACTTCTGCTGTGGGTGTGCTACATTGCTCTAGAGCTTCAAGGCTGAAAGCCCTGCCTTGTTTCCAAAGGGAAAGATACGCCAAAAAGCATATTGCTTCCAGTTCTTTGGGAAGCTAAGAAACAAATCGCTCTGCACAGTGTTCTTACAGCCCACTGGGAACATCTCTTACAAAGGCCTGTGAAACGCAGTTTCTTTGCAGGCCTGATATGGGTGAAGTAGAACTCCTGCTCTGGGTATGCTACATTGCCCTAGAGCTTCAAGGCGCAAAGCCCTGCCTTGTTCCCAAAGGGGGCGATAGGCCCCAAATCATCTTGCATGCAGCTCTTTGGGAAGCTAAGAACCAACTCGCTCTGCACAGTGCTCTCACAGGCTACCTGGAACATCTCTTACAAAGGCTTGTGAAACGCATTTTCTTCGCTGCCCTGATCTGGCTGACGTTGAACTTCTGCTCTGCCGTGTGCTATATTGCCCTACAGATTCAAGGCACAAAGTGCTGAATTGTTTAAAAAGTTCTCAGATAGGCACCAAAGCATCTTGCTTCCAGCTCTTTGGGAAGCTAAGAAACAACTCACTCTGCACAGTTCTCTTACAGCCTATCGGGAACATCTCTTACAAAGGCCTGTGAAACGCAGTTTCTTTGGAGGCCTGATCTGGGTGAAGTAGAACTCCTGCTCTGGGTATGCTACATTGCCCTAGAGCTTCAAGGCGCAAAGGCCTGCCTTGTTTCCATAGGGGGCGATACGCCCCAAATCATCTTGCATCCAGCTCTTTGGGAAGCTAAGAAACAACTCGCTCTGCACAGTGCTCTTACAGCCTACCGGGAACATCTCTTACAAAGGCCTGTGAAACGCAATTTCATTCTAGGCCTCCTCTGGCTGAAGTAGAACTTCTGCTCTGGGTCTGCTACATTGCCCTAGAGCTTCAAGACTCAAAGCCCTGCCTTGTTTCCAAAGGGGAAGATAGTCCCCAAAGCATCTTGCTTCCAGCTCATTGGGAAGCTAAGAAACAACTCAGTCTGCACAGTGCTCTTACAGACAACTGGGAACATCTCTTCCAAAGGCCTGTGAAACGCAGTTTCTTGGCAGGCCTGATCTGGCTGAAGTAGAACTTCTGCTGTGGGTGTGCAACATTGCTCTAGAGCTTCAAGGCTGAAAGCCCTGCCTTGTTTCCAAAGGGAAAGATACGCCAAAAAGCATATTGCTTCCAGTTCTTTGGGAAGCTAAGAAACAAATCGCTCTGCACAGTGTTCTTACAGACTACTGGGAACATCTCTTACAAAGGCCCGTGAAACGCAGTTTCTTTGAAGGCCTGATCTATCTGAAGTAGAACTTCTGCTCTGGGTGTGCTACATTGCCCTAGAGCTTCAAGGCCCAAAGCCGTGCCTTGTTTCCAAAGGGGGAGATAGGCTCCAAAGCATCTTGCTTCCAGCTCTTTGGGAAGCTAAGAAACAACTCGCTCTGCACAGTTTTCTTACAGCCTATAGGGAACATCTCTTACAAAGGCCTGTGAAACGCAGTTTCTTTGCAGGCCTGATCTGGCTGAAGTAGTTCTTCTGCACTGGGTGTGCTACGTTGCCCTTGAGCTTCAAGGCACAAAGTGCTGAATTGTTTCCATAGGCGGAGATAGGCCCCAAAGCGTCTTGCTTCCAGCTCTTAGGGAAGCTAATAAACAACTCGCTCTGCACAGTGCTCTTACAGCCTACTGCGAACATCTCTTACAAAGGCCTGTGAAACGCAGTTTCTCTGCAGGTCTGACCTGGCTGAAGTAGAACTTCTGCTGTGGGTGTGCTACATTGCTCTAGAGCTTCAAGGCTGAAAGCCCTGCCTTGTTTCCAAAGGGAAAGATACGCCAAAAAGCATATTGCTTCCAGTTCTTTGGGAAGCTAAGAAACAAATCGCTCTGCACAGTGTTCTTACAGCCTACTGGGAACATCTCTTACAAAGGCCTGTGAAACGCAGTTTCTTTGCAGGCCTGATATGGGTGAAGTAGAACTCCTGCTCTGGGTATGCTACATTGCCCTAGAGCTTCAAACTCAAAGCCCTGCCTTGTTTCCAAAGGGGAAGATAGGCCCCAAAGCATCTTGCTTCCAGCTCATTGGGAATCTAAGAAACAACTCAGTCTGCACAGTGCTCTTGCAGACAACTGGGAACATCTCTTCCAAAGGCCTGTGAAACGCAGTTTCTTGGCAGGACTGATCTGGCTGAAGTAGAACTCCTGCTCTGGGTGTGCTACATTGCCCTAGAGCATCAAGGCACAAAAACCTGCCTTGTCTCCAAAGTGGGAGATAGATCCCAAAGCAACTTGCTTCCATCTCTTTGGGAAGCTATGAAACAACTCGCTCTGCACAGTGCTCTTACATCCTTCAGGGAAAATCTCATACAAAGGCCCGTGAAACGCAGTTTCTTTGAAGGCCTGATCTATCTGAAGTAGAACTTCTGCTCTGGGTGTGCTACATTGCCCTAGAGCTTCAAGGCCCACAGCCGTGCCTTGTTTCCAAAGGGGGAGATAGGCTCCAAAGCATCTTGCTTCCAGCTCTTTGGGAAGCTGAGAAACAACTCGCTGTCCACAGTGCTCTTACAGCCTACCGGGAACATCTCTTACAAAGGCCTGTGAAACGCAATTTCATTCTAGGCCTCCTCTGGCTGAAGTAGAACTTCTGCTCTGGGTCTGCTACATTGCCCTAGAGCTTCAAACTCAAAGCCCTGCCTTGTTTCCAAAGGGGAAGATAGGCCCCAAAGCATCTTGCTTCCAGCTCATTGGGAATCTAAGAAACAACTCAGTCTGCACAGTGCTCTTGCAGACAACTGGGAACATCTCTTCCAAAGGCCTGTGAAACGCAGTTTCTTGGCAGGCCTGATCTGGCTGAAGTAGAACTTCTGCTGTGGGTGTGCAACATTGCTCTAGAGCTTCAAGGCTGAAAGCCCTGCCTTGTTTCCAAAGGGAATGATACGCCAAAAAGCATATTGCTTCCAGTTCTTTGGGAAGCTAAGAAACAAATCGCTCTGCACAGTGTTCTTACAGACTACTGGGAACATCTCTTACAAAGGCCCGTGAAACGCAGTTTCTTTGAAGGCCTGATCTATCTGAAGTAGAACTTCTGCTCTGGGTGTGCTACATTGCCCTAGAGATTCAAGTCCCA
The DNA here is from genome assembly GCF_041296235.1 of Equus asinus. NCBI lineage: Eukaryota > Metazoa > Chordata > Mammalia > Perissodactyla > Equidae > Equus > Equus asinus. Next base: position 70,894,782 of record NC_091790.1, on the reverse strand, counting down.
AAGCCGTGCCTTGTTTCCAAAGGGGGAGATAGGCTCCAAAGCATCTTGCTTCCAGCTCTTTGGGAAGCTGAGAAACAACTCGCTCTGCACAGTTTTATAACAGCCTATAGAACATCTCTTACAAAGGCCTGTGAAACACAGTTTCTTTGCAGGCCTGATCTGGCTGAAGTAGTTCTTCTGCTCTGGGTGTGCTACGTTGCCCTTGAGCTTCAAGGCACAAAGTGCTGAATTGTTTCCAAAGGCGGAGATAGGCCCCAAAGCGTCTTGCTTCCAGCTCTTAGGGAAGCTAAGAAACAACTCGCTCTGCTCAGAGCTCTTACAGACTACCGGGATCATCTCTTACAAAGGCCTGTGAAACGCATTTTCTTCGCTGCCCTGATCTGGCTGACGTTGAACTTCTGCTCTGCCGTGTGCTGCATTGCCCAGGAGATGCAAGGCACAAAGTCCTGCCTTGTTTGCGAAGGGGGAGATAGGCCCCAAAGCATCTTGCTTCCAGCTCTTTCGGAAGCTAAGAAACAACTCGCTCTGCACAGTGCTCTTACAGCCTACCGGGAACATCTCTTACAAAGGCCTGTGAAACGCAATTTCATTCTAGGCCTCCTCTGGCTGAAGTAGAACTTCTGCTCCGGGTCTGCTACATTGCCCTAGAGCTTCAAACTCAAAGCCCTGCCTTGTTTCCAAAGGGGAAGATAGGCCCCAAAGCATCTTGCTTCCAGCTCATTGGGAATCTAAGAAACAACTCAGTCTGCACAGTGCTCTTGCAGACAACGGGGAACATCTCTTCCAAAGGCCTGTGAAACGCAGTTTCTTGGCAGGCCTGATCTGGCTGAAGTAGAACTCCTGCTCTGGGTGTGCTACATTGCCCTAGAGCATCAAGGCACAAAAACCTGCCTTGTCTCCAAAGTGGGAGATAGATCCCAAAGCAACTTGCTTCCATCTCTTTGGGAAGCTATGAAACAACTCGCTCTGCACAGTGCTCTTACATCCTTCAGGGAAAATCTCATACAAAGGCCCGTGAAACGCAGTTTCTTTGAAGGCCTGATCTATCTGAAGTAGAACTTCTGCTCTGGGTGTGCTACATTGCCCTAGAGCTTCAAGGCCCACAGCCGTGCCTTGTTTCCAAAGGGGGAGATAGGCTCCAAAGCATCTTGCTTCCAGCTCTTTGGGAAGCTGAGAAACAACTCGCTGTCCACAGTGCTCTTACAGCCTACCGGGAACATCTCTTACAAAGGCCTGTGAAACGCAATTTCTTTGCAGGCCTGATCTGGCTGAAGTATAACTTCTGCTCTGGCTGTGCTATATTGCCCTAGAGATTCAAGGCACAAAGTGCTGAATTGTTTAGAAAGTTCTCAGATAGGCACGAAAGCATCTTGCTTCCAGCTCTTTGGGAAGCTAAGAAACAACTCGCCTTGCACAGTGCTCTTACAGCCTACCGGGAACATCTCTTACAAAGGCCTGTGAAACGCAATTTCATTCTAGGCCTCCTCTGGCTGAAGTAGAACTTCTGCTCTGGGTATGCTACATTGCCCTAGAGCTTCAAACTCAAAGCCCTGCCTTGTTTCCAAAGGGGAAGATAGGCCCCAAAGCATCTTGAATCCAGCTCATTGGGAATCTAAGAAACAACTCAGTCTGCACAGTGCTCTTGCAGACAACTGGGAACATCTCTTCCAAAGGAGTGTGAAACGCAGTTTCTTGGCAGGCCTGATCTGGCTGAAGTAGAACTCCTGCTCTGGGTGTGCTACATTGCCCTAGAGCATCAAGGCACAAAAACCTGCCTTGTCTCCAAAGTGGGAGATAGATCCCAAAGCAACTTGCTTCCATCTCTTTGGGAAGCTATGAAACAACTCGCTCTGCACAGTGCTCTTACATCCTTCAGGGAAAATCTCATACAAAGGCCCGTGAAACGCAGTATCTTTGAAGGCCTGATCTGGCTGAAGTAGAACTTCTGCTCTGGGTGTGCTACATTGCCCTAGAGCTTCAAGGCCCAAAGCCGTGCCTTGTTTCCAAAGGGGGAGATAGGCTCCAAAGCATCTTGCTTCCAGCTCTTTGGGAAGCTGAGAAACAACTCGCTGTCCACAGTGCTCTTACAGCCTATCGGGAACATCTCTTACAAAGGCCTGTGAAACGCAGTTTCTTTGCAGGCCTGATCTGGCTGAAGTAGTTCTTCTGCACTGGGTGTGCTACGTTGCCCTTGAGCTTCAAGGCACAAAGTGCTGCATTGTTTCCAAAGGCGGAGATAGGCCCCAAAGCGTCTTGCTTCCAGCTCTTTGGGAAGCTAAGAAACAACTCGCTCTGCACAGTGCTCTTACAGCCTACTGCGAACATCTCTTACAAAGGCCTGTGAAACGCAGTTTCTCTGCAGGCCTGACCTGGCTGAAGTAGAACTTCTGCTGTGGGTGTGCTACATTGCTCTAGAGCTTCAAGGCTGAAAGCCCTGCCTTGTTTCCAAAGGGAAAGATACGCCAAAAAGCATATTGCTTCCAGTTCTTTGGGAAGCTAAGAAACAAATCGCTCTGCACAGTGTTCTTACAGCCCACTGGGAACATCTCTTACAAAGGCCTGTGAAACGCAGTTTCTTTGCAGGCCTGATATGGGTGAAGTAGAACTCCTGCTCTGGGTATGCTACATTGCCCTAGAGCTTCAAGGCGCAAAGCCCTGCCTTATTCCCAAAGGGGGCGATAGGCCCCAAATCATCTTGCATGCAGCTCTTTGGGAAGCTAAGAACCAACTCGCTCTGCACAGTGCTCTCACAGGCTACCTGGAACATCTCTTACAAAGGCTTGTGAAACGCATTTTCTTCGCTGCCCTGAAATGGCTGACGTTGAACTTCTGCTCTGCCGTGTGCTATATTGCCCTACAGATTCAAGGCACAAAGTGCTGAATTGTTTAAAAAGTTCTCAGATAGGCACCAAAGCATCTTGCTTCCAGCTCTTTGGGAAGCTAAGAAACAACTCACTCTGCACAGTTCTCTTACAGCCTACCGGGAACATCTCTTACAAAGGCCTGTGAAACGCAATTTCATTCTAGGCCTCCTCTGGCTGAAGTAGAACTTCTGCTCTGGGTCTGCTACATTGCCCTAGAGCTTCAAGACTCAAAGCCCTGCCTTGTTTCCAAAGGGGAAGATAGTCCCCAAAGCATCTTGCTTCCAGCTCATTGGGAAGCTAAGAAACAACTCAGTCTGCACAGTGCTCTTACAGACAACTGGGAACATCTCTTCCAAAGGCCTGTGAAACGCAGTTTCTTGGCAGGCCTGATCTGGCTGAAGTAGAACTTCTGCTGTGGGTGTGCAACATTGCTCTAGAGCTTCAAGGCTGAAAGCCCTGCCTTGTTTCCAAAGGGAAAGATACGCCAAAAAGCATATTGCTTCCAGTTCTTTGGGAAGCTAAGAAACAAATCGCTCTGCACAGTGTTCTTACAGACTACTGGGAACATCTCTTACAAAGGCCCGTGAAACGCAGTTTCTTTGAAGGCCTGATCTATCTGAAGTAGAACTTCTGCTCTGGGTGTGCTACATTGCCCTAGAGCTTCAAGGCCCAAAGCCGTGCCTTGTTTCCAAAGGGGGAGATAGGCTCCAAAGCATCTTGCTTCCAGCTCTTTGGGAAGCTAAGAAACAACTCGCTCTGCACAGTTTTCTTACAGCCTATAGGGAACATCTCTTACAAAGGCCTGTGAAACGCAGTTTCTTTGCAGGCCTGATCTGGCTGAAGTAGTTCTTCTGCACTGGGTGTGCTACGTTGCCCTTGAGCTTCAAGGCACAAAGTGCTGAATTGTTTCCATAGGCGGAGATAGGCCCCAAAGCGTCTTGCTTCCAGCTCTTAGGGAAGCTAATAAACAACTCGCTCTGCACAGTGCTCTTACAGCCTACTGCGAACATCTCTTACAAAGGCCTGTGAAACGCAGTTTCTCTGCAGGTCTGACCTGGCTGAAGTAGAACTTCTGCTGTGGGTGTGCTACATTGCTCTAGAGCTTCAAGGCTGAAAGCCCTGCCTTGTTTCCAAAGGGAAAGATACGCCAAAAAGCATATTGCTTCCAGTTCTTTGGGAAGCTAAGAAACAAATCGCTCTGCACAGTGTTCTTACAGCCTACTGGGAACATCTCTTACAAAGGCCTGTGAAACGCAGTTTCTTTGCAGGCCTGATATGGGTGAAGTAGAACTCCTGCTCTGGGTATGCTACATTGCCCTAGAGCTTCAAACTCAAAGCCCTGCCTTGTTTCCAAAGGGGAAGATAGGCCCCAAAGCATCTTGCTTCCAGCTCATTGGGAATCTAAGAAACAACTCAGTCTGCACAGTGCTCTTGCAGACAACTGGGAACATCTCTTCCAAAGGCCTGTGAAACGCAGTTTCTTGGCAGGACTGATCTGGCTGAAGTAGAACTCCTGCTCTGGGTGTGCTACATTGCCCTAGAGCATCAAGGCACAAAAACCTGCCTTGTCTCCAAAGTGGGAGATAGATCCCAAAGCAACTTGCTTCCATCTCTTTGGGAAGCTATGAAACAACTCGCTCTGCACAGTGCTCTTACATCCTTCAGGGAAAATCTCATACAAAGGCCCGTGAAACGCAGTTTCTTTGAAGGCCTGATCTATCTGAAGTAGAACTTCTGCTCTGGGTGTGCTACATTGCCCTAGAGCTTCAAGGCCCACAGCCGTGCCTTGTTTCCAAAGGGGGAGATAGGCTCCAAAGCATCTTGCTTCCAGCTCTTTGGGAAGCTGAGAAACAACTCGCTGTCCACAGTGCTCTTACAGCCTACCGGGAACATCTCTTACAAAGGCCTGTGAAACGCAATTTCTTTGCAGGCCTGATCTGGCTGAAGTATAACTTCTGCTCTGGCTGTGCTATATTGCCCTAGAGATTCAAGGCACAAAGTGCTGAATTGTTTAGAAACTTCTCAGATAGGCACCAAAGCATCTTGCTTCCAGCTCTTTGGGAAGCTAAGAAACAACTCGCTCTGCACAGTGCTCTTACAGCCTACCGGGAACATCTCTTACAAAGGCCTGTGAAACGCAATTTCATTCTAGGCCTCCTCTGGCTGAAGTAGAACTTCTGCTCCGGGTCTGCTACATTGCCCTAGATCTTCAAACTCAAAGCCCTGCCTTGTTTCCAAAGGGGAAGATAGGCCCCAAAGCATCTTGCTTCCAGCTCATTGGGAATCTAAGAAACAACTCAGTCTGCACAGTGCTCTTGCAGACAACTGGGAACATCTCTTCCAAAGGCCTGTGAAACGCAGTTTCTTGGCAGGCCTGATCTGGCTGAAGTAGAACTTCTGCTGTGGGTGTGCAACATTGCTCTAGAGCTTCAAGGCTGAAAGCCCTGCCTTGTTTCCAAAGGGAATGATACGCCAAAAAGCATATTGCTTCCAGTTCTTTGGGAAGCTAAGAAACAAATCGCTCTGCACAGTGTTCTTACAGACTACTGGGAACATCTCTTACAAAGGCCCGTGAAACGCAGTTTCTTTGAAGGCCTGATCTATCTGAAGTAGAACTTCTGCTCTGGGTGTGCTACATTGCCCTAGAGATTCAAGTCCCAAAGCCGTGCCTTGTTTCCAAAGGGGGAGATAGGCTCCAAAGCATCTTGCTTCCAGCTCTTTGGGAAGCTGAGAAACAACTCGCTCTGCACAGTTTTATAACAGCCTATAGAACATCTCTTACAAAGGCCTGTGAAACACAGTTTCTTTGCAGGCCTGATCTGGCTGAAGTAGTTCTTCTGCTCTGGGTGTGCTACGTTGCCCTTGAGCTTCAAGGCACAAAGTGCTGAATTGTTTCCAAAGGCGGAGATAGGCCCCAAAGCGTCTTGCTTCCAGCTCTTAGGGAAGCTAAGAAACAACTCGCTCTGCTCAGAGCTCTTACAGACTACCGGGATCATCTCTTACAAAGGCCTGTGAAACGCATTTTCTTCGCTGCCCTGATCTGGCTGACGTTGAACTTCTGCTCTGCCGTGTGCTGCATTGCCCAGGAGATGCAAGGCACAAAGTCCTGCCTTGTTTGCGAAGGGGGAGATAGGCCCCAAAGCATCTTGCTTCCAGCTCTTTCGGAAGCTAAGAAACAACTCGCTCTGCACAGTGCTCTTACAGCCTACCGGGAACATCTCTTACAAAGGCCTGTGAAACGCAATTTCATTCTAGGCCTCCTCTGGCTGAAGTAGAACTTCTGCTCCGGGTCTGCTACATTGCCCTAGAGCTTCAAACTCAAAGCCCTGCCTTGTTTCCAAAGGGGAAGATAGGCCCCAAAGCATCTTGCTTCCAGCTCATTGGGAATCTAAGAAACAACTCAGTCTGCACAGTGCTCTTGCAGACAACGGGGAACATCTCTTCCAAAGGCCTGTGAAACGCAGTTTCTTGGCAGGCCTGATCTGGCTGAAGTAGAACTCCTGCTCTGGGTGTGCTACATTGCCCTAGAGCATCAAGGCACAAAAACCTGCCTTGTCTCCAAAGTGGGAGATAGATCCCAAAGCAACTTGCTTCCATCTCTTTGGGAAGCTATGAAACAACTCGCTCTGCACAGTGCTCTTACATCCTTCAGGGAAAATCTCATACAAAGGCCCGTGAAACGCAGTTTCTTTGAAGGCCTGATCTATCTGAAGTAGAACTTCTGCTCTGGGTGTGCTACATTGCCCTAGAGCTTCAAGGCCCACAGCCGTGCCTTGTTTCCAAAGGGGGAGATAGGCTCCAAAGCATCTTGCTTCCAGCTCTTTGGGAAGCTGAGAAACAACTCGCTGTCCACAGTGCTCTTACAGCCTACCGGGAACATCTCTTACAAAGGCCTGTGAAACGCAATTTCTTTGCAGGCCTGATCTGGCTGAAGTATAACTTCTGCTCTGGCTGTGCTATATTGCCCTAGAGATTCAAGGCACAAAGTGCTGAATTGTTTAGAAAGTTCTCAGATAGGCACGAAAGCATCTTGCTTCCAGCTCTTTGGGAAGCTAAGAAACAACTCGCCTTGCACAGTGCTCTTACAGCCTACCGGGAACATCTCTTACAAAGGCCTGTGAAACGCAATTTCATTCTAGGCCTCCTCTGGCTGAAGTAGAACTTCTGCTCTGGGTATGCTACATTGCCCTAGAGCTTCAAACTCAAAGCCCTGCCTTGTTTCCAAAGGGGAAGATAGGCCCCAAAGCATCTTGAATCCAGCTCATTGGGAATCTAAGAAACAACTCAGTCTGCACAGTGCTCTTGCAGACAACTGGGAACATCTCTTCCAAAGGAGTGTGAAACGCAGTTTCTTGGCAGGCCTGATCTGGCTGAAGTAGAACTCCTGCTCTGGGTGTGCTACATTGCCCTAGAGCATCAAGGCACAAAAACCTGCCTTGTCTCCAAAGTGGGAGATAGATCCCAAAGCAACTTGCTTCCATCTCTTTGGGAAGCTATGAAACAACTCGCTCTGCACAGTGCTCTTACATCCTTCAGGGAAAATCTCATACAAAGGCCCGTGAAACGCAGTATCTTTGAAGGCCTGATCTGGCTGAAGTAGAACTTCTGCTCTGGGTGTGCTACATTGCCCTAGAGCTTCAAGGCCCAAAGCCGTGCCTTGTTTCCAAAGGGGGAGATAGGCTCCAAAGCATCTTGCTTCCAGCTCTTTGGGAAGCTGAGAAACAACTCGCTGTCCACAGTGCTCTTACAGCCTATCGGGAACATCTCTTACAAAGGCCTGTGAAACGCAGTTTCTTTGCAGGCCTGATCTGGCTGAAGTAGTTCTTCTGCACTGGGTGTGCTACGTTGCCCTTGAGCTTCAAGGCACAAAGTGCTGCATTGTTTCCAAAGGCGGAGATAGGCCCCAAAGCGTCTTGCTTCCAGCTCTTTGGGAAGCTAAGAAACAACTCGCTCTGCACAGTGCTCTTACAGCCTACTGCGAACATCTCTTACAAAGGCCTGTGAAACGCAGTTTCTCTGCAGGCCTGACCTGGCTGAAGTAGAACTTCTGCTGTGGGTGTGCTACATTGCTCTAGAGCTTCAAGGCTGAAAGCCCTGCCTTGTTTCCAAAGGGAAAGATACGCCAAAAAGCATATTGCTTCCAGTTCTTTGGGAAGCTAAGAAACAAATCGCTCTGCACAGTGTTCTTACAGCCCACTGGGAACATCTCTTACAAAGGCCTGTGAAACGCAGTTTCTTTGCAGGCCTGATATGGGTGAAGTAGAACTCCTGCTCTGGGTATGCTACATTGCCCTAGAGCTTCAAGGCGCAAAGCCCTGCCTTATTCCCAAAGGGGGCGATAGGCCCCAAATCATCTTGCATGCAGCTCTTTGGGAAGCTAAGAACCAACTCGCTCTGCACAGTGCTCTCACAGGCTACCTGGAACATCTCTTACAAAGGCTTGTGAAACGCATTTTCTTCGCTGCCCTGAAATGGCTGACGTTGAACTTCTGCTCTGCCGTGTGCTATATTGCCCTACAGATTCAAGGCACAAAGTGCTGAATTGTTTAAAAAGTTCTCAGATAGGCACCAAAGCATCTTGCTTCCAGCTCTTTGGGAAGCTAAGAAACAACTCACTCTGCACAGTTCTCTTACAGCCTATCGTGAACATCTCTTACAAAGGCCTGTGAAACGCAGTTTCTTTGGAGGCCTGATCTGGGTGAAGTAGAACTCCTGCTCTGGGTATGCTACATTGCCCTAGAGCTTCAAGGCGCAAAGGCCTGCCTTGTTTCCAAAGGGGGCGATACGCCCCAAATCATCTTGCATCCAGCTCTTTGGGAAGCTAAGAAACAACTCGCTCTGCACAGTGCTCTTACAGCCTACCGGGAACATCTCTTACAAAGGTCTGTGAAACGCAATTTCATTCTAGGCCTCCTCTGGCTGAAGTAGAACTTCTGCTCTGGGTGTGCTACATTGCCCTAGAGCTTCAAGACTCAAAGCCCTGCCTTGTTTCCAAAGGGGAAGATAGTCCCCAAAGCATCTTGCTTACAGCTCATTGGGAAGCTAAGAAACAACTCAGTCTGCACAGTGCTCTTACAGACAACTGGGAACATCTCTTCCAAAGGCCTGTGAAACGCAGTTTCTTGGCAGGCCTGATCTGGCTGAAGTAGAACTTCTGCTGTGGGTGTGCAACATTGCTCTAGAGCTTCAAGGCTGAAAGCCCTGCCTTGTTTCCAAAGGGAAAGATACGCCAAAAAGCATATTGCTTCCAGTTCTTTGGGAAGCTAAGAAACAAATCGCTCTGCACAGTGTTCTTACAGACTACTGGGAACATCTCTTACAAAGGCCCGTGAAACGCAGTTTCTTTGAAGGCCTGATCTATCTGAAGTAGAACTTCTGCTCTGGGTGTGCTACATTGCCCTAGAGATTCAAGGCCCAAAGACGTGCCTTGTTTCCAAAGGGGGAGATAGGCTCCAAAGCATCTTGCTTCCAGCTCTTTGGGAAGCTAAGAAACAACTCGCTCTGCACAGTTTTCTTACAGCCTATAGGGAACATCTCTTACAAAGGCCTGTGAAACGCAGTTTCTTTGCAGGCCTGATCTGGCTGAAGTAGTTCTTCTGCACTGGGTGTGCTACGTTGCCCTTGAGCTTCAAGGCACAAAGTGCTGAATTGTTTTCAAAGGCGGAGATAGGCCCCAAAGCGTTTTGCTTCCAGCTCTTAGGGAAGCTAAGAAACAACTCGCTCTGCACAGTGCTCTTACAGCCTACTGCGAACATCTCTTACAAAGGCCTGTGAAACGCAGTTTCTTTGCAGGCCTGATATGGGTGAAGTAGAACTCCTGCTCTGGGTATGCTACATTGCCCTAGAGCTTCAAGGCGCAAAGCCCTGCCTTGTTCCCAAAGGGGGCGATAGGCCCCAAATCATCTTGCATCCAGCTCTTTGGGAAGCTAAGAACCAACTCGCTCTGCACAGTGCTCTCACAGGCTACCTGGAACATCTCTTACAAAGGCTTGTCAAACGCATTTTCTTCGCTGCCCTGATCTGGCTGACGTTGAACTTCTGCTCTGCCGTGTGCTATATTGCCCTACAGATTCAAGGCACAAAGTGCTGAATTGTTTAAAAAGTTCTCAGATAGGCACCAAAGCATCTTGCTTCCAGCTCTTTCGGAAGCTAATAAACAACTCGCTCTGCACAGTTCTCTTACAGCCTATCGTGAACAACACTTACAAAGGCCTGTGAAACGCAATTTCATTCTAGGCCTCCTCTGGCTGAAGTAGAACTTCTGCTCTGGGTGTGCTACATTGCCCTAGAGCTTCAAGGCCCACAGCCGTGCCTTGTTTCCAAAGGGGGAGATAGGCTCCAAAGCATCTTGCTTCCAGCTCTTTGGGAAGCTGAGAAACAACTCGCTGTCCACAGTGCTCTTACAGCCTACCGGGAACATCTCTTACAAAGGCCTGTGAAACGCAATTTCTTTGCAGGCCTGATCTGGCTGAAGTATAACTTCTGCTCTGGCTGTGCTATATTGCCCTAGAGATTCAAGGCACAAAGTGCTGAATTGTTTAGAAACTTCTCAGATAGGCACCAAAGCATCTTGCTTCCAGCTCTTTGGGAAGCTAAGAAACAACTCGCTCTGCACAGTGCTCTTACAGCCTACCGGGAACATCTCTTACAAAGGCCTGTGAAACGCAATTTCATTCTAGGCCTCCTCTGGCTGAAGTAGAACTTCTGCTCCGGGTCTGCTACATTGCCCTAGATCTTCAAACTCAAAGCCCTGCCTTGTTTCCAAAGGGGAAGATAGGCCCCAAAGCATCTTGCTTCCAGCTCATTGGGAATCTAAGAAACAACTCAGTCTGCACAGTGCTCTTGCAGACAACTGGGAACATCTCTTCCAAAGGCCTGTGAAACGCAGTTTCTTGGCAGGCCTGATCTGGCTGAAGTAGAACTTCTGCTGTGGGTGTGCAACATTGCTCTAGAGCTTCAAGGCTGAAAGCCCTGCCTTGTTTCCAAAGGGAATGATACGCCAAAAAGCATATTGCTTCCAGTTCTTTGGGAAGCTAAGAAACAAATCGCTCTGCACAGTGTTCTTACAGACTACTGGGAACATCTCTTACAAAGGCCCGTGAAACGCAGTTTCTTTGAAGGCCTGATCTATCTGAAGTAGAACTTCTGCTCTGGGTGTGCTACATTGCCCTAGAGATTCAAGTCCCAAAGCCGTGCCTTGTTTCCAAAGGGGGAGATAGGCTCCAAAGCATCTTGCTTCCAGCTCTTTGGGAAGCTGAGAAACAACTCGCTCTGCACAGTTTTATAACAGCCTATAGAACATCTCTTACAAAGGCCTGTGAAACACAGTTTCTTTGCAGGCCTGATCTGGCTGAAGTAGTTCTTCTGCTCTGGGTGTGCTACGTTGCCCTTGAGCTTCAAGGCACAAAGTGCTGAATTGTTTCCAAAGGCGGAGATAGGCCCCAAAGCGTCTTGCTTCCAGCTCTTAGGGAAGCTAAGAAACAACTCGCTCTGCTCAGAGCTCTTACAGACTACCGGGATCATCTCTTACAAAGGCCTGTGAAACGCATTTTCTTCGCTGCCCTGATCTGGCTGACGTTGAACTTCTGCTCTGCCGTGTGCTGCATTGCCCAGGAGATGCAAGGCACAAAGTCCTGCCTTGTTTGCGAAGGGGGAGATAGGCCCCAAAGCATCTTGCTTCCAGCTCTTTCGGAAGCTAAGAAACAACTCGCTCTGCACAGTGCTCTTACAGCCTACCGGGAACATCTCTTACAAAGGCCTGTGAAACGCAATTTCATTCTAGGCCTCCTCTGGCTGAAGTAGAACTTCTGCTCCGGGTCTGCTACATTGCCCTAGAGCTTCAAACTCAAAGCCCTGCCTTGTTTCCAAAGGGGAAGATAGGCCCCAAAGCATCTTGCTTCCAGCTCATTGGGAATCTAAGAAACAACTCAGTCTGCACAGTGCTCTTGCAGACAACGGGGAACATCTCTTCCAAAGGCCTGTGAAACGCAGTTTCTTGGCAGGCCTGATCTGGCTGAAGTAGAACTCCTGCTCTGGGTGTGCTACATTGCCCTAGAGCATCAAGGCACAAAAACCTGCCTTGTCTCCAAAGTGGGATATAGATCCCAAAGCAACTTGCTTCCATCTCTTTGGGAAGCTATGAAACAACTCGCTCTGCACAGTGCTCTTACATCCTTCAGGGAAAATCTCATACAAAGGCCCGTGAAACGCAGTTTCTTTGAAGGCCTGATCTATCTGAAGTAGAACTTCTGCTCTGGGTGTGCTACATTGCCCTAGAGCTTCAAGGCCCACAGCCGTGCCTTGTTTCCAAAGGGGGAGATAGGCTCCAAAGCATCTTGCTTCCAGCTCTTTGGGAAGCTGAGAAACAACTCGCTGTCCACAGTGCTCTTACAGCCTACCGGGAACATCTCTTACAAAGGCCTGTGAAACGCAATTTCTTTGCAGGCCTGATCTGGCTGAAGTATAACTTCTGCTCTGGCTGTGCTATATTGCCCTAGAGATTCAAGGCACAAAGTGCTGAATTGTTTAGAAAGTTCTCAGATAGGCACGAAAGCATCTTGCTTCCAGCTCTTTGGGAAGCTAAGAAACAACTCGCCTTGCACAGTGCTCTTACAGCCTACCGGGAACATCTCTTACAAAGGCCTGTGAAACGCAATTTCATTCTAGGCCTCCTCTGGCTGAAGTAGAACTTCTGCTCTGGGTATGCTACATTGCCCTAGAGCTTCAAACTCAAAGCCCTGCCTTGTTTCCAAAGGGGAAGATAGGCCCCAAAGCATCTTGAATCCAGCTCATTGGGAATCTAAGAAACAACTCAGTCTGCACAGTGCTCTTGCAGACAACTGGGAACATCTCTTCCAAAGGAGTGTGAAACGCAGTTTCTTGGCAGGCCTGATCTGGCTGAAGTAGAACTCCTGCTCTGGGTGTGCTACATTGCCCTAGAGCATCAAGGCACAAAAACCTGCCTTGTCTCCAAAGTGGGAGATAGATCCCAAAGCAACTTGCTTCCATCTCTTTGGGAAGCTATGAAACAACTCGCTCTGCACAGTGCTCTTACATCCTTCAGGGAAAATCTCATACAAAGGCCCGTGAAACGCAGTATCTTTGAAGGCCTGATCTGGCTGAAGTAGAACTTCTGCTCTGGGTGTGCTACATTGCCCTAGAGCTTCAAGGCCCAAAGCCGTGCCTTGTTTCCAAAGGGGGAGATAGGCTCCAAAGCATCTTGCTTCCAGCTCTTTGGGAAGCTGAGAAACAACTCGCTGTCCACAGTGCTCTTACAGCCTATCGGGAACATCTCTTACAAAGGCCTGTGAAACGCAGTTTCTTTGCAGGCCTGATCTGGCTGAAGTAGTTCTTCTGCACTGGGTGTGCTACGTTGCCCTTGAGCTTCAAGGCACAAAGTGCTGCATTGTTTCCAAAGGCGGAGATAGGCCCCAAAGCGTCTTGCTTCCAGCTCTTTGGGAAGCTAAGAAACAACTCGCTCTGCACAGTGCTCTTACAGCCTACTGCGAACATCTCTTACAAAGGCCTGTGAAACGCAGTTTCTCTGCAGGCCTGACCTGGCTGAAGTAGAACTTCTGCTGTGGGTGTGCTACATTGCTCTAGAGCTTCAAGGCTGAAAGCCCTGCCTTGTTTCCAAAGGGAAAGATACGCCAAAAAGCATATTGCTTCCAGTTCTTTGGGAAGCTAAGAAACAAATCGCTCTGCACAGTGTTCTTACAGCCCACTGGGAACATCTCTTACAAAGGCCTGTGAAACGCAGTTTCTTTGCAGGCCTGATATGGGTGAAGTAGAACTCCTGCTCTGGGTATGCTACATTGCCCTAGAGCTTCAAGGCGCAAAGCCCTGCCTTATTCCCAAAGGGGGCGATAGGCCCCAAATCATCTTGCATGCAGCTCTTTGGGAAGCTAAGAACCAACTCGCTCTGCACAGTGCTCTCACAGGCTACCTGGAACATCTCTTACAAAGGCTTGTGAAACGCATTTTCTTCGCTGCCCTGAAATGGCTGACGTTGAACTTCTGCTCTGCCGTGTGCTATATTGCCCTACAGATTCAAGGCACAAAGTGCTGAATTGTTTAAAAAGTTCTCAGATAGGCACCAAAGCATCTTGCTTCCAGCTCTTTGGGAAGCTAAGAAACAACTCACTCTGCACAGTTCTCTTACAGCCTATCGTGAACATCTCTTACAAAGGCCTGTGAAACGCAGTTTCTTTGGAGGCCTGATCTGGGTGAAGTAGAACTCCTGCTCTGGGTATGCTACATTGCCCTAGAGCTTCAAGGCGCAAAGGCCTGCCTTGTTTCCAAAGGGGGCGATACGCCCCAAATCATCTTGCATCCAGCTCTTTGGGAAGCTAAGAAACAACTCGCTCTGCACAGTGCTCTTACAGCCTACCGGGAACATCTCTTACAAAGGTCTGTGAAACGCAATTTCATTCTAGGCCTCCTCTGGCTGAAGTAGAACTTCTGCTCTGGGTGTGCTACATTGCCCTAGAGCTTCAAGACTCAAAGCCCTGCCTTGTTTCCAAAGGGGAAGATAGTCCCCAAAGCATCTTGCTTACAGCTCATTGGGAAGCTAAGAAACAACTCAGTCTGCACAGTGCTCTTACAGACAACTGGGAACATCTCTTCCAAAGGCCTGTGAAACGCAGTTTCTTGGCAGGCCTGATCTGGCTGAAGTAGAACTTCTGCTGTGGGTGTGCAACATTGCTCTAGAGCTTCAAGGCTGAAAGCCCTGCCTTGTTTCCAAAGGGAAAGATACGCCAAAAAGCATATTGCTTCCAGTTCTTTGGGAAGCTAAGAAACAAATCGCTCTGCACAGTGTTCTTACAGACTACTGGGAACATCTCTTACAAAGGCCCGTGAAACGCAGTTTCTTTGAAGGCCTGATCTATCTGAAGTAGAACTTCTGCTCTGGGTGTGCTACATTGCCCTAGAGATTCAAGGCCCAAAGACGTGCCTTGTTTCCAAAGGGGGAGATAGGCTCCAAAGCATCTTGCTTCCAGCTCTTTGGGAAGCTAAGAAACAACTCGCTCTGCACAGTTTTCTTACAGCCTATAGGGAACATCTCTTACAAAGGCCTGTGAAACGCAGTTTCTTTGCAGGCCTGATCTGGCTGAAGTAGTTCTTCTGCACTGGGTGTGCTACGTTGCCCTTGAGCTTCAAGGCACAAAGTGCTGAATTGTTTTCAAAGGCGGAGATAGGCCCCAAAGCGTTTTGCTTCCAGCTCTTAGGGAAGCTAAGAAACAACTCGCTCTGCACAGTGCTCTTACAGCCTACTGCGAACATCTCTTACAAAGGCCTGTGAAACGCAGTTTCTTTGCAGGCCTGATATGGGTGAAGTAGAACTCCTGCTCTGGGTATGCTACATTGCCCTAGAGCTTCAAGGCGCAAAGCCCTGCCTTGTTCCCAAAGGGGGCGATAGGCCCCAAATCATCTTGCATCCAGCTCTTTGGGAAGCTAAGAACCAACTCGCTCTGCACAGTGCTCTCACAGGCTACCTGGAACATCTCTTACAAAGGCTTGTCAAACGCATTTTCTTCGCTGCCCTGATCTGGCTGACGTTGAACTTCTGCTCTGCCGTGTGCTATATTGCCCTACAGATTCAAGGCACAAAGTGCTGAATTGTTTAAAAAGTTCTCAGATAGGCACCAAAGCATCTTGCTTCCAGCTCTTTCGGAAGCTAATAAACAACTCGCTCTGCACAGTTCTCTTACAGCCTATCGTGAACAACACTTACAAAGGCCTGTGAAACGCAATTTCATTCTAGGCCTCCTCTGGCTGAAGTAGAACTTCTGCTCTGGGTGTGCTACATTGCCCTATAGCTTCAAGACTCAAAGCCCTGCCTTGTTTCCAAAGGGGAAGATAGTCCCCAAAGCATCTTGCTTCCAGCTCATTGGGAAGCTAAGAAACAACTCAGTCTGCACAGTGCTCTTACAGACAACTGGGAACATCTCTTCCAAAGGCCTGTGAAACGCAGTTTCTTGGCAGGCCTGATCTGGCTGAAGTAGAACTTCTGCTGTGGGTGTGCAACATTGCTCTAGAGCTTCAAGGCTGAAAGCCCTGCCTTGTTTCCAAAGGGAAAGATACGCCAAAAAGCATATTGCTTCCAGTTCTTTGGGAAGCTAAGAAACAAATCGCTCTGCACAGTGTTCTTACAGACTACTGGGAACATCTCTTACAAAGGCCAGTGAAACGCAGTTTCTTTGAAGACCTGATCTATCTGAAGTAGAACTTCTGCTCTGGGTGTGCTACATTGCCCTAGAGCTTCAAGGCCCACAGCCGTGCCTTGTTTCCAAAGGGGGAGATAGGCTCCAAAGCATCTTGCTTCCAGCTCTTTGGGAAGCTGAGAAACAACTCGCTGTCCACAGTGCTCTTACAGCCTACCGGGAACATCTCTTACAAAGGCCTGTGAAACGCAATTTCTTTGCAGGCCTGATCTGGCTGAAGTATAACTTCTGCTCTGGCTGTGCTATATTGCCCTAGAGATTCAAGGCACAAAGTGCTGAATTGTTTAGAAACTTCTCAGATAGGCACCAAAGCATCTTGCTTCCAGCTCTTTGGGAAGCTAAGAAACAACTCGCTCTGCACAGTGCTCTTACAGCCTACCGGGAACATCTCTTACAAAGGCCTGTGAAACGCAATTTCATTCTAGGCCTCCTCTGGCTGAAGTAGAACTTCTGCTCTGGGTCTGCTACATTGCCCTAGAGCTTCAAACTCAAAGCCCTGCCTTGTTTCCAAAGGGGAAGATAGGCCCCAAAGCATCTTGCTTCCAGCTCATTGGGAATCTAAGAAACAACTCAGTCTGCACAGTGCTCTTGCAGACAACTGGGAACATCTCTTCCAAAGGCCTGTGAAACGCAGTTTCTTGGCAGGCCTGATCTGGCTGAAGTAGAACTCCTGCTCTGGGTGTGCTACATTGCCCTAGAGCATCAAGGCACAAAAACCTGCCTTGTCTCCAAAGTGGGAGATAGATCCCAAAGCAACTTGCTTCCATCTCTTTGGGAAGCTATGAAACAACTCGCTCTGCACAGTGCTCTTACATCCTTCAGGGAAAATCTCATACAAAGGCCCGTGAAACGCAGTATCTTTGAAGGCCTGATCTATCTGAAGTAGAACTTCTGCTCTGGGTGTGCTACATTGCCCTAGAGCTTCAAGGCCCAAAGCCGTGCCTTGTTTCCAAAGGGGGAGATAGGCTCCAAAGCATCTTGCTTCCAGCTCTTTGGGAAGCTGAGAAACAACTCGCTGTCCACAGTGCTCTTACAGCCTACCGGGAACAACTCTTACAAAGGCCTGTGAAACGCAGTTTCTTTGCAGGCCTGATCTGGCTGAAGTAGTTCTTCTGCACTGGGTGTGCTACGTTGCCCTTGAGCTTCAAGGCACAAAGTGCTGAATTGTTTCCAAAGGCGGAGATAGGCCCCAAAGCGTCTTGCTTCCAGCTCTTTGGGAAGCTAAGAAACAACTCGCTCTGCACAGTGCTCTTACAGCCTACTGCGAACATCTCTTACAAAGGCCTGTGAAACGCAGTTTCTCTGCAGGCCTGACCTGGCTGAAGTAGAACTTCTGCTGTGGGTGTGCTACATTGCTCTAGAGCTTCAAGGCTGAAAGCCCTGCCTTGTTTCCAAAGGGAAAGATACGCCAAAAAGCATATTGCTTCCAGTTCTTTGGGAAGCTAAGAAACAAATCGCTCTGCACAGTGTTCTTACAGCCCACTGGGAACATCTCTTACAAAGGCCTGTGAAACGCAGTTTCTTTGCAGGCCTGATATGGGTGAAGTAGAACTCCTGCTCTGGGTATGCTACATTGCCCTAGAGCTTCAAGGCGCAAAGCCCTGCCTTGTTCCCAAAGGGGGCGATAGGCCCCAAATCATCTTGCATGCAGCTCTTTGGGAAGCTAAGAACCAACTCGCTCTGCACAGTGCTCTCACAGGCTACCTGGAACATCTCTTACAAAGGCTTGTGAAACGCATTTTCTTCGCTGCCCTGATCTGGCTGACGTTGAACTTCTGCTCTGCCGTGTGCTATATTGCCCTACAGATTCAAGGCACAAAGTGCTGAATTGTTTAAAAAGTTCTCAGATAGGCACCAAAGCATCTTGCTTCCAGCTCTTTGGGAAGCTAAGAAACAACTCACTCTGCACAGTTCTCTTACAGCCTATCGGGAACATCTCTTACAAAGGCCTGTGAAACGCAGTTTCTTTGGAGGCCTGATCTGGGTGAAGTAGAACTCCTGCTCTGGGTATGCTACATTGCCCTAGAGCTTCAAGGCGCAAAGGCCTGCCTTGTTTCCATAGGGGGCGATACGCCCCAAATCATCTTGCATCCAGCTCTTTGGGAAGCTAAGAAACAACTCGCTCTGCACAGTGCTCTTACAGCCTACCGGGAACATCTCTTACAAAGGCCTGTGAAACGCAATTTCATTCTAGGCCTCCTCTGGCTGAAGTAGAACTTCTGCTCTGGGTGTGCTACATTGCCCTAGAGCTTCAAGACTCAAAGCCCTGCCTTGTTTCCAAAGGGGAAGATAGTCCCCAAAGCATCTTGCTTCCAGCTCATTGGGAAGCTAAGAAACAACTCAGTCTGCACAGTGCTCTTACAGACAACTGGGAACATCTCTTCCAAAGGCCTGTGAAACGCAGTTTCTTGGCAGGCCTGATCTGGCTGAAGTAGAACTTCTGCTGTGGGTGTGCAACATTGCTCTAGAGCTTCAAGGCTGAAAGCCCTGCCTTGTTTCCAAAGGGAAAGATATGCCAAAAAGCATATTGCTTCCAGTTCTTTGGGAAGCTAAGAAACAAATCGCTCTGCACAGTGTTCTTACAGACTACTGGGAACATCTCTTACAAAGGCCCGTGAAACGCAGTTTCTTTGAAGGCCTGATCTATCTGAAGTAGAACTTCTGCTCTGGGTGTGCTACATTGCCCTAGAGCTTCAAGGCCCAAAGCCGTGCCTTGTTTCCAAAGGGGGAGATAGGCTCCAAAGCATCTTGCTTCCAGCTCTTTGGGAAGCTAAGAAACAACTCGCTCTGCACAGTTTTCTTACAGCCTATAGGGAACATCTCTTACAAAGGCCTGTGAAACGCAGTTTCTTTGCAGGCCTGATCTGGCTGAAGTAGTTCTTCTGCACTGGGTGTGCTACGTTGCCCTTGAGCTTCAAGGCACAAAGTGCTGAATTGTTTCCATAGGCGGAGATAGGCCCCAAAGCGTCTTGCTTCCAGCTCTTAGGGAAGCTAATAAACAACTCGCTCTGCACAGTGCTCTTACAGCCTACTGCGAACATCTCTTACAAAGGCCTGTGAAACGCAGTTTCTCTGCAGGTCTGACCTGGCTGAAGTAGAACTTCTGCTGTGGGTGTGCTACATTGCTCTAGAGCTTCAAGGCTGAAAGCCCTGCCTTGTTTCCAAAGGGAAAGATACGCCAAAAAGCATATTGCTTCCAGTTCTTTGGGAAGCTAAGAAACAAATCGCTCTGCACAGTGTTCTTACAGCCTACTGGGAACATCTCTTACAAAGGCCTGTGAAACGCAGTTTCTTTGCAGGCCTGATATGGGTGAAGTAGAACTCCTGCTCTGGGTATGCTACATTGCCCTAGAGCTTCAAACTCAAAGCCCTGCCTTGTTTCCAAAGGGGAAGATAGGCCCCAAAGCATCTTGCTTCCAGCTCATTGGGAATCTAAGAAACAACTCAGTCTGCACAGTGCTCTTGCAGACAACTGGGAACATCTCTTCCAAAGGCCTGTGAAACGCAGTTTCTTGGCAGGCCTGATCTGGCTGAAGTAGAACTCCTGCTCTGGGTGTGCTACATTGCCCTAGAGCATCAAGGCACAAAAACCTGCCTTGTCTCCAAAGTGGGAGATAGATCCCAAAGCAACTTGCTTCCATGTCTTTGGGAAGCTATGAAACAACTCGCTCTGCACAGTGCTCTTACATCCTTCAGGGAAAATCTCATACAAAGGCCCGTGAAACGCAGTTTCTTTGAAGGCCTGATCTATCTGAAGTAGAACTTCTGCTCTGGGTGTGCTACATTGCCCTAGAGCTTCAAGGCCCAAAGCCGTGCCTTGTTTCCAAAGGGGGAGATAGGCTCCAAAGCATCTTGCTTCCAGCTCTTTGGGAAGCTGAGAAGCAACTCGCTGTCCACAGTGCTCTTACAGACTACCGGGAACATCTCTTACAAAGGCCTGTGAAACGCAATTTCTTTGCAGGCCTGATCTGCCTGAAGTATAACTTCTGCTCTGGCTGTGCTATATTGCCCTAGAGATTCAAGGCACAAAGTGCTGAATTGTTTAGAAACTTCTCAGATAGGCACCAAAGCATCTTGCTTCCAGCTCTTTGGGAAGCTAAGAAACAACTCGCTCTGCACAGTGCTCTTACAGCCTACCGGGAACATCTCTTACAAAGGCCTGTGAAACGCAATTTCATTCTAGGCCTCCTCTGGCTGAAGTAGAAGTTCTGCTCTGGGTCTGCTACATTGCCCTAGAGCTTCAAACTCAAAGCCCTGCCTTGTTTCCAAAGGGGAAGATAGGCCCCAAAGCATCTTGCTTCCAGCTCATTGGGAATCTAAGAAACAACTCAGTCTGCACAGTGCTCTTGCAGACAACTGGGAACATCTCTTCCAAAGGCCTGTGAAACGCAGTTTCTTGGCAGGCCTGATCTGGCTGAAGTAGAACTCCTGCTCTGGGTGTGCTACATTGCCCTAGAGCATCAAGGCACAAAAACCTGCCTTGTCTCCAAAGTGGGAGATAGATCCCAAAGCAACTTGCTTCCATGTCTTTGGGAAGCTATGAAACAACTCGCTCTGCACAGTGCTCTTACATCCTTCAGGGAAAATCTCATACAAAGGCCCGTGAAACGCAGTTTCTTTGAAGGCCTGATCTATCTGAAGTAGAACTTCTGCTCTGGGTGTGCTACATTGCCCTAGAGCTTCAAGGCCCAAAGCCGTGCCTTGTTTCCAAAGGGGGAGATAGGCTCCAAAGCATCTTGCTTCCAGCTCTTTGGGAAGCTGAGAAGCAACTCGCTGTCCACAGTGCTCTTACAGCCTACCGGGAACATCTCTTACAAAGGCCTGTGAAACGCAATTTCTTTGCAGGCCTGATCTGCCTGAAGTATAACTTCTGCTCTGGCTGTGCTATATTGCCCTAGAGATTCAAGGCACAAAGTGCTGAATTGTTTAGAAACTTCTCAGATAGGCACCAAAGCATCTTGCTTCCAGCTCTTTGGGAAGCTAAGAAACAACTCGCTCTACACAGTGCTCTTACAGCCTATCGGGAACATCTCTTACAAAGGCCTGTGAAACGCAATTTCATTCTAGGCCTCCTCTGGCTGAAGTAGAAGTTCTGCTCTGGGTCTGCTACATTGCCCTAGAGCTTCAAACTCAAAGCCCTGCCTTGTTTCCAAAGGGGAAGATAGGCCCCAAAGCATCTTGCTTCCAGCTCATTGGGAATCTAAGAAACAACTCAGTCTGCACAGTGCTCTTGCAGACAACTGGGAACATCTCTTCCAAAGGCCTGTGAAACGCAGTTTCTTGGCAGGCCTGATCTGGCTGAAGTAGAACTCCTGCTCTGGGTGTGCTACATTGCCCTAGAGCATCAAGGCACAAAAACCTGCCTTGTCTCCAAAGTGGGAGATAGATCCCAAAGCAACTTGCTTCCATGTCTTTGGGAAGCTATGAAACAACTCGCTCTGCACAGTGCTCTTACATCCTTCAGGGAAAATCTCATACAAAGGCCCGTGAAACGCAGTTTCTTTGAAGGCCTGATATATCTGAAGTAGAACTTCTGCTCTGGGTGTGCTACATTGCCCTAGAGCTTCAAGGCCCAAAGCCGTGCCTTGTTTCCAAAGGGGGAGATAGGCTCCAAAGCATCTTGCTTCCAGCTCTTTGGGAAGCTGAGAAGCAACTCGCTGTCCACAGTGCTCTTACAGCCTACCGGGAACATCTCTTACAAAGGCCTGTGAAACACAATTTCTTTGCAGGCCTGATCTGCCTGAAGTATAACTTCTGCTCTGGCTGTGCTATATTGCCCTAGAGATTCAAGGCACAAAGTGCTGAATTGTTTAGAAACTTCTCAGATAGGCACCAAAGCATCTTGCTTCCAGCTCTTTGGGAAGCTAAGAAACAACTCGCTCTACACAGTGCTCTTTACAGCCTATCGGGAACATCTCTTACAAAGGCCTGTGAAACGCAATTTCATTCTAGGCCTCCTCTGGCTGAAGTAGAAGTTCTGCTCTGGGTCTGCTACATTGCCCTAGAGCTTCAAACTCAAAGCCCTGCCTTGTTTCCAAAGGGGAAGATAGGCCCCAAAGCATCTTGCTTCCAGCTCATTGGGAAGCTAAGAAACAACTCAGTCTGCACAGTGCTCTTGCAGACAACTGGGAACATCTCTTCCAAAGGCCTGTGAAACGCAGTTTCTTTGGAGGCCTGAACTGGGTGAAGTAGAACTCCTGCTCTGGGAATGCTACATTGCCCTAGAGCTTCAAGGCGCAAAGGCCTGCCTTGTTTCCAAAGGGGGCGATACGCCCCAAATCATCTTGCATCCAGCTCTTTGGGAAGCTAATAAACAACTCGCTCTGCACAGTGCTCTTACAGCCTACCGGGAACATCTCTTACAAAGGCCTGTGAAACGCAATTTCATTCTAGGCCTCCTCTGGCTGAAGTAGAACTTCTGCTCTGGGTGTGCTACATTGCCCTAGAGCTTCAAGGCTCAAAGCCCTGCCTTGTTTCCAAAGGGGAAGATAGTCCCCAAAGCATCTTGCTTCCAGCTCATTGGGAAGCTAAGAAACAACTCAGTCTGCACAGTGCTCTTACAGACAACTGGGAACATCTCTTCCAAAGGCCTGTGAAACGCAGTTTCTTGGCAGGCCTGATCTGGCTGTAGTAGAACTTCTGCGGTGGCTGTGCTACATTGCTCTAGAGCTTCAAGGCTGAAAGCCCTGTCTTGTTTCCAAAGGGAAAGATACGCCAAAAAGCATATTGCTTCCAGTTCTTTGGGAAGCTAAGAAACAAATCGCTCTGCACAGTGTTCTTACAGACTACTGGGAACATCTCTTACAAAGGCCCGTGAAACGCAGTTTCTTTGAAGGCCTGATCTATCTGAAGTAGAACTTCTGCTCTGGGTGTGCTACATTGCCCTAGAGCTTCAAGGCCCAAAGCCATGCCTTGTTTCCAAAGGGGGAGATAGGCTCCAAAGCATCTTGCTTCCAGCTCTTTGGGAAGCTGAGAAGCAACTCGCTGTCCACAGTGCTCTTACAGCCTACCGGGAACATCTCTTACAAAGGCCTGTGAAACGCAATTTCTATGCAGGCCTGATCTGGCTGAAGTATTACTTCTGCTCTGGCTGTGCTATATTGCCCTAGAGATTCAAGGCACAAAGTGCTGAATTGTTTAGAAACTTCTCAGATAGGCACCAAAGCATCTTGCTTCCAGCTCTTTGGGAAGCTAAGAAACAACTCGCTCTGCACAGAGCTCTTACAGACTACCGGGATCATCTCTTACAAAGGCCTGTGAAACACATTTTCTTCGCTGCCCTGATCTGGCTGACGTTGAACTTCTGCTCTGCCGTGTGCTGCATTGCCCAGGAGATGCAAGGCACAAAGTCCTGCCTTGTTTCCGAAGGGGGAGATAGGCCCCAAAGCATCTTGCTTCCAGCTCTTTCGGAAGCTAAGAAACAACTCGCTCTGCACAGTGCTCTTACAGCCTACCGGGAACATCTCTTACAAAGGCCTGTGAAACGCAATTTCATTCTAGGCCTCCTCTGGCTGAAGTAGAACTTCTGCTCTGGGTCTGCTACATTGCCCTAGAGCTTCAAACTCAAAGCCCTGCCTTGTTTCCAAAGGGGAAGATAGGCCCCAAAGCATCTTGCTTCCAGCTCATTGGGAAGCTAAGAAACAACTCAGTCTGCACAGTGCTCTTGCAGACAACTGGGAACATCTCTTCCAAAGGCCTGTGAAACGCAGTTTCTTGGCAGGCCTGATCTGGCTGAAGTAGAACTCCTGCTCTGGGTGTGCTACATTGCCCTAGAGCATCAAGGCACAAAAACCTGCCTTGTCTCCAAGGTGGGAGATAAATCCCAAAGCAACTTGCTTCCATGTCTTTGGGAAGCTATGAAACAACTCGCTCTGCACAGTGCTCTTACATCCTTCAGGGAAAATCTCATACAAAGGCCCGTGAAATGCAGTTTCTTTGAAGGCCTGATCTATCTGAAGTAGAACTTCTGCTCTGGGTATGCTACATTGCCCTAGAGCTTCAAGACTCAAAGCCCTGCCTTGTTTCCAAAGGGGAAGATAGGCCCCAAAGCATCTTGCTTCCAGCTCATTGGGAATCTAAGAAACAACTCAGTCTGCACAGTGCTCTTGCAGACAACTGGGAACATCTCTTCCAAAGGCCTGTGAAACACAGTTTCTTGGCAGGCCTGATCTGGCTGAAGTAGAACTCCTGCTCTGGGTGTGCTACATTGCCCAAGAGCATCACGGCACAAAAACCTGCCTTGTCTCCAAAGTGGGAGATAGATCCCAAAGCAACTTGCTTCCATCTCTTTGGGAAGCTATGAAACAACTCGCTCTGCACAGTGCTCTTACATCCTTCAGGGAAAATCTCATGCAAAGGCCCGTGAAACGCAGTTTCTTTGAAGGCCTGATCTATCTGAAGTAGAACTTCTGCTCTGGGTGTGCTACATTGCCCTAGAGCTTCAAGGCCCAAAGCCGTGCCTTGTTTCCAAAGGGGGAGATAGGCCCCAAAGCATATTGCTTCCAGCTCTTTGGGAAGCTGAGAAACAACTCGCTGTCCACAGTGCTCTTACAGCCTACCGGGAACATCTCTTACAAAGGCCTGTGAAACGCAATTTCTTTGCAGGCCTGATCTGCCTGAAGTATAACTTCTGCTCTGGCTGTGCTATATTGCCCTAGAGATTCAAGGCACAAAGTGCTGAATTGTTTAGAAACTTCTCAGATAGGCACCAAAGCATCTTGCTTCCAGCTCTTTGGGAAGCTAAGAAACAACTCGCTCTGCACAGTGCTCTTACAGCCTACCGGGAACATCTCTTACAAAGGCGTGTGAAACGCAATTTCATTCTAGGCCTCCTCTGGCTGAAGTAGAAGTTCTGCTCTGGGTCTGCTACATTGCCCTAGAGCTTCAAACTCAAAGCCCTGCCTTGTTTCCAAAGGGGAAGATAGGCCCCAAAGCATCTTGCTTCCAGCTCATTGGGAATCTAAGAAACAACTCAGTCTGCACAGTGCTCTTGCAGACAACTGGGAACATCTCTTCCAAAGGCCTGTGAAACGCAGTTTCTTGGCAGGCCTGATCTGGCTGAAGTAGAACTCCTGCTCTGGGTGTGCTACATTGCCCTAGAGCATCAAGAGACAAAAACCTGCCTTGTCTCCAAAGTGGGAGATATATCCCAAAGCAACTTGCTTCCATCTCTTTGGGAAGCTATGAAACAACTCGCCCTGCACAGTGCTCTTACATCCTTCAGGGAAAATCTCATACAAAGGCCCGTGAAACGCAGTTTCTTTGAAGGCCTGATCTATCTGAAGTAGAACTTCTGCTCTGGGTGTGCTACATTGCCCTAGAGCTTCAAGGCCCAAAGCCGTGCCTTGTTTCCAAAGGGGGAGATAGGCTCCAAAGCATCTTGCTTCCAGCTCTTTGGGAAGCTGAGAAACAACTCGCTGTCCACAGTGCTCTTACAGCCTACCGGGAACATGTCTTACAAAGGCCTGTGAAACGCAATTTCTTTGCAGGCCTGATCTGGCTGAAGTATAACTTCTGCTCTGGCTGTGCTATATTGCCCTAGAGATTCAAGGCACAAAGTGCTGAATTGTTTAGAAACTTCTCAGATAGGCACCAAAGCATCTTGCTTCCAGCTCTTTGGGAAGCTAAGAAACAACTTGCTCGGCACAGTTCTCTTACAGCCTATCAGGAACATCTCTTACAAAGGCCTGTGAAACGCAGTTTCTTTGCTGGCCTGATCTGGCTGAAGTAGTTCTTCTGCACTGGGTGTGCTACGTTGCCCTTGAGCTTCAAGGCACAAAGTGCTGAATTGTTTCCAAAGGCGGAGATAGGCCCCAAAGCGTCTTGCTTCCAGCTCTTTGGGAAGCTAAGAAACAACTCGCTCTGCATAGTGCTCTTACAGCCTACTGCGAACATCTCTTACAAAGGCCTGTGAAACGCAGTTTCTCTGCAGGCCTGACCTGGCTGAAGTAGAACTTCTGCTGTGGGTGTGCTACATTGCTCTAGAGCTTCAAGGCTGAAAGCCCTGCCTTGTTTCCAAAGGGAAAGATACGCCAAAAAGCATATTGCTTCCAGTTCTTTGGGAAGCTAAGAAACAAATCGCTCTGCACAGTGTTCTTACAGCCCACTGGGAACATCTCTTACAAAGGCCTGTGAAACGCAGTTTCTTTGCAGGCCTGATATGGGTGAAGTAGAACTCCTGCTCTGGGTATGCTACATTGCCCTAGAGCTTCAAACTCAAAGCCCTGCCTTGTTTCCAAAGGGGAAGATAGGCCCCAAAGCATCTTGCTTCCAGCTCATTGGGAATCTAAGAAACAACTCAGTCTGCACAGTGCTCTTGCAGACAACTGGGAACATCTCTTCCAAAGGCCTGTGAAACGCAGTTTCTTGGCAGGCCTGATCTGGCTGAAGTAGAACTCCTGCTCTGGGTGTGCTACATTGCCCTAGAGCATCAAGGCACAAAAACCTGCCTTGTCTCCAAAGTGGGAGATAGATCCCAAAGCAACTTGCTTCCATGTCTTTGGGAAGCTATGAAACAACTCGCTCTGCACAGTGCTCTTACATCCTTCAGGGAAAATCTCATACAAAGGCCCGTGAAACGCAGTTTCTTTGAAGGCCTGATCTACCTGAAGTAGAACTTCTGCTCTGGGTGTGCTACATTGCCCTAGAGCTTCAAGGCCCAAAGCCGTGCCTTGTTTCCAAAGGGGGAGATAGGCTCCAAAGCATCTTGCTTCCAGCTCTTTGGGAAGCTGAGAAGCAACTCGCTGTCCACAGTGCTCTTACAGCCTACCGGGAACATCTCTTACAAAGGCCTGTGAAACGCAATTTCTTTGCAGGCCTGATCTGCCTGAAGTATAACTTCTGCTCTGGCTGTGCTATATTGCCCTAGAGATTCAAGGCACAAAGTGCTGAATTGTTTAGAAACTTCTCAGATAGGCACCAAAGCATCTTGCTTCCAGCTCTTTGGGAAGCTAAGAAACAACTCGCTCTACACAGAGCTCTTACAGCCTATCGGGAACATCTCTTACAAAGGCCTGTGAAACGCAATTTCATTCTAGGCCTCCTCTGGCTGAAGTAGAAGTTCTGCTCTGGGTCTGCTACATTGCCCTAGAGCTTCAAACTCAAAGCCCTGCCTTGTTTCCAAAGGGGAAGATAGGCCCCAAAGCATCTTGCTTCCAGCTCATTGGGAATCTAAGAAACAACTCAGTCTGCACAGTGCTCTTGCAGACAACTGGGAACATCTCTTCCAAAGGCCTGTGAAACGCAGTTTCCTGGCAGGCCTGATCTGGCTGAAGTAGAACTCCTGCTCTGGGTGTGCTACATTGCCCTAGAGCATCAAGGCACAAAAACCTGCCTTGTCTCCAAAGTGGGAGATAGATCCCAAAGCAACTTGCTTCCATGTCTTTGGGAAGCTATGAAACAACTCGCTCTGCACAGTGCTCTTACATCCTTCAGGGAAAATCTCATACAAAGGCCCGTGAAACGCAGTTTCTTTGAAGGCCTGATATATCTGAAGTAGAACTTCTGCTCTGGGTGTGCTACATTGCCCTAGAGCTTCAAGGCCCAAAGCCGTGCCTTGTTTCCAAAGGGGGAGATAGGCTCCAAAGCATCTTGCTTCCAGCTCTTTGGGAAGCTGAGAAGCAACTCGCTGTCCACAGTGCTCTTACAGCCTACCGGGAACATCTCTTACAAAGGCCTGTGAAACGCAATTTCTTTGCAGGCCTGATCTGCCTGAAGTATAACTTCTGCTCTGGCTGTGCTATATTGCCCTAGAGATTCAAGGCACAAAGTGCTGAATTGTTTAGAAACTTCTCAGATAGGCACCAAAGCATCTTGCTTCCAGCTCTTTGGGAAGCTAAGAAACAACTCGCTCTACACAGTGCTCTTACAGCCTATCGGGAACATCTCTTACAAAGGCCTGTGAAACGCAATTTCATTCTAGGCCTCCTCTGGCTGAAGTAGAAGTTCTGCTCTGGGTCTGCTACATTGCCCTAGAGCTTCAAACTCAAAGCCCTGCCTTGTTTCCAAAGGGGAAGATAGGCCCCAAAGCATCTTGCTTCCAGCTCATTGGGAATCTAAGAAACAACTCAGTCTGCACAGTGCTCTTGCAGACAACTGGGAACATCTCTTCCAAAGGCCTGTGAAACGCAGTTTCTTGGCAGGCCTGATCTGGCTGAAGTAGAACTCCTGCTCTGGGTGTGCTACATTGCCCTAGAGCATCAAGGCACAAAAACCTGCCTTGTCTCCAAAGTGGGAGATAGATCCCAAAGCAACTTGCTTCCATGTCTTTGGGAAGCTATGAAACAACTCGCTCTGCACAGTGCTCTTACATCCTTCAGGGAAAATCTCATACAAAGGCCCGTGAAACGCAGTTTCTTTGAAGGCCTGATATATCTGAAGTAGAACTTCTGCTCTGGGTGTGCTACATTGCCCTAGAGCTTCAAGGCCCAAAGCCGTGCCTTGTTTCCAAAGGGGGAGATAGGCTCCAAAGCATCTTGCTTCCAGCTCTTTGGGAGGCTGAGAAGCAACTCGCTGTCCACAGTGCTCTTACAGCCTACCGGGAACATCTCTTACAAAGGCCTGTGAAACGCAATTTCTTTGCAGGCCTGATCTGCCTGAAGTATAACTTCTGCTCTGGCTGTGCTATATTGCCCTAGAGATTCAAGGCACAAAGTGCTGAATTGTTTAGAAACTTCTCAGATAGGCACCAAAGCATCTTGCTTCCAGCTCTTTGGGAAGCTAAGAAACAACTCGCTCTACACAGTGCTCTTTACAGCCTATCGGGAACATCTCTTACAAAGGCCTGTGAAACGCAATTTCATTCTAGGCCTCCTCTGGCTGAAGTAGAAGTTCTGCTCTGGGTCTGCTACATTGCCCTGGAGCTTCAAACTCAAAGCCCTGCCTTGTTTCCAAAGGGGAAGATAGGCCCCAAAGCATCTTGCTTCCAGCTCATTGGGAATCTAAGAAACAACTCAGTCTGCACAGTGCTCTTGCAGACAACTGGGAACATCTCTTCCAAAGGCCTGTGAAACGCAGTTTCTTGGCAGGCCTGATCTGGCTGAAGTAGAACTCCTGCTCTGGGTGTGCTACATTGCCCTACAGCATCAAGGCACAAAAACCTGCCTTGTCTCCAAAGTGGGAGATAGATCCCAAAGCAACTTGCTTCCATCTCTTTGGGAAGCTATGAAACAACTCGCTCTGCACAGTGCTCTTACATCCTTCAGGGAAAATCTCATACAAAGGCCCGTGAAACGCAGTTTCTTTGAAGGCCTGATCTATCTGAAGTAGAACTTCTGCTCTGGGTGTGCTACATTGCCCTAGAGCTTCAAGGCCCAAAGCCGTGCCTTGTTTCCAAAGGGGGAGATAGGCTCCAAAGCATCTTGCTTCCAGCTCTTTGGGAAGCTGAGAAACAACTCGCTGTCCACAGTGCTCTTACAGCCTACCGGGAACATCTCTTACAAAGGCCTGTGAAACGCAATTTCCTTGCAGGCCTGATCTGGCTGAAGTATAACTTCTGCTCTGGCTGTGCTATATTGCCCTAGAGATTCAAGGCACAAAGTGCTGAATTGTTTAGAAACTTCTCAGATAGGCACCAAAGCATCTTGCTTCCAGCTCTTTGGGAAGCTAAGAAACAACTCGCTCGGCACAGTTCTCTTACAGCCTATCGGGAACATCTCTTACAAAGGCCTGTGAAACGCAGTTTCTTTGCAGGCTGATCTGGCTGAGGTAGTTCTTCTGCACTGGGTGTGCTACGTTGCCCTTGAGCTTCAAGGCACAAAGTGCTGAATTGTTTCCAAAGGCGGAGATGGGCCCCAAAGCGTCTTGCTTCCAGCTCTTTGGGAAGCTAAGAAACAACTCGCTCTGCGCAGTGCTCTTACAGCCTACTGCGAACATCTCTTACAAAGGCCTGTGAAACGCAGTTTCTCTGCAGGCCTGACCTGGCTGAAGTAGAACTTCTGCTGTGGGTGTGCTACATTGCTCTAGAGCTTCAAGGCTGAAAGCCCTGCCTTGTTTCCAAAGGGAAAGATACGCCAAAAAGCATATTGCTTCCAGTTCTTTGGGAAGCTAAGAAACAAATCGCTCTGCACAGTGTTCT
Organism: Equus asinus; assembly: GCF_041296235.1. Lineage (NCBI taxonomy): Eukaryota > Metazoa > Chordata > Mammalia > Perissodactyla > Equidae > Equus > Equus asinus. The sequence goes on along the minus strand of NC_091790.1, from coordinate 70,864,621 downwards.
TACAGCCCACTGGGAACATCTCTTACAAAGGCCTGTGAAACGCAGTTTCTTTGGAGGCCTGAACTGGGTGAAGTAGAACTCCTGCTCTGGGAATGCTACATTGCCCTAGAGCTTCAAGGCGCAAAGGCCTGCCTTGTTTCCAAAGGGGGCGATACGCCCCAAATCATCTTGCATCCAGCTCTTTGGGAAGCTAATAAACAACTCGCTCTGCACAGTGCTCTTACAGCCTACCGGGAACATCTCTTACAAAGGCCTGTGAAACGCAATTTCATTCTAGGCCTCCTCTGGCTGAAGTAGAACTTCTGCTCTGGGTGTGCTACATTGCCCTAGAGCTTCAAGGCTCAAAGCCCTGCCTTGTTTCCAAAGGGGAAGATAGTCCCCAAAGCATCTTGCTTCCAGCTCATTGGGAAGCTAAGAAACAACTCAGTCTGCACAGTGCTCTTACAGACAACTGGGAACATCTCTTCCAAAGGCCTGTGAAACGCAGTTTCTTGGCAGGCCTGATCTGGCTGTAGTAGAACTTCTGCGGTGGCTGTGCTACATTGCTCTAGAGCTTCAAGGCTGAAAGCCCTGCCTTGTTTCCAAAGGGAAAGATACGCCAAAAAGCATATTGCTTCCAGTTCTTTGGGAAGCTAAGAAACAAATCGCTCTGCACAGTGTTCTTACAAACTACTGGGAACATCTCTTACAAAGGCCCGTGAAACGCAGTTTCTTTGAAGGCCTGATCTATCTGAAGTAGAACTTCTGCTCTGGGTGTGCTACATTGCCCTAGAGATTCAAACTCAAAGCCCTGCCTTGTTTCCAAAGGGGAAGATAGGCCCCAAAGCATCTTGCTTCCAGCTCATTGGGAAGCTAAGAAACAACTCAGTCTGCACAGTGCTCTTGCAGACAACTGGGAACATCTCTTCCAAAGGCCTGTGAAACGCAGTTTCTTGGCAGGCCTGATCTGGCTGAAGTAGAACTCCTGCTCTGGGTGTGCTACATTGCCCTAGAGCATCAAGGCACAAAAACCTGCCTTGTCTCCAAAGTGGGAGATAGATCCCAAAGCAACTTGCTTCCATGTCTTTGGGAAGCTATGAAACAACTCGCTCTGCACAGTGCTCTTACATCCTTCAGGGAAAATCTCATACAAAGGCCCGTGAAACGCAGTTTCTTTGAAGGCCTGATATATCTGAAGTAGAACTTCTGCTCTGGGTGTGCTACATTGCCCTAGAGCTTCAAGGCCCAAAGCCGTGCCTTGTTTCCAAAGGGGGAGATAGGCTCCAAAGAATCTTGCTTCCAGCTCTTTGGGAAGCTGAGAAGCAACTCGCTGTCCACAGTGCTCTTACAGCCTACCGGGAACATCTCTTACAAAGGCCTGTGAAACGCAATTTCTTTGCAGGCCTGATCTGCCTGAAGTATAACTTCTGCTCTGGCTGTGCTATATTGCCCTAGAGATTCAAGGCACAAAGTGCTGAATTGTTTAGAAACTTCTCAGATAGGCACCAAAGCATCTTGCTTCCAGCTCTTTGGGAAGCTAAGAAACAACTCGCTCTACACAGTGCTCTTTACAGCCTATCGGGAACATCTCTTACAAAGGCCTGTGAAACGCAATTTCATTCTAGGCCTCCTCTGGCTGAAGTAGAAGTTCTGCTCTGGGTCTGCTACATTGCCCTAGAGCTTCAAACTCAAAGCCCTGCCTTGTTTCCAAAGGGGAAGATAGGCCCCAAAGCATCTTGCTTCCAGCTCATTGGGAATCTAAGAAACAACTCAGTCTGCACAGTGCTCTTGCAGACAACTGGGAACATCTCTTCCAAAGGCCTGTGAAACGCAGTTTCTTGGCAGGCCTGATCTGGCTGAAGTAGAACTCCTGCTCTGGGTGTGCTACATTGCCCTAGAGCATCAAGGCACAAAAACCTGCCTTGTCTCCAAAGTGGGAGATAGATCCCAAAGCAACTTGCTTCCATCTCTTTGGGAAGCTATGAAACAACTCGCTCTGCACAGTGCTCTTACATCCTTCAGGGAAAATCTCATACAAAGGCCCGTGAAACGCAGTTTCTTTGAAGGCCTGATCTATCTGAAGTAGAACTTCTGCTCTGGGTGTGCTACATTGCCCTAGAGCTTCAAGGCCCAAAGCCGTGCCTTGTTTCCAAAGGGGGAGATAGGCTCCAAAGCATCTTGCTTCCAGCTCTTTGGGAAGCTGAGAAACAACTCGCTGTCCACAGTGCTCTTACAGCCTACCGGGAACATCTCTTACAAAGGCCTGTGAAACGCAATTTCCTTGCAGGCCTGATCTGGCTGAAGTATAACTTCTGCTCTGGCTGTGCTATATTGCCCTAGAGATTCAAGGCACAAAGTGCTGAATTGTTTAGAAACTTCTCAGATAGGCACCAAAGCATCTTGCTTCCAGCTCTTTGGGAAGCTAAGAAACAACTCGCTCGGCACAGTTCTCTTACAGCCTATCGGGAACATCTCTTACAAAGGCCTGTGAAACGCAGTTTCTTTGCAGGCTGATCTGGCTGAGGTAGTTCTTCTGCACTGGGTGTGCTACGTTGCCCTTGAGCTTCAAGGCACAAAGTGCTGAATTGTTTCCAAAGGCGGAGATGGGCCCCAAAGCGTCTTGCTTCCAGCTCTTTGGGAAGCTAAGAAACAACTCGCTCTGCGCAGTGCTCTTACAGCCTACTGCGAACATCTCTTACAAAGGCCTGTGAAACGCAGTTTCTCAGCAGGCCTGACCTGGCTGAAGTAGAACTTCTGCTGTGGGTGTGCTACATTGCTCTAGAGCTTCAAGGCTGAAAGCCCTGCCTTGTTTCCAAAGGGAAAGATACGCCAAAAAGCATATTGCTTCCAGTTCTTTGGGAAGCTAAGAAACAAATCGCTCTGCACAGTGTTCTTACAGCCCACTGGGAACATCTCTTACAAAGGCCTGTGAAACGCAGTTTCTTTGGAGGCCTGAACTGGGTGAAGTAGAACTCCTGCTCTGGGAATGCTACATTGCCCTAGAGCTTCAAGGCGCAAAGGCCTGCCTTGTTTCCAAAGGGGGCGATATGCCCCAAATCATCTTGCATCCAGCTCTTTGGGAAGCTAATAAACAACTCGCTCTGCACAGTGCTCTTACAGCCTACCGGGAACATCTCTTACAAAGGCCTGTGAAACGCAATTTCATTCTAGGCCTCCTCTGGCTGAAGTAGAACTTCTGCTCTGGGTGTGCTACATTGCCCTAGAGCTTCAAGGCTCAAAGCCCTGCCTTGTTTCCAAAGGGGAAGATAGTCCCCAAAGCATCTTTCTTCCAGCTCATTGGGAAGCTAAGAAACAACTCAGTCTGCACAGTGCTCTTACAGACAACTGGGAACATCTCTTCCAAAGGCCTGTGAAACGCAGTTTCTTGGCAGGCCTGATCTGGCTGTAGTAGAACTTCTGCGGTGGCTGTGCTACATTGCTCTAGAGCTTCAAGGCTGAAAGCCCTGCCTTGTTTCCAAAGGGAAAGATACGCCAAAAAGCATATTGCTTCCAGTTCTTTGGGAAGCTAAGAAACAAATCGCTCTGCACAGTGTTCTTACAGACTACTGGGAACATCTCTTACAAAGGCCCGTGAAACGCAGTTTCTTTGAAGGCCTGATCTATCTGAAGTAGAACTTCTGCTCTGGGTGTGCTACATTGCCCTAGAGCTTCAAGGCCCAAAGCCGTGCCTTGTTTCCAAAGGGGGAGATAGGCTCCAAAGCATCTTGCTTCCAGCTCTTTGGGAAGCTGAGAAGCAACTCGCTGTCCACAGTGCTCTTACAGCCTACCGGGAACATCTCTTACAAAGGCCTGTGAAACGCAATTTCTATGCAGGCCTGATCTGGCTGAAGTATTACTTCTGCTCTGGCTGTGCTATATTGCCCTAGAGATTCAAGGCACAAAGTGCTGAATTGTTTAGAAACTTCTCAGATAGGCACCAAAGCATCTTGCTTCCAGCTCTTTGGGAAGCTAAGAAACAACTCGCTCTGCACAGAGCTCTTACAGACTACCGGGATCATCTCTTACAAAGGCCTGTGAAACACATTTTCTTCGCTGCCCTGATCTGGCTGACATTGAACTTCTGCTCTGCCGTGTGCTGCATTGCCCAGGAGATGCAAGGCACAAAGTCCTGCCTTGTTTGCGAAGGGGGAGATAGGCCCCAAAGCATCTTGCTTCCAGCTCTTTCGGAAGCTAAGAAACAACTCGCTCTGCACAGTGCTCTTACAGCCTACCGGGCACATCTTACAAAGGCCTGTGAAACGCAATTTCATTCTAGGCCTCCTCTGGCTGAAGTAGAACTTCTGCTCTGGGTCTGCTACATTGCCCTAGAGCTTCAAACTCAAAGCCCTGCCTTGTTTCCAAAGGGGAAGATAGGCCCCAAAGCATCTTGCTTCCAGCTCATTGGGAAGCTAAGAAACAACTCAGTCTGCACAGTGCTCTTGCAGACAACTGGGAACATCTCTTCCAAAGGCCTGTGAAACGCAGTTTCTTGGCAGGCCTGATCTGGCTGAAGTAGAACTCCTGCTCTGGGTGTGCTACATTGCCCTAGAGCATCAAGGCACAAAAACCTGCCTTGTCTCCAAGGTGGGAGATAAATCCCAAAGCAACTTGCTTCCATGTCTTTGGGAAGCTATGCAACAACTCGCTCTGCACAGTGCTCTTACATCCTTCAGGGAAAATCTCATACAAAGGCCCGTGAAATGCAGTTTCTTTGAAGGCCTGATCTATCTGAAGTAGAACTTCTGCTCTGGGTATGCTACATTGCCCTAGAGCTTCAAGACTCAAAGCCCTGCCTTGTTTCCAAAGGGGAAGATAGGCCCCAAAGCATCTTGCTTCCAGCTCATTGGGAATCTAAGAAACAACTCAGTCTGCACAGTGCTCTTGCAGACAACTGGGAACATCTCTTCCAAAGGCCTGTGAAACACAGTTTCTTGGCAGGCCTGATCTGGCTGAAGTAGAACTCCTGCTCTGGGTGTGCTACATTGCCCAAGAGCATCACGGCACAAAAACCTGCCTTGTCTCCAAAGTGGGAGATAGATCCCAAAGCAACTTGCTTCCATCTCTTTGGGAAGCTATGAAACAACTCGCTCTGCACAGTGCTCTTACATCCTTCAGGGAAAATCTCATGCAAAGGCCCGTGAAACGCAGTTTCTTTGAAGGCCTGATCTATCTGAAGTAGAACTTCTGCTCTGGGTGTGCTACATTGCCCTAGAGCTTCAAGGCCCAAAGCCGTGCCTTGTTTCCAAAGGGGGAGATAGGCCCCAAAGCATCTTGCTTCCAGCTCTTTGGGAAGCTGAGAAACAACTTGCTGTCCACAGTGCTCTTACAGCCTACCGGGAACATCTCTTACAAAGGCCTGTGAAACGCAATTTCTTTGCAGGCCTGATCTGGCTGAAGTATAACTTCTGCTCTGGCTGTGCTATATTGCCCTAGAGATTCAAGGCACAAAGTGCTGAATTGTTTAGAAATTTCTCAGATAGGCACCAAAGCATCTTGCTTCCAGCTCTTTGGGAAGCTAAGAAACAACTCGCTCTGCACAGTGCTCTTACAGCCTACCGGGAACATCTCTTACAAAGGCCTGTGAAACGCAATTTCATTCTAGGCCTCCTCTGGCTGAAGTAGAAGTTCTGCTCTGGGTCTGCTACATTGCCCTAGAGCTTCAAACTCAAAGCCCTGCCTTGTTTCCAAAGGGGAAGATAGGCCCCAAAGCATCTTGCTTCCAGCTCATTGGGAATCTAAGAAACAACTCAGTCTGCACAGTGCTCTTGCAGACAACTGGGAACATCTCTTCCAAAGGCCTGTGAAACGCAGTTTCTTGGCAGGCCTGATCTGGCTGAAGTAGAACTCCTGCTCTGGGTGTGCTACATTGCCCTAGAGCATCAAGAGACAAAAACCTGCCTTGTCTCCAAAGTGGGAGATATATCCCAAAGCAACTTGCTTCCATCTCTTTGGGAAGCTATGAAACAACTCGCCCTGCACAGTGCTCTTACATCCTTCAGGGAAAATCTCATACAAAGGCCCGTGAAACGCAGTTTCTTTGAAGGCCTGATCTATCTGAAGTAGAACTTCTGCTCTGGGTGTGCTACATTGCCCTAGAGATTCAAGGCCCAAAGCCGTGCCTTGTTTCCAAAGGGGGAGATAGGCTCCAAAGCATCTTGCTTCCAGCTCTTAGGGAAGCTAAGAAACAACTCTCTCTGCACAGTGCTCTTACAGCCTACCGGGAACATCTCTTACAAAGGCCTGTGAAACGCAATTTCCTTGCAGGCCTGATCTGGCTGAAGTATAACTTCTGCTCTGGCTGTGCTATATTGCCCTAGAGATTCAAGGCACAAAGTGCTGAATTGTTTAGAAACTTCTCAGATAGGCACCAAAGCATCTTGCTTCCAGCTCTTTGGGAAGCTAAGAAACAACTCGCTCGGCACAGTTCTCTTACAGCCTATCGGGAACATCTCTTACAAAGGCCTGTGAAACGCAGTTTCTTTGCAGGCTGATCTGGCTGAAGTAGTTCTTCTGCACTGGGTGTGCTACGTTGCCCTTGAGCTTCAAGGCACAAAGTGCTGAATTGTTTCCAAAGGCGGAGATAGGCCCCAAAGCGTCTTGCTTCCAGCTCTTTGGGAAGCTAAGAAACAACTCGCTCTGCGCAGTGCTCTTACAGCCTACTGCGAACATCTCTTACAAAGGCCTGTGAAACGCAGTTTCTCTGCAGGCCTGACCTGGCTGAAGTAGAACTTCTGCTGTGGGTGTGCTACATTGCTCTAGAGCTTCAAGGCTGAAAGCCCTGCCTTGTTTCCAAAGGGAAAGATACGCCAAAAAGCATATTGCTTCCAGTTCTTTGGGAAGCTAAGAAACAAATCGCTCTGCACAGTGTTCTTACAGCCCACTGGGAACATCTCTTACAAAGGCCTGTGAAACGCAGTTTCTTTGGAGGCCTGAACTGGGTGAAGTAGAACTCCTGCTCTGGGTATGCTACATTGCCCTAGAGCTTCAAGGCGCAAAGGCCTGCCTTGTTTCCAAAGGGGGCGATACGCCCCAAATCATCTTGCATCCAGCTCTTTGGGAAGCTAATAAACAACTCGCTCTGCACAGTGCTCTTACAGCCTACCGGGAACATCTCTTACAAAGGCCTGTGAAACGCAATTTCATTCTAGGCCTCCTCTGGCTGAAGTAGAACTTCTGCTCTGGGTGTGCTACATTGCCCTAGAGCTTCAAGACTCAAAGCCCTGCCTTGTTTCCAAAGGGGAAGATAGGCCCCAAAGCATCTTGCTTCCAGCTCATTGGGAAGCTAAGAAACAACTCAGTCTGCACAGTGCTCTTACAGACAACTGGGAACATCTCTTCCAAAGGCCTGTGAAACGCAGTTTCTTGGCAGGCCTGATCTGGCTGTAGTAGAACTTCTGCGGTGGCTGTGCTACATTGCTCTAGAGCTTCAAGGCTGAAAGCCCTGCCTTGTTTCCAAAGGGAAAGATACGCCAAAAAGCATATTGCTTCCAGTTCTTTGGGAAGCTAAGAAACAAATCGCTCTGCACAGTGTTCTTACAGACTTCTGGGAACATCTCTTACAAAGGCCCGTGAAACGCAGTTTCTTTGAAGGCCTGATCTATCTGAAGTAGAACTTCTGCTCTGGGTGTGCTACATTGCCCTAGAGCTTCAAGGCCCAAAACCGTGCCTTGTTTCCAAAGGGGGAGATAGGCTCCAAAGCATCTTGCTTCCAGCTCTTTGGGAAGCTGAGAAGCAACTCGCTGTCCACAGTGCTCTTACAGCCTACCGGGAACATCTCATACAAAGGCCTGTGAAACGCAATTTCTATGCAGGCCTGATCTGGCTGAAGTATAACTTCTGCTCTGGCTGTGCTATATTGCCCTAGAGATTCAAGGCACAAAGTGCTGAATTGTTTAGAAACTTCTCAGATAGGCACCAAAGCATCTTGCTTCCAGCTCTTTGGGAAGCTAAGAAACAACTCGCTCTGCACAGAGCTCTTACAGACTACCGGGATCATCTCTTACAAAGGCCTGTGAAACACATTTTCTTCGCTGCCCTGATCTGGCTGACGTTGAACTTCTGCTCTGCCGTGTGCTGCATTGCCCAGGAGATGCAAGGCACAAAGTCCTGCCTTGTTTGCGAAGGGGGAGATAGGCCCCAAAGCATCTTGCTTCCAGCTCTTTCGGAAGCTAAGAAACAACTCGCTCTGCACAGTGCTCTTACAGCCTACCGGGAACATCTCTTACAAAGGCCTGTGAAACGCAATTTCATTCTAGGCCTCCTCTGGCTGAAGTAGAACTTCTGCTCTGGGTCTGCTACATTGCCCTAGAGCTTCAAACTCAAAGCCCTGCCTTGTTTCCAAAGGGGAAGATAGGCCCCAAAGCATCTTGCTTCCAGCTCATTGGGAATCTAAGAAACAACTCAGTCTGCACAGTGCTCTTGCAGACAACTGGGAACATCTCTTCCAAAGGCCTGTGAAACACAGTTTCTTGGCAGGCCTGATCTGGCTGAAGTAGAACTCCTGCTCTGGGTGTGCTACATTGCCCAAGAGCATCACGGCACAAAAACCTGCCTTGTCTCCAAAGTGGGAGATAGATCCCAAAGCAACTTGCTTCCATCTCTTTGGGAAGCTATGAAACAACTCGCTCTGCACAGTGCTCTTACATCCTTCAGGGAAAATCTCATGCAAAGGCCCGTGAAACGCAGTTTCTTTGAAGGCCTGATCTATCTGAAGTAGAACTTCTGCTCTGGGTGTGCTACATTGCCCTAGAGCTTCAAGGCCCAAAGCCGTGCCTTGTTTCCAAAGGGGGAGATAGGCTCCAAAGCATCTTGCTTCCAGCTCTTTGGGAAGCTGAGAAACAACTCGCTGTCCACAGTGCTCTTACAGCCTACCGGGAACATCTCTTACAAAGGCCTGTGAAACGCAATTTCTTTGCAGGCCTGATCTGGTTGAAGTATAACTTCTGCTCTGGCTGTGCTATATTGCCCTAGAGATTCAAGGCACAAAGTGCTGAATTGTTTAGAAACTTCTCAGATAGGCACCAAAGCATCTTGCTTCCAGCTCTTTGGGAAGCTAAGAAACAATTCGCTCTGCACAGTGCTCTTACAGCCTACCGGGAACATCTCTTACAAAGGCCTGTGAAACGCAATTTCATTCTAGGCCTCCTCTTGCTGAAGTAGAAGTTCTGCTCTGGGTCTGCTACATTGCCCTAGAGCTTCAAACTCAAAGCCCTGCCTTGTTTCCAAAGGGGAAGATAGGCCCCAAAGCATCTTGCTTCCAGCTCATTGGGAATCTAAGAAACAACTCAGTCTGCACAGTGCTCTTGCAGACAACTGGGAACATCTCTTCCAAAGGCCTGTGAAACGCAGTTTCTTGGCAGGCCTGATCTGGCTGAAGTAGAACTCCTGCTCTGGGTGTGCTACATTGCCCTAGAGCATCAAGAGACAAAAACCTGCCTTGTCTCCAAAGTGGGAGATATATCCCAAAGCAACTTGCTTCCATCTCTTTGGGAAGCTATGAAACAACTCGCCCTGCACAGTGCTCTTACATCCTTCAGGGAAAATCTCATACAAAGGCCCGTGAAACGCAGTTTCTTTGAAGGCCTGATCTATCTGAAGTAGAACTTCTGCTCTGGGTGTGCTACATTGCCCTAGAGCTTCAAGGCCCAAAGCCGTGCCTTGTTTCCAAAGGGGGAGATAGGCTCCAAAGCATCTTGCTTCCAGCTCTTTGGGAAGCTGAGAAACAACTCGCTGTCCACAGTGCTCTTACAGCCTACCGGGAACATCTCTTACAAAGGCCTGTGAAACGCAATTTCTTTGCAGGCCTGATCTGGCTGAAGTATAACTTCTGCTCTGGCTGTGCTATATTGTCCTAGAGATTCAAGGCACAAAGTGCTGAATTGTTTAGAAACTGCTCAGATAGGCACCAAAGCATCTTGCTTCCAGCTCTTTGGGAAGCTAAGAAACAACTTGCTCGGCACAGTTCTCTTACAGCCTATCGGGAACATCTCTTACAAAGGCCTGTGAAACGCAGTTTCTTTGCTGGCCTGAACTGGCTGAAGTAGTTCTTCTGCACTGGGTGTGCTACGTTGCCCTTGAGCTTCAAGGCACAAAGTGCTGAATTGTTTCCAAAGGCGGAGATAGGCCCCAAAGCGTCTTGCTTCCAGCTCTTTGGGAAGCTAAGAAACAACTCGCTCTGCACAGTGCTCTTACAGCCTACTGCGAACATCTCTTACAAAGGCCTGTGAAACGCAGTTTCTCTGCAGGCCTGACCTGGCTGAAGTAGAACTTCTGCTGTGGGTGTGCTACATTGCTCTAGAGCTTCAAGGCTGAAAGCCCTGCCTTGTTTCCAAAGGGAAAGATACGCCAAAAAGCATATTGCTTCCAGTTCTTTGGGAAGCTAAGAAACAAATCGCTCTGCACAGTGTTCTTACAGCCTACTGGGAACATCTCTTACAAAGGCCTGTGAAACGCAGTTTCTTTGCAGGCCTGATATGGGTGAAGTAGAACTCCTGCTCTGGGTATGCTACATTGCCCTAGAGCTTCAAGGCGCAAAGCCCTGCCTTGTTCCCAAAGGGGGCGATAGGCCCCAAATCATCTTGCATCCAGCTCTTTGGGAAGCTAAGAACCAACTCGCTCTGCACAGTGCTCTCACAGGCTACCTGGAACATCTCTTACAAAGGCTTGTGAAACGCATTTTCTTCGCTGCCCTGATCTGGCTGACGTTGAACTTCTGCTCTGCCGTGTGCTATATTGCCCTACAGATTCAAGGCACAAAGTGCTGAATTGTTTAAAAAGTTCTCAGATAGGCACCAAAGCATCTTGCTTCCAGCTCTTTGGGAAGCTAAGAAACAACTCACTCTGCACAGTTCTCTTACAGCCTATCGTGAACATCTCTTACAAAGGCCGGTGAAACGCAGTTTCTTTGCAGGCCTGATATGGGTGAAGTAGAACTCCTGCTCTGGGTATGCTACATTGCCCTAGAGCTTCAAGGCGCAAAGGCCTGCCTTGTTTCCAAAGGGGGCGATACGCCCCAAATCATCTTGCATCCAGCTCTTTGGGAAGCTAATAAACAACTCGCTCTGCACAGTGCTCTTACAGCCTACCGGGAACATCTCTTACAAAGGCCTGTGAAACGCAATTTCATTCTAGGCCTCCTATGGCTGAAGTATAACTTCTCCTCTGGGTGTGCTACATTGCCCTAGAGCTTCAAGACTCAAAGCCCTGCCTTGTTTCCAAAGGGGAAGATAGGCCCCAAAGCATCTTGCTTCCAGCTCATTGGGAAGCTAAGAAACAACTCAGTCTGCACAGTGCTCTTATAGACAACTGGGAACATCTCTTCCAAAGGCCTGTGAAACGCAGTTTCTTGGCAGGCCTGATCTGGCTGAAGTAGAACTTCTGCGGTGGCTGTGCTACATTGCTCTAGAGCTTCAAGGCTGAAAGCCCTGCCTTGTTTCCAAAGGGAAAGATACGCCAAAAAGCATATTGCTTCCAGTTCTTTGGGAATCTAAGAAACAAATCGCTCTGCACAGTGTTCTTACAGACTACTTGGAACATCTCTTACAAAGGCCCGTGAAACGCAGTTTCTTTGAAGGCCTGATCTATCTGAAGTAGAACTTCTGCTCTGGGTGTGCTACATTGCCCTAGAGATTCAAGGCACAAAGACGTGCCTTGTTTCCAAAGGGGGAGATAGGCTCCAAAGCATCTTGCTTCCAGCTCTTTGGGAAGCTAAGAAACAACTCGCTCTGCACAGTTTTCTTACAGCCTATAGGGAACATCTCTTACAAAGGCCTGTGAAACGCAGTTTCTTTGCAGGCCTGATCTGGCTGAAGTAGTTCTTCTGCTCTGGGTGTGCTACGTTGCCCTTGAGCTTCAAGGCACAAAGTGCTGAATTGTTTCCAAAGGCGGAGATAGGCCCCAAAGCATCTTGCTTCCAGCTCTTAGGGAAGCTAAGAAACAACTCGCTCTGCACAGAGCTCTTACAGACTACCGGGATCATCTCTTACAAAGGCCTGTGAAACGCATTTTCTTCGCTGCCCTGATCTGGCTGAGGTTGAACTTCTGCTCTGCCGTGTGCTGCATTGCCCAGGAGATGCAAGGCACAAAGTCCTGCCTTGTTTGCGAAGGGGGAGATAGGCCCCAAAGCATCTTGCTTCCAGCTCTTTCGGAAGCTAAGAAACAACTCGCTCTGCACAGTGCTCTTACAGCCTACCGGGAACATCTCTTACAAAGGCCTGTGAAACGCAATTTCATTCTAGGCCTCCTCTGGCTGAAGTAGAACTTCTGCTCTGGGTCTGCTACATTGCCCTAGAGCTTCAAGACTCAAAGCCCTGCCTTGTTTCCAAAGGGGAAGATAGGCCCCAAAGCATCTTGCTTCCAGCTCATTGGGAATCTAAGAAACAACTCAGTCTGCACAGTGCTCTTGCAGACAACTGGGAACATCTCTTCCAAAGGCCTGTGAAACACAGTTTCTTGGCAGGCCTGATCTGGCTGAAGTAGAACTCCTGCTCTGGGTGTGCTACATTGCCCAAGAGCATCACGGCACAAAAACCTGCCTTGTCTCCAAAGTGGGAGATAGATCCCAAAGCAACTTGCTTCCATGTCTTTGGGAAGCTATGAAACAACTCGCTCTGCACAGTGCTCTTACATCCTTCAGGGAAAATCTCATACAAAGGCCCGTGAAACGCAGTTTCTTTGAAGGCCTGATCTATCTGAAGTAGAACTTCTGCTCTGGGTGTGCTACATTGCCCTAGAGCTTCAAGGCCCAAAGCCGTGCCTTGTTTCCAAAGGGGGAGATAGGCTCCAAAGCATCTTGCTTCCAGCTCTTTGGGAAGCTGAGAAACAACTCGCTGTCCACAGTGCTCTTACAGCCTACCGGGAACATCTCTTACAAAGGCATGGGGAACGCAATTTCTTTGCAGGCCTGATCTGGCTGAAGTATAACTTCTGCTCTGGGTGTGCTATATTGCCCTAGAGATTCAAGGCACAAAGTGCTGAATTGTTTAGAAACTTCTCAGATAGGCACCAAAGCATCTTGCTTCCAGCTCTTTGGGAAGCTAAGAAACAACTTGCTTTGCACAGTTCTCTTTCAGCCTATCGGGAACATCTCTTACAAAGGACTGTGAAACGCAGTTTCTTTGCAGGCCTGATCTGGCTGAAGTAGTTCTTCTGCACTGGGTGTGCTACGTTGCCCTTGAGCTTCAAGGCACAAAGTGCTGAATTGTTTCCAAAGGCGGAGATAGGCCCCAAAGCGTCTTGCTTCCAGCTCTTTGGGAAGCTAAGAAACAACTCGCTCTGCACAGTGCTCTTACAGCCTACTGCGAACATCTCTTACAAAGGCCTGTGAAACGCAGTTTCTCTGCAGGCCTGACCTGGCTGAAGTAGAACTTCTGCTGTGGGTGTGCTACATTGCTCTAGAGCTTCAAGGCTGAAAGCCCTGCCTTGTTTCCAAAGGGAAAGATACGCCAAAAAGCATATTGCTTCCAGTTCTTTGGGAAGCTAAGAAACAAATCGCTCTGCACAGTGTTCTTACAGCCTACTGGGAACATCTCTTACAAAGGCCTGTGAAACGCAGTTTCTTTGCAGGCCTGATATGGGTGAAGTAGAACTCCTGCTCTGGGTATGCTACATTGCCCTAGACCTTCAAGGCGCAAAGCCCTGCCTTGTTCCCAAAGGGGGCGATAGGCCCCAAATCATCTTGCATCCAGCTCTTTGGGAAGCTAAGAACCAACTCGCTCTGCACAGTGCTCTCACAGGCTACCTGGAACATCTCTTACAAAGGCTTGTGAAACGCATTTTCTTCGCTGCCCTGATCTGGCTGACGTTGAACTTCTGCTCTGCCGTGTGCTATATTGCCCTACAGATTCAAGGCACAAAGTGCTGAATTGTTTAAAAAGTTCTCAGATAGGCACCAAAGCATCTTGCTTCCAGCTCTTTGGGAAGCTAAGAAACAACTCACTCTGCACAGTTCTCTTACAGCCTATCGTGAACATCTCTTACAAAGGCCGGTGAAACGCAGTTTCTTTGCAGGCCTGATCTGGGTGAAGTAGAACTCCTGCTCTGGGTATGCTACATTGCCCTAGAGCTTCAAGGCGCAAAGGCCTGCCTTGTTTCCAAAGGGGGCGATACGCCCCAAATCATCTTGCATCCAGCTCTTTGGGAAGCTAATAAACAACTCGCTCTGCACAGTGCTCTTACAGCCTACCGGGAACATCTCTTACAAAGGCCTGTGAAACACAATTTCATTCTAGGCCTCCTCTGGCTGAAGTAGAACTTCTGCTCTGGGTGTGCTACATTGCCCTAGAGCTTCAAGACTCAAAGCCCTGCCTTGTTTCCAAAGGGGAAGATAGGCCCCAAAGCATCTTGCTTCCAGCTCATTGGGAAGCTAAGAAACAACTCAGTCTGCACAGTGCTCTTACAGACAACTGGGAACATCTCTTCCAAAGGCCTGTGAAACGCAGTTTCTTGGCAGGCCTGATCTGGCTGAAGTAGAACTTCTGCGGTGGCTGTGCTACATTGCTCTAGAGCTTCAAGGCTGAAAGCCCTGCCTTGTTTCCAAAGGGAAAGATAGGCCAAAAAGCATATTGCTTCCAGTTCTTTGGGAAGCTAAGAAACAAATCGCTCTGCACAGTGTTCTTACAGACTACTGGGAACATCTCTTACAAAGGCCCGTGAAACGCAGTTTCTTTGAAGGCCTGATCTATCTGAAGTAGAACTTCTGCTCTGGGTGTGCTACATTGCCCTAGAGATTCAAGGCACAAAGACGTGCCTTGTTTCCAAAGGGGGAGATAGGCTCCAAAGCATCTTGCTTCCAGCTCTTTGGGAAGCTAAGAAACAACTCGCTCTGCACAGTTTTCTTACAGCCTATAGGGAACATCTCTTACAAAGGCCTGTGAAACGCAGTTTCTTTGCAGGCCTCATCTGGCTGAAGTAGTTCTTCTGCACTGGGTGTGCTACGTTGCCCTTGAGATTCAAGGCACAAAGTGCTGAATTGTTTCCAAAGGCGGAGATAGGCCCCAAAGCGTCTTGCTTCCAGCTCTTAGGGAAGCTAAGAAACAACTCGCTCTGCACAGAGCTCTTACAGGCTACCTGGATCATCTCTTACAACGGCCTGTGAAACGCATTTTCTTCGCTGCCCTGATCTGGCTGACGTTGAACTTCTGCTCTGCCGTGTGCTGCATTGCCCAGGAGATGCAAGGCACAAAGTCCTGCCTTGTTTGCGAAGGGGGAGATAGGCCCCAAAGCATCTTGCTTCCAGCTCTTTCGGAAGCTAAGAAACAACTCGCTCTCCACAGTGCTCTTACAGCCTACCGGGAACATCTCTTACAAAGGCCTGTGAAACGCAATTTCATTCTAGGCCTCCTCTGGCTGAAGTAGAACTTCTGCTCTGGGTCTGCTACATTGCCCTAGAGCTTCAAGACTCAAAGCCCTGCCTTGTTTCCAAAGGGGAAGATAGGCCCCAAAGCATCTTGCTTCCAGCTCATTGGGAATCTAAGAAACAACTCAGTCTGCACAGTGCTCTTGCAGACAACTGGGAACAACTCTTCCAAAGGCCTGTGAAACACAGTTTCTTGGCAGGCCTGATCTGGCTGAAGTAGAACTCCTGCTCTGGGTGTGCTACATTGCCCAAGAGCATCACGGCACAAAAACCTGCCTTGTCTCCAAAGTGGGAGATAGATCCCAAAGCAACTTGCTTCCATGTCTTTGGGAAGCTATGAAACAACTCGCTCTGCACAGTGCTCTTACATCCTTCAGGGAAAATCTCATACAAAGGCCCGTGAAACGCAGTTTCTTTGAAGGCCTGATCTATCTGAAGTAGAACTTCTGCTCTGGGTGTGCTACATTGCCCTAGAGCTTCAAGGCCCAAAGCCGTGCCTTGTTTCCAAAGGGGGAGATAGGCTCCAAAGCATCTTGCTTCCAGCTCTTTGGGAAGCTGAGAAACAACTCGCTGTCCACAGTGCTCTTACAGCCTACCGGGAACATCTCTTACAAAGGCATGGGGAACGCAATTTCTTTGCAGGCCTGATCTGGCTGAAGTATAACTTCTGCTCTGGGTGTGCTATATTGCCCTAGAGATTCAAGGCACAAAGTGCTGAATTGTTTAGAAACTTCTCAGATAGGCACCAAAGCATCTTGCTTCCAGCTCTTTGGGAAGCTAAGAAACAACTTGCTTTGCACAGTTCTCTTTCAGCCTATCGGGAACATCTCTTACAAAGGCCTGTGAAACGCAGTTTCTTTGCAGGCCTGATCTGGCTGAAGTAGTTCTTCTGCACTGGGTGTGCTACGTTGCCCTTGAGCTTCAAGGCACAAAGTGCTGAATTGTTTCCAAAGGCGGAGATAGGCCCCAAAGCGTCTTGCTTCCAGCTCTTTGGGAAGCTAAGAAACAACTCGCTCTGCACAGTGCTCTTACAGCCTACTGCGAACATCTCTTACAAAGGCCTGTGAAACGCAGTTTCTCTGCAGGCCTGACCTGGCTGAAGTAGAACTTCTGCTGTGGGTGTGCTACATTGCTCTAGAGCTTCAAGGCTGAAAGCCCTGCCTTGTTTCCAAAGGGAAAGATACGCCAAAAAGCATATTGCTTCCAGTTCTTTGGGAAGCTAAGAAACAAATCGCTCTGCACAGTGTTCTTACAGCCTACTGGGAACATCTCTTACAAAGGCCTGTGAAACGCAGTTTCTTTGCAGGCCTGATATGGGTGAAGTAGAACTCCTGCTCTGGGTATGCTACATTGCCCTAGACCTTCAAGGCGCAAAGCCCTGCCTTGTTCCCAAAGGGGGCGATAGGCCCCAAATCATCTTGCATCCAGCTCTTTGGGAAGCTAAGAACCAACTCGCTCTGCACAGTGCTCTCACAGGCTACCTGGAACATCTCTTACAAAGGCTTGTGAAACGCATTTTCTTCGCTGCCCTGATCTGGCTGACGTTGAACTTCTGCTCTGCCGTGTGCTATATTGCCCTACAGATTCAAGGCACAAAGTGCTGAATTGTTTAAAAAGTTCTCAGATAGGCACCAAAGCATCTTGCTTCCAGCTCTTTGGGAAGCTAAGAAACAACTCACTCTGCACAGTTCTCTTACAGCCTATCGTGAACATCTCTTACAAAGGCCGGTGAAACGCAGTTTCTTTGCAGGCCTGATCTGGGTGAAGTAGAACTCCTGCTCTGGGTATGCTACATTGCCCTAGAGCTTCAAGGCGCAAAGGCCTGCCTTGTTTCCAAAGGGGGCGATACGCCCCAAATCATCTTGCATCCAGCTCTTTGGGAAGCTAATAAACAACTCGCTCTGCACAGTGCTCTTACAGCCTACCGGGAACATCTCTTACAAAGGCCTGTGAAACACAATTTCATTCTAGGCCTCCTCTGGCTGAAGTAGAACTTCTGCTCTGGGTGTGCTACATTGCCCTAGAGCTTCAAGACTCAAAGCCCTGCCTTGTTTCCAAAGGGGAAGATAGGCCCCAAAGCATCTTGCTTCCAGCTCATTGGGAAGCTAAGAAACAACTCAGTCTGCACAGTGCTCTTACAGACAACTGGGAACATCTCTTCCAAAGGCCTGTGAAACGCAGTTTCTTGGCAGGCCTGATCTGGCTGAAGTAGAACTTCTGCGGTGGCTGTGCTACATTGCTCTAGAGCTTCAAGGCTGAAAGCCCTGCCTTGTTTCCAAAGGGAAAGATAGGCCAAAAAGCATATTGCTTCCAGTTCTTTGGGAAGCTAAGAAACAAATCGCTCTGCACAGTGTTCTTACAGACTACTGGGAACATCTCTTACAAAGGCCCGTGAAACGCAGTTTCTTTGAAGGCCTGATCTATCTGAAGTAGAACTTCTGCTCTGGGTGTGCTACATTGCCCTAGAGATTCAAGGCACAAAGACGTGCCTTGTTTCCAAAGGGGGAGATAGGCTCCAAAGCATCTTGCTTCCAGCTCTTTGGGAAGCTAAGAAACAACTCGCTCTGCACAGTTTTCTTACAGCCTATAGGGAACATCTCTTACAAAGGCCTGTGAAACGCAGTTTCTTTGCAGGCCTCATCTGGCTGAAGTAGTTCTTCTGCACTGGGTGTGCTACGTTGCCCTTGAGATTCAAGGCACAAAGTGCTGAATTGTTTCCAAAGGCGGAGATAGGCCCCAAAGCGTCTTGCTTCCAGCTCTTAGGGAAGCTAAGAAACAACTCGCTCTGCACAGAGCTCTTACAGGCTACCTGGATCATCTCTTACAACGGCCTGTGAAACGCATTTTCTTCGCTGCCCTGATCTGGCTGACGTTGAACTTCTGCTCTGCCGTGTGCTGCATTGCCCAGGAGATGCAAGGCACAAAGTCCTGCCTTGTTTGCGAAGGGGGAGATAGGCCCCAAAGCATCTTGCTTCCAGCTCTTTCGGAAGCTAAGAAACAACTCGCTCTCCACAGTGCTCTTACAGCCTACCGGGAACATCTCTTACAAAGGCCTGTGAAACGCAATTTCATTCTAGGCCTCCTCTGGCTGAAGTAGAACTTCTGCTCTGGGTCTGCTACATTGCCCTAGAGCTTCAAGACTCAAAGCCCTGCCTTGTTTCCAAAGGGGAAGATAGGCCCCAAAGCATCTTGCTTCCAGCTCATTGGGAATCTAAGAAACAACTCAGTCTGCACAGTGCTCTTGCAGACAACTGGGAACAACTCTTCCAAAGGCCTGTGAAACACAGTTTCTTGGCAGGCCTGATCTGGCTGAAGTAGAACTCCTGCTCTGGGTGTGCTACATTGCCCAAGAGCATCACGGCACAAAAACCTGCCTTGTCTCCAAAGTGGGAGATAGATCCCAAAGCAACTTGCTTCCATGTCTTTGGGAAGCTATGAAACAACTCGCTCTGCACAGTGCTCTTACATCCTTCAGGGAAAATCTCATACAAAGGCCCGTGAAACGCAGTTTCTTTGAAGGCCTGATCTATCTGAAGTAGAACTTCTGCTCTGGGTGTGCTACATTGCCCTAGAGCTTCAAGGCCCAAAGCCGTGCCTTGTTTCCAAAGGGGGAGATAGGCTCCAAAGCATCTTGCTTCCAGCTCTTTGGGAAGCTGAGAAACAACTCGCTGTCCACAGTGCTCTTACAGCCTACCGGGAACATCTCTTACAAAGGCATGGGGAACGCAATTTCTTTGCAGGCCTGATCTGGCTGAAGTATAACTTCTGCTCTGGGTGTGCTATATTGCCCTAGAGATTCAAGGCACAAAGTGCTGAATTGTTTAGAAACTTCTCAGATAGGCACCAAAGCATCTTGCTTCCAGCTCTTTGGGAAGCTAAGAAACAACTTGCTCGGCACAGTTCTCTTTCAGCCTATCGGGAACATCTCTTACAAAGGCCTGTGAAACGCAGTTTCTTTGCAGGCCTGATCTGGCTGAAGTAGTTCTTCTGCACTGGGTGTGCTACGTTGCCCTTGAGCTTCAAGGCACAAAGTGCTGAATTGTTTCCAAAGGCGGAGATAGGCCCCAAAGCGTCTTGCTTCCAGCTCTTTGGGAAGCTAAGAAACAACTCGCTCTGCGCAGTGCTCTTACAGCCTACTGCGAACATCTCTTACAAAGGCCTGTGAAACGCAGTTTCTCTGCAGGCCTGACCTGGCTGAAGTAGAACTTCTGCTGTGGGTGTGCTACATTGCTCTAGAGCTTCAAGGCTGAAAGCCCTGCCTTGTTTCCAAAGGGAAAGATACGCCAAAAAGCATATTGCTTCCAGTTCTTTGGGAAGCTAAGAAACAAATCGCTCTGCACAGTGTTCTTACAGCCTACTGGGAACATCTCTTACAAAGGCCTGTGAAACGCAGTTTCTTTGCAGGCCTGATATGGGTGAAGTAGAACTCCTGCTCTGGGTATGCTACATTGCCCTAGAGCTTCAAGGCGCAAAGCCCTGCCTTGTTCCCAAAGGGGGCGATAGGCCCCAAATCATCTTGCATCCAGCTCTTTGGGAAGCTAAGAACCAACTCGCTCTGCACAGTGCTCTCACAGGCTACCTGGAACATCTCTTACAAAGGCTTGTGAAACGCATTTTCTTCGCTGCCCTGATCTGGCTGACGTTGAACTTCTGCTCTGCCGTGTGCTATATTGCCCTACAGATTCAAGGCACAAAGTGCTGAATTGTTTAAAAAGTTCTCAGATAGGCACCAAAGCATCTTGCTTCCAGCTCTTTGGGAAGCTAAGAAACAACTCACTCTGCACAGTTCTCTTACAGCCTATCGTGAACATCTCTTACAAAGGCCGGTGAAACGCAGTTTCTTTGCAGGCCTGATCTGGGTGAAGTAGAACTCCTGCTCTGGGTATGCTACATTGCCCTAGAGCTTCAAGGCGCAAAGGCCTGCCTTGTTTCCAAAGGGGGCGATACGCCCCAAATCATCTTGCATCCAGCTCTTTGGGAAGCTAATAAACAACTCGCTCTGCACAGTGCTCTTACAGCCTACCGGGAACATCTCTTACAAAGGCCTGTGAAACACAATTTCATTCTAGGCCTCCTCTGGCTGAAGTAGAACTTCTGCTCTGGGTGTGCTACATTGCCCTAGAGCTTCAAGACTCAAAGCCCTGCCTTGTTTCCAAAGGGGAAGATAGGCCCCAAAGCATCTTGCTTCCAGCTCATTGGGAAGCTAAGAAACAACTCAGTCTGCACAGTGCTCTTACAGACAACTGGGAACATCTCTTCCAAAGGCCTGTGAAACGCAGTTTCTTGGCAGGCCTGATCTGGCTGAAGTAGAACTTCTGCGGTGGCTGTGCTACATTGCTCTAGAGCTTCAAGGCTGAAAGCCCTGCCTTGTTTCCAAAGGGAAAGATAGGCCAAAAAGCATATTGCTTCCAGTTCTTTGGGAAGCTAAGAAACAAATCGCTCTGCACAGTGTTCTTACAGACTACTGGGAACATCTCTTACAAAGGCCCGTGAAACGCAGTTTCTTTGAAGGCCTGATCTATCTGAAGTAGAACTTCTGCTCTGGGTGTGCTACATTGCCCTAGAGATTCAAGGCACAAAGACGTGCCTTGTTTCCAAAGGGGGAGATAGGCTCCAAAGCATCTTGCTTCCAGCTCTTTGGGAAGCTAAGAAACAACTCGCTCTGCACAGTTTTCTTACAGCCTATAGGGAACATCTCTTACAAAGGCCTGTGAAACGCAGTTTCTTTGCAGGCCTCATCTGGCTGAAGTAGTTCTTCTGCACTGGGTGTGCTACGTTGCCCTTGAGATTCAAGGCACAAAGTGCTGAATTGTTTCCAAAGGCGGAGATAGGCCCCAAAGCGTCTTGCTTCCAGCTCTTAGGGAAGCTAAGAAACAACTCGCTCTGCACAGAGCTCTTACAGGCTACCTGGATCATCTCTTACAAAGGCCTGTGAAACGCATTTTCTTCGCTGCCCTGATCTGGCTGACGTTGAACTTCTGCTCTGCCGTGTGCTGCATTGCCCAGGAGATGCAAGGCACAAAGTCCTGCCTTGTTTGCGAAGGGGGAGATAGGCCCCAAAGCATCTTGCTTCCAGCTCTTTCGGAAGCTAAGAAACAACTCGCTCTGCACAGTGCTCTTACAGCCTACCGGGAACATCTCTTACAAAGGCCTGTGAAACGCAATTTCATTCTAGGCCTCCTCTGGCTGAAGTAGAACTTCTGCTCTGGGTCTGCTACATTGCCCTAGAGCTTCAAGACTCAAAGCCCTGCCTTGTTTCCAAAGGGGAAGATAGGCCCCAAAGCATCTTGCTTCCAGCTCATTGGGAATCTAAGAAACAACTCAGTCTGCACAGTGCTCTTGCAGACAACTGGGAACAACTCTTCCAAAGGCCTGTGAAACACAGTTTCTTGGCAGGCCTGATCTGGCTGAAGTAGAACTCCTGCTCTGGGTGTGCTACATTGCCCAAGAGCATCACGGCACAAAAACCTGCCTTGTCTCCAAAGTGGGAGATAGATCCCAAAGCAACTTGCTTCCATGTCTTTGGGAAGCTATGAAACAACTCGCTCTGCACAGTGCTCTTACATCCTTCAGGGAAAATCTCATACAAAGGCCCGTGAAACGCAGTTTCTTTGAAGGCCTGATCTATCTGAAGTAGAACTTCTGCTCTGGGTGTGCTACATTGCCCTAGAGCTTCAAGGCCCAAAGCCGTGCCTTGTTTCCAAAGGGGGAGATAGGCTCCAAAGCATCTTGCTTCCAGCTCTTTGGGAAGCTGAGAA
This sequence comes from Equus asinus, assembly GCF_041296235.1. Classification (NCBI taxonomy): domain Eukaryota; kingdom Metazoa; phylum Chordata; class Mammalia; order Perissodactyla; family Equidae; genus Equus; species Equus asinus. The sequence goes on along the minus strand of NC_091790.1, from coordinate 70,842,529 downwards.
ACAACTCGCTGTCCACAGTGCTCTTACAGCCTACCGGGAACATCTCTTACAAAGGCATGGGGAACGCAATTTCTTTGCAGGCCTGATCTGGCTGAAGTATAACTTCTGCTCTGGGTGTGCTATATTGCCCTAGAGATTCAAGGCACAAAGTGCTGAATTGTTTAGAAACTTCTCAGATAGGCACCAAAGCATCTTGCTTCCAGCTCTTTGGGAAGCTAAGAAACAACTTGCTCGGCACAGTTCTCTTTCAGCCTATCGGGAACATCTCTTACAAAGGCCTGTGAAACGCAGTTTCTTTGCAGGCCTGATCTGGCTGAAGTAGTTCTTCTGCACTGGGTGTGCTACGTTGCCCTTGAGCTTCAAGGCACAAAGTGCTGAATTGTTTCCAAAGGCGGAGATAGGCCCCAAAGCGTCTTGCTTCCAGCTCTTTGGGAAGCTAAGAAACAACTCGCTCTGCGCAGTGCTCTTACAGCCTACTGCGAACATCTCTTACAAAGGCCTGTGAAACGCAGTTTCTCTGCAGGCCTGACCTGGCTGAAGTAGAACTTCTGCTGTGGGTGTGCTACATTGCTCTAGAGCTTCAAGGCTGAAAGCCCTGCCTTGTTTCCAAAGGGAAAGATACGCCAAAAAGCATATTGCTTCCAGTTCTTTGGGAAGCTAAGAAACAAATCGCTCTGCACAGTGTTCTTACAGCCTACTGGGAACATCTCTTACAAAGGCCTGTGAAACGCAGTTTCTTTGCAGGCCTGATATGGGTGAAGTAGAACTCCTGCTCTGGGTATGCTACATTGCCCTAGAGCTTCAAGGCGCAAAGCCCTGCCTTGTTCCCAAAGGGGGCGATAGGCCCCAAATCATCTTGCATCCAGCTCTTTGGGAAGCTAAGAACCAACTCGCTCTGCACAGTGCTCTCACAGGCTACCTGGAACATCTCTTACAAAGGCTTGTGAAACGCATTTTCTTCGCTGCCCTGATCTGGCTGACGTTGAACTTCTGCTCTGCCGTGTGCTATATTGCCCTACAGATTCAAGGCACAAAGTGCTGAATTGTTTAAAAAGTTCTCAGATAGGCACCAAAGCATCTTGCTTCCAGCTCTTTGGGAAGCTAAGAAACAACTCACTCTGCACAGTTCTCTTACAGCCTATCGTGAACATCTCTTACAAAGGCCGGTGAAACGCAGTTTCTTTGCAGGCCTGATCTGGGTGAAGTAGAACTCCTGCTCTGGGTATGCTACATTGCCCTAGAGCTTCAAGGCGCAAAGGCCTGCCTTGTTTCCAAAGGGGGCGATACGCCCCAAATCATCTTGCATCCAGCTCTTTGGGAAGCTAATAAACAACTCGCTCTGCACAGTGCTCTTACAGCCTACCGGGAACATCTCTTACAAAGGCCTGTGAAACACAATTTCATTCTAGGCCTCCTCTGGCTGAAGTAGAACTTCTGCTCTGGGTGTGCTACATTGCCCTAGAGCTTCAAGACTCAAAGCCCTGCCTTGTTTCCAAAGGGGAAGATAGGCCCCAAAGCATCTTGCTTCCAGCTCATTGGGAAGCTAAGAAACAACTCAGTCTGCACAGTGCTCTTACAGACAACTGGGAACATCTCTTCCAAAGGCCTGTGAAACGCAGTTTCTTGGCAGGCCTGATCTGGCTGAAGTAGAACTTCTGCGGTGGCTGTGCTACATTGCTCTAGAGCTTCAAGGCTGAAAGCCCTGCCTTGTTTCCAAAGGGAAAGATAGGCCAAAAAGCATATTGCTTCCAGTTCTTTGGGAAGCTAAGAAACAAATCGCTCTGCACAGTGTTCTTACAGACTACTGGGAACATCTCTTACAAAGGCCCGTGAAACGCAGTTTCTTTGAAGGCCTGATCTATCTGAAGTAGAACTTCTGCTCTGGGTGTGCTACATTGCCCTAGAGATTCAAGGCACAAAGACGTGCCTTGTTTCCAAAGGGGGAGATAGGCTCCAAAGCATCTTGCTTCCAGCTCTTTGGGAAGCTAAGAAACAACTCGCTCTGCACAGTTTTCTTACAGCCTATAGGGAACATCTCTTACAAAGGCCTGTGAAACGCAGTTTCTTTGCAGGCCTCATCTGGCTGAAGTAGTTCTTCTGCACTGGGTGTGCTACGTTGCCCTTGAGATTCAAGGCACAAAGTGCTGAATTGTTTCCAAAGGCGGAGATAGGCCCCAAAGCGTCTTGCTTCCAGCTCTTAGGGAAGCTAAGAAACAACTCGCTCTGCACAGAGCTCTTACAGGCTACCTGGATCATCTCTTACAAAGGCCTGTGAAACGCATTTTCTTCGCTGCCCTGATCTGGCTGACGTTGAACTTCTGCTCTGCCGTGTGCTGCATTGCCCAGGAGATGCAAGGCACAAAGTCCTGCCTTGTTTGCGAAGGGGGAGATAGGCCCCAAAGCATCTTGCTTCCAGCTCTTTCGGAAGCTAAGAAACAACTCGCTCTCCACAGTGCTCTTACAGCCTACCGGGAACATCTCTTACAAAGGCCTGTGAAACGCAATTTCATTCTAGGCCTCCTCTGGCTGAAGTAGAAATTCTGCTCTGGGTCTGCTACATTGCCCTAGAGCTTCAAGACTCAAAGCCCTGCCTTGTTTCCAAAGGGGAAGATAGGCCCCAAAGCATCTTGCTTCCAGCTCATTGGGAATCTAAGAAACAACTCAGTCTGCACAGTGCTCTTGCAGACAACTGGGAACAACTCTTCCAAAGGCCTGTGAAACACAGTTTCTTGGCAGGCCTGATCTGGCTGAAGTAGAACTCCTGCTCTGGGTGTGCTACATTGCCCAAGAGCATCACGGCACAAAAACCTGCCTTGTCTCCAAAGTGGGAGATAGATCCCAAAGCAACTTGCTTCCATGTCTTTGGGAAGCTATGAAACAACTCGCTCTGCACAGTGCTCTTACATCCTTCAGGGAAAATCTCATACAAAGGCCCGTGAAACGCAGTTTCTTTGAAGGCCTGATCTATCTGAAGTAGAACTTCTGCTCTGGGTGTGCTACATTGCCCTAGAGCTTCAAGGCCCAAAGCCGTGCCTTGTTTCCAAAGGGGGAGATAGGCTCCAAAGCATCTTGCTTCCAGCTCTTTGGGAAGCTGAGAAACAACTCGCTGTCCACAGTGCTCTTACAGCCTACCGGGAACATCTCTTACAAAGGCATGGGGAACGCAATTTCTTTGCAGGCCTGATCTGGCTGAAGTATAACTTCTGCTCTGGGTGTGCTATATTGCCCTAGAGATTCAAGGCACAAAGTGCTGAATTGTTTAGAAACTTCTCAGATAGGCACCAAAGCATCTTGCTTCCAGCTCTTTGGGAAGCTAAGAAACAACTTGCTCGGCACAGTTCTCTTTCAGCCTATCGGGAACATCTCTTACAAAGGCCTGTGAAACGCAGTTTCTTTGCAGGCCTGATCTGGCTGAAGTAGTTCTTCTGCACTGGGTGTGCTACGTTGCCCTTGAGCTTCAAGGCACAAAGTGCTGAATTGTTTCCAAAGGCGGAGATAGGCCCCAAAGCGTCTTGCTTCCAGCTCTTTGGGAAGCTAAGAAACAACTCGCTCTGCGCAGTGCTCTTACAGCCTACTGCGAACATCTCTTACAAAGGCCTGTGAAACGCAGTTTCTCTGCAGGCCTGACCTGGCTGAAGTAGAACTTCTGCTGTGGGTGTGCTACATTGCTCTAGAGCTTCAAGGCTGAAAGCCCTGCCTTGTTTCCAAAGGGAAAGATACGCCAAAAAGCATATTGCTTCCAGTTCTTTGGGAAGCTAAGAAACAAATCGCTCTGCACAGTGTTCTTACAGCCTACTGGGAACATCTCTTACAAAGGCCTGTGAAACGCAGTTTCTTTGCAGGCCTGATATGGGTGAAGTAGAACTCCTGCTCTGGGTATGCTACATTGCCCTAGAGCTTCAAGGCGCAAAGCCCTGCCTTGTTCCCAAAGGGGGCGATAGGCCCCAAATCATCTTGCATCCAGCTCTTTGGGAAGCTAAGAACCAACTCGCTCTGCACAGTGCTCTCACAGGCTACCTGGAACATCTCTTACAAAGGCTTGTGAAACGCATTTTCTTCGCTGCCCTGATCTGGCTGACGTTGAACTTCTGCTCTGCCGTGTGCTATATTGCCCTACAGATTCAAGGCACAAAGTGCTGAATTGTTTAAAAAGTTCTCAGATAGGCACCAAAGCATCTTGCTTCCAGCTCTTTGGGAAGCTAAGAAACAACTCACTCTGCACAGTTCTCTTACTGCCTATCGTGAACATCTCTTACAAAGGCCGGTGAAACGCAGTTTCTTTGCAGGCCTGATCTGGGTGAAGTAGAACTCCTGCTCTGGGTATGCTACATTGCCCTAGAGCTTCAAGGCGCAAAGGCCTGCCTTGTTTCCAAAGGGGGCGATACGCCCCAAATCATCTTGCATCCAGCTCTTTGGGAAGCTAATAAACAACTCGCTCTGCACAGTGCTCTTACAGCCTACCGGGAACATCTCTTACAAAGGCCTGTGAAACACAATTTCATTCTAGGCCTCCTCTGGCTGAAGTAGAACTTCTGCTCTGGGTGTGCTACATTGCCCTAGAGCTTCAAGACTCAAAGCCCTGCCTTGTTTCCAAAGGGGAAGATAGGCCCCAAAGCATCTTGCTTCCAGCTCATTGGGAAGCTAAGAAACAACTCAGTCTGCACAGTGCTCTTACAGACAACTGGGAACATCTCTTCCAAAGGCCTGTGAAACGCAGTTTCTTGGCAGGCCTGATCTGGCTGAAGTAGAACTTCTGCGGTGGCTGTGCTACATTGCTCTAGAGCTTCAAGGCTGAAAGCCCTGCCTTGTTTCCAAAGGGAAAGATAGGCCAAAAAGCATATTGCTTCCAGTTCTTTGGGAAGCTAAGAAACAAATCGCTCTGCACAGTGTTCTTACAGACTACTGGGAACATCTCTTACAAAGGCCCGTGAAACGCAGTTTCTTTGAAGGCCTGATCTATCTGAAGTAGAACTTCTGCTCTGGGTGTGCTACATTGCCCTAGAGATTCAAGGCACAAAGACGTGCCTTGTTTCCAAAGGGGGAGATAGGCTCCAAAGCATCTTGCTTCCAGCTCTTTGGGAAGCTAAGAAACAACTCGCTCTGCACAGTTTTCTTACAGCCTATAGGGAACATCTCTTACAAAGGCCTGTGAAACGCAGTTTCTTTGCAGGCCTCATCTGGCTGAAGTAGTTCTTCTGCACTGGGTGTGCTACGTTGCCCTTGAGATTCAAGGCACAAAGTGCTGAATTGTTTCCAAAGGCGGAGATAGGCCCCAAAGCGTCTTGCTTCCAGCTCTTAGGGAAGCTAAGAAACAACTCGCTCTGCACAGAGCTCTTACAGACTACCGGGATCATCTCTTACAAAGGCCTGTGAAACGCATTTTCTTCGCTGCCCTGATCTGGCTGACGTTGAACTTCTGCTCTGCCGTGTGCTGCATTGCCCAGGAGATGCAAGGCACAAAGTCCTGCCTTGTTTGCGAAGGGGGAGATAGGCCCCAAAGCATCTTGCTTCCAGCTCTTTCGGAAGCTAAGAAACAACTCGCTCTGCACAGTGCTCTTACAGCCTACCGGGAACATCTCTTACAAAGGCCTGTGAAACGCAATTTCATTCTAGGCCTCCTCTGGCTGAAGTAGAACTTCTGCTCTGGGTCTGCTACATTGCCCTAGAGCTTCAAGACTCAAAGCCCTGCCTTGTTTCCAAAGGGGAAGATAGGCCCCAAAGCATCTTGCTTCCAGCTCATTGGGAATCTAAGAAACAACTCAGTCTGCACAGTGCTCTTGCAGACAACTGGGAACATCTCTTCCAAAGGCCTGTGAAACACAGTTTCTTGGCAGGCCTGATCTGGCTGAAGTAGAACTCCTGCTCTGGGTGTGCTACATTGCCCAAGAGCATCACGGCACAAAAACCTGCCTTGTCTCCAAAGTGGGAGATAGATCCCAAAGCAACTTGCTTCCATGTCTTTGGGAAGCTATGAAACAACTCGCTCTGCACCGTGTTCTTACATCCTTCAGGGAAAATCTCATACAAAGGCCCGTGAAACGCAGTTTCTTTGAAGGCCTGATCTATCTGAAGTAGAACTTCTGCTCTGGGTGTGCTACATTGCCCTAGAGCTTCAAGGCCCAAAGCCGTGCCTTGTTTCCAAAGGGGGAGATAGGCTCCAAAGCATCTTGCTTCCAGCTCTTTGGGAAGCTGAGAAACAACTCGCTGTCCACAGTGCTCTTACAGCCTACCGGGAACATCTCTTACAAAGGCATGGGGAACGCAATTTCTTTGCAGGCCTGATCTGGCTGAAGTATAACTTCTGCTCTGGGTGTGCTATATTGCCCTAGAGATTCAAGGCACAAAGTGCTGAATTGTTTAGAAACTTCTCAGATAGGCACCAAAGCATCTTGCTTCCAGCTCTTTGGGAAGCTAAGAAACAACTCGCTCGGCACAGTTCTCTTACAGCCTATCGGGAACATCTCTTACAAAGGCCTGTGAAACGCAGTTTCTTTGCAGGCCTGATCTGGCTGAAGTAGTTTTTCTGCACTGGGTGTGCTAAATTGCCCTTGAGCTTCAAGGCACAAAGTGCTGAATTGTTTCCAAAGGCGGAGATAGGCCCCAAAGCGTCTTGCTTCCAGCTCTTTGGGAAGCTAAGAAACAACTCGCTCTGCACAGTGCTCTTACATTCTTCAGGGAAAATCTCATACAAAGGCCCGTGAAACGCAGTTTCTTTGAAGGCCTGATCTATCTGAAGTAGAACTTCTCCTCTGGGTGTGCTACATTGCCCTAGAGCTTCAAGGCCCAAAGCCGTGCCTTGTTTCCAAAGGGGGAGATAGGCCGCAAAGCATCTTGCTTCCAGCTCTTTGGGAAGCTGAGAAGCAACTCGCTGTCCACAGTGCTCTTACAGCCTACCGGGAACATCTCTTACAAAGGCCTGTGAATCGCAGTTTCCTTGCAGGCCTGATCTGGCTGAAGTATAACTTCTGCTCTGGCTGTGCTTTATTGCCCTAGAGATTCAAGGCACAAAGTGCTGAATTGTTTAGAAACTGCTCAGATAGGCACCAAAGCATCTTGCTTCCAGCTCTTTGGGAAGCTAAGAAACAACTCACTCGGCACAGTTCTCTTACAGCCTATCGGGAACATCTCTTACAAAGGCCTGTGAAACGCAGTTTCTTTGCAGGCCTGATCTGGCTGAAGTAGTTCTTCTGCACTGGGTGTGCTACTTTGCCCTTGAGCTTCAAGGCACAAAGTGCTGAATTGTTTCCAAAGGCGGAAATAGGCCCCAAAGCGTCTTGCTTCCAGCTCTTTGTGGAGCTAAGAAACAACTCGCTCTGCACAGTGCTCTTACAGCCTACTGCGAACATCTCTTACAAATGCCTGTGAAACGCAGTTTCTTTGGAGTGCTGATCTGGGTGAAGTAGAACTCCTGCTCTGGGTATGCTACATTGCCCTAGAGCTTCAAGGCGCAAAGCCCTGCCTTGTTCACAAAGGGGGCGATAGGCCCCAAATCATCTTGCATCCAGCTCTTTGGGAAGCTAAGAAACAACTCGCTCTGCACAGTGCTCTTACAGGCTACCTGGAAAATCTCTTACAAAGGCCTGTGAAACGCATTTTCTTCGCTGCCCTGATCTGGCTGATGTTGACCTACTGCTCTGCCGTGTGCTGCATTGCCCACAGGATGCAAGGCGCAAAGTCCTGCCTAGTTTGCGAATGGGGAGATAGGCCCCAAAGCATCTTGCTTCCAGCTCTTTCGGAAGCTAAGAAACAACTCGCTCTGCACAGTGCTCTTACAGCCTACCGGGAACATCTCTTACAAAGGCCTGTGAAACGCAATTTCATTCTGGGCCTCCTCTGGCTGAAGTAGAACTTCTGCTCTGCCATGTGCTACATTGCCCTAGAGCTTCAAGACTCAAAGCCCTGCCTTGTTTCCAAAGGGGAAGATAGGCCCCAAAGCATCTTGCTTCCAGCTCATTGGGAAGCTAAGAAACAACTCAGTCTGCACAGTGCTCTTACAGACAACTGGGAACATCTCTTCCAAAGGCCTGTGAAACGCAGTTTCTTGGCAGGCCTGATCTGGCTGAAGTAGAACTTCTGCGGTGGCTGTGCTACATTGCTCTAGAGCTTCAAGGCTGAAAGCCCTGCCTTGTTTCCAAGGGGAAAGATAGGCCAAAAAGCATATTGCTTCCAGTTCTTTGGGAAGCTAAGAAATAAATCGCTCTGCACAGTGTTCTTACAGACTACTGGGAACATCTCTTACAAAGGCCCGTGAAACGCAGTTTCTTTGAAGGCCTGATCTATCTGAAGTAGAACTTCTGCTCTGGGTGTGCTACATTGCCCTAGAGATTCAAGGCACAAAGACGTGCCTTGTTTCCAAAGGGGGAGATAGGCTCCAAAGCATCTTGCTTCCAGCTCTTTGGGAAGCTAAGAAACAACTCGCTCTGCACAGTTTTCTTACAGCCTATAGGGAACATCTCTTACAAAGGCCTGTGAAACGCAGTTTCTTTGCAGGCCCCATCTGGCTGAAGTAGTTCTTCTGCACTGGGTGTGCTACGTTGCCCTTGAGATTCAAGGCACAAAGTGCTGAATTGTTTCCAAAGGCGGAGATAGGCCCCAAAGCGTCTTGCTTCCAGCTCTTAGGGAAGCTAAGAAACAACTCGCTCTGCACAGAGCTCTTACAGACTACCGGGATCATCTCTTACAAAGGCCTGTGAAACGCATTTTCTTCGCTGCCCTGATCTGGCTGACGTTGAACTTCTGCTCTGCCGTGTGCTGCATTGCCCAGGAGATGCAAGGCACAAAGTCCTGCCTTGTTTGCGAAGGGGGAGATAGGCCCCAAAGCATCTTGCTTCCAGCTCTTTCGGAAGCTAAGAAACAACTCGCTCTGCACAGTGCTCTTACAGCCTACCGGGAACATCTCTTACAAAGGCCTGTGAAACGCAATTTCATTCTAGGCCTCCTCTGGCTGAAGTAGAACTTCTGCTCTGGGTCTGCTACATTGCCCTAGAGCTTCAAGACTCAAAGCCCTGCCTTGTTTCCAAAGGGGAAGATAGGCCCCAAAGCATCTTGCTTCCAGCTCATTGGGAATCTAAGAAACAACTCAGTCTGCACAGTGCTCTTGCAGACAACTGGGAACATCTCTTCCAAAGGCCTGTGAAACACAGTTTCTTGGCAGGCCTGATCTGGCTGAAGTAGAACTCCTGCTCTGGGTGTGCTACATTGCCCAAGAGCATCACGGCACAAAAACCTGCCTTGTCTCCAAAGTGGGAGATAGATCCCAAAGCAACTTGCTTCCATGTCTTTGGGAAGCTATGAAACAACTCGCTCTGCACCGTGTTCTTACATCCTTCAGGGAAAATCTCATACAAAGGCCCGTGAAACGCAGTTTCTTTGAAGGCCTGATCTATCTGAAGTAGAACTTCTCCTCTGGGTGTGCTACATTGCCCTAGAGCTTCAAGGCCCAAAGCCGTGCCTTGTTTCCAAAGGGGGAGATAGGCCGCAAAGCATCTTGCTTCCAGCTCTTTGGGAAGCTGAGAAGCAACTCGCTGTCCACAGTGCTCTTACAGCCTACCGGGAACATCTCTTACAAAGGCCTGTGAATCGCAGTTTCCTTGCAGGCCTGATCTGGCTGAAGTATAACTTCTGCTCTGGCTGTGCTTTATTGCCCTAGAGATTCAAGGCACAAAGTGCTGAATTGTTTAGAAACTGCTCAGATAGGCACCAAAGCATCTTGCTTCCAGCTCTTTGGGAAGCTAAGAAACAACTCACTCGGCACAGTTCTCTTACAGCCTATCGGGAACATCTCTTACAAAGGCCTGTGAAACGCAGTTTCTTTGCAGGCCTGATCTGGCTGAAGTAGTTCTTCTGCACTGGGTGTGCTACGTTGCCCTTGAGCTTCAAGGCACAAAGTGCTGAATTGTTTCCAAAGGCGGAAATAGGCCCCAAAGCGTCTTGCTTCCAGCTCTTTGTGGAGCTAAGAAACAACTCGCTCTGCACAGTGCTCTTACAGCCTACTGCGAACATCTCTTACAAATGCCTGTGAAACGCAGTTTCTTTGGAGTGCTGATCTGGGTGAAGTAGAACTCCTGCTCTGGGTATGCTACATTGCCCTAGAGCTTCAAGGCGCAAAGCCCTGCCTTGTTCCCAAAGGGGGCGATAGGCCCCAAATCATCTTGCATCCAGCTCTTTGGGAAGCTAAGAAACAACTCGCTCTGCACAGTGCTCTTACAGGCTACCTGGAAAATCTCTTACAAAGGCCTGTGAAACGCATTTTCTTCGCTGCCCTGATCTGGCTGATGTTGACCTACTGCTCTGCCGTGTGCTGCATTGCCCACAGGATGCAAGGCGCAAAGTCCTGCCTAGTTTGCGAATGGGGAGATAGGCCCCAAAGCATCTTGCTTCCAGCTCTTTCGGAAGCTAAGAAACAACTCGCTCTGCACAGTGCTCTTACAGCCTACCGGGAACATCTCTTACAAAGGCCTGTGAAACGCAATTTCATTCTGGGCCTCCTCTGGCTGAAGTAGAACTTCTGCTCTGCCATGTGCTACATTGCCCTAGAGCTTCAAGACTCAAAGCCCTGCCTTGTTTCCAAAGGGGAAGATAGGCCCCAAAGCATCTTGCTTCCAGCTCATTGGGAAGCTAAGAAACAACTCAGTCTGCACAGTGCTCTTACAGACAACTGGGAACATCTCTTCCAAAGGCCTGTGAAACGCAGTTTCTTGGCAGGCCTGCTCTGGCTGAAGTAGAACTTCTGCGGTGGGTGTGCTACATTGCTCTAGAGCTTCAAGGCTGAAAGCCCTGCCTTGTTTCCAAAGGGAAAGATAGGCCAAAAAGCATATTGCTTCCAGTTCTTTGGGAAGCTAAGAAACAAATCGCTCTGCACAGTGTTCTTACAGACTACTGGGAACATCTCTTACAAAGGCCCGTGAAACGCAGTTTCTTTGAAGGCCTGATCTATCTGAAGTAGAACTTCTGCTCTGGGTGTGCTACATTGCCCTAGAGATTCAAGGCACAAAGACGTGCCTTGTTTCCAAAGGGTGAGATAGGCTCCAAAGCATCTTGCTTCCAGCTCTTTGGGAAGCTAAGAAACAACTCGCTCTGCACAGTTTTCTTACAGCCTATAGGGAACATCTCTTACAAAGGCCTGTGAAACGCAGTTTCTTTGCAGGCCTGATCTGGCTGAAGTAGTTCTTCTGCTCTGGGTGTGCTACGTTGCCCTTGAGCTTCAAGGCACAAAGTGCTGAATTGTTTCCAAAGGCGGAGATAGGCCCCAAAGCGTCTTGCTTCCAGCTCTTAGGGAAGCTAAGAAACAACTCGCTCTGCACAGAGCTCTTACAGACTACCGGGATCATCTCTTACAAAGGCCTGTGAAACGCATTTTCTTCGCTGCCCTGATCTGGCTGAGGTTGAACTTCTGCTCTGCCGTGTGCTGCATTGCCCAGGAGATGCAAGGCACAAAGTCCTGCCTTGTTTGCGAAGGGGGAGATAGGCCCCAAAGCATCTTGCTTCCAGCTCTTTCGGAAGCTAAGAAACAACTCGCTCTGCACAGTGCTCTTACAGCCTACCGGGAACATCTCTTACAAAGGCCTGTGAAACGCAATTTCATTCTAGGCCTCCTCTGGCTGAAGTAGAACTTATGCTCTGGGTGTGCTACATTGCCCTAGAGCTTCAAGACTCAAAGCCCTGCCTTGTTTCCAAAGGGGAAGATAGGCCCCAAAGCATCTTGCTTCCAGCTCATTGGGAATCTAAGAAACAACTCAGTCTGCACAGTGCTCTTGCAGACAACTGGGAACATCTCTTCCAAAGGCCTGTGAAACACAGTTTCTTGGCAGGCCTGATCTGGCTGAAGTAGAACTCCTGCTCTGGGTGTGCTACATTGCCCAAGAGCATCACGGCACAAAATCCTGCCTTGTCTCCAAAGTGGGAGATAGATCCCAAAGCAACTTGCTTCCATGTCTTTGGGAAGCTATGAAACAACTCGCTCTGCACAGTGCTCTTACATCCTTCAGGGAAAATCTCATACAAAGGCCCGTGAAACGCAGTTTCTTTGAAGGCCTGATCTATCTGAAGTAGAACTTCTGCTCTGGGTGTGCTACATTGCCCTAGAGCTTCAAGGCCCAAAGCCGTGCCTTGTTTCCAAAGGGGGAGATAGGCTCCAAAGCATCTTGCTTCCAGCTCTTTGGGAAGCTGAGAAACAACTCGCTGTCCACAGTGCTCTTACAGCCTACCGGGAACATCTCTTACAAAGGCATGGGGAACGCAATTTCTTTGCAGGCCTGATCTGGCTGAAGTATAACTTCTGCTCTGGGTGTGCTATATTGCCCTAGAGATTCAAGGCACAAAGTGCTGAATTGTTTAGAAACTTCTCAGATAGGCACCAAAGCATCTTGCTTCCAGCTCTTTGGGAAGCTAAGAAACAACTTGCTCGGCACAGTTCTCTTACAGCCTATCGGGAACATCTCTTACAAAGGCCTGTGAAACGCAGTTTCTTTGCAGGCCTGATCTGGCTGAAGTAGTTCTTCTGCACTGGGTGTGCTAAATTGCCCTTGAGCTTCAAGGCACAAAGTGCTGAATTGTTTCCAAAGGCGCAGATAGGCCCCAAAGCGTCTTGCTTCCAGCTCTTTGGGAAGCTAAGAAACAACTCGCTCTGCACAGTGCTCTTACATTCTTCAGGGAAAATCTCATACAAAGGCCCGTGAAACGCAGTTTCTTTGAAGGCCTGATCTATCTGAAGTAGAACTTCTCCTCTGGGTGTGCTACATTGCCCTAGAGCTTCAAGGCCCAAAGCCGTGCCTTGTTTCCAAAGGGGGAGATAGGCCGCAAAGCATCTTGCATCCAGCTCTTTGGGAAGCTGAGAAGCAACTCGCTGTCCACAGTGCTCTTACAGCCTACCGGGAACATCTCTTACAAAGGCCTGTGAAACGCAGTTTCCTTGCAGGCCTGATCTGGCTGAAGTATAACTTCTGCTCTGGCTGTGCTATATTGCCCTAGAGATTCAAGGCACAAAGTGCTGAATTGTTTAGAATCTTCTCAGATAGGCACCAAAGCATCTTGCTTCCAGCTCTTTGGGAAACTAAGAAACAACTCACTCGGCACAGTTCTCTTACAGCCTATCGGGAACATCTCTTACAAAGGCCTGTGAAACGCAGTTTCTTTGCAGGCCTGATCTGGCTGAAGTAGTTCTTCTGCACTGGGTGTGCTACGTTGCCCTTGAGCTTCAAGGCACAAAGTGCTGAATTGTTTCCAAAGGCGGAAATAGGCCCCAAAGCGTCTTGCTTCCAGCTCTTTGTGGAGCTAAGAAACAACTCGCTCTGCACAGTGCTCTTACAGCCTACTGCGAACATCTCTCACAAATGCCTGTGAAACGCAGTTTCTTTGGAGTGCTGATCTGGGTGAAGTAGAACTCCTGCTCTCGGTATGCTACATTGCCCTAGAGCTTCAAGGCGCAAAGCCCTGCCTTGTTCCCAAAGGGGGCGATAGGCCCCAAATCATCTTGCATCCAGCTCTTTGGGAAGCTAAGAAACAACTCGCTCTGCACAGTGCTCTTACAGGCTACCTGGAACATCTCTTACAAAGGCCTGTGAAACGCATTTTCTTCGCTGCCCTGATCTGGCTGATGTTGACCTACTGCTCTGCCGTGTGCTGCATTGCCCACATGATGCAAGGCGCAAAGTCCTGCCTTGTTTGCGAATGGGGAGATAGGCCCCAAAGCATCTTGCTTCCAGCTCTTTCGGAAGCTAAGAAACAACTCGCTCTGCACAGTGCTCTTACAGCCTACCGGGAACATCTCTTACAAAGGCTGTGAAACGCAATTTCATTCTGGGCCTCCTCTGGCTGAAGTAGAACTTCTGCTCTGCCATGTGCTACATTGCCCTAGAGCTTCAAGACTCAAAGCCCTGCCTTGTTTCCAAAGGGGAAGATAGGCCCCAAAGCATCTTGCTTCCAGCTCATTGGGAAGCTAAGAAACAACTCAGTCTGCACAGTGCTCTTACAGACAACTGGGAACATCTCTTCCAAAGGCCTGTGAAACGCAGTTTCTTGGCAGGCCTGATCTGGCTGAAGTAGAACTTCTGCGGTGGCTGTGCTACATTGCTCTAGAGCTTCAAGGCTGAAAGCCCTGCCTTGTTTCCAAAGGGAAAGATAGGCCAAAAAGCATATTGCTTCCAGTTCTTTGGGAAGCTAAGAAACAAATCGCTCTGCACAGTGTTCTTACAGACTACTGGGAACATCTCTTACAAAGGCCCGTGAAACGCAGTTTCTTTGAAGGCCTGATCTATCTGAAGTAGAACTTCTGCTCTGGGTGTGCTACATTGCCCAAGAGATTCAAGGCACAAAGACGTGCCTTGTTTCCAAAGGGGGAGATAGGCTCCAAAGCATCTTGCTTCCAGCTCTTTGGGAAGCTAAGAAACAACTCGCTCTGCACAGTTTTCTTACAGCCTATAGGGAACATCTCTTACAAAGGCCTGTGAAACGCAGTTTCTTTGCAGGCCTGATCTGGCTGAAGTAGTTCTTCTGCTCTGGGTGTGCTACGTTGCCCTTGAGCTTCAAGGCACAAAGTGCTGAATTGTTTCCAAAGGCGGAGATAGGCCCCAAAGCGTCTTGCTTCCAGCTCTTAGGGAAGCTAAGAAACAACTCGCTCTGCACAGAGCTCTTACAGACTACCGGGATCATCTCTTACAAAGGCCTGTGAAACGCATTTTCTTCGCTGCCCTGATCTGGCTGAGGTTGAACTTCAGCTCTGCCGTGTGCTGCATTGCCCAGGAGATGCAAGGCACAAAGTCCTGCCTTGTTTGCGAAGGGGGAGATAGGCCCCAAAGCATCTTGCTTCCAGCTCTTTCGGAAGCTAAGAAACAACTCGCTCTGCACAGTGCTCTTACAGCCTACCGGGAACATCTCTTACAAAGGCCTGTGAAACGCAATTTCATTCTAGGCCTCCTCTGGCTGAAGTAGAACTTCTGCTCTGGGTGTGCTACATTGCCCTAGAGCTTCAAGACTCAAAGCCCTGCCTTGTTTCCAAAGGGGAAGATAGGCCCCAAAGCATCTTGCTTCCAGCTCATTGGGAACCTAAGAAACAACTCAGTCTGCACAGTGCTCTTGCAGACAACTGGGAACATCTCTTCCAAAGGCCTGTGAAACACAGTTTCTTGGCAGGCCTGATCTGGCTGAAGTAGAACTCCTGCTCTGGGTGTGCTACATTGCCCAAGAGCATCACGGCACAAAATCCTGCCTTGTCTCCAAAGTGGGAGATAGATCCCAAAGCAACTTGCTTCCATGTCTTTCGGAAGCTATGAAACAACTCGCTCTGCACAGTGCTCTTACATCCTTCTGGGAAAATCTCATACAAAGGCCCGTGAAACGCAGTTTCTTTGAAGGCCTGATCTATCTGAAGTAGAACTTCTGCTCTGGGTGTGCTACATTGCCCTAGAGCTTCAAGGCCCAAAGCCGTGCCTTGTTTCCAAAGGGGGAGATAGGCTCCAAAGCATCTTGCTTCCAGCTCTTTGGGAAGCTGAGAAGCAACTCGCTGTCCACAGTGCTCTTACAGCCTACCGGGAACATCTCTTACAAAGGCCTGTGAAACGCAATTTCTTTGCAGGCCTGATCTGGATGAAGTATAACTTCTGCTCTGGCTGTGCTATATTGCCCTAGAGATTCAAGGCACAAAGTGCTGAATTGTTTAGAAACTTCTCAGATAGGCACCAAAGCATCTTGCTTCCAGCTGTTTGGGAAGCTAAGAAACAACTCGCTCGGCACAGTTCTCTTACAGCCTATCGGGAACATCTCTTACAAAGGCCTGTGAAACGCAGTTTCTTTGCAGGCCTGATCTGGCTGAAGTAGTTCTTCTGCACTGGGTGTGCTAAATTGCCCTTGAGCTTCAAGGCACAAAGTGCTGAATTGTTTCCAAAGGCGGAGATAGGCCCCAAAGCGTCTTGCTTCCAGCTCTTTGGGAAGCTAAGAAACAACACGCTCTGCACAGTGCTCTTACATTCTTCAGGGAAAATCTCATACAAAGGCCCGTGAAACGCAGTTTCTTTGAAGGCCTGATCTATCTGAAGTAGAACTTCTGCTCTGGGTGTGCTACATTGCCCTAGAGCTTCAAGGCCCAAAGCCGTGCCTTGTTTCCAAAGGGGGAGATAGGCCGCAAAGCATCTTGCATCCAGCTCTTTGGGAAGCTGAGAAGCAACTCGCTGTCCACAGTGCTCTTACAGACTACCGGGATCATCTCTTACAAAGGCCTGTGAAACGCATTTTCTTCGCTGCCCTGATCTGGCTGACGTTGAACTTCTGCTCTGCCGTGTGCTGCATTGCCCAGGAGATGCAAGGCACAAAGTCCTGCCTTGTTTGCGAAGGGGGAGATAGGCCCCAAAGCATCTTGCTTCCAGCTCTTTCGGAAGCTAAGAAACAACTCGCTCTGCACAGTGCTCTTACAGCCTACCGGGAACATCTCTTACAAAGGCCTGTGAAACGCAATTTCATTCTAGGCCTCCTCTGGCTGAAGTAGAACTTCTGCTCTGGGTCTGCTACATTGCCCTAGAGCTTCAAGACTCAAAGCCCTGCCTTGTTTCCAAAGGGGAAGATAGGCCCCAAAGCATCTGGCTTCCAGCTCATTGGGAATCTAAGAAACAACTCAGTCTGCACAGTGCTCTTGCAGACAACTGGGAACATCTCTTCCAAAGGCCTGTGAAACACAGTTTCTTGGCAGGCCTGATCTGGCTGAAGTAGAACTCCTGCTCTGGGTGTGCTACATTGCCCAAGAGCATCACGGCACAAAATCCTGCCTTGTTCCCAAAGGGGGCGATAGGCCCCAAATCATCTTGCGTCCAGCTCTTTGGGAAGCGAAGAACCAACTCGCTCTGCACAGTGCTCTTACAGGCTACCTGGAACATCTCTTACAAAGGCCTGTGAAACGCATTTTCTTCGCTGCCCTGATCTGGCTGACGTTGAACTTCTGCTCTGCCGTGTGCTATATTGCCCTAGAGATTCAAGGCACAAAGTGCTGAATTGTTTAGAAAGTTCTCAGATAGGCACGAAAGCATCTTGCTTCCAGCTCTTTGGGAAGCTAAGAAACAACTCGCTCTGCACAGTGCTCTTACAGCCTACTGCGAACATCTCTTACAAAGGCCTGTGAAACGCAGTTTCTCTGCAGGCCTGACCTGGCTGAAGTAGAACTTATGCTGTGGGAGGGCTACATTGCTCTAGAGCTTCAAGGCTGAAAGCCCTGCCTTGTTTCCAAAGGGAAAGATACGCCAAAAAGCATATTGCTTCCAGTTCTTTGGGAAGCTAAGAAACAAATCGCTCTGCACAGTGTTCTTACAGCCTACTGGGAACATCTCTTACAAATGCCTGTGAAACGCAGTTTCTTTGCAGAGCTGATCTGGGTGAAGTAGAACTCCTGCTCTGGGTATGCTACATTGCCCTAGAGCTTCAAGGCGCAAAGCCCTGCCTTGTTCCCAAAGGGGGCGATAGGCCCCAAATCATCTTGCATCCAGCTCTTTGGGAAGCTAAGAAACAACTCGCTCTGCACAGTGCTCTTACAGGCTACGTGGAACATCTCTTACAAAGGCCTGTGAAATGCATTTTCTTCGCTGCCCTGATCTGGCTGACGTTGAACTTCTGCTCTGCCGTGTGCTGCATTGCCCACATGATGCAAGGCGCAAAGTCCTGCCTTGTTTGCGAAGGGGGAGATAGGCCCCAAAGCATCTTGCTTCCAGCTCTTTCGGAAGCTAAGAAACAACTCGCTCTGCACAGTGCTCTTACAGCCTACCGGGAACATCTCTTACAAAGGCCTGTGAAACGCAATTTCATTCTAGGCCTCCTCTGGCTGATGTAGAACTTCTGCTCTGGGTGTGCTACATTGCCCTAGAGCTTCAAGACTCAAAGCCCTGTCTTGTTTCCAAAGGGGAAGATAGTCCCCAAAGCATCTTGCTTCCAGCTCATTGGGAAGCTAAGAAACAACTCAGTCTGCACAGTGCTCTTACAGACAACTGGGAACATCTCTTCCAAAGGCCTGTGAAACGCAGTTGCCTGGCAGGCCTGTTCTGGCTGAAGTAGAACTTCTGCTGTGGGTGTGCAACATTGCTCTAGAGCTTCAAGGCTGAAAGCCCTGCCTTGTTTCCAAAGGGAAAGATACGCCAAAAAGCATATTGCTTCCAGTTCTTTGGGAAGCTAAGAAACAAATCGCTCTGCACAGTGTTCTTACAGACTACTGGGAACATCTCTTACAAAGGCCCGTGAAACGCAGTTTCTTTGAAGGCCTGATCTATCTGAAGTAGAACTTCGGCTCTGGGTGAGCTACATTGCCCTAGAGATTCAAGGCACAAAGACGTGCCTTGTTTCCAAAGGGGGAGATAGGCTCCAAAGCATCTTGCTTCCAGCTCTTTGGGAAGCTAAGAAACAACTCGCTCTGCACAGTTTTCTTACAGCCTATAGGGAACATCTCTTACAAAGGCCTGTGAAACGCAGTTCCTTTGCAGGCCTGATCTGGCTGAAGTAGTTCTTCTGCTCTGGGTGGGCTACGTTGCCCTTGA
Organism: Equus asinus; assembly: GCF_041296235.1. Lineage (NCBI taxonomy): Eukaryota > Metazoa > Chordata > Mammalia > Perissodactyla > Equidae > Equus > Equus asinus. The sequence continues at coordinate 70,824,026 of NC_091790.1, read as the reverse complement.
TCTTCAAGGCACAAAGTGCTGAATTGTTTCCAAAGGCGGAGATAGGCCCCAAAGCGTCTTGCTTCCACCTCTCAGGGAAGCTGAGAAACAACTCGCTCTGCACAGAGCTCTAATAGACTACCGGGATCATCTCTTACAAAGGCCTGTGAAACGCATTTTCTTCGCTGCCCTGATCTGGCTGACGTTGAACTTCTGCTCTGCCGTGTGCTGCATTGCCCAGGAGATGCAAGGCACAAAGTCCTGCCTTGTTTGCGAAGGGGGAGATAGGCCCCAAAGCATCTTGCTTCCAGCTCTTTCGGAAGCTAAGAAACAACTCGCTCTGCACAGTGCTCTTACAGCCTACCGGGAACATCTCTTACAAAGGCCTGTGAAACGCAATTTCATTCTAGGCCTCCTCTGGCTGAAGTAGAACTTCTGCTCTGGGTCTGCTACATTGCCCTAGAGCTTCAAACTCAAAGCCCTGCCTTGTTTCCAAAGGGGAAGATAGGCCCCAAAGCATCTTGCTTCCAGCTCATTGGGAAGCTAAGAAACAACTCAGTCTGCACAGTGCTCTTGCAGACAACTGGGAACATCTCTTCCAAAGGCCTGTGAAACGCAGTTTCTTGGCAGGCCTGATCTGGCTGAAGTAGAACTCCTGCTCTGGGTGTGCTACATTGCCCTAGAGCATCAAGGCACAAAAACCTGCCTTGTCTACAAGGTGGGAGATAGATCCCAAAGCAACTTGCTTCCATCTCTTTGGGAAGCTATGAAACAACTCGCTCTGCACAGTGCTCTTACATCCTTCAGGGAAAATCTCATACAAAGGCCCGTGAAACGCAGTTTCTTTGAAGGCCTGATCTATCTGAAGTAGAACTTCTGCTCTGGGTCTGCTACATTGCCCTAGAGCTTCAAGACTCAAAGCCCTGCCTTTTTTCCAAAGGGGAAGATAGGCCCCAAAGCATCTTGCTTCCAGCTCATTGGGAAGCTAAGAAACAACTCAGTCTGCACAGTGCTCTTACAGACAACTGGAAACATCTCTTCCAAAGGCCTGTGAAACGCAGTTTCTTAGCAGGCCTGATCTGGCTGAAGTAGAACTTCTGCGGTGGGTGTGCTACATTGCTCTAGAGCTTCAAGGCTGAAAGCCCTGCCTTGTTTCCAAAGGGAAAGATACGCCAAAAAGCATATAGCTTCCAGTTCTTTGGGAAGCTAAGAAACAAATCGCTCTGCACAGTGTTCTTGCAGACTACTGGGAACATCTGTTAGAAAGGCCGTGAAACGCAGTTTCTTTGAAGGCCTGATCTATCTGAAGTACAACTTCTGCTCTGCCGTGTGCTGCATTGCCCAGGAGATGCAAGGCACAAAGTCCTGCCTTGTTTGCGAAGGGGGAGATAGGCCCCAAAGCATCTTGCTTCCAGCTCTTTCGGAAGCTAAGAAACAACTCGCTCTGCACAGTGCTCTTACAGCCTACCGGGAACATCTCTTACAAAGGCCTGTGAAACGCAATTTCATTCTAGGCCTCCTCTGGCTGAAGTAGAACTTCTGCTCTGGGTCTGCTACATTGCCCTAGAGCTTCAAGACTCAAAGCCCTGCCTTGTTTCCAAAGGGGAAGATAGGCCCCAAAGCATCTGGCTTCCAGCTCATTGGGAATCTAAGAAACAACTCAGTCTGCACAGTGCTCTTGCAGACAACTGGGAACATCTCTTCCAAAGGCCTGTGAAACACAGTTTCTTGGCAGGCCTGATCTGGCTGAAGTAGAACTCCTGCTCTGGGTGTGCTACATTGCCCAAGAGCATCACGGCACAAAATCCGGCCTTGTTCCCAAAGGGGGCGATAGGCCCCAAATCATCTTGCGTCCAGCTCTTTGGGAAGCGAAGAACCAACTCGCTCTGCACAGTGCTCTTACAGGCTACCTGGAACATCTCTTACAAAGGCCTGTGAAACGCATTTTCTTCGCTGCCCTGATCTGGCTGACGTTGAACTTCTGCTCTGCCGTGTGCTATATTGCCCTAGAGATTCAAGGCACAAAGTGCTGAATTGTTTAGAAAGTTCTCAGATAGGCACGAAAGCATCTTGCTTCCAGCTCTTTGGGAAGCTAAGAAACAACTCGCTCTGCACAGTGCTCTTACAGCCTACTGCGAACATCTCTTACAAAGGCCTGTGAAACGCAGTTTCTCTGCAGGCCTGACCTGGCTGAAGTAGAACTTATGCTGTGGGAGGGCTACATTGCTCTAGAGCTTCAAGGCTGAAAGCCCTGCCTTGTTTCCAAAGGGAAAGATACGCCAAAAAGCATATTGCTTCCAGTTCTTTGGGAAGCTAAGAAACAAATCGCTCTGCACAGTGTTCTTACAGCCTACTGGGAACATCTCTTACAAATGCCTGTGAAACGCAGTTTCTTTGCAGAGCTGATCTGGGTGAAGTAGAACTCCTGCTCTGGGTATGCTACATTGCCCTAGAGCTTCAAGGCGCAAAGCCCTGCCTTGTTCCCAAAGGGGGCGATAGGCCCCAAATCATCTTGCATCCAGCTCTTTGGGAAGCTAAGAAACAACTCGCTCTGCACAGTGCTCTTACAGGCTACGTGGAACATCTCTTACAAAGGCCTGTGAAATGCATTTTCTTCGCTGCCCTGATCTGGCTGACGTTGAACTTCTGCTCTGCCGTGTGCTGCATTGCCCACATGATGCAAGGCGCAAAGTCCTGCCTTGTTTGCGAAGGGGGAGATAGGCCCCAAAGCATCTTGCTTCCAGCTCTTTCGGAAGCTAAGAAACAACTCGCTCTGCACAGTGCTCTTACAGCCTACCGGGAACATCTCTTACAAAGGCCTGTGAAACGCAATTTCATTCTAGGCCTCCTCTGGCTGATGTAGAACTTCTGCTCTGGGTGTGCTACATTGCCCTAGAGCTTCAAGACTCAAAGCCCTGTCTTGTTTCCAAAGGGGAAGATAGTCCCCAAAGCATCTTGCTTCCAGCTCATTGGGAAGCTAAGAAACAACTCAGTCTGCACAGTGCTCTTACAGACAACTGGGAACATCTCTTCCAAAGGCCTGTGAAACGCAGTTGTCTGGCAGGCCTGTTCTGGCTGAAGTAGAACTTCTGCTGTGGGTGTGCAACATTGCTCTAGAGCTTCAAGGCTGAAAGCCCTGCCTTGTTTCCAAAGGGAAAGATACGCCAAAAAGCATATTGCTTCCAGTTCTTTGGGAAGCTAAGAAACAAATCGCTCTGCACAGTGTTCTTACAGACTACTGGGAACATCTCTTACAAAGGCCCGTGAAACGCAGTTTCTTTGAAGGCCTGATCTATCTGAAGTAGAACTTCTGCTCTGGGTGAGCTACATTGCCCTAGAGATTCAAGGCACAAAGACGTGCCTTGTTTCCAAAGGGGGAGATAGGCTCCAAAGCATCTTGCTTCCAGCTCTTTGGGAAGCTAAGAAACAACTCGCTCTGCACAGTTTTCTTACAGCCTATAGGGAACATCTCTTACAAAGGCCTGTGAAACGCAGTTCCTTTGCAGGCCTGATCTGGCTGAAGTAGTTCTTCTGCTCTGGGTGGGCTACGTTGCCCTTGAGCTTCAAGGCACAAAGTGCTGAATTGTTTCCAAAGGCGGAGATAGGCCCCAAAGCGTCTTGCTTCCACCTCTCAGGGAAGCTGAGAAACAACTCGCTCTGCACAGAGCTCTAATAGACTACCGGGATCATCTCTTACAAAGGCCTGTGAAACGCATTTTCTTCGCTGCCCTGATCTGGCTGACGTTGAACTTCTGCTCTGCCGTGTGCTGCATTGCCCAGGAGATGCAAGGCACAAAGTCCTGCCTTGTTTGCGAAGGGGGAGATAGGCCCCAAAGCATCTTGCTTCCAGCTCTTTCGGAAGCTAAGAAACAACTCGCTCTGCACAGTGCTCTTACAGCCTACCGGGAACATCTCTTACAAAGGCCTGTGAAACGCAATTTCATTCTAGGCCTCCTCTGGCTGAAGTAGAACTTCTGCTCTGGGTCTGCTACATTGCCCTAGAGCTTCAAACTCAAAGCCCTGCCTTGTTTCCAAAGGGGAAGATAGGCCCCAAAGCATCTTGCTTCCAGCTCATTGGGAAGCTAAGAAACAACTCAGTCTGCACAGTGCTCTTGCAGACAACTGGGAACATCTCTTCCAAAGGCCTGTGAAACGCAGTTTCTTGGCAGGCCTGATCTGGCTGAAGTAGAACTCCTGCTCTGGGTGTGCTACATTGCCCTAGAGCATCAAGGCACAAAAACCTGCCTTGTCTCCAAGGTGGGAGATAGATCCCAAAGCAACTTGCTTCCATCTCTTTGGGAAGCTATGAAACAACTCGCTCTGCACAGTGCTCTTACATCCTTCAGGGAAAATCTCATACAAAGGCCCGTGAAACGCAGTTTCTTTGAAGGCCTGATCTATCTGAAGTAGAACTTCTGCTCTGGGTCTGCTACATTGCCCTAGAGCTTCAAGACTCAAAGCCCTGCCTTTTTTCCAAAGGGGAAGATAGGCCCCAAAGCATCTTGCTTCCAGCTCATTGGGAAGCTAAGAAACAACTCAGTCTGCACAGTGCTCTTACAGACAACTGGAAACATCTCTTCCAAAGGCCTGTGAAACGCAGTTTCTTAGCAGGCCTGATCTGGCTGAAGTAGAACTTCTGCGGTGGGTGTGCTACATTGCTGTAGAGCTTCAAGGCTGAAAGCCCTGCCTTGTTTCCAAAGGGAAAGATACGCCAAAAAGCATATAGCTTCCAGTTCTTTGGGAAGCTAAGAAACAAATCGCTCTGCACAGTGTTCTTGCAGACTACTGGGAACATCTGTTAGAAAGGCCGTGAAACGCAGTTTCTTTGAAGGCCTGATCTATCTGAAGTACAACTTCTGCTATGGGTGTGCTACATTGCCCTAGAGATTCAAGGCACAAAGACGTGCCTTGTTTCCAAAGGGGGAGATAGGCTCCAAAGCATCTTGCTTCCACCTATTTGGGAAGCTAAGAAACAACTCGGTCTGCACAGTTTTCTTACAGCCTATTGGAAACATCTCTTACAAAGGTCTGTGAAACGCAGTTTCATTGCAGGCCTGATCTGGCCGAAGTAGTTCTTCTGCTCTGGGTGTGCTACGTTGCCATTGAGCTTCAAGGCACAAAGTGCTGAATTGTTTCCAAAGGCGGAGATAGGCCCCAAAGCGTCTTGCTTCCAGTTCTCAGGGAAGCTAAGAAACAACTCGCTCTGCACAGAGCTCTTACAGACTACCGGGATCATATCTTACAAAGGCCTGTGAAACGCATTTTCTTCGCTGCCCTGATCTTGCTGACGTTGAACTTCTGCTCTGCCGTGTGCTGCATTGCCCAGGAGATGCAAGGCACAAAGTCCTGCCTTTTTTGCGAAGGGAAAGATAGGCCCCAAAGCATCTTGCTTCCAGCTCCTTCGGAAGCTAAGAAACAACTCGCTCTGCACAGTCCTCTTACAGCCTACCGGGAACATCTCTTACAAAGGCCTGTGAAACGCAATTTCATTCTAGGCCTACTCTGGCTGAAGTAGAACTTCTGCTCTGGGTCTGCTACATTGCCCTAGAGCTTCAAGACTCAAAGCCCTGCCTTTTTTCCAAAGGGGAAATAGGCCCCAAAGCATCTTGCTTCCAGCTCATTGGGAAGCTAAGAAACAACTCAGTCTGCACAGTGCTCTTACAGACAACTGGGAACATCTCTTACAAAGGCCTGTGAAACGCAGTTTCTTGGCAGGCCTGATCTGGCTGAAGTACAACTCCTGCGCTGGGTGTGCTACATTGCCCTAGAGCATCAAGGCACAAAAACCTGCCTTGTCTCCAAAGTGGGAGATAGATCCCAAAGCAACTTGCTTCCATGTCTTTGGGAAGCTATGAAACAACTCGCTCTGCACAGTGCTCTTACATCCTTCAGGGAAAATCTCATACAAAGGCCCGTGAAACGCAGTATCTTTGAAGGCCTGATCTATCTGAAGTAGAACTTCTGCTCTGGGTGTGCTACATTGCCCTAGAGCTTCAAGGCCCAAAGCTGTGCCTTGTTTCCAAAGGGGGAGATAGGCTCCAAAGCATCTTGCTTCCGGCTCTTTGGGAAGCTGAGAAACAACTCGCTGTCCACAGTGCTCTTACAGCCTACCGGAACATCTCTTCCAAAGGCCTGTGAAACGCAATTTCTTTGCAGGCCTGATCTGGCTTAAGTATAACTTCTGCTCTGGCTGTGCTATATTGCCCTAGAGATTCAAGGCACAAAGTGCTGAATTGTTTAGAAACTTGTCAGATTGGCACCAAAGCATCTTGCTTCCAGCTCTTTGGGAAGCTAAGAAACAACTCGCTCGGCACAGTTCTCTTACAGCCCATCGGGAACATCTCTTACAAAGGCCTGTGAAACGCAGTTTCTTTGCAGGCCTGATCTATCTGAAGTAGAACTTCTGCTCTGGGTGTGCTACATTGCCCTAGAGATTCAAGGCACAAAGTGGTGAATTGTTTCCAAAGGTGGAGATAGGCCCCAAAGCATCTTGCTTCCAGCTCTTTGGGAAGCTAAGAAACAACTCGCTCTGCACAGTGCTCTTACAGGCTAACTGGGGCATCTCTTACAAAGGCCTGTGAAACGCATTTTCTTCGCTGCCTTGATCTGGCTGAAGTTGAACTTCTGCTCTGCAGTGCGCTGCATTGCCCACATGATGCAAGGCGCAAAATCCTGCCGTGTTTGCGAAGGGGGAGATAGGCCCCAAAGCATCTTGCTTCCAGCTCTTTCGGAAGCTAAGAAACAACTCCCTCTGCACAGTGCTCTTACAGCCTACGGGGAACATCTCTTACAAAGGCCTGTGAAACGCAATTTCATTCTAGGCCTCCTCTGTTTGAAGTAGAACTTCTGCTCTGCCATGTGCTACATTGCCCTAGAGCTTCAAGACTCAAAGCCCTGCCTTGTTTCCAAAGGGGAAGACAGGCCCCAAAGCATCTTGCTTCCAGCTCATTGGGAAGCTAAGAAACAACTCAGTCTGCACAGTGCTCTTACAGACAACTGGGAACATCTCTTCCAAAGGCTTGTGAAACGCTGTTTCTTGGCAGGCCTGATCTGGCTGAAGTAGAACTTCTGCGGTGGGTGTGCTACATTGCTCTAGAGCTTCAAGGCTGAAAGCCCTGCCTTGTTTCCAAAGGGAAAGATACGCCAAAAAGCATATTGCTTCCAGTTCTTTGGGAAGCTAAGAAACAAATCGCTCTGCACAGTGTTCTTACAGACTACTGGGAACATCTCTTACAAAGGCCCGTGAAACGCAGTTTCTTTGAAGGCCTGATCTATCTGAAGTAGAACTTCTGCTCTGGGTGTGCTACATTGCCCTAGAGATTCAAGGCCCACAGCCGTGCCTTGTTTCCAAAGGGGGAGGTAGGCTCCAAAGCATCTTGCTTCCAGCTCTTTGGGAAGCTAAGAAACAACTCGCTCTGCACAGTTTTCTTACAGCCTATCGGGAACATCTCTTACAAAGGCCTGTGAAACGCAGTTTCTTTGCAGGCCTGATCTGGCTGAAGTAGTTCTTCTGCTCCGGGTGTGCTACGTTGCCCTTGAGCTTCAAGGCACAAAGTGCTGAATTGTTTCCAAAGGCGGAGATAGGCCCCAAAGCGTCTTGCTTCCAGCTCTCAGGGAAGCTAAGAAACAACTCGCTCTGCACAGAGCTCTTACAGACTACCGGGATCATCTCTTCCAAAGGCCTGTGAAACGCATTTTCTTCGCTGCCCTGATCTGGCTGACGTTGAACTTCTGCTCTGCCGTGTGCTGCATTGCCCAGGAGATGCAAGAAACAAAGTCCTGCCTTGTTTGCGAAGGGGGAGATAGGCCCCAAAGCTTCTTGCTTCCAGCTCTTTGGGAAGCTAAGAAACAACTCGCTCTGCACAGTGCTCTTACAGCCTACCGGGAACATCTCTTACAAATGCCTGTGAAACGCAATTTCATTCTAGGCCTACTCTGGCTGAAGTAGAACTTCTGCTCTGGGTCTGCTACATTGCCCTAGAGCTTCAAGACTCAAAGCCCTGCCTTGTTGCCAAAGGGGAAGATAGCCCCCAAAGCATCTTGCTTCCAGCTCATTGGGAAGCTAAGAACCTACTCAGTCTGCACAGTGCTCTTACAGACAACTGGGAACATCTCTTACAAAGGCCTGTGAAACGCATTTTCTTGGCAGGCCTGATCTGGCTGAAGTAGAACTCCTGCTCTCGTGTGCTACATTGCCCTAGAGCATCAAGGCACAAAAACCTGCCTTGTGTCCAAAGTGGGAGATAGATCCCAAAGCAACTTGCTTCCATCTCTTTGGGAAGCTATGAAACAACTCGCTCTGCACAGTGCTCTTACATCCTTCAGGGAAAATCTCATACAAAGGCCCGTGAAACGCAGTTTCTTTGAAGGCCTGATCTATCTGAAGTATAACTTCTGCTCTGGCTGTGCTATATTGCCCTAGAGATTCAAGGCACAAAGTGCTGAATTGTTTAGAAACTTGTCAGATTGGCACCAAAGCATCTTGCTTCCAGCTCTTTGGGAAGCTAAGAAACAACTCGCTCGGCACAGTTCTCTTACAGCCTATCGGGAACATCTCTTACAAAGGCCTGTGAAACGCAGTTTCTTTGCAGGCCTGATCTATCTGAAGTAGAACTTCTGCTCTGGGTGTGCTACATTGCCCTAGAGATTCAAGGCACAAAGTGCTGAATTGTTTCCAAAGGTGGAGATAGGCCCCAAAGCATCTTGCTTCCAGCTCTTTGTGGAGCTAAGAAACAACTCGCTCCGCACAGTGCTCTTACTGCCTACTGCGAACATCTCTTACAAAGGCCTGTGAAACGCAGTTTCTTTGCAGGCCTGATATGGGTGAAGTAGAACTCCTGCTCTGGGTATGCTACATTGCCCTAGAGCTTCAAGGCGCAAAACCCTGCCTTGTTCCCAAAGGGGGCGATAGGCCGCAAATCATCTTGCATCCAGCTCTTTGGGAAGCGAAGAACCAACTCGCTCTGCACAGTGCTCTTACAGGCTACCTGGAACATCTCTTACAAAGGCCTGTGAAACGCATTTTCTTCGCTGCCCTGATCTGGCTGACGTTGAACTTCTGCTCTGCCGTGTGCTATATTGCCCTAGAGATTCAAGGCACAAAGTGCTGAATTGTTTAGAAAGTTCTCAGATAGGCAGGAAAGCATCTTGCTTCCAGCTCTTTGGGAAGCTAAGAAACAACTCGCTCTGCACAGTGCTCTTACAGCCTACTGCGAACATCTCTTACAAAGGCCTGTGAAACGCAGTTTCTCTGCAGGCCTGACCTGGCTGAAGTAGAACTTATGCTGTGGGAGGGCTACATTGCTCTAGAGCTTCAAGGCTGAAAGCCCTGCCTTGTTTCCAAAGGGGAAGATAGGCCCCAAAGCATCTTGCTTCCAGCTCATTGGGAAGCTAAGAAACAACTCAGTCTGCACAGTGCTCTTACAGACAACTGGGAACATCTCTTACAAAGGCCTGTGAAACGCATTTTCTTGGCAGGCCTGATCTGGCTGAAGTAGAACTCCTGCTCTCGTGTGCTACATTGCCCTAGAGCATCAAGGCACAAAAACCTGCCTTGTGTCCAAAGTGGGAGATAGATCCCAAAGCAACTTGCTTCCATCTCTTTGGGAAGCTATGAAACAACTCGCTCTGCACAGTGCTCTTACATCCTTCAGGGAAAATCTCATACAAAGGCCCGTGAAACGCAGTTTCTTTGAAGGCCTGATCTATCTGAAATAGAACTTCTGCTCTGGGTGTGCTACATTGCCCTAGAGCTTCAAGGCCCAAAGCCGTGCCTTGTTTCCAAAGGGGGAGATAGGCTCCAAAGCATCTTGCTTCCAGCTCTTTGGGAAGCTGAGAAGCAACTCGCTGTCCACAGTGCTCTTACAGCCTACCGGGAACATCTCTTACAAAGGCCTGTGAAACGCATTTTCTTCGCTGCCCTGATCTGGCTGACGTTGAACTTCTGCTCTGCCGTGTGCTATATTGCCCTAGAGATTCAAGGCACAAAGTGCTGAATTGTTTAGAAAGTTCTCAGATAGGCACGAAAGCATCTTGCTTCCAGCTCTTTGGGAAGCTAAGAAACAACTCGCTCTGCACAGTGCTCTTACAGCCTACTGCGAACATCTCTTACAAAGGCCTGTGAAACGCAGTTTCTCTGCAGGCCTGACCTGGTTGAAGTAGAACTTATGCTGTGGGAGGGCTACATTGCTCTAGAGCTTCAAGGCTGAAAGCCCTGCCTTGTTTCCAAAGGGAAAGATACGCCAAAAAGCATATTGCTTCCAGTTCTTTGGGAAGCTAAGAAACAAATCGCTCTGCACAGTGTTCTTACAGCCTACTGGGAACATCTCTTACAAATGCCTGTGAAACGCAGTTTCTTTGCAGAGCTGATCTGGGTGAAGTAGAACTCCTGCTCTGGGTATGCTACATTGCCCTAGAGCTTCAAGGCGCAAAGCCCTGCCTTGTTCCCAAAGGGGGCGATAGGCCCCAAATCATCTTGCATCCAGCTCTTTGGGAAGCTAAGAAACAACTCGCTCTGCACAGTGCTCTTACAGGCTACCTGGAACATCTCTTACAAAGGCCTGTGAAACGCATTTTCTTCGCTGCCCTGATCTGGCTGACGTTGAACTTCTGCTCTGCCGTGTGCTGCATTGCCCACATGATGCAAGGCGCAAAGTCCTGCCTTGTTTGCGAAGGGGGAGATAGGCCCCAAAGCATCTTGCTTCCAGCTCTTTCGGAAGCTAAGAAACAACTCGCTCTGCACAGTGCTCTTACAGCCTACCGGGAACATCTCTTACAAAGGCCTGTGAAACGCAATTTCATTCTAGGCCTCCTCTGGCTGAAGTAGACATTTTGCTCTGCCATGTGCTACATTGCCCTAGAGCTTCAAGACTCAAAGCCCTGCCTTGTTTCCAAAGGGGAAGACAGGCCCCAAAGCATCTTGCTTCCAGCTCATTGGGAAGCTAAGAAACAACTCAGTCTGTACAGTGCTCTTACAGACAAGTGGGAACATCTCTTCCAAAGGCCTGTGAAACGCAGTTTCTTGGCAGGCCTGATCTGGCTGAAGTAGAACTTCTGCGGTGGGTGTGCTACATTGCTCTAGAGCTTCAAGGCTGAAAGCCCTGCCTTGTTTCCAAAGGGAAAGATACGCCAAAAAGCATATTGCTTCCAGTTCTTTGGGAAGCTAAGAAACAAATCGCTCTGCACAGTGTTCTTACAGACTACTGGGAACATCTCTTACAAAGGCCCGTGAAACGCAGTTTCTTTGAAGGCCTGATCTATCTGAAGTAGAACTTCTGCTCTGGGTGTGCTACATTGCCCTAGAGATTCAAGGCCCACAGCCGTGCCTTGTTTCCAAAGGGGGAGATAGGCTCCAAAGCATCTTGCTTCCAGCTCTTTGGGAAGCTAAGAAACAACTCGCTCTGCACAGTTTTCTTACAGCCTATCGGGAACATCTCTTACAAAGGCCTGTGAAACGCAGTTTCTTTGCAGGCCTCATCTGGCTGAAGTAGTTCTTCTGCTCCAGGAGTGCTACGTTGCCCTTGAGCTTCAAGGCACAAAGTGCTGAATTGTTTCCAAAGGCGGAGATAGGCCCCAAAGCGTCTTGCTTCCAGCTCTCAGGGAAGCTAAGAAACAACTCGCTCTGCACAGAGCTCTTACAGACTACCGGGATCATCTCTTCCAAAGGCCTGTGAAACGCATTTTCTTCGCTGCCCTGATCTGGCTGACGTTGAACTTCTGCTCTGCCGTGTGCTGCATTGCCCAGGAGATGCAAGGCACAAAGTCCTGCCTTGTTTGCGAAGGGGGAGATAGGCCCCAAAGCATCTTGCCTCCAGCTCTTTGGGAAGCTAAGAAACAACTCTCTCTGCACAGTGCTCTTACAGCCTACCGGGAACATCTCTTACAAAGGCCTGTGAAACGCAACTTCATTCTAGGCCTACTCTGGCTGAAGTAGAACTTCTGCTCTGGGTCTGCTACATTGCCCTAGAGCTTCAAGACTCAAAGCCCTGCCTTGTTTCCAAAGGGGAAGATAGGCCCCAAAGCATCTTGCTTCCAGCTCATTGGGAAGCTAAGAAACAACTCAGTCTGCACAGTGCTCTTACAGACAACTGGGAACATCTCTTACAAAGGCCTGTGAAACGCATTTTCTTGGCAGGCCTGATCTGGCTGAAGTAGAACTCCTGCTCTCGTGTGCTACATTGCCCTAGAGCATCAAGGCACAAAAACCTGCCTTGTGTCCAAAGTGGGAGATAGATCCCAAAGCAACTTGCTTCCATCTCTTTGGGAAGCTATGAAACAACTCGCTCTGCACAGTGCTCTTACATCCTTCAGGGAAAATCTCATACAAAGGCCCATGAAACGCAGTTTCTTTGAAGGCCTGATCTATCTGAAATAGAACTTCTGCTCTGGGTGTGCTACATTGCCCTAGAGCTTCAAGGCCCAAAGCCGTGCCTTGTTTCCAAAGGGGGAGATAGGCTCCAAAGCATCTTGCTTCCAGCTCTTTGGGAAGCTGAGAAGCAACTCGCTGTCCACAGTGCTCTTACAGCCTACCGGGAACATCTCTTACAAAGGCATGGGAAACGCAATTTCTTTGCAGGCCTGATCTGGATGAAGTATAACTTCTGCTCTGGCTGTGCTATATTGCCCTAGAGATTCAATGCACAAAGTGCTGAATTGTTTAGAAACTTCTCAGATAGGCACCAAAGCATCTTGCTTCCAGCTCTTTGGGAAGCTAAGAAACAACTCGCTCGGCACAGTTCTCTTACAGCCTATCGGGAACATCTCTTACAAAGGCCTGTGAAACGCAGTTTCTTTGCAGGCCTGATCTATCTGAAGTAGAACTTCTGCTCTGGGTGTGCTACATTGCCCTAGAGATTCAAGGCACAAAGTGCTGAATTGTTTCCAAAGGTGGAGATAGGCCCCAAAGCATCTTGCTTCCAGCTCTTTGTGGAGCTAAGAAACAACTCGCTCTGCACAGTGCTCTTACTGCCTACTGCGAACATCTCTTACAAAGGCCTGTGAAACGCAGTTTCTTTGCAGGCCTGATATGGGTGAAGTAGAACTCCTGCTCTGGGTATGCTACATTGCCCTAGAGCTTCAAGGCGCAAAACCCTGCCTTGTTCCCAAAGGGGGCGATAGGCCCCAAATCATCTTGCATCCAGCTCTTTGGGAAGCGAAGAACCAACTCGCTCTGCACAGTGCTCTTACAGGCTACCTGGAACATCTCTTACAAAGGCCTGTGAAACGCATTTTCTTCGCTGCCCTGATCTGGCTGACGTTGAACTTCTGCTCTGCCGTGTGCTATATTGCCCTAGAGATTCAAGGCACAAAGTGCTGAATTGTTTAGAAAGTTCTCAGATAGGCACGAAAGCATCTTGCTTCCAGCTCTTTGGGAAGCTAAGAAACAACTCACTCTGCACAGTGCTCTTACAGCCTACTGCGAACATCTCTTACAAAGGCCTGTGAAACGCAGTTTCTCTGCAGGCCTGACCTGGCTGAAGTAGAACTTATGCTGTGGGAGGGCTACATTGCTCTAGAGCTTCAAGGCTGAAAGCCCTGCCTTGTTTCCAAAGGGAAAGATACGCCAAAAAGCATATTGCTTCCAGTTCTTTGGGAAGCTAAGAAACAAATCGCTCTGCACAGTGTTCTTACAGCCTACTGGGACATCTCTTACAAATGCCTGTTAAACGCAGTTTCTTTGCAGAGCTGATCTGGGTGAAGTAGAACTCCTGCTCTGGGTATGCTACATTGCCCTAGAGCTTCAAGGCGCAAAGCCCTGCCTTGTTCCCAAAGGGGGCGATAGGCCCCAAATCATCTTGCATCCAGCTCTTTGGGAAGCTAAGAAACAACTCGCTCTGCACAGTGCTCTTACAGGCTACCTGGAACATCTCTTACAAAGGCCTGTGAAACGCATTTTCTTCGCTGCCCTGATCTGGCTGACGTTGAACTTCTGCTCTGCCGTGTGCTGCATTGCCCACATGATGCAAGGCGCAAAGTCCTGCCTTGTTTGCGAAGGGGGAGATAGGCCCCAAAGCATCTTGCCTCCAGCTCTTTGGGAAGCTAAGAAACAACTCTCTCTGCACAGTGCTCTTACAGCCTACCGGGAACATCTCTTACAAAGGCCTGTGAAACGCAACTTCATTCTAGGCCTACTCTGGCTGAAGTAGAACTTCTGCTCTGGGTCTGCTACATTGTCCTAGAGCTTCAAGACTCAAAGCCCTGCCTTGTTTCCAAAGGGGAAGATAGTCCCCAAAGCATCTTGCTTCCAGCTCATTGGGAAGCTAAGAAACAACTCAGTCTGCACAGTGCTCTTACAGACAACTGGGAACATCTCTTACAAAGGCCTGTGAAACGCATTTTCTTGGCAGGCCTGATCTGGCTGAAGTAGAACTCCTGCTCTCGTGTGCTACATTGCCCTAGAGCATCAAGGCACAAAAACCTGCCTTGTGTCCAAAGTGGGAGATAGATCCCAAAGCAACTTGCTTCCATCTCTTTGGGAAGCTATGAAACAACTCGCTCTGCACAGTGCTCTTACATCCTTCAGGGAAAATCTCATACAAAGGCCCGTGAAACGCAGTTTCTTTGAAGGCCTGATCTATCTGAAATAGAACTTCTGCTCTGGGTGTGCTACATTGCCCTAGAGCTTCAAGGCCCAAAGCCGTGCCTTGTTTCCAAAGGGGGAGATAGGCTCCAAAGCATCTTGCTTCCAGCTCTTTGGGAAGCTGAGAAGCAACTCGCTGTCCACAGTGCTCTTACAGCCTACCGGGAACATCTCTTACAAAGGCCTGTGAAACGCATTTTCTTCGCTGCCCTGATCTGGCTGACGTTGAACTTCTGCTCTGCCGTGTGCTGCATTGCCCACATGATGCAAGGCGCAAAGTCCTGCCTTGTTTGCGAAGGGGGAGATAGGCCCCAAAGCATCTTGCTTCCAGCTCTTTCGGAAGCTAAGAAACAACTCGCTCTGCACAGTGCTCTTACAGCCTACCGGGAACATCTCTTACAAAGGCCTGTGAAACGCAATTTCATTCTAGGCCTCCTCTGGCTGAAGTAGACATTTTGCTCTGCCATGTGCTACATTGCCCTAGAGCTTCAAGACTCAAAGCCCTGCCTTGTTTCCAAAGGGGAAGACAGGCCCCAAAGCATCTTGCTTCCAGCTCATTGGGAAGCTAAGAAACAACTCAGTCTGTACAGTGCTCTTACAGACAAGTGGGAACATCTCTTCCAAAGGCCTGTGAAACGCAGTTTCTTGGCAGGCCTGATCTGGCTGAAGTAGAACTTCTGCGGTGGGTGTGCTACATTGCTCTAGAGCTTCAAGGCTGAAAGCCCTGCCTTGTTTCCAAAGGGAAAGATACGCCAAAAAGCATATTGCTTCCAGTTCTTTGGGAAGCTAAGAAACAAATCGCTCTGCACAGTGTTCTTACAGACTACTGGGAACATCTCTTACAAAGGCCCGTGAAACGCAGTTTCTTTGAAGGCCTGATCTATCTGAAGTAGAACTTCTGCTCTGGGTGTGCTACATTGCCCTAGAGATTCAAGGCCCACAGCCGTGCCTTGTTTCCAAAGGGGGAGATAGGCTCCAAAGCATCTTGCTTCCAGCTCTTTGGGAAGCTAAGAAACAACTCGCTCTGCACAGTTTTCTTACAGCCTATCGGGAACATCTCTTACAAAGCCCTGTGAAACGCAGTTTCTTTGCAGGCCTCATCTGGCTGAAGTAGTTCTTCTGCTCCGGGTGTGCTACATTGCCCTTGAGCTTCAAGGCACAAAGTGCTGAATTGTTTCCAAAGGCGGAGATAGGCCCCAAAGCGTCTTGCTTCCAGCTCTCAGGGAAGCTAAGAAACAACTCGCTCTGCACAGAGCTCTTACAGACTACCGGGATCATCTCTTCCAAAGGCCTGTGAAACGCATTTTCTTCGCTGCCCTGATCTGGCTGACGTTGAACTTCTGCTCTGCCGTGTGCTGCATTGCCCAGGAGATGCAAGGCACAAAGTCCTGCCTTGTTTGCGAAGGGGGAGATAGGCCCCAAAGCATCTTGCCTCCAGCTCTTTGGGAAGCTAAGAAACAACTCTCTCTGCACAGTGCTCTTACAGCCTACCGGGAACATCTCTTACAAAGGCCTGTGAAACGCAACTTCATTCTAGGCCTACTCTGGCTGAAGTAGAACTTCTGCTCTGGGTCTGCTACATTGCCCTAGAGCTTCAAGACTCAAAGCCCTGCCTTGTTTCCAAAGGGGAAGATAGGCCCCAAAGCATCTTGCTTCCAGCTCATTGGGAAGCTAAGAAACAACTCAGTCTGCACAGTGCTCTTACAGACAACTGGGAACATCTCTTACAAAGGCCTGTGAAACGCATTTTCTTGGCAGGCCTGATCTGGCTGAAGTAGAACTCCTGCTCTCGTGTGCTACATTGCCCTAGAGCATCAAGGCACAAAAACCTGCCTTGTGTCCAAAGTGGGAGATAGATCCCAAAGCAACTTGCTTCCATCTCTTTGGGAAGCTATGAAACAACTCGCTCTGCACAGTGCTCTTACATCCTTCAGGGAAAATCTCATACAAAGGCCCGTGAAACGCAGTTTCTTTGAAGGCCTGATCTATCTGAAATAGAACTTCTGCTCTGGGTGTGCTACATTGCCCTAGAGCTTCAAGGCCCAAAGCCGTGCCTTGTTTCCAAAGGGGGAGATAGGCTCCAAAGCATCTTGCTTCCAGCTCTTTGGGAAGCTGAGAAGCAACTCGCTGTCCACAGTGCTCTTACAGCCTACCGGGAACATCTCTTACAAAGGCATGGGAAACGCAATTTCTTTGCAGGCCTGATCTGGATGAAGTATAACTTCTGCTCTGGCTGTGCTATATTGCCCTAGAGATTCAATGCACAAAGTGCTGAATTGTTTAGAAACTTCTCAGATAGGCACCAAAGCATCTTGCTTCCAGCTCTTTGGGAAGCTAAGAAACAACTCGCTCGGCACAGTTCTCTTACAGCCTATCGGGAACATCTCTTACAAAGGCCTGTGAAACGCAGTTTCTTTGCAGGCTGATCTGGCTGAATTAGTTCTTCTGCACTGGGTGTGCTACGTTGCCCTTGAGCTTCAAGGCACAAAGTGCTGAATTGTTTCCAAAGGTGGAGATAGGGCCCAAAGCGTCTTGCTTCCAGCTCTTTGGGAAGCTAAGAAACAACTCGCTCTGCACAGTGCTCTTACAGCCTACTGCGAACATCTCTTACAAAGGCCTGTGAAACGCAGTTTCTCTGCAGTCCTGACCTGGCTGAAGTAGAACTTATGCTGTGGGAGGGCTACATTGCTCTAGAGCTTCAAGGCTGAAAGCCCTGCCTTGTTTCCAAAGGGAAAGATACGCCAAAAAGCATATTGCTTCCAGTTCTTTGGGAAGCTAAGAAACTAATCGCTCTGCACAGTGTTCTTACAGCCTACTGGGAACATCTCTTACAAATGCCTATGAAACGCAGTTTCTTTGCAGTGCTGATCTGGGTGAAGTAGAACTTCTGCTCTGGGTATGCTACATTGCCCTAGAGCTTCAAGGCGCAAAGCCCTGCCTTGTTCCCAAAGGGGGCGATAGGCCCCAAATCATCTTGCATCCAGCTCTTTGGGAAGCTAAGAAACAACTCGCTCTGCACAGTGCTCTTACAGGCTACCTGGAACATCTCTTACAAAGGCCTGTGAAACGCATTTTCTTCGCTGCCCTGATCTGGCTGACGTTGAACTTCTGCTCTGCCGTGTGCTTCATTGCCCACATGATGCAAGGCGCAAAGTCCTGCCTTGTTTGCGAATGGGGAGATAGGCCCCAAAGCATCTTGCTTCCAGCTCTTTCGGAAGCTAAGAAACAACTCTCTCTGCACAGTGCTCTTACAGCCTACAGGGAACATCTCTTACAAAGGCCTGTGAAACGCAATTTCATTCTAGGCCTCCTCTGGCTGAAGTAGACATTTTGCTCTGCCATGTGCTACATTGCCCTAGAGCTTCAAGACTGAAAGCCCTGCCTTGTTTCCAATGGGGAAGATAGGCCCCAAAGCATCTTGCTTCCAGCTCATTGGGAAGCTAAGAAACAACTCAGTCTGTACAGTGCTCTTACAGACAAGTGGGAACATCTCTTCCAAAGGCCTGTGAAACGCAGTTTCTTGGCAGGCCTGATCTGGCTGAAGTAGAACTTCTGCGGTGGGTGTGCTACTTTGCTCTAGGGCTTCAAGGCTGAAAGCCCTGCCTTGTTTCCAAAGGGAAAGATACGCCAAAAAGCATATTGCTTCCAGTTCTTTGGGAAGCTAAGAAACAAATCGCTCTGCACAGTGTTCTTACAGACTACTGGGAACATCTCTTACAAAGGCCCGTGAAACGCAGTTTCTTTGAAGGCCTGATGTATCTGAAGTAGAACTTCTGCTCTGGGTGTGCTACATTGCCCTAGAGATTCAAGGCCCACAGCCGTGCCTTGGTTAAAAAGGGGGAGATAGGCTCCAAAGCATCTTGCTTCCAGCTCTTTGGGAAGCTAAGAAACAACTCGCTCTGCACAGTGCTCTTACAGGCTACCTGGAACATCTCTTACAAAGGCCTGTGAAACGCATTTTCTTCGCTGCCCTGATCTGGCTGACGTTGAACTTCTGCTCTGCCGTGTGCTGCATTGCCCACATGATGCAAGGCGCAAAGTCCTGCCTTGTTTGCGAAGGGGGAGATAGGCCCCAAAGCATCTTGCCTCCAGCTCTTTGGGAAGCTAAGAAACAACTCTCTCTGCACAGTGCTCTTACAGCCTACCGGGAACATCTCTTACAAAGGCCTGTGAAACGCAACTTCATTCTAGGCCTACTGTGGCTGAAGTAGAACTTCTGCTCTGGGTCTGCTACATTGCCCTAGAGCTTCAAGACTCAAAGCCCTGCCTTGTTTCCAAAGGGGAAGATAGGCCCCAAAGCATCTTGCTTCCAGCTCATTTGGAAGCTAAGAAACAACTCAGTCTGCACAGTGCTCTTACAGACAACTGGGAACATCTCTTACAAAGGCCTGTGAAACGCATTTTCTTGGCAGGCCTGATCTGGCTGAAGTAGAACTCCTGCTCTCGTGTGCTACATTGCCCTAGAGCATCAAGGCACAAAAACCTGCCTTGTGTCCAAAGTGGGAGATAGATCCCAAAGCAACTTGCTTCCATCTCTTTGGGAAGCTATGAAACAACTCGCTCTGCACAGTGCTCTTACATCCTTCAGGGAAAATCTCATACAAAGGCCCGTGAAACGCAGTTTCTTTGAAGGCCTGATCTATCTGAAATAGAACTTCTGCTCTGGGTGTGCTACATTGCCCTAGAGCTTCAAGGCCCAAAGCCGTGCCTTGTTTCCAAAGGGGGAGATAGGCTCCAAAGCATCTTGCTTCCAGCTCTTTGGGAAGCTGAGAAGCAACTCGCTGTCCACAGTGCTCTTACAGCCTACCGGGAACATCTCTTACAAAGGCATGGGAAACGCAATTTCTTTGCAGGCCTGATCTGGATGAAGTATAACTTCTGCTCTGGCTGTGCTATATTGCCCTAGAGATTCAATGCACAAAGTGCTGAATTGTTTAGAAACTTCTCAGATAGGCACCAAAGCATCTTGCTTCCAGCTCTTTGGGAAGCTAAGAAACAACTCGCTCGGCACAGTTCTCTTACAGCCTATCGGGAACATCTCTTACAAAGGCCTGTGAAACGCAGTTTCTTTGCAGGCCTGATCTATCTGAAGTAGAACTTCTGCTCTGGGTGTGCTACATTGCCCTAGAGATTCAAGGCACAAAGTGCTGAATTGTTTCCAAAGGTGGAGATAGGCCCCAAAGCATCTTGCTTCCAGCTCTTTGTGGAGCTAAGAAACAACTCGCTCTGCACAGTGCTCTTACTGCCTACTGCGAACATCTCTTACAAAGGCCTGTGAAACGCAGTTTCTTTGCAGGCCTGATATGGGTGAAGTAGAACTCCTGCTCTGGGTATGCTACATTGCCCTAGAGCTTCAAGGCGCAAAACCCTGCCTTGTTCCCAAAGGGGGCGATAGGCCCCAAATCATCTTGCATCCAGCTCTTTGGGAAGCGAAGAACCAACTCGCTCTGCACAGTGCTCTTACAGGCTACCTGGAACATCTCTTACAAAGGCCTGTGAAACGGATTTTCTTCGCTGCCCTGATCTGGCTGACGTTGAACTTCTGCTCTGCCGTGTGCTATATTGCCCTAGAGATTCAAGGCACAAAGTGCTGAATTGTTTAGAAAGTTCTCAGATAGGCACGAAAGCATCTTGCTTCCAGCTCTTTGGGAAGCTAAGAAACAACTCACTCTGCACAGTGCTCTTACAGCCTACTGCGAACATCTCTTACAAAGGCCTGTGAAACGCAGTTTCTCTGCAGGCCTGACCTGGCTGAAGTAGAACTTATGCTGTGGGAGGGCTACATTGCTCTAGAGCTTCAAGGCTGAAAGCCCTGCCTTGTTTCCAAAGGGAAAGATACGCCAAAAAGCATATTGCTTCCAGTTCTTTGGGAAGCTAAGAAACAAATCGCTCTGCACAGTGTTCTTACAGCCTACTGGGACATCTCTTACAAATGCCTGTTAAACGCAGTTTCTTTGCAGAGCTGATCTGGGTGAAGTAGAACTCCTGCTCTGGGTATGCTACATTGCCCTAGAGCTTCAAGGCGCAAAGCCCTGCCTTGTTCCCAAAGGGGGCGATAGGCCCCAAATCATCTTGCATCCAGCTCTTTGGGAAGCTAAGAAACAACTCGCTCTGCACAGTGCTCTTACAGGCTACCTGGAACATCTCTTACAAAGGCCTGTGAAACGCATTTTCTTCGCTGCCTTGATCTGGCTGACGTTGAACTTCTGCTCTGCCGTGTGCTGCATTGCCCACATGATGCAAGGCGCAAAGTCCTGCCTTGTTTGCGAAGGGGGAGATAGGCCCCAAAGCATCTTGCTTCCAGCTCTTTCGGAAGCTAAGAAACAACTCGCTCTGCACAGTGCTCTTACAGCCTACCGGGAACATCTCTTACAAAGGCCTGTGAAACGCAATTTCATTCTAGGCCTCCTCTGGCTGAAGTAGACATTTTGCTCTGCCATGTGCTACATTGCCCTAGAGCTTCAAGACTCAAAGCCCTGCCTTGTTTCCAAAGGGGAAGATAGGCCCCAAAGCATCTTGCTTCCAGCTCATTGGGAAGCTAAGAAACAACTCAGTCTGTACAGTGCTCTTACAGACAAGTGGGAACATCTCTTCCAAAGGCCTGTGAAACGCAGTTTCTTGGCAGGCCTGATCTGGCTGAAGTAGAACTCCTGCTCTGCCATGTGCTACATTGCCCTAGAGCTTCAAGACTCAAAGCCCTGCCTTGTTTCCAAAGGGGAAGATAGGCCCCAAAGCATCTTGCTTCCAGCTCATTGGGAAGCTAAGAAACAACTCAGTCTGTACAGTGTTCTTACAGACTACTGGGAACATCTCTTACAAAGGCCCGTGAAACGCAGTTTCTTTGAAGGCCTGATCTATCTGAAGTAGAACTTCTGCTCTGGGTGTGCTACATTGCCCTAGAGAGTCAAGGCCCACAGCCGTGCCTTGTTTCCAAAGGGGGAGATAGGCTCCAAAGCATCTTGCTTCCAGCTCTTTGGGAAGCTAAGAAACAACTCGCTCTGCACAGTTTTCTTACAGCCTATCGGGAACATCTCTTACAAAGGCCTGTGAAACGCAGTTTCTTTGCAGGCCTCATCTGGCTGAAGTAGTTCTTCTGCTCCAGGAGTGCTACGTTGCCCTTGAGCTTCAAGGCACAAAGTGCTGAATTGTTTCCAAAGGCGGAGATAGGCCCCAAAGCGTCTTGCTTCCAGCTCTCAGGGAAGCTAAGAAACAACTCGCTCTGCACAGAGCTCTTACAGACTACCGGGATCATCTCTTCCAAAGGCCTGTGAAACGCATTTTCTTCGCTGCCCTGATCTGGCTGACGTTGAACTTCTGCTCTGCCGTGTGCTGCATTGCCCAGGAGATGCAAGGCACAAAGTCCTGCCTTGTTTGCGAAGGGGGAGATAGGCCCCAAAGCATCTTGCCTCCAGCTCTTTGGGAAGCTAAGAAACAACTCTCTCTGCACAGTGCTCTTACAGCCTACCGGGAACATCTCTTACAAAGGCCTGTGAAACGCAACTTCATTCTAGGCCTACTCTGGCTGAAGTAGAACTTCTGCTCTGGGTCTGCTACATTGTCCTAGAGCTTCAAGACTCAAAGCCCTGCCTTGTTTCCAAAGGGGAAGATAGGCCCCAAAGCATCTTGCTTCCAGCTCATTGGGAAGCTAAGAAACAACTCAGTCTGCACAGTGCTCTTACAGACAACTGGGAACATCTCTTACAAAGGCCTGTGAAACGCATTTTCTTGGCAGGCCTGATCTGGCTGAAGTAGAACTCCTGCTCTCGTGTGCTACATTGCCCTAGAGCATCAAGGCACAAAAACCTGCCTTGTGTCCAAAGTGGGAGATAGATCCCAAAGCAACTTGCTTCCATCTCTTTGGGAAGCTATGAAACAACTCGCTCTGCACAGTGCTCTTACATCCTTCAGGGAAAATCTCATACAAAGGCCCGTGAAACGCAGTTTCTTTGAAGGCCTGATCTATCTGAAATAGAACTTCTGCTCTGGGTGTGCTACATTGCCCTAGAGCTTCAAGGCCCAAAGCCGTGCCTTGTTTCCAAAGGGGGAGATAGGCTCCAAAGCATCTTGCTTCCAGCTCTTTGGGAAGCTGAGAAGCAACTCGCTGTCCACAGTGCTCTTACAGCCTACCGGGAACATCTCTTACAAAGGCCTGTGAAACGCATTTTCTTCGCTGCCCTGATCTGGCTGACGTTGAACTTCTGCTCTGCCGTGTGCTATATTGCCCTAGAGATTCAAGGCACAAAGTGCTGAATTGTTTAGAAAGTTCTCAGATAGGCAGGAAAGCATCTTGCTTCCAGCTCTTTGGGAAGCTAAGAAACAACTCGCTCTGCACAGTGCTCTTACAGCCTACTGCGAACATCTCTTACAAAGGCCTGTGAAACGCAGTTTCTCTGCAGGCCTGACCTGGCTGAAGTAGAACTTATGCTGTGGGAGGGCTACATTGCTCTAGAGCTTCAAGGCTGAAAGCCCTGCCTTGTTTCCAAAGGGGAAGATAGGCCCCAAAGCATCTTGCTTCCAGCTCATTGGGAAGCTAAGAAACAACTCAGTCTGCACAGTGCTCTTACAGACAACTGGGAACATCTCTTACAAAGGCCTGTGAAACGCATTTTCTTGGCAGGCCTGATCTGGCTGAAGTAGAACTCCTGCTCTCGTGTGCTACATTGCCCTAGAGCATCAAGGCACAAAAACCTGCCTTGTGTCCAAAGTGGGAGATAGATCCCAAAGCAACTTGCTTCCATCTCTTTGGGAAGCTATGAAACAACTCGCTCTGCACAGTGCTCTTACATCCTTCAGGGAAAATCTCATACAAAGGCCCGTGAAACGCAGTTTCTTTGAAGGCCTGATCTATCTGAAATAGAACTTCTGCTCTGGGTGTGCTACATTGCCCTAGAGCTTCAAGGCCCAAAGCCGTGCCTTGTTTCCAAAGGGGGAGATAGGCTCCAAAGCATCTTGCTTCCAGCTCTTTGGGAAGCTGAGAAGCAACTCGCTGTCCACAGTGCTCTTACAGCCTACCGGGAACATCTCTTACAAAGGCATGGGAAACGCAATTTCTTTGCAGGCCTGATCTGGATGAAGTATAACTTCTGCTCTGGCTGTGCTATATTGCCCTAGAGATTCAATGCACAAAGTGCTGAATTGTTTAGAAACTTCTCAGATAGGCACCAAAGCATCTTGCTTCCAGCTCTTTGGGAAGCTAAGAAACAACTCGCTCGGCACAGTTCTCTTACAGCCTATCGGGAACATCTCTTACAAAGGCCTGTGAAACGCAGTTTCTTTGCAGGCCTGATCTATCTGAAGTAGAACTTCTGCTCTGGGTGTGCTACATTGCCCTAGAGATTCAAGGCACAAAGTGCTGAATTGTTTCCAAAGGTGGAGATAGGCCCCAAAGCATCTTGCTTCCAGCTCTTTGTGGAGCTAAGAAACAACTCGCTCTGCACAGTGCTCTTACTGCCTACTGCGAACATCTCTTACAAAGGCCTGTGAAACGCAGTTTCTTTGCAGGCCTGATATGGGTGAAGTAGAACTCCTGCTCTGGGTATGCTACATTGCCCTAGAGCTTCAAGGCGCAAAACCCTGCCTTGTTCCCAAAGGGGGCGATAGGCCCCAAATCATCTTGCATCCAGCTCTTTGGGAAGCGAAGAACCAACTCGCTCTGCACAGTGCTCTTACAGGCTACCTGGAACATCTCTTACAAAGGCCTGTGAAACGGATTTTCTTCGCTGCCCTGATCTGGCTGACGTTGAACTTCTGCTCTGCCGTGTGCTATATTGCCCTAGAGATTCAAGGCACAAAGTGCTGAATTGTTTAGAAAGTTCTCAGATAGGCACGAAAGCATCTTGCTTCCAGCTCTTTGGGAAGCTAAGAAACAACTCACTCTGCACAGTGCTCTTACAGCCTACTGCGAACATCTCTTACAAAGGCCTGTGAAACGCAGTTTCTCTGCAGGCCTGACCTGGCTGAAGTAGAACTTATGCTGTGGGAGGGCTACATTGCTCTAGAGCTTCAAGGCTGAAAGCCCTGCCTTGTTTCCAAAGGGAAAGATACGCCAAAAAGCATATTGCTTCCAGTTCTTTGGGAAGCTAAGAAACAAATCGCTCTGCACAGTGTTCTTACAGCCTACTGGGACATCTCTTACAAATGCCTGTTAAACGCAGTTTCTTTGCAGAGCTGATCTGGGTGAAGTAGAACTCCTGCTCTGGGTATGCTACATTGCCCTAGAGCTTCAAGGCGCAAAGCCCTGCCTTGTTCCCAAAGGGGGCGATAGGCCCCAAATCATCTTGCATCCAGCTCTTTGGGAAGCTAAGAAACAACTCGCTCTGCACAGTGCTCTTACAGGCTACCTGGAACATCTCTTACAAAGGCCTGTGAAACGCATTTTCTTCGCTGCCTTGATCTGGCTGACGTTGAACTTCTGCTCTGCCGTGTGCTGCATTGCCCACATGATGCAAGGCGCAAAGTCCTGCCTTGTTTGCGAAGGGGGAGATAGGCCCCAAAGCATCTTGCTTCCAGCTCTTTCGGAAGCTAAGAAACAACTCGCTCTGCACAGTGCTCTTACAGCCTACCGGGAACATCTCTTACAAAGGCCTGTGAAACGCAATTTCATTCTAGGCCTCCTCTGGCTGAAGTAGACATTTTGCTCTGCCATGTGCTACATTGCCCTAGAGCTTCAAGACTCAAAGCCCTGCCTTGTTTCCAAAGGGGAAGATAGGCCCCAAAGCATCTTGCTTCCAGCTCATTGGGAAGCTAAGAAACAACTCAGTCTGTACAGTGCTCTTACAGACAAGTGGGAACATCTCTTCCAAAGGCCTGTGAAACGCAGTTTCTTGGCAGGCCTGATCTGGCTGAAGTAGAACTCCTGCTCTGCCATGTGCTACATTGCCCTAGAGCTTCAAGACTCAAAGCCCTGCCTTGTTTCCAAAGGGGAAGATAGGCCCCAAAGCATCTTGCTTCCAGCTCATTGGGAAGCTAAGAAACAACTCAGTCTGTACAGTGTTCTTACAGACTACTGGGAACATCTCTTACAAAGGCCCGTGAAACGCAGTTTCTTTGAAGGCCTGATCTATCTGAAGTAGAACTTCTGCTCTGGGTGTGCTACATTGCCCTAGAGAGTCAAGGCCCACAGCCGTGCCTTGTTTCCAAAGGGGGAGATAGGCTCCAAAGCATCTTGCTTCCAGCTCTTTGGGAAGCTAAGAAACAACTCGCTCTGCACAGTTTTCTTACAGCCTATCGGGAACATCTCTTACAAAGGCCTGTGAAACGCAGTTTCTTTGCAGGCCTCATCTGGCTGAAGTAGTTCTTCTGCTCCAGGAGTGCTACGTTGCCCTTGAGCTTCAAGGCACAAAGTGCTGAATTGTTTCCAAAGGCGGAGATAGGCCCCAAAGCGTCTTGCTTCCAGCTCTCAGGGAAGCTAAGAAACAACTCGCTCTGCACAGAGCTCTTACAGACTACCGGGATCATCTCTTCCAAAGGCCTGTGAAACGCATTTTCTTCGCTGCCCTGATCTGGCTGACGTTGAACTTCTGCTCTGCCGTGTGCTGCATTGCCCAGGAGATGCAAGGCACAAAGTCCTGCCTTGTTTGCGAAGGGGGAGATAGGCCCCAAAGCATCTTGCCTCCAGCTCTTTGGGAAGCTAAGAAACAACTCTCTCTGCACAGTGCTCTTACAGCCTACCGGGAACATCTCTTACAAAGGCCTGTGAAACGCAACTTCATTCTAGGCCTACTCTGGCTGAAGTAGAACTTCTGCTCTGGGTCTGCTACATTGTCCTAGAGCTTCAAGACTCAAAGCCCTGCCTTGTTTCCAAAGGGGAAGATAGGCCCCAAAGCATCTTGCTTCCAGCTCATTGGGAAGCTAAGAAACAACTCAGTCTGCACAGTGCTCTTACAGACAACTGGGAACATCTCTTACAAAGGCCTGTGAAACGCATTTTCTTGGCAGGCCTGATCTGGCTGAAGTAGAACTCCTGCTCTCGTGTGCTACATTGCCCTAGAGCATCAAGGCACAAAAACCTGCCTTGTGTCCAAAGTGGGAGATAGATCCCAAAGCAACTTGCTTCCATCTCTTTGGGAAGCTATGAAACAACTCGCTCTGCACAGTGCTCTTACATCCTTCAGGGAAAATCTCATACAAAGGCCCGTGAAACGCAGTTTCTTTGAAGGCCTGATCTATCTGAAATAGAACTTCTGCTCTGGGTGTGCTACATTGCCCTAGAGCTTCAAGGCCCAAAGCCGTGCCTTGTTTCCAAAGGGGGAGATAGGCTCCAAAGCATCTTGCTTCCAGCTCTTTGGGAAGCTGAGAAGCAACTCGCTGTCCACAGTGCTCTTACAGCCTACCGGGAACATCTCTTACAAAGGCCTGTGAAACGCATTTTCTTCGCTGCCCTGATCTGGCTGACGTTGAACTTCTGCTCTGCCGTGTGCTATATTGCCCTAGAGATTCAAGGCACAAAGTGCTGAATTGTTTAGAAAGTTCTCAGATAGGCACGAAAGCATCTTGCTTCCAGCTCTTTGGGAAGCTAAGAAACAACTCGCTCTGCACAGTGCTCTTACAGCCTACTGCGAACATCTCTTACAAAGGCCTGTGAAACGCAGTTTCTCTGCAGGCCTGACCTGGCTGAAGTAGAACTTATGCTGTGGGAGGGCTACATTGCTCTAGAGCTTCAAGGCTGAAAGCCCTGCCTTGTTTCCAAAGGGAAAGATACGCCAAAAAGCATATTGCTTCCAGTTCTTTGGGAAGCTAAGAAACAAATCGCTCTGCACAGTGTTCTTACAGCCTACTGGGAACATCTCTTACAAATGCCTGTGAAACGCAGTTTCTTTGCAGAGCTGATCTGGGTGAAGTAGAACTCCTGCTCTGGGTATGCTACATTGCCCTAGAGCTTCAAGGCGCAAAGCCCTGCCTTGTTCCCAAAGGGGGCGATAGGCCCCAAATCATCTTGCATCCAGCTCTTTGGGAAGCTAAGAAACAACTCGCTCTGCACAGTGCTCTTACAGGCTACCTGGAACATCTCTTACAAAGGCCTGTGAAACGCATTTTCTTCGCTGCCCTGATCTGGCTGACGTTGAACTACTGCTCTGCCGTGTGCTGCATTGCCCACATGATGCAAGGCGCAAAGTCCTGCCTTGTTTGCGAATGGGGAGATAGGCCCCAAAGCATCTTGCTTCCAGCTCTTTCGGAAGCTAAGAAACAACTCGCTCTGCACAGTGCTCTTACAGCCTACCGGGAACATCTCTTACAAAGGCCTGTGAAACGCAATTTCATTCTAGGCCTCCTCTGGCTGAAGTAGACATTTTGCTCTGCCATGTGCTACATTGCCCTAGAGCTTCAAGACTCAAAGCCCTGCCTTGTTTCCAAAGGGGAAGACAGGCCCCAAAGCATCTTGCTTCCAGCTCATTGGGAAGCTAAGAAACAACTCAGTCTGTACAGTGCTCTTACAGACAAGTGGGAACATCTCTTCCAAAGGCCTGTGAAACGCAGTTTCTTGGCAGGCCTGATCTGGCTGAAGTAGAACTTCTGCGGTGGGTGTGCTACATTGCTCTAGAGCTTCAAGGCTGAAAGCCCTGCCTTGTTTCCAAAGGGAAAGATACGCCAAAAAGCATATTGCTTCCAGTTCTTTGGGAAGCTAAGAAACAAATCGCTCTGCACAGTGTTCTTACAGACTACTGGGAACATCTCTTACAAAGGCCCGTGAAACGCAGTTTCTTTGAAGGCCTGATCTATCTGAAGTAGAACTTCTGCTCTGGGTGTGCTACATTGCCCTAGAGATTCAAGGCCCACAGCCGTGCCTTGTTTCCAAAGGGGGAGATAGGCTCCAAAGCATCTTGCTTCCAGCTCTTTGGGAAGCTAAGAAACAACTCGCTCTGCACAGTTTTCTTACAGCCTATCGGGAACATCTCTTACAAAGGCCTGTGAAACGCAGTTTCTTTGCAGGCCTCATCTGGCTGAAGTAGTTCTTCTGCTCCGGGTGTGCTACGTTGCCCTTGAGCTTCAAGGCACAAAGTGCTGAATTGTTTCCAAAGGCGGAGATAGGCCCCAAAGCGTCTTGCTTCCAGCTCTCAGGGAAGCTAAGAAACAACTCGCTCTGCACAGAGCTCTTACAGACTACCGGGATCATCTCTTCCAAAGGCCTGTGAAACGCATTTTCTTCGCTGCCCTGATCTGGCTGACGTTGAACTTCTGCTCTGCCGTGTGCTGCATTGCCCAGGAGATGCAAGGCACAAAGTCCTGCCTTGTTTGCGAAGGGGGAGATAGGCCCCAAAGCATCTTGCCTCCAGCTCTTTGGGAAGCTAAGAAACAACTCTCTCTGCACAGTGCTCTTACAGCCTACCGGGAACATCTCTTACAAAGGCCTGTGAAACGCAACTTCATTCTAGGCCTACTCTGGCTGAAGTAGAACTTCTGCTCTGGGTCTGATACATTGCCCTAGAGCTTCAAGACTCAAAGCCCTGCCTTGTTTCCAAAGGGGAAGATAGGCCCCAAAGCATCTTGCTTCCAGCTCATTGGGAAGCTAAGAAACAACTCAGTCTGCACAGTGCTCTTACAGACAACTGGGAACATCTCTTACAAAGGCCTGTGAAACGCATTTTCTTGGCAGGCCTGATCTGGCTGAAGTAGAACTCCTGCTCTCGTGTGCTACATTGCCCTAGAGCATCAAGGCACAAAAACCTGCCTTGTGTCCAAAGTGGGAGATAGATCCCAAAGCAACTTGCTTCCATCTCTTTGGGAAGCTATGAAACAACTCGCTCTGCACAGTGCTCTTACATCCTTCAGGGAAAATCTCATACAAAGGCCCGTGAAACGCAGTTTCTTTGAAGGCCTGATCTATCTGAAATAGAACTTCTGCTCTGGGTGTGCTACATTGCCCTAGAGCTTCAAGGCCCAAAGCCGTGCCTTGTTTCCAAAGGGGGAGATAGGCTCCAAAGCATCTTGCTTCCAGCTCTTTGGGAAGCTGAGAAGCAACTCGCTGTCCACAGTGCTCTTACAGCCTACCGGGAACATCTCTTACAAAGGCATGGGAAACGCAATTTCTTTGCAGGCCTGATCTGGATGAAGTATAACTTCTGCTCTGGCTGTGCTATATTGCCCTAGAGATTCAATGCACAAAGTGCTGAATTGTTTAGAAACTTCTCAGATAGGCACCAAAGCATCTTGCTTCCAGCTCTTTGGGAAGCTAAGAAACAACTCGCTCGGCACAGTTCTCTTACAGCCTATCGGGAACATCTCTTACAAAGGCCTGTGAAACGCAGTTTCTTTGCAGGCTGATCTGGCTGAATTAGTTCTTCTGCACTGGGTGTGCTACGTTGCCCTTGAGCTTCAAGGCACAAAGTGCTGAATTGTTTCCAAAGGTGGAGATAGGGCCCAAAGCGTCTTGCTTCCAGCTCTTTGGGAAGCTAAGAAACAACTCGCTCTGCACAGTGCTCTTACAGCCTACTGCGAACATCTCTTACAAAGGCCTGTGAAACGCAGTTTCTCTGCAGTCCTGACCTGGCTGAAGTAGAACTTATGCTGTGGGAGGGCTACATTGCTCTAGAGCTTCAAGGCTGAAAGCCCTGCCTTGATTCCAAAGGGAAAGATACGCCAAAAAGCATATTGCTTCCAGTTCTTTGGGAAGCTAAGAAACTAATCGCTCTGCACAGTGTTCTTACAGCCTACTGGGAACATCTCTTACAAATGCCTGTGAAACGCAGTTTCTTTGCAGTGCTGATCTGGGTGAAGTAGAACTTCTGCTCTGGGTATGCTACATTGCCCTAGAGCTTCAAGGCGCAAAGCCCTGCCTTGTTCCCAAAGGGGGCGATAGGCCCCAAATCATCTTGCATCCAGCTCTTTGGGAAGCTAAGAAACAACTCGCTCTGCACAGTGCTCTTACAGGCTACCTGGAACATCTCTTACAAAGGCCTGTGAAACGCATTTTCTTCGCTGCCCTGATCTGGCTGACGTTGAACTTCTGCTCTGCCGTGTGCTGCATTGCCCACATGATGCAAGGCGCAAAGTCCTGCCTTGTTTGCGAATGGGGAGATAGGCCCCAAAGCATCTTGCTTCCAGCTCTTTCGGAAGCTAAGAAACAACTCTCTCTGCACAGTGCTCTTACAGCCTACAGGGAACATCTCTTACAAAGGCCTGTGAAACGCAATTTCATTCTAGGCCTCCTCTGGCTGAAGTAGACATTTTGCTCTGCCATGTGCTACATTGCCCTAGAGCTTCAAGACTGAAAGCCCTGCCTTGTTTCCAATGGGGAAGATAGGCCCCAAAGCATCTTGCTTCCAGCTCATTGGGAAGCTAAGAAACAACTCAGTCTGTACAGTGCTCTTACAGACAAGTGGGAACATCTCTTCCAAAGGCCTGTGAAACGCAGTTTCTTGGCAGGCCTGATCTGGCTGAAGTAGAACTTCTGCGGTGGGTGTGCTACTTTGCTCTAGGGCTTCAAGGCTGAAAGCCCTGCCTTGTTTCCAAAGGGAAAGATACGCCAAAAAGCATATTGCTTCCAGTTCTTTGGGAAGCTAAGAAACAAATCGCTCTGCACAGTGTTCTTACAGACTACTGGGAACATCTCTTACAAAGGCCCGTGAAACGCAGTTTCTTTGAAGGCCTGATGTATCTGAAGTAGAACTTCTGCTCTGGGTGTGCTACATTGCCCTAGAGATTCAAGGCCCACAGCCGTGCCTTGGTTAAAAAGGGGGAGATAGGCTCCAAAGCATCTTGCTTCCAGCTCTTTGGGAAGCTAAGAAACAACTCGCTCTGCACAGTGCTCTTACAGGCTACCTGGAACATCTCTTACAAAGGCCTGTGAAACGCATTTTCTTCGCTGCCCTGATCTGGCTGACGTTGAACTTCTGCTCTGCCGTGTGCTGCATTGCCCACATGATGCAAGGCGCAAAGTCCTGCCTTGTTTGCGAAGGGGGAGATAGGCCCCAAAGCATCTTGCCTCCAGCTCTTTGGGAAGCTAAGAAACAACTCTCTCTGCACAGTGCTCTTACAGCCTACCGGGAACATCTCTTACAAAGGCCTGTGAAACGCAACTTCATTCTAGGCCTACTGTGGCTGAAGTAGAACTTCTGCTCTGGGTCTGCTACATTGCCCTAGAGCTTCAAGACTCAAAGCCCTGCCTTGTTTCCAAAGGGGAAGATAGGCCCCAAAGCATCTTGCTTCCAGCTCATTTGGAAGCTAAGAAACAACTCAGTCTGCACAGTGCTCTTACAGACAACTGGGAACATCTCTTACAAAGGCCTGTGAAACGCATTTTCTTGGCAGGCCTGATCTGGCTGAAGTAGAACTCCTGCTCTCGTGTGCTACATTGCCCTAGAGCATCAAGGCACAAAAACCTGCCTTGTGTCCAAAGTGGGAGATAGATCCCAAAGCAACTTGCTTCCATCTCTTTGGGAAGCTATGAAACAACTCGCTCTGCACAGTGCTCTTACATCCTTCAGGGAAAATCTCATACAAAGGCCCGTGAAACGCAGTTTCTTTGAAGGCCTGATCTATCTGAAATAGAACTTCTGCTCTGGGTGTGCTACATTGCCCTAGAGCTTCAAGGCCCAAAGCCGTGCCTTGTTTCCAAAGGGGGAGATAGGCTCCAAAGCATCTTGCTTCCAGCTCTTTGGGAAGCTGAGAAGCAACTCGCTGTCCACAGTGCTCTTACAGCCTACCGGGAACATCTCTTACAAAGGCCTGTGAAACGCATTTTCTTCGCTGCCCTGATCTGGCTGACGTTGAACTTCTGCTCTGCCGTGTGCTATATTGCCCTAGAGATTCAAGGCACAAAGTGCTGAATTGTTTAGAAAGTTCTCAGATAGGCACGAAAGCATCTTGCTTCCAGCTCTTTGGGAAGCTAAGAAACAACTCGCTCTGCACAGTGCTCTTACAGCCTACTGCGAACATCTCTTACAAAGGCCTGTGAAACGCAGTTTCTCTGCAGGCCTGACCTGGCTGAAGTAGAACTTATGCTGTGGGAGGGCTACATTGCTCTAGAGCTTCAAGGCTGAAAGCCCTGCCTTGTTTCCAAAGGGAAAGATACGCCAAAAAGCATATTGCTTCCAGTTCTTTGGGAAGCTAAGAAACAAATCGCTCTGCACAGTGTTCTTACAGCCTACTGGGAACATCTCTTACAAATGCCTGTGAAACGCAGTTTCTTTGCAGAGCTGATCTGGGTGAAGTAGAACTCCTGCTCTGGGTATGCTACATTGCCCTAGAGCTTCAAGGCGCAAAGCCCTGCCTTGTTCCCAAAGGGGGCGATAGGCCCCAAATCATCTTGCATCCAGCTCTTTGGGAAGCTAAGAAACAACTCGCTCTGCACAGTGCTCTTACAGGCTACCTGGAACATCTCTTACAAAGGCCTGTGAAACGCATTTTCTTCGCTGCCCTGATCTGGCTGACGTTGAACTACTGCTCTGCCGTGTGCTGCATTGCCCACATGATGCAAGGCGCAAAGTCCTGCCTTGTTTGCGAATGGGGAGATAGGCCCCAAAGCATCTTGCTTCCAGCTCTTTCGGAAGCTAAGAAACAACTCGCTCTGCACAGTGCTCTTACAGCCTACCGGGAACATCTCTTACAAAGGCCTGTGAAACGCAATTTCATTCTAGGCCTCCTCTGGCTGAAGTAGACATTTTGCTCTGCCATGTGCTACATTGCCCTAGAGCTTCAAGACTCAAAGCCCTGCCTTGTTTCCAAAGGGGAAGACAGGCCCCAAAGCATCTTGCTTCCAGCTCATTGGGAAGCTAAGAAACAACTCAGTCTGTACAGTGCTCTTACAGACAAGTGGGAACATCTCTTCCAAAGGCCTGTGAAACGCAGTTTCTTGGCAGGCCTGATCTGGCTGAAGTAGAACTTCTGCGGTGGGTGTGCTACATTGCTCTAGAGCTTCAAGGCTGAAAGCCCTGCCTTGTTTCCAAAGGGAAAGATACGCCAAAAAGCATATTGCTTCCAGTTCTTTGGGAAGCTAAGAAACAAATCGCTCTGCACAGTGTTCTTACAGACTACTGGGAACATCTCTTACAAAGGCCCGTGAAACGCAGTTTCTTTGAAGGCCTGATCTATCTGAAGTAGAACTTCTGCTCTGGGTGTGCTACATTGCCCTAGAGATTCAAGGCCCACAGCCGTGCCTTGTTTCCAAAGGGGGAGATAGGCTCCAAAGCATCTTGCTTCCAGCTCTTTGGGAAGCTAAGAAACAACTCGCTCTGCACAGTTTTCTTACAGCCTATCGGGAACATCTCTTACAAAGGCCTGTGAAACGCAGTTTCTTTGCAGGCCTCATCTGGCTGAAGTAGTTCTTCTGCTCCGGGTGTGCTACGTTGCCCTTGAGCTTCAAGGCACAAAGTGCTGAATTGTTTCCAAAGGCGGAGATAGGCCCCAAAGCGTCTTGCTTCCAGCTCTCAGGGAAGCTAAGAAACAACTCGCTCTGCACAGAGCTCTTACAGACTACCGGGATCATCTCTTCCAAAGGCCTGTGAAACGCATTTTCTTCGCTGCCCTGATCTGGCTGACGTTGAACTTCTGCTCTGCCGTGTGCTGCATTGCCCAGGAGATGCAAGGCACAAAGTCCTGCCTTGTTTGCGAAGGGGGAGATAGGCCCCAAAGCATCTTGCCTCCAGCTCTTTGGGAAGCTAAGAAACAACTCTCTCTGCACAGTGCTCTTACAGCCTACCGGGAACATCTCTTACAAAGGCCTGTGAAACGCAACTTCATTCTAGGCCTACTCTGGCTGAAGTAGAACTTCTGCTCTGGGTCTGATACATTGCCCTAGAGCTTCAAGACTCAAAGCCCTGCCTTGTTTCCAAAGGGGAAGATAGGCCCCAAAGCATCTTGCTTCCAGCTCATTGGGAAGCTAAGAAACAACTCAGTCTGCACAGTGCTCTTACAGACAACTGGGAACATCTCTTACAAAGGCCTGTGAAACGCATTTTCTTGGCAGGCCTGATCTGGCTGAAGTAGAACTCCTGCTCTCGTGTGCTACATTGCCCTAGAGCATCAAGGCACAAAAACCTGCCTTGTGTCCAAAGTGGGAGATAGATCCCAAAGCAACTTGCTTCCATCTCTTTGGGAAGCTATGAAACAACTCGCTCTGCACAGTGCTCTTACATCCTTCAGGGAAAATCTCATACAAAGGCCCGTGAAACGCAGTTTCTTTGAAGGCCTGATCTATCTGAAATAGAACTTCTGCTCTGGGTGTGCTACATTGCCCTAGAGCTTCAAGGCCCAAAGCCGTGCCTTGTTTCCAAAGGGGGAGATAGGCTCCAAAGCATCTTGCTTCCAGCTCTTTGGGAAGCTGAGAAGCAACTCGCTGTCCACAGTGCTCTTACAGCCTACCGGGAACATCTCTTACAAAGGCATGGGAAACGCAATTTCTTTGCAGGCCTGATCTGGATGAAGTATAACTTCTGCTCTGGCTGTGCTATATTGCCCTAGAGATTCAATGCACAAAGTGCTGAATTGTTTAGAAACTTCTCAGATAGGCACCAAAGCATCTTGCTTCCAGCTCTTTGGGAAGCTAAGAAACAACTCGCTCGGCACAGTTCTCTTACAGCCTATCGGGAACATCTCTTACAAAGGCCTGTGAAACGCAGTTTCTTTGCAGGCTGATCTGGCTGAATTAGTTCTTCTGCACTGGGTGTGCTACGTTGCCCTTGAGCTTCAAGGCACAAAGTGCTGAATTGTTTCCAAAGGTGGAGATAGGGCCCAAAGCGTCTTGCTTCCAGCTCTTTGGGAAGCTAAGAAACAACTCGCTCTGCACAGTGCTCTTACAGCCTACTGCGAACATCTCTTACAAAGGCCTGTGAAACGCAGTTTCTCTGCAGTCCTGACCTGGCTGAAGTAGAACTTATGCTGTGGGAGGGCTACATTGCTCTAGAGCTTCAAGGCTGAAAGCCCTGCCTTGTTTCCAAAGGGAAAGATACGCCAAAAAGCATATTGCTTCCAGTTCTTTGGGAAGCTAAGAAACTAATCGCTCTGCACAGTGTTCTTACAGCCTACTGGGAACATCTCTTACAAATGCCTGTGAAACGCAGTTTCTTTGCAGTGCTGATCTGGGTGAAGTAGAACTTCTGCTCTGGGTATGCTACATTGCCCTAGAGCTTCAAGGCGCAAAGCCCTGCCTTGTTCCCAAAGGGGGCGATAGGCCCCAAATCATCTTGCATCCAGCTCTTTGGGAAGCTAAGAAACAACTCGCTCTGCACAGTGCTCTTACAGGCTACCTGGAACATCTCTTACAAAGGCCTGTGAAACGCATTTTCTTCGCTGCCCTGATCTGGCTGACGTTGAACTTCTGCTCTGCCGTGTGCTGCATTGCCCACATGATGCAAGGCGCAAAGTCCTGCCTTGTTTGCGAATGGGGAGATAGGCCCCAAAGCATCTTGCTTCCAGCTCTTTCGGAAGCTAAGAAACAACTCGCTCTGCACAGTGCTCTTACAGCCTACCGGGAACATCTCTTACAAAGGCCTGTGAAACGCAATTTCATTCTAGGCCTCCTCTGGCTGAAGTAGACATTTTGCTCTGCCATGTGCTACATTGCCCTAGAGCTTCAAGACTCAAAGCCCTGCCTTGTTTCCAAAGGGGAAGACAGGCCCCAAAGCATCTTGCTTCCAGCTCATTGGGAAGCTAAGAAACAACTCAGTCTGTACAGTGCTCTTACAGACAAGTGGGAACATCTCTTCCAAAGGCCTGTGAAACGCAGTTTCTTGGCAGGCCTGATCTGGCTGAAGTAGAACTTCTGCGGTGGGTGTGCTACATTGCTCTAGAGCTTCAAGGCTGAAAGCCCTGCCTTGTTTCCAAAGGGAAAGATACGCCAAAAAGCATATTGCTTCCAGTTCTTTGGGAAGCTAAGAAACAAATCGCTCTGCACAGTGTTCTTACAGACTACTGGGAACATCTCTTACAAAGGCCCGTGAAACGCAGTTTCTTTGAAGGCCTGATCTATCTGAAGTAGAACTTCTGCTCTGGGTGTGCTACATTGCCCTAGAGATTCAAGGCCCACAGCCGTGCCTTGTTTCCAAAGGGGGAGATAGGCTCCAAAGCATCTTGCTTCCAGCTCTTTGGGAAGCTAAGAAACAACTCGCTCTGCACAGTTTTCTTACAGCCTATCGGGAACATCTCTTACAAAGGCCTGTGAAACGCAGTTTCTTTGCAGGCCTCATCTGGCTGAAGTAGTTCTTCTGCTCCGGGTGTGCTACGTTGCCCTTGAGCTTCAAGGCACAAAGTGCTGAATTGTTTCCAAAGGCGGAGATAGGCCCCAAAGCGTCTTGCTTCCAGCTCTCAGGGAAGCTAAGAAACAACTCGCTCTGCACAGAGCTCTTACAGACTACCGGGATCATCTCTTCCAAAGGCCTGTGAAACGCATTTTCTTCGCTGCCCTGATCTGGCTGACGTTGAACTTCTGCTCTGCCGTGTGCTGCATTGCCCAGGAGATGCAAGGCACAAAGTCCTGCCTTGTTTGCGAAGGGGGAGATAGGCCCCAAAGCATCTTGCCTCCAGCTCTTTGGGAAGCTAAGAAACAACTCTCTCTGCACAGTGCTCTTACAGCCTACCGGGAACATCTCTTACAAAGGCCTGTGAAACGCAACTTCATTCTAGGCCTACTCTGGCTGAAGTAGAACTTCTGCTCTGGGTCTGATACATTGCCCTAGAGCTTCAAGACTCAAAGCCCTGCCTTGTTTCCAAAGGGGAAGATAGGCCCCAAAGCATCTTGCTTCCAGCTCATTGGGAAGCTAAGAAACAACTCAGTCTGCACAGTGCTCTTACAGACAACTGGGAACATCTCTTACAAAGGCCTGTGAAACGCATTTTCTTGGCAGGCCTGATCTGGCTGAAGTAGAACTCCTGCTCTCGTGTGCTACATTGCCCTAGAGCATCAAGGCACAAAAACCTGCCTTGTGTCCAAAGTGGGAGATAGATCCCAAAGCAACTTGCTTCCATCTCTTTGGGAAGCTATGAAACAACTCGCTCTGCACAGTGCTCTTACATCCTTCAGGGAAAATCTCATACAAAGGCCCGTGAAACGCAGTTTCTTTGAAGGCCTGATCTATCTGAAATAGAACTTCTGCTCTGGGTGTGCTACATTGCCCTAGAGCTTCAAGGCCCAAAGCCGTGCCTTGTTTCCAAAGGGGGAGATAGGCTCCAAAGCATCTTGCTTCCAGCTCTTTGGGAAGCTGAGAAGCAACTCGCTGTCCACAGTGCTCTTACAGCCTACCGGGAACATCTCTTACAAAGGCATGGGAAACGCAATTTCTTTGCAGGCCTGATCTGGATGAAGTATAACTTCTGCTCTGGCTGTGCTATATTGCCCTAGAGATTCAATGCACAAAGTGCTGAATTGTTTAGAAACTTCTCAGATAGGCACCAAAGCATCTTGCTTCCAGCTCTTTGGGAAGCTAAGAAACAACTCGCTCGGCACAGTTCTCTTACAGCCTATCGGGAACATCTCTTACAAAGGCCTGTGAAACGCAGTTTCTTTGCAGGCTGATCTGGCTGAATTAGTTCTTCTGCACTGGGTGTGCTACGTTGCCCTTGAGCTTCAAGGCACAAAGTGCTGAATTGTTTCCAAAGGTGGAGATAGGGCCCAAAGCGTCTTGCTTCCAGCTCTTTGGGAAGCTAAGAAACAACTCGCTCTGCACAGTGCTCTTACAGCCTACTGCGAACATCTCTTACAAAGGCCTGTGAAACGCAGTTTCTCTGCAGTCCTGACCTGGCTGAAGTAGAACTTATGCTGTGGGAGGGCTACATTGCTCTAGAGCTTCAAGGCTGAAAGCCCTGCCTTGTTTCCAAAGGGAAAGATACGCCAAAAAGCATATTGCTTCCAGTTCTTTGGGAAGCTAAGAAACTAATCGCTCTGCACAGTGTTCTTACAGCCTACTGGGAACATCTCTTACAAATGCCTGTGAAACGCAGTTTCTTTGCAGTGCTGATCTGGGTGAAGTAGAACTTCTGCTCTGGGTATGCTACATTGCCCTAGAGCTTCAAGGCGCAAAGCCCTGCCTTGTTCCCAAAGGGGGCGATAGGCCCCAAATCATCTTGCATCCAGCTCTTTGGGAAGCTAAGAAACAACTCGCTCTGCACAGTGCTCTTACAGGC
Organism: Equus asinus; assembly: GCF_041296235.1. Lineage (NCBI taxonomy): Eukaryota > Metazoa > Chordata > Mammalia > Perissodactyla > Equidae > Equus > Equus asinus. The sequence continues at coordinate 70,785,415 of NC_091790.1, read as the reverse complement.
TACCTGGAACATCTCTTACAAAGGCCTGTGAAACGCATTTTCTTCGCTGCCCTGATCTGGCTGACGTTGAACTTCTGCTCTGCCGTGTGCTGCATTGCCCACATGATGCAAGGCGCAAAGTCCTGCCTTGTTTGCGAATGGGGAGATAGGCCCCAAAGCATCTTGCTTCCAGCTCTTTCGGAAGCTAAGAAACAACTCGCTCTGCACAGTGCTCTTACAGCCTACCGGGAACATCTCTTACAAAGGCCTGTGAAACGCAATTTCATTCTAGGCCTCCTCTGGCTGAAGTAGACATTTTGCTCTGCCATGTGCTACATTGCCCTAGAGCTTCAAGACTCAAAGCCCTGCCTTGTTTCCAAAGGGGAAGACAGGCCCCAAAGCATCTTGCTTCCAGCTCATTGGGAAGCTAAGAAACAACTCAGTCTGTACAGTGCTCTTACAGACAAGTGGGAACATCTCTTCCAAAGGCCTGTGAAACGCAGTTTCTTGGCAGGCCTGATCTGGCTGAAGTAGAACTTCTGCGGTGGGTGTGCTACATTGCTCTAGAGCTTCAAGGCTGAAAGCCCTGCCTTGTTTCCAAAGGGAAAGATACGCCAAAAAGCATATTGCTTCCAGTTCTTTGGGAAGCTAAGAAACAAATCGCTCTGCACAGTGTTCTTACAGACTACTGGGAACATCTCTTACAAAGGCCCGTGAAACGCAGTTTCTTTGAAGGCCTGATCTATCTGAAGTAGAACTTCTGCTCTGGGTGTGCTACATTGCCCTAGAGATTCAAGGCCCACAGCCGTGCCTTGTTTCCAAAGGGGGAGATAGGCTCCAAAGCATCTTGCTTCCAGCTCTTTGGGAAGCTAAGAAACAACTCGCTCTGCACAGTTTTCTTACAGCCTATCGGGAACATCTCTTACAAAGGCCTGTGAAACGCAGTTTCTTTGCAGGCCTCATCTGGCTGAAGTAGTTCTTCTGCTCCGGGTGTGCTACGTTGCCCTTGAGCTTCAAGGCACAAAGTGCTGAATTGTTTCCAAAGGCGGAGATAGGCCCCAAAGCGTCTTGCTTCCAGCTCTCAGGGAAGCTAAGAAACAACTCGCTCTGCACAGAGCTCTTACAGACTACCGGGATCATCTCTTCCAAAGGCCTGTGAAACGCATTTTCTTCGCTGCCCTGATCTGGCTGACGTTGAACTTCTGCTCTGCCGTGTGCTGCATTGCCCAGGAGATGCAAGGCACAAAGTCCTGCCTTGTTTGCGAAGGGGGAGATAGGCCCCAAAGCATCTTGCCTCCAGCTCTTTGGGAAGCTAAGAAACAACTCTCTCTGCACAGTGCTCTTACAGCCTACCGGGAACATCTCTTACAAAGGCCTGTGAAACGCAACTTCATTCTAGGCCTACTCTGGCTGAAGTAGAACTTCTGCTCTGGGTCTGATACATTGCCCTAGAGCTTCAAGACTCAAAGCCCTGCCTTGTTTCCAAAGGGGAAGATAGGCCCCAAAGCATCTTGCTTCCAGCTCATTGGGAAGCTAAGAAACAACTCAGTCTGCACAGTGCTCTTACAGACAACTGGGAACATCTCTTACAAAGGCCTGTGAAACGCATTTTCTTGGCAGGCCTGATCTGGCTGAAGTAGAACTCCTGCTCTCGTGTGCTACATTGCCCTAGAGCATCAAGGCACAAAAACCTGCCTTGTGTCCAAAGTGGGAGATAGATCCCAAAGCAACTTGCTTCCATCTCTTTGGGAAGCTATGAAACAACTCGCTCTGCACAGTGCTCTTACATCCTTCAGGGAAAATCTCATACAAAGGCCCGTGAAACGCAGTTTCTTTGAAGGCCTGATCTATCTGAAATAGAACTTCTGCTCTGGGTGTGCTACATTGCCCTAGAGCTTCAAGGCCCAAAGCCGTGCCTTGTTTCCAAAGGGGGAGATAGGCTCCAAAGCATCTTGCTTCCAGCTCTTTGGGAAGCTGAGAAGCAACTCGCTGTCCACAGTGCTCTTACAGCCTACCGGGAACATCTCTTACAAAGGCATGGGAAACGCAATTTCTTTGCAGGCCTGATCTGGATGAAGTATAACTTCTGCTCTGGCTGTGCTATATTGCCCTAGAGATTCAATGCACAAAGTGCTGAATTGTTTAGAAACTTCTCAGATAGGCACCAAAGCATCTTGCTTCCAGCTCTTTGGGAAGCTAAGAAACAACTCGCTCGGCACAGTTCTCTTACAGCCTATCGGGAACATCTCTTACAAAGGCCTGTGAAACGCAGTTTCTTTGCAGGCTGATCTGGCTGAATTAGTTCTTCTGCACTGGGTGTGCTACGTTGCCCTTGAGCTTCAAGGCACAAAGTGCTGAATTGTTTCCAAAGGTGGAGATAGGGCCCAAAGCGTCTTGCTTCCAGCTCTTTGGGAAGCTAAGAAACAACTCGCTCTGCACAGTGCTCTTACAGCCTACTGCGAACATCTCTTACAAAGGCCTGTGAAACGCAGTTTCTCTGCAGTCCTGACCTGGCTGAAGTAGAACTTATGCTGTGGGAGGGCTACATTGCTCTAGAGCTTCAAGGCTGAAAGCCCTGCCTTGTTTCCAAAGGGAAAGATACGCCAAAAAGCATATTGCTTCCAGTTCTTTGGGAAGCTAAGAAACTAATCGCTCTGCACAGTGTTCTTACAGCCTACTGGGAACATCTCTTACAAATGCCTGTGAAACGCAGTTTCTTTGCAGTGCTGATCTGGGTGAAGTAGAACTTCTGCTCTGGGTATGCTACATTGCCCTAGAGCTTCAAGGCGCAAAGCCCTGCCTTGTTCCCAAAGGGGGCGATAGGCCCCAAATCATCTTGCATCCAGCTCTTTGGGAAGCTAAGAAACAACTCGCTCTGCACAGTGCTCTTACAGGCTACCTGGAACATCTCTTACAAAGGCCTGTGAAACGCATTTTCTTCGCTGCCCTGATCTGGCTGACGTTGAACTTCTGCTCTGCCGTGTGCTGCATTGCCCACATGATGCAAGGCGCAAAGTCCTGCCTTGTTTGCGAATGGGGAGATAGGCCCCAAAGCATCTTGCTTCCAGCTCTTTCGGAAGCTAAGAAACAACTCTCTCTGCACAGTGCTCTTACAGCCTACAGGGAACATCTCTTACAAAGGCCTGTGAAACGCAATTTCATTCTAGGCCTCCTCTGGCTGAAGTAGACATTTTGCTCTGCCATGTGCTACATTGCCCTAGAGCTTCAAGACTGAAAGCCCTGCCTTGTTTCCAATGGGGAAGATAGGCCCCAAAGCATCTTGCTTCCAGCTCATTGGGAAGCTAAGAAACAACTCAGTCTGTACAGTGCTCTTACAGACAAGTGGGAACATCTCTTCCAAAGGCCTGTGAAACGCAGTTTCTTGGCAGGCCTGATCTGGCTGAAGTAGAACTTCTGCGGTGGGTGTGCTACTTTGCTCTAGGGCTTCAAGGCTGAAAGCCCTGCCTTGTTTCCAAAGGGAAAGATACGCCAAAAAGCATATTGCTTCCAGTTCTTTGGGAAGCTAAGAAACAAATCGCTCTGCACAGTGTTCTTACAGACTACTGGGAACATCTCTTACAAAGGCCCGTGAAACGCAGTTTCTTTGAAGGCCTGATGTATCTGAAGTAGAACTTCTGCTCTGGGTGTGCTACATTGCCCTAGAGATTCAAGGCCCACAGCCGTGCCTTGGTTAAAAAGGGGGAGATAGGCTCCAAAGCATCTTGCTTCCAGCTCTTTGGGAAGCTAAGAAACAACTCGCTCTGCACAGTGCTCTTACAGGCTACCTGGAACATCTCTTACAAAGGCCTGTGAAACGCATTTTCTTCGCTGCCCTGATCTGGCTGACGTTGAACTTCTGCTCTGCCGTGTGCTGCATTGCCCACATGATGCAAGGCGCAAAGTCCTGCCTTGTTTGCGAAGGGGGAGATAGGCCCCAAAGCATCTTGCCTCCAGCTCTTTGGGAAGCTAAGAAACAACTCTCTCTGCACAGTGCTCTTACAGCCTACCGGGAACATCTCTTACAAAGGCCTGTGAAACGCAACTTCATTCTAGGCCTACTGTGGCTGAAGTAGAACTTCTGCTCTGGGTCTGCTACATTGCCCTAGAGCTTCAAGACTCAAAGCCCTGCCTTGTTTCCAAAGGGGAAGATAGGTCCCAAAGCATCTTGCTTCCAGCTCATTTGGAAGCTAAGAAACAACTCAGTCTGCACAGTGCTCTTACAGACAACTGGGAACATCTCTTACAAAGGCCTGTGAAACGCATTTTCTTGGCAGGCCTGATCTGGCTGAAGTAGAACTCCTGCTCTCGTGTGCTACATTGCCCTAGAGCATCAAGGCACAAAAACCTGCCTTGTGTCCAAAGTGGGAGATAGATCCCAAAGCAACTTGCTTCCATCTCTTTGGGAAGCTATGAAACAACTCGCTCTGCACAGTGCTCTTACATCCTTCAGGGAAAATCTCATACAAAGGCCCGTGAAACGCAGTTTCTTTGAAGGCCTGATCTATCTGAAATAGAACTTCTGCTCTGGGTGTGCTACATTGCCCTAGAGCTTCAAGGCCCAAAGCCGTGCCTTGTTTCCAAAGGGGGAGATAGGCTCCAAAGCATCTTGCTTCCAGCTCTTTGGGAAGCTGAGAAGCAACTCGCTGTCCACAGTGCTCTTACAGCCTACCGGGAACATCTCTTACAAAGGCATGGGAAACGCAATTTCTTTGCAGGCCTGATCTGGATGAAGTATAACTTCTGCTCTGGCTGTGCTATATTGCCCTAGAGATTCAAGGCACAAAGTGCTGAATTGTTTAGAAACTTCTCAGATAGGCACCAAAGCATCTTGCTTCCAGCTCTTTGGGAAGCTAAGAAACAACTCGCTCGGCACAGTTCTCTTACAGCCTATCGGGAACATCTCTTACAAAGGCCTGTGAAACGCAGTTTCTTTGCAGGCTGATCTGGCTGAATTAGTTCTTCTGCACTGGGTGTGCTACGTTGCCCTTGAGCTTCAAGGCACAAAGTGCTGAATTGTTTCCAAAGGTGGAGATAGGGCCCAAAGCGTCTTGCTTCCAGCTCTTTGGGAAGCTAAGAAACAACTCGCTCTGCACAGTGCTCTTACAGCCTACTGCGAACATCTCTTACAAAGGCCTGTGAAACGCAGTTTCTCTGCAGGCCTGACCTGGCTGAAGTAGAACTTATGCTGTGGGAGGGCTACATTGCTCTAGAGCTTCAAGGCTGAAAGCCCTGCCTTGTTTCCAAAGGGAAAGATACGCCAAAAAGCATATTGCTTCCAGTTCTTTGGGAAGCTAAGAAACAAATCGCTCTGCACAGTGTTCTTACAGCCTACTGGGAACATCTCTTACAAATGCCTGTGAAACGCAGTTTCTTTGCAGTGCTGATCTGGGTGAAGTAGAACTCCTGCTCTGGGTATGCTACATTGCCCTAGAGCTTCAAGGCGCAAAGCCCTGCCTTGTTCCCAAAGGGGGCGATAGGCCCCAAATCATCTTGCATCCAGCTCTTTGGGAAGCTAAGAAACAACTCGCTCTGCACAGTGCTCTTACAGGCTACCTGGAACATCTCTTACAAAGGCCTGTGAAACGCATTTTCTTCGCTGCCCTGATCTGGCTGACGTTGAACTTCTGCTCTGCCGTGTGCTGCATTGCCCACATGATGCAAGGCGCAAAGTCCTGCCTTGTTTGCGAATGGGGAGATAGGCCCCAAAGCATCTTGCTTCCAGCTCTTTCGGAAGCTAAGAAACAACTCTCCCTGCACAGTGCTCTTACAGCCTACAGGGAACATCTCTTACAAAGGCCTGTGAAACGCAATTTCATTCTAGGCCTCCTCTGGCTGAAGTAGACATTTTGCTCTGCCATGTGCTACATTGCCCTAGAGCTTCAAGACTGAAAGCCCTGCCTTGTTTCCAAAGGGGAAGATAGGCCCCAAAGCATCTTGCTTCCAGCTCATTGGGAAGCTAAGAAACAACTCAGTCTGTACAGTGCTCTTACAGACAAGTGGGAACATCTCTTCCAAAGGCCTGTGAAACGCAGTTTCTTGGCAGGCCTGATCTGGCTGAAGTAGAACTTCTGCGGTGGGTGTGCTACTTTGCTCTAGGGCTTCAAGGCTGAAAGCCCTGCCTTGTTTCCAAAGGGAAAGATACGCCAAAAAGCATATTGCTTCCAGTTCTTTGGGAAGCTAAGAAACAAATCGCTCTGCACAGTGTTCTTACAGACTACTGGGAACATCTCTTACAAAGGCCCGTGAAACGCAGTTTCTTTGAAGGCCTGATGTATCTGAAGTAGAACTTCTGCTCTGGGTGTGCTACATTGCCCTAGAGATTCAAGGCCCACAGCCGTGCCTTGGTTAAAAAGGGGGAGATAGGCTCCAAAGCATCTTGCTTCCAGCTCTTTGGGAAGCTAAGAAACAACTTGCTCTGCACAGTGCTCTTACAGGCTACCTGGAACATCTCTTACAAAGGCCTGTGAAACGCAGTTTCTTTGCAGGCCTCATCTGGCTGAAGTAGTTCTTCTGCTCCGGGTGTGCTACGTTGCCCTTGAGCTTCAAGGCACAAAGTGCTGAATTGTTTCCAAAGGCGGAGAAAGGCCCCAAAGCGTCTTGCTTCCAGCTCTCAGGGAAGCTAAGAAACAACTCGCTCTGCACAGAGCTCTTACAGACTACCGGGATCATCTCTTCCAAAGGCCTGTGAAACGCATTTTCTTCGCTGCCTTGATCTGGCTGACGTTGAACTTCTGCTCTGCCGTGTGCTGCATTGCCCAGGAGATGCAAGGCACAAAGTCCTGCCTTGTTTGCGAAGGGGGAGATAGGCCCCAAAGCATCTTGCCTCCAGCTCTTTGGGAAGCTAAGAAACAACTCTCTCTGCACAGTGCTCTTACAGCCTACCGGGAACATCTCTTACAAAGGCCTGTGAAACGCAACTTCATTCTAGGCCTACTCTGGCTGAAGTAGAACTTCTGCTCTGGGTCTGCTACATTGCCCTAGAGCTTCAAGACTCAAAGCCCTGCCTTGTTTCCAAAGGGGAAGATAGGCCCCAAAGCATCTTGCTTCCAGCTCATTGGGAAGCTAAGAAACAACTCAGTCTGCACAGTGCTCTTACAGACAACTGGGAACATCTCTTACAAAGGCCTGTGAAACGCATTTTCTTGGCAGGCCTGATCTGGCTGAAGTAGAACTCCTGCTCTCGTGTGCTACATTGCCCTAGAGCATCAAGGCACAAAAACCTGCCTTGTGTCCAAAGTGGGAGATAGATCCCAAAGCAACTTGCTTCCATCTCTTTGGGAAGCTATGAAACAACTCGCTCTGCACAGTGCTCTTACATCCTTCAGGGAAAATCTCATACAAAGGCCCGTGAAACGCAGTTTCTTTGAAGGCCTGATCTATCTGAAATAGAACTTCTGCTCTGGGTGTGCTACATTGCCCTAGAGCTTCAAGGCCCAAAGCCGTGCCTTGTTTCCAAAGGGGGAGATAGGCTCCAAAGCATCTTGCTTCCAGCTCTTTGGGAAGCTGAGAAGCAACTCGCTGTCCACAGTGCTCTTACAGCCTACCGGGAACATCTCTTACAAAGGCATGGGAAACGCAATTTCTTTGCAGGCCTGATCTGGATGAAGTATAACTTCTGCTCTGGCTGTGCTATATTGCCCTAGAGATTCAATGCACAAAGTGCTGAATTGTTTAGAAACTTCTCAGATAGGCACCAAAGCATCTTGCTTCCAGCTCTTTGGGAAGCTAAGAAACAACTCGCTCGGCACAGTTCTCTTACAGCCTATCGGGAACATCTCTTATAAAGGCCTGTGAAACGCAGTTTCTTTGCAGGCTGATCTGGCTGAATTAGTTCTTCTGCACTGGGTGTGCTACGTTGCCCTTGAGCTTCAAGGCACAAAGTGCTGAATTGTTTCCAAAGGTGGAGATAGGGCCCAAAGCGTCTTGCTTCCAGCTCTTTGGGAAGCTAAGAAACAACTCGCTCTGCACAGTGCTCTTACAGCCTACTGCGAACATCTCTTACAAAGGCCTGTGAAACGCAGTTTCTCTGCAGTCCTGACCTGGCTGAAGTAGAACTTATGCTGTGGGAGGGCTACATTGCTCTAGAGCTTCAAGGCTGAAAGCCCTGCCTTGTTTCCAAAGGGAAAGATACGCCAAAAAGCATATTGCTTCCAGTTCTTTGGGAAGCTAAGAAACTAATCGCTCTGCACAGTGTTCTTACAGCCTACTGGGAACATCTCTTACAAATGCCTGTGAAACGCAGTTTCTTTGCAGTGCTGATCTGGGTGAAGTAGAACTTCTGCTCTGGGTATGCTACATTGCCCTAGAGCTTCAAGGCGCAAAGCCCTGCCTTGTTCCCAAAGGGGGCGATAGGCCCCAAATCATCTTGCATCCAGCTCTTTGGGAAGCTAAGAAACAACTCGCTCTGCACAGTGCTCTTACAGGCTACCTGGAACATCTCTTACAAAGGCCTGTGAAACGCATTTTCTTCGCTGCCCTGATCTGGCTGACGTTGAACTTCTGCTCTGCCGTGTGCTGCATTGCCCACATGATGCAAGGCGCAAAGTCCTGCCTTGTTTGCGAATGGGGAGATAGGCCCCAAAGCATCTTGCTTCCAGCTCTTTCGGAAGCTAAGAAACAACTCTCTCTGCACAGTGCTCTTACAGCCTACAGGGAACATCTCTTACAAAGGCCTGTGAAACGCAATTTCATTCTAGGCCTCCTCTGGCTGAAGTAGACATTTTGCTCTGCCATGTGCTACATTGCCCTAGAGCTTCAAGACTGAAAGCCCTGCCTTGTTTCCAATGGGGAAGATAGGCCCCAAAGCATCTTGCTTCCAGCTCATTGGGAAGCTAAGAAACAACTCAGTCTGTACAGTGCTCTTACAGACAAGTGGGAACATCTCTTCCAAAGGCCTGTGAAACGCAGTTTCTTGGCAGGCCTGATCTGGCTGAAGTAGAACTTCTGCGGTGGGTGTGCTACTTTGCTCTAGGGCTTCAAGGCTGAAAGCCCTGCCTTGTTTCCAAAGGGAAAGATACGCCAAAAAGCATATTGCTTCCAGTTCTTTGGGAAGCTAAGAAACAAATCGCTCTGCACAGTGTTCTTACAGACTACTGGGAACATCTCTTACAAAGGCCTGTGAAACGCAGTTTCTTTGAAGGCCTGATGTATCTGAAGTAGAACTTCTGCTCTGGGTGTGCTACATTGCCCTAGAGATTCAAGGCCCACAGCCGTGCCTTGGTTAAAAAGGGGGAGATAGGCTCCAAAGCATCTTGCTTCCAGCTCTTTGGGAAGCTAAGAAACAACTCGCTCTGCACAGTGCTCTTACAGGCTACCTGGAACATCTCTTACAAAGGCCTGTGAAACGCATTTTCTTCGCTGCCCTGATCTGGCTGACGTTGAACTTCTGCTCTGCCGTGTGCTGCATTGCCCACATGATGCAAGGCGCAAAGTCCTGCCTTGTTTGCGAAGGGGGAGATAGGCCCCAAAGCATCTTGCCTCCAGCTCTTTGGGAAGCTAAGAAACAACTCTCTCTGCACAGTGCTCTTACAGCCTACCGGGAACATCTCTTACAAAGGCCTGTGAAACGCAACTTCATTCTAGGCCTACTGTGGCTGAAGTAGAACTTCTGCTCTGGGTCTGCTACATTGCCCTAGAGCTTCAAGACTCAAAGCCCTGCCTTGTTTCCAAAGGGGAAGATAGGCCCCAAAGCATCTTGCTTCCAGCTCATTTGGAAGCTAAGAAACAACTCAGTCTGCACAGTGCTCTTACAGACAACTGGGAACATCTCTTACAAAGGCCTGTGAAACGCATTTTCTTGGCAGGCCTGATCTGGCTGAAGTAGAACTCCTGCTCTCGTGTGCTACATTGCCCTAGAGCATCAAGGCACAAAAACCTGCCTTGTGTCCAAAGTGGGAGATAGATCCCAAAGCAACTTGCTTCCATCTCTTTGGGAAGCTATGAAACAACTCGCTCTGCACAGTGCTCTTACATCCTTCAGGGAAAATCTCATACAAAGGCCCGTGAAACGCAGTTTCTTTGAAGGCCTGATCTATCTGAAATAGAACTTCTGCTCTGGGTGTGCTACATTGCCCTAGAGCTTCAAGGCCCAAAGCCGTGCCTTGTTTCCAAAGGGGGAGATAGGCTCCAAAGCATCTTGCTTCCAGCTCTTTGGGAAGCTGAGAAGCAACTCGCTGTCCACAGTGCTCTTACAGCCTACCGGGAACATCTCTTACAAAGGCATGGGAAACGCAATTTCTTTGCAGGCCTGATCTGGATGAAGTATAACTTCTGCTCTGGCTGTGCTATATTGCCCTAGAGATTCAAGGCACAAAGTGCTGAATTGTTTAGAAACTTCTCAGATAGGCACCAAAGCATCTTGCTTCCAGCTCTTTGGGAAGCTAAGAAACAACTCGCTCGGCACAGTTCTCTTACAGCCTATCGGGAACATCTCTTACAAAGGCCTGTGAAACGCAGTTTCTTTGCAGGCTGATCTGGCTGAATTAGTTCTTCTGCACTGGGTGTGCTACGTTGCCCTTGAGCTTCAAGGCACAAAGTGCTGAATTGTTTCCAAGGTGGAGATAGGGCCCAAAGCGTCTTGCTTCCAGCTCTTTGGGAAGCTAAGAAACAACTCGCTCTGCACAGTGCTCTTACAGCCTACTGCGAACATCTCTTACAAAGGCCTGTGAAACGCAGTTTCTCTGCAGGCCTGACCTGGCTGAAGTAGAACTTATGCTGTGGGAGGGCTACGTTGCTCTAGAGATTCAAGGCTGAAAGCCCTGCCTTGTTTCCAAAGGGAAAGATACGCCAAAAAGCATATTGCTTCCAGTTCTTTGGGAAGCTAAGAAACAAATCGCTCTGCACAGTGTTCTTACAGCCTACTGGGAACATCTCTTACAAATGCCTGTGAAACGCAGTTTCTTTGCAGTGCTGATCTGGGTGAAGTAGAACTCCTGCTCTGGGTATGCTACATTGCCCTAGAGCTTCAAGGCGCAAAGCCCTGCCTTGTTCCCAAAGGGGGCGATAGGCCCCAAATCATCTTGCATCCAGCTCTTTGGGAAGCTAAGAAACAACTCGCTCTGCACAGTGCTCTTACAGGCTACCTGGAACATCTCTTACAAAGGCCTGTGAAACGCATTTTCTTCGCTGCCCTGATCTGGCTGACGTTGAACTTCTGCTCTGCCGTGTGCTGCATTGCCCACATGATGCAAGGCGCAAAGTCCTGCCTTGTTTGCGAATGGGGAGATAGGCCCCAAAGCATCTTGCTTCCAGCTCTTTCGGAAGCTAAGAAACAACTCTCTCTGCACAGTGCTCTTACAGCCTACAGGGAACATCTCTTACAAAGGCCTGTGAAACGCAATTTCATTCTAGGCCTCCTCTGGCTGAAGTAGACATTTTACTCTGCCATGTGCTACATTGCCCTAGAGCTTCAAGACTGAAAGCCCTGCCTTGTTTCCAAAGGGGAAGATAGGCCCCAAAGCATCTTGCTTCCAGCTCTTTCGGAAGCTAAGAAACAACTCTCCCTGCACAGTGCTCTTACAGCCTACAGGGAACATCTCTTACAAAGGCCTGTGAAACGCAATTTCATTCTAGGCCTCCTCTGGCTGAAGTAGACATTTTGCTCTGCCATGTGCTACATTGCCCTAGAGCTTCAAGACTGAAAGCCCTGCCTTGTTTCCAAAGGGGAAGATAGGCCCCAAAGCATCTTGCTTCCAGCTCATTGGGAAGCTAAGAAACAACTCAGTCTGTACAGTGCTCTTACAGACAAGTGGGAACATCTCTTCCAAAGGCCTGTGAAACGCAGTTTCTTGGCAGGCCTGATCTGGCTGAAGTAGAACTTCTGCGGTGGGTGTGCTACTTTGCTCTAGGGCTTCAAGGCTGAAAGCCCTGCCTTTTTCCAAAGGGAAAGATACGCCAAAAAGCATATTGCTTCCAGTTCTTTGGGAAGCTAAGAAACAAATCGCTCTGCACAGTGTTCTTACAGACTACTGGGAACATCTCTTACAAAGGCCCGTGAAACGCAGTTTCTTTGAAGGCCTGATGTATCTGAAGTAGAACTTCTGCTCTGGGTGTGCTACATTGCCCTAGAGATTCAAGGCCCACAGCCGTGCCTTGGTTAAAAAGGGGGAGATAGGCTCCAAAGCATCTTGCTTCCAGCTCTTTGGGAAGCTAAGAAACAACTTGCTCTGCACAGTTTTCTTACAGCCTATAGGGAACATCTCTTACAAAGGCCTGTGAAACGCAGTTTCTTGGCAGGCCTGATCTGGCTGAAGTAGAACTCCTGCTCTCGTGTGCTACATTGCCCTAGAGCATCAAGGCACAAAAACCTGCCTTGTGTCCAAAGTGGGAGATAGATCCCAAAGCAACTTGCTTCCATCTCTTTGGGAAGCTATGAAACAACTCGCTCTGCACAGTGCTCTTACATCCTTCAGGGAAAATCTCATACAAAGGCCCGTGAAACGCAGTTTCTTTGAAGGCCTGATCTATCTGAAATAGAACTTCTGCTCTGGGTGTGCTACATTGCCCTAGAGCTTCAAGGCCCAAAGCCGTGCCTTGTTTCCAAAGGGGGAGATAGGCTCCAAAGCATCTTGCTTCCAGCTCTTTGGGAAGCTGAGAAGCAACTCGCTGTCCACAGTGCTCTTACAGCCTACCGGGAACATCTCTTACAAAGGCATGGGAAACGCAATTTCTTTGCAGGCCTGATCTGGATGAAGTATAACTTCTGCTCTGGCTGTGCTATATTGCCCTAGAGATTCAAGGCACAAAGTGCTGAATTGTTTAGAAACTTCTCAGATAGGCACCAAAGCATCTTGCTTCCAGCTCTTTGGGAAGCTAAGAAACAACTCGCTCGGCACAGTTCTCTTACAGCCTATCGGGAACATCTCTTACAAAGGCCTGTGAAACGCAGTTTCTTTGCAGGCTGATCTGGCTGAATTAGTTCTTCTGCACTGGGTGTGCTACGTTGCCCTTGAGCTTCAAGGCACAAAGTGCTGAATTGTTTCCAAAGGTGGAGATAGGGCCCAAAGCGTCTTGCTTCCAGCTCTTTGGGAAGCTAAGAAACAACTCGCTCTGCACAGTGCTCTTACAGCCTACTGCGAACATCTCTTACAAAGGCCTGTGAAACGCAGTTTCTCTGCAGGCCTGACCTGGCTGAAGTAGAACTTATGCTGTGGGAGGGCTACGTTGCTCTAGAGATTCAAGGCTGAAAGCCCTGCCTTGTTTCCAAAGGGAAAGATACGCCAAAAAGCATATTGCTTCCAGTTCTTTGGGAAGCTAAGAAACAAATCGCTCTGCACAGTGTTCTTACAGCCTACTGGGAACATCTCTTACAAATGCCTGTGAAACGCAGTTTCTTTGCAGTGCTGATCTGGGTGAAGTAGAACTCCTGCTCTGGGTATGCTACATTGCCCTAGAGCTTCAAGGCGCAAAGCCCTGCCTTGTTCCCAAAGGGGGCGATAGGCCCCAAATCATCTTGCATCCAGCTCTTTGGGAAGCTAAGAAACAACTCGCTCTGCACAGTGCTCTTACAGGCTACCTGGAACATCTCTTACAAAGGCCTGTGAAACGCATTTTCTTCGCTGCCCTGATCTGGCTGACGTTGAACTTCTGCTCTGCCGTGTGCTGCATTGCCCACATGATGCAAGGCGCAAAGTCCTGCCTTGTTTGCGAATGGGGAGATAGGCCCCAAAGCATCTTGCTTCCAGCTCTTTCGGAAGCTAAGAAACAACTCTCTCTGCACAGTGCTCTTACAGCCTACAGGGAACATCTCTTACAAAGGCCTGTGAAACGCAATTTCATTCTAGGCCTCCTCTGGCTGAAGTAGACATTTTACTCTGCCATGTGCTACATTGCCCTAGAGCTTCAAGACTGAAAGCCCTGCCTTGTTTCCAAAGGGGAAGATAGGCCCCAAAGCATCTTGCTTCCAGCTCTTTCGGAAGCTAAGAAACAACTCTCCCTGCACAGTGCTCTTACAGCCTACAGGGAACATCTCTTACAAAGGCCTGTGAAACGCAATTTCATTCTAGGCCTCCTCTGGCTGAAGTAGACATTTTGCTCTGCCATGTGCTACATTGCCCTAGAGCTTCAAGACTGAAAGCCCTGCCTTGTTTCCAAAGGGGAAGATAGGCCCCAAAGCATCTTGCTTCCAGCTCATTGGGAAGCTAAGAAACAACTCCGTCTGTACAGTGCTCTTACAGACAAGTGGGAACATCTCTTCCAAAGGCCTGTGAAACGCAGTTTCTTGGCAGGCCTGATCTGGCTGAAGTAGAACTTCTGCGGTGGGTGTGCTACTTTGCTCTAGGGCTTCAAGGCTGAAAGCCCTGCCTTGTTTCCAAAGGGAAAGATACGCCAAAAAGCATATTGCTTCCAGTTCTTTGGGAAGCTAAGAAACAAATCGCTCTGCACAGTGTTCTTACAGACTACTGGGAACATCTCTTACAAAGGCCCGTGAAACGCAGTTTCTTTGAAGGCCTGATGTATCTGAAGTAGAACTTCTGCTCTGGGTGTGCTACATTGCCCTAGAGATTCAAGGCCCACAGCCGTGCCTTGGTTAAAAAGGGGGAGATAGGCTCCAAAGCATCTTGCTTCCAGCTCTTTGGGAAGCTAAGAAACAACTTGCTCTGCACAGTGCTCTTACAGGCTACCTGGAACATCTCTTACAAAGGCCTGTGAAACGCATTTTCTTCGCTGCCCTGATCTGGCTGACGTTGAACTTCTGCTCTGCCGTGTGCTGCATTGCCCACATGATGCAAGGCGAAAAGTCCTGCCTTGTTTGCGAAGGGGGAGATAGGCCCCAAAGCATCTTGCTTCCAGCTCTTTCGGAAGCTAAGAAACAACTCGCTCTGCACAGTGCTCTTACAGCCTACCGGGAACATCTCTTACAAAGGCCTGTGAAACGCAATTTCATTCTAGGCCTCCTCTGGCTGAAGTAGAACTTCTGCTCTGGGTGTGCTACATTGCCCTAGAGCTTCAAGACTCAAAGCCCTGTCTTGTTTCCAAAGGGGAAGATAGTCCCCAAAGCATCTTGCTTCCAGCTCATTGGGAAGCTAAGAAACAACTCAGTCTGCACAGTGCTCTTACAGACAACTGGGAACATCTCTTCCAAAGGCCTGTGAAACGCAGTTGCCTGGCAGGCCTGTTCTGGCTGAAGTAGAACTTCTGCTGTGGGTGTGCAACATTGCTCTAGAGCTTCAAGGCTGAAAGCCCTGCCTTGTTTCCAAAGGGAAAGATACGCCAAAAAGCATATTGCTTCCAGTTCTTTGGGAAGCTAAGAAACAAATCGCTCTGCACAGTGTTCTTACAGACTACTGGGAACATCTCTTACAAAGGCCCGTGAAACGCAGTTTCTTTGAAGGCCTGATCTATCTGAAGTAGAACTTCTGCTCTGGGTGAGCTACATTGCCCTAGAGATTCAAGGCACAAAGACGTGCCTTGTTTCCAAAGGGGGAGATAGGCTCCAAAGCATCTTGCTTCCAGCTCTTTGGGAAGCTAAGAAACAACTCGCTCTGCACAGTTTTCTTACAGCCTATAGGGAACATCTCTTACAAAGGCCTGTGAAACGCAGTTCCTTTGCAGGCCTGATCTGGCTGAAGTAGTTCTTCTGCTCTGGGTGTGCTACGTTGCCCTTGAGCTTCAAGGCACAAAGTGCTGAATTGTTTCCAAAGGCGGAGATAGGCCCCAAAGCGTCTTGCTTCCAGCTCTCAGGGAAGCTAAGAAACAACTCGCTCTGCACAGAGCTCTAATAGACTACCGGGATCATCTCTTACAAAGGCCTGTGAAACGCATTTTCTTCGCTGCCCTGATCTGGCTGACGTTGAACTTCTGCTCTGCCGTGTGCTGCATTGCCCAGGAGATGCAAGGCACAAAGTCCTGCCTTGTTTGCGAAGGGGGAGATAGGCCCCAAAGCATCTTGCTTCCAGCTCTTTCGGAAGGTAAGAAACAACTCGCTCTGCACAGTGCTCTTACAGCCTACCGGGAACATCTCTTACAAAGGCCTGTGAAACGCAATTTCATTCTAGGCCTCCTCTGGCTGAAGTAGAACTTCTGCTCTGGGTCTGCTACATTGCCCTAGAGCTTCAAACTCAAAGCCCTGCCTTGTTTCCAAAGGGGAAGATAGGCCCCAAAGCATCTTGCTTCCAGCTCATTGGGAAGCTAAGAAACAACTCAGTCTGCACAGTGCTCTTGCAGACAACTGGGAACATCTCTTCCAAAGGCCTGTGAAACGCAGTTTCTTGGCAGGCCTGATCTGGCTGAAGTAGAACTCCTGCTCTGGGTGTGCTACATTGCCCTAGAGCATCAAGGCACAAAAACCTGCCTTGTCTCCAAGGTGGGAGATAGATCCCAAAGCAACTTGCTTCCATCTCTTTGGGAAGCTATGAAACAACTCGCTCTGCACAGTGCTCTTACATCCTTCAGGGAAAATCTCATACAAAGGCCCGTGAAACGCAGTTTCTTTGAAGGCCTGATCTATCTGAAGTAGAACTTCTGCTCTGGGTCTGCTACATTGCCCTAGAGCTTCAAGACTCAAAGCCCTGCCTTTTTTCCAAAGGGGAAGATAGGCCCCAAAGCATCTTGCTTCCAGCTCATTGGGAAGCTAAGAAACAACTCAGTCTGCACAGTGCTCTTACAGACAACTGGGAACATCTCTTCCAAAGGCCTGTGAAACGCAGTTTCTTAGCAGGCCTGATCTGGCTGAAGTAGAACTTCTGCGGTGGGTGTGCTACATTGCTCTAGAGCTTCAAGGCTGAAAGCCCTGCCTTGTTTCCAAAGGGAAAGATACGCCAAAAAGCATATAGCTTCCAGTTCTTTGGGAAGCTAAGAAACAAATCGCTCTGCACAGTGTTCTTGCAGACTACTGGGAACATCTGTTAGAAAGGCCGTGAAACGCAGTTTCTTTGAAGGCCTGATCTATCTGAAGTAGAACTTCTGCTATGGGTGTGCTACATTGCCCTAGAGATTCAAGGCACAAAGACGTGCCTTGTTTCCAAAGGGGGAGATAGGCTCCAAAGCATCTTGCTTCCAGCTCTTTGGGAAGCTAAGAAAGAACTCGCTCTGCACAGTTTTCTTACAGCCTATTGGAAACATCTCTTACAAAGGTCTGTGAAACGCAGTTTCTTTGCAGGCCTGATCTGGCCGAAGTAGTTCTTCTGCTCTGGGTGTGCTACGTTGCCATTGAGCTTCAAGGCACAAAGTGCTGAATTGTTTCCAAAGGCGGAGAGAGGCCCCAAAGCGTCTTGCTTCCAGTTCTCAGGGAAGCTAAGAAACAACTCGCTCCGCACAGAGCTCTTACAGACTACCGGGATCATATCTTACAAAGGCCTGTGAAACGCATTTTCTTCGCTGCCCTGATCTTGCTGACGTTGAACTTCTGCTCTGCCGTGTGCTGCATTGCCCAGGAGATGCAAGGCACAAAGTCCTGCCTTTTTTGCGAAGGGAAAGATAGGCCCCAAAGCATCTTGCTTCCAGCTCCTTCGGAAGCTAAGAAACAACTCGCTCTGCACAGTGCTCTTACAGCCTACCGGGAACATCTCTTACAAAGGCCTGTGAAACGCAATTTCATTCTAGGCCTCCTCTGGCTGAAGTAGAACTTCTGCTCTGGGTCTGCTACATTGCCCTAGAGCTTCAAACTCAAAGCCCTGCCTTGTTTCCAAAGGGGAAGATAGGCCCCAAAGCATCTTGCTTCCAGCTCATTGGGAAGCTAAGAAACAACTCAGTCTGCACAGTGCTCTTGCAGACAACTGGGAACATCTCTTCCAAAGGCCTGTGAAACGCAGTTTCTTGGCAGGCCTGATCTGGCTGAAGTAGAACTCCTGCTCTGGGTGTGCTACATTGCCCTAGAGCATCAAGGCACAAAAACCTGCCTTGTCTCCAAGGTGGGAGATAGATCCCAAAGCAACTTGCTTCCATCTCTTTGGGAAGCTATGAAACAACTCGCTCTGCACAGTGCTCTTACATCCTTCAGGGAAAATCTCATACAAAGGCCCGTGAAACGCAGTTTCTTTGAAGGCCTGATCTATCTGAAGTAGAACTTCTGCTCTGGGTCTGCTACATTGCCCTAGAGCTTCAAGACTCAAAGCCCTGCCTTTTTTCCAAAGGGGAAGATAGGCCCCAAAGCATCTTGCTTCCAGCTCATTGGGAAGCTAAGAAACAACTCAGTCTGCACAGTGCTCTTACAGACAACTGGGAACATCTCTTCCAAAGGCCTGTGAAACGCAGTTTCTTAGCAGGCCTGATCTGGCTGAAGTAGAACTTCTGCGGTGGGTGTGCTACATTGCTCTAGAGCTTCAAGGCTGAAAGCCCTGCCTTGTTTCCAAAGGGAAAGATACGCCAAAAAGCATATAGCTTCCAGTTCTTTGGGAAGCTAAGAAACAAATCGCTCTGCACAGTGTTCTTGCAGACTACTGGGAACATCTGTTAGAAAGGCCGTGAAACGCAGTTTCTTTGAAGGCCTGATCTATCTGAAGTAGAACTTCTGCTATGGGTGTGCTACATTGCCCTAGAGATTCAAGGCACAAAGACTTGCCTTGTTTCCAAAGGGGGAGATAGGCTCCAAAGCATCTTGCTTCCAGCTCTTTGGGAAGCTAAGAAACAACTCGCTCTGCACAGTTTTCTTACAGCCTATTGGAAACATCTCTTACAAAGGTCTGTGAAACGCAGTTTCTTTGCAGGCCTGATCTGGCCGAAGTAGTTCTTCTGCTCTGGGTGTGCTACGTTGCCATTGAGCTTCAAGGCACAAAGTGCTGAATTGTTTCCAAAGGCGGAGAGAGGCCCCAAAGCGTCTTGCTTCCAGTTCTCAGGGAAGCTAAGAAACAACTCGCTCCGCACAGAGCTCTTACAGACTACCGGGATCATATCTTACAAAGGCCTGTGAAACGCATTTTCTTCGCTGCCCTGATCTTGCTGACGTTGAAATTCTGCTCTGCCGTGTGCTGCATTGCCCAGGAGATGCAAGGCACAAAGTCCTGCCTTTTTTGCGAAGGGAAAGATAGGCCCCAAAGCATCTTGCTTCCAGCTCCTTCGGAAGCTAAGAAACAACTCGCTCTGCACAGTCCTCTTACAGCCTACCGGGAACATCTCTTACAAAGGCCTGTGAAACGCAATTTCATTCTAGGCCTACTCTGGCTGAAGTAGAACTTCTGCTCTGGGTCTGCTACATTGCCCTAGAGCTTCAAGACTCAAAGCCCTGCCTTTTTTCCAAAGGGGAAATAGGCCCCAAAGCATCTTGCTTCCAGCTCATTGGGAAGCTAAGAAACAACTCAGTCTGCACAGTGCTCTTACAGACAACTGGGAACATCTCTTACAAAGGCCTGTGAAACGCAGTTTCTTGGCAGGCCTGATCTGGCTGAAGTACAACTCCTGCGCTGGGTGTGCTACATTGCCCTAGAGCATCAAGGCACAAAAACCTGCCTTGTCTCCAAAGTGGGAGATAGATCCCAAAGCAACTTGCTTCCATGTCTTTGGGAAGCTATGAAACAACTCGCTCTGCACAGTGCTCTTACATCCTTCAGGGAAAATCTCATACAAAGGCCCGTGAAACGCAGTATCTTTGAAGGCCTGATCTATCTGAAGTAGAACTTCTGCTCTGGGTGTGCTACATTGCCCTAGAGCTTCAAGGCCCAAAGCTGTGCCTTGTTTCCAAAGGGGGAGATAGGCTCCAAAGCATCTTGCTTCCGGCTCTTTGGGAAGCTGAGAAACAACTCGCTGTCCACAGTGCTCTTACAGCCTACCGGAACATCTCTTACAAAGGCCTGTGAAACGCAATTTCTTTGCAGGCCTGATCTGGCTTAAGTATAACTTCTGCTCTGGCTGTGCTATATTGCCCTAGAGATTCAAGGCACAAAGTGCTGAATTGTTTAGAAACTTGTCAGATTGGCACCAAAGCATCTTGCTTCCAGCTCTTTGGGAAGCTAAGAAACAACTCGCTCGGCACACTTCTCTTACAGCCTATCGGGAACATCTCTTACAAAGGCCTGTGAAACGCAGTTTCTTTGCAGGCCTGATCTATCTGAAGTAGAACTTCTGCTCTGGGTGTGCTACATTGCCCTAGAGATTCAAGGCACAAAGTGGTGAATTGTTTCCAAAGGTGGAGATAGGCCCCAAAGCACCTTGCTTCCAGCTCTTTGGGAAGCTAAGAAACAACTCGCTCTGCACAGTGCTCTTACAGGCTAACTGGGGCATCTCTTACAAAGGCCTGTGAAACGCATTTTCTTCGCTGCCTTGATCTGGCTGAAGTTGAACTTCTGCTCTGCAGTGCGCTGCATTGCCCACATGATGCAAGGCGCAAAATCCTGCCGTGTTTGCGAATGGGGAGATAGGCCCCAAAGCATCTTGCTTCCAGCTCTTTCGGAAGCTAAGAAACAACTCCCTCTGCACAGTGCTCTTACAGCCTACGGGAAACATCTCTTACAAAGGCCTGTGAAACGCAATTTCATTCTAGGCCTCCTCTGTTTGAAGTAGAACTTCTGCTCTGCCATGTGCTACATTGCCCTAGAGCTTCAAGACTCAAAGCCCTGCCTTGTTTCCAAAGGGGAAGACAGGCTCCAAAGCATCTTGCTTCCAGCTCATTGGGAAGCTAAGAAACAACTCAGTCTGCACAGTGCTCTTACAGACAACTGGGAACATCTCTTCCAAAGGCTTGTGAAACGCTGTTTCTTGGCAGGCCTGATCTGGCTGAAGTAGAACTTCTGCGGTGGGTGTGCTACATTGCTCTAGAGCTTCAAGGCTGAAAGCCCTGCCTTGTTTCCAAAGGGAAAGATACGCCAAAAAGCATATTGCTTCCAGTTCTTTGGGAAGCTAAGAAACAAATCGCTCTGCACAGTGTTCTTACAGACTACTGGGAACATCTCTTACAAAGGCCCGTGAAACGCAGTTTCTTTGAAGGCCTGATCTATCTGAAGTAGAACTTCTGCTCTGGGTGTGCTACATTGCCCTAGAGATTCAAGGCCCACAGCCGTGCCTTGTTTCCAAAGGGGGAGATAGGCTCCAAAGCATCTTGCTTCCAGCTCTTTGGGAAGCTAAGAAACAACTCGCTCTGCACAGTTTTCTTACAGCCTATAGGGAACATCTCTTACAAAGGCCTGTGAAACGCAGTTTCTTTGCAGGCCTCATCTGGCTGAAGTAGTTCTTCTGCTCCGGGTGTGCTACGTTGCCCTTGAGCTTCAAGGCACAAAGTGCTGAATTGTTTCCAAAGGTGGAGATAGGCCCCAAAGCGTCTTGCTTCCAGCTCTCAGGGAAGCTAAGAAACAACTCGCTCTGCACAGAGCTCTTACAGACTACCGGGATCATCTCTTCCAAAGGCCTGTGAAACGCATTTTCTTCGCTGCCCTGATCTGGTGACGTTGAACTTCTGCTCTGCCGTGTGCTGCATTGCCCAGGAGATGCAAGGCACAAAGTCCTGCCTTGTTTGCGAAGGGGGAGATAGGCCCCAAAGCATCTTGCTTCCAGCTCTTTGGGAAGCTAAGAAACTACTCAGTCTGCACAGTGCTCTTACAGACAACTGGGAACATCTCTTACAAAGGCCTGTGAAACGCATTTTCTTGGCAGGCCTGATCTGGCTGAAGTAGAACTCCTGCTCTCGTGTGCTACATTGCCCTAGAGCATCAAGGCACAAAAACCTGCCTTGTCTCCAAAGTGGGAGATAGATCCCATAGTAACTTGCTTCCATCTCTTTGGGAAGCTATGAAACAACTCGCTCTGCACAGTGCTCTTACATCCTTCAGGGAAAATCTCATACAAAGGCCCGTGAAACGCAGTTTCTTTGAAGGCCTGATCTATCTGAAATAGAACTTCTGCTCTGGGTGTGCTACATTGCCCTAGAGCTTCAAGGCCCAAAGCTGTGCCTTGTTTCCAAAGGGGGAGATAGGCTCCAAAGCATCTTGCTTCCAGCTCTTTGGGAAGCTGAGAAACAACTCGCTGTCCACAGTGCTCTTACAGCCTACCAGAACATCTCTTACAAAGGCCTGTGAAACGCAATTTCTTTGCAGGCCTGATCTGGCTTAAGTATAACTTCTGCTCTGGCTGTGCTATATTGCCCTAGAGATTCAAGGCACAAAGTGCTGAATTGTTTAGAAACTTGTCAGATTGGCACCAAAGCATCTTGCTTCCAGCTCTTTGGGAAGCTAAGAAACAACTCGCTCGGCACAGTTCTCTTACAACCTATCGGGAACATCTCTTACAAAGGCCTGTGAAACGCAGTTTCTTTGCAGGCCTGATCTATCTGAAGTAGAACTTCTGCTCTGGGTGTGCTACATTGCCCTAGAGATTCAAGGCACAAAGTGCTGAATTGTTTCCAAAGGTGGAGATAGGCCCCAAAGCATCTTGCTTCCAGCTCTTTGTGGAGCTAAGAAACAACTCGCTCTGCACAGTGCTCTTACAGCCTACTGCGAACATCTCTTACAAAGGCCTGTGAAACGCAGTTTCTTTGCAGGCCTGATATGGGTGAAGTAGAACTCCTGCTCTGGGTATGCTACATTGCCCTAGAGCTTCAAGGCGCAAAAGCCTGCCTTGTTCCCAAAGGGGGCGATAGGCCCCAAATCATCTTGCATCCAGCTCTTTGGGAAGCGAAGAACCAACTCGCTCTGCACAGTGCTCTTACAGGCTACCTGGGACATCTCTTACAAAGGCCTGTGAAACGCATTTTCTTCGCTGCCCTGATCTGGCTGACGTTGAACTTCTGCTCTGCCGTGTGCTATATTGCCCTAGAGATTCAAGGCACAAAGTGCTGAATTGTTTAGAAAGTTCTCAGATAGGCACAAAAGCATCTT
This sequence comes from Equus asinus, assembly GCF_041296235.1. Classification (NCBI taxonomy): domain Eukaryota; kingdom Metazoa; phylum Chordata; class Mammalia; order Perissodactyla; family Equidae; genus Equus; species Equus asinus. The sequence goes on along the minus strand of NC_091790.1, from coordinate 70,762,697 downwards.
GCTTCCAGCTCTTTGGGAAGCTAAGAAACAACTCGCTCTGCACAGTGCTCTTACAGCCTACTGCGAACATCTCTTACAAAGGCCTGTGAAACGCAGTTTCTCTGCAGGCCTGACCTGGCTGAAGTAGAACTTATGCTGTGGGAGGGCTACATTGCTCTAGAGCTTCAAGGCTGAAAGCCCTGCCTTGTTTCCAAAGGGAAAGATACGCCAAAAAGCATATTGCTTCCAGTTCTTTGGGAAGCTAAGAAACAAATCGCTCTGCACAGTGTTCTTACAGCCTACTGGGAACATCTCTTACAAATGCCTGTTAAACGCAGTTTCTTTGCAGAGCTGATCTGGGTGAAGTAGAACTCCTGCTCTGGGTATGCTACATTGCCCTAGAGCTTCAAGGCGCAAAGCCCTGCCTTGTTCCCAAAGGGGGCGATAGGCCCCAAATCATCTTGCATCCAGCTCTTTGGGAAGCTAAGAAACAACTCGCTCTGCACAGTGCTCTTACAGGCTACCTGGAACATCTCTTACAAAGGCCTGTGAAACGCATTTTCTTCGCTGCCCTGATCTGGCTGACGTTGAACTTCTGCTCTGCCGTGTGCTGCATTGCCCACATGATGCAAGGCGCAAAGTCCTGCCTTGTTTGCGAAGGGGGAGATAGGCCCCAAAGCATCTTGCTTCCAGCTCTTTCGGAAGCTAAGAAACAACTCGCTCTGCACAGTGCTCTTACAGCCTACCGGGAACATCTCTTACAAAGGCCTGTGAAACGCAATTTCATTCTAGGCCTCCTCTGGCTGAAGTAGACATTTTGCTCTGCCATGTGCTACATTGCCCTAGAGCTTCAAGACTCAAAGCCCTGCCTTGTTTCCAAAGGGGAAGATAGGCCCCAAAGCATCTTGCTTCCAGCTCATTGGGAAGCTAAGAAACAACTCAGTCTGTACAGTGCTCTTACAGACAAGTGGGAACATCTCTTCCAAAGGCCTGTGAAACGCAGTTTCTTGGCAGGCCTGATCTGGCTGAAGTAGAACTTCTGCGGTGGGTGTGCTACATTGCTCTAGAGCTTCAAGGCTGAAAGCCCTGCCTTGTTTCCAAAGGGAAAGATACGCCAAAAAGCATATTGCTTCCAGTTCTTTGGGAAGCTAAGAAACAAATCGCTCTGCACAGTGTTCTTACAGACTACTGGGAACATCTCTTACAAAGGCCCGTGAAACGCAGTTTCTTTGAAGGCCTGATCTATCTGAAGTAGAACTTCTGCTCTGGGTGTGCTACATTGCCCTAGAGATTCAAGGCCCACAGCTGTGCCTTGTTTCCAAAGGGGGAGATAGGCTCCAAAGCATCTTGCTTCCAGCTCTTTGGGAAGCTAAGAAACAACTCGCTCTGCACAGTTTTCTTACAGCCTATCGGGAACATCTCTTACAAAGGCCTGTGAAACGCAGTTTCTTTGCAGGCCTCATCTGGCTGAAGTAGTTCTTCTGCTCCGGGTGTGCTACGTTGCCCTTGAGCTTCAAGGCACAAAGTGCTGAATTGTTTCCAAAGGTGGAGATAGGCCCCAAAGCGTCTTGCTTCCAGCTCTCAGGGAAGCTAAGAAACAACTCGCTCTGCACAGAGCTCTTACAGACTACCGGGATCATCTCTTCCAAAGGCCTGTGAAACGCATTTTCTTCGCTGCCCTGATCTGGCTGACGTTGAACTTCTGCTCTGCCGTGTGCTGCATTGCCCAGGAGATGCAAGGCACAAAGTCCTGCCTTGTTTGCGAAGGGGGAGATAGGCCCCAAAGCATCTTGCTTCCAGCTCTTTGGGAAGCTAAGAAACAACTCTCTCTGCACAGTGCTCTTACAGCCTACCGGGAACATCTCTTACAAAGGCCTGTGAAACGCAATTTCATTCTAGGCCTACTCTGGCTGAAGTAGAACTTCTGCTCTGGGTCTGCTACATTGCCCTAGAGCTTCAAGACTCAAAGCCCTGCCTTGTTTCCAAAGGGGAAGATAGGCCCCAAAGCATCTTGCTTCCAGCTCATTGGGAAGCTAAGAAACTACTCAGTCTGCACAGTGCTCTTACAGACAACTGGGAACATCTCTTACAAAGGCCTGTGAAACGCATTTTCTTGGCAGGCCTGATCTGGCTGAAGTAGAACTCCTGCTCTCGTGTGCTACATTGCCCTAGAGCATCAAGGCACAAAAACCTGCCTTGTGTCCAAAGTGGGAGAGAGATCCCAAAGCAACTTGCTTCCATCTCTTTGGGAAGCTATGAAACAACTCGCTCTGCACAGTGCTCTTACATCCTTCAGGGAAAATCTCATACAAAGGCCCGTGAAACGCAGTTTCTTTGAAGGCCTGATCTATCTGAAATAGAACTTCTGCTCTGGGTGTGCTACATTGCCCTAGAGCTTCAAGGCCCAAAGCTGTGCCTTGTTTCCAAAGGGGGAGATAGGCTCCAAAGCATCTTGCTTCCAGCTCTTTGGGAAGCTGAGAAACAACTCGCTGTCCACAGTGCTCTTACAGCCTACCAGAACATCTCTTACAAAGGCCTGTGAAACGCAATTTCTTTGCAGGCCTGATCTGGCTTAAGTATAACTTCTGCTCTGGCTGTGCTATATTGCCCTAGAGATTCAAGGCACAAAGTGCTGAATTGTTTAGAAACTTGTCAGATTGGCACCAAAGCATCTTGCTTCCAGCTCTTTGGGAAGCTAAGAAACAACTCGCTCGGCACAGTTCTCTTACAGCCTATCGGGAACATCTCTTACAAAGGCCTGTGAAACGCAGTTTCTTTGCAGGCCTGATCTATCTGAAGTAGAACTTCTGCTCTGGGTGTGCTACATTGCCCTAGAGATTCAAGGCACAAAGTGCTGAATTGTTTCCAAAGGTGGAGATAGGCCCCAAAGCATCTTGCTTCCAGCTCTTTGTGGAGCTAAGAAACAACTCGCTCTGCACAGTGCTCTTACAGCCTACTGCGAACATCTCTTACAAAGGCCTGTGAAACGCAGTTTCTTTGCAGGCCTGATATGGGTGAAGTAGAACTCCTGCTCTGGGTATGCTACATTGCCCTAGAGCTTCAAGGCGCAAAAGCCTGCCTTGTTCCCAAAGGGGGCGATAGGCCCCAAATCATCTTGCATCCAGCTCTTTGGGAAGCGAAGAACCAACTCGCTCTGCACAGTGCTCTTACAGGCTACCTGGAACATCTCTTACAAAGGCCTGTGAAACGCATTTTCTTCGCTGCCCTGATCTGGCTGACGTTGAACTTCTGCTCTGCCGTGTGCTATATTGCCCTAGAGATTCAAGGCACAAAGTGCTGAATTGTTTAGAAAGTTCTCAGATAGGCACGAAAGCATCTTGCTTCCAGCTCTTTGGGAAGCTAAGAAACAACTCGCTCTGCACAGTGCTCTTACAGCCTACTGCGAACATCTCTTACAAAGGCCTGTGAAACGCAGTTTCTCTGCAGGCCTGACCTGGCTGAAGTAGAACTTATGCTGTGGGAGGGCTACATTGCTCTAGAGCTTCAAGGCTGAAAGCCCTGCCTTGTTTCCAAAGGGAAAGATACGCCAAAAAGCATATTGCTTCCAGTTCTTTGGGAAGCTAAGAAACAAATCGCTCTGCACAGTGTTCTTACAGCCTACTGGGAACATCTCTTACAAATGCCTGTTAAACGCAGTTTCTTTGCAGAGCTGATCTGGGTGAAGTAGAACTCCTGCTCTGGGTATGCTACATTGCCCTAGAGCTTCAAGGCGCAAAGCCCTGCCTTGTTCCCAAAGGGGGCGATAGGCCCCAAATCATCTTGCATCCAGCTCTTTGGGAAGCTAAGAAACAACTCGCTCTGCACAGTGCTCTTACAGGCTACCTGGAACATCTCTTACAAAGGCCTGTGAAACGCATTTTCTTCGCTGCCCTGATCTGGCTGACGTTGAACTTCTGCTCTGCCGTGTGCTGCATTGCCCACATGATGCAAGGCGCAAAGTCCTGCCTTGTTTGCGAAGGGGGAGATAGGCCCCAAAGCATCTTGCTTCCAGCTCTTTCGGAAGCTAAGAAACAACTCGCTCTGCACAGTGCTCTTACAGCCTACCGGGAACATCTCTTACAAAGGCCTGTGAAACGCAATTTCATTCTAGGCCTCCTCTGGCTGAAGTAGACATTTTGCTCTGCCATGTGCTACATTGCCCTAGAGCTTCAAGACTCAAAGCCCTGCCTTGTTTCCAAAGGGGAAGATAGGCCCCAAAGCATCTTGCTTCCAGCTCATTGGGAAGCTAAGAAACAACTCAGTCTGTACAGTGCTCTTACAGACAAGTGGGAACATCTCTTCCAAAGGCCTGTGAAACGCAGTTTCTTGGCAGGCCTGATCTGGCTGAAGTAGAACTTCTGCGGTGGGTGTGCTACATTGCTCTAGAGCTTCAAGGCTGAAAGCCCTGCCTTGTTTCCAAAGGGAAAGATACGCCAAAAAGCATATTGCTGCCAGTTCTTTGGGAAGCTAAGAAACAAATCGCTCTGCACAGTGTTCTTACAGACTACTGGGAACATCTCTTACAAAGGCCCGTGAAACGCAGTTTCTTTGAAGGCCTGATCTATCTGAAGTAGAACTTCTGCTCTGGGTGTGCTACATTGCCCTAGAGATTCAAGGCCCACAGCTGTGCCTTGTTTCCAAAGGGGGAGATAGGCTCCAAAGCATCTTGCTTCCAGCTCTTTGGGAAGCTAAGAAACAACTCGCTCTGCACAGTTTTCTTACAGCCTATCGGGAACATCTCTTACAAAGGCCTGTGAAACGCAGTTTCTTTGCAGGCCTCATCTGGCTGAAGTAGTTCTTCTGCTCCGGGTGTGCTACGTTGCCCTTGAGCTTCAAGGCACAAAGTGCTGAATTGTTTCCAAAGGCGGAGATAGGCCCCAAAGCGTCTTGCTTCCAGCTCTCAGGGAAGCTAAGAAACAACTCGCTCTGCACAGAGCTCTTACAGACTACCGGGATCATCTCTTCCAAAGGCCTGTGAAACGCATTTTCTTCGCTGCCCTGATCTGGCTGACGTTGAACTTCTGCTCTGCCGTGTGCTGCATTGCCCAGGAGATGCAAGGCACAAAGTCCTGCCTTGTTTGCGAAGGGGGAGATACGCCCCAAAGCATCTTGCTTCCAGCTCTTTGGGAAGCTAAGAAACAACTCTCTCTGCACAGTGCTCTTACAGCCTACCGGGTACATCTCTTACAAAGGCCTGTGAAACGCAATTTCATTCTAGGCCTCCTCTGGCTGAAGTAGAACTTCTGCTCTTGGTCTGCTACATTGCCCTAGAGCTTCAAGACTCAAAGCCCTGCCTTGTTTCCAAAGGGGAAGACAGGCCCCAAAGCATCTTGCTTCCAGCTCATTGGGAAGCTAAGAAACAACTCAGTCTGCACAGTGCTCTTACAGACAACTGGGAACATCTCTTCCAAAGGCCTGTGAAATGCAGTTTCTTGGCAGGCCTGATCTGGCTGAAGTAGAACTTCTGCTGTGGGTGTGCTACATTGCTCTGGAGCTTCAAGGCTGAAAGCCCTGCCTTGTTTCCAAAGGGAAAGATACGCCAAAAAGCATATTGCTTCCAGTTCTTTGGGAAGCTAAGAAACAAATCGCTCTGCACAGTGTTCTTGCAGCCTACTGGGAACATCTCTTTCAAATGCCTGTGAAACGCAGTTTCTTTGCAGAGCTAATCTGGGTGAAGTAGAACTCCTGCTCTGGGTATGCTACATTGCCCTAGTTCTTCAAGGCGCAAAGCCCTGCCTTGTTCCCAAAGGGGGCGATAGGCCCCAAATCATCTTGCATCCAGCTCTTTGGGAAGCTAAGAAACAACTCGCTCTGCACAGTGCTCTTACAGGCTACCTGGAACATCTCTTACAAAGGCCTGTGAAACGCATTTTCTTCGCTGCCCTGATCTGGCTGACGTTGAACTACTGCTCTGCCGTGTGCTGCATTGCCCACATGATGCAAGGCGCAAAGTCCTGCCTTGTTTGCGAAGGGGGAGATAGGCCCCAAAGCATCTTGCTTCCAGCTCTTTCGGAAGCTAAGAAACAACTCGCTCTGCACAGTGCTCTTACAGCCTACCGGGAACATCTCTTACAAAGGCCTGTGAAACGCAATTTCATTCTGGGCCTCCTCTGGCTGAAGTAGAACTTCTGCTCTGCCATGTGCTACATTGCCCTAGAGCTTCAAGACTCAAAGCCCTGCCTTGTTTCCAAAGGGGAAGACAGGCCCCAAAGCATCTTGCTTCCAGCTCATTGGGAAGCTAAGAAACAACTCAGTCTGCACAGTGCTCTTACAGACAACTGGGAACATCTCTTCCAAAGGCCTGTGAAACGCAGTTTCTTGGCAGGCCTGATCTGGCTGAAGTAGAACTTCTGCGGTGGGTGTGCTACATTGCTCTAGAGCTTCAAGGCTGAAAGCCCAACCTTGTTTCCAAAGGGAAAGATACGCCAAAAAGCATATTGCTTCCAGTTCTTTGGGAAGCTAAGAAACAAATCGCTCTGCACAGTGTTCTTACAGACTACTGGGAACATCTCTTACAAAGGCCCGTGAAACGCAGTTTCTTTGAAGGCCTGATCTATCTGAAGTAGAACTTCTGCTCTGGGTGTGCTACATTGCCCTAGAGCTTCAAGGCCCAAAGCCGTGCCTTGTTTCCAAAGGGGGAGATAGGCTCCAAAGCATCTTGCTTCCAGCTCTTTGGGAAGCTGAGAAACAACTCGCTGTCCACAGTGCTCTTACAGCCTACCGGGAACATCTCATACAAAGGCATGGGAAACGCAATTTCTTTGCAGGCCTGATCTGGCTGAAGTATAACTTCTGCTCTGGCTGTGCTATATTGCCCTAGAGATTCAAGGCACAAAGTGCTGAATTGTTTAGAAACTTCTCAGATAGGCACCAAAGCATCTTGCTTCCAGCTCTTTGGGAAGCTAAGAAACAACTCGCTCGGCACAGTTTTCTTACAGCCTATCGGGAACATCTCTTACAAAGGCCTGTGAAACGCAGTTTCTTTGCAGGCCTGATCTGGCTGAAGTAGTTCTTCTGCACTGGGTGTGCTACGTTGCCCTTGAGCTTCAAGGCACAAAGTGCTGAATTGTTTCCAAAGGCGGAGATAGGCCCCAAAGCGTCTTGCTTCCAGCTCTTTGGGAAGCTAAGAAACAACTCGCTCTGCACAGTGCTCTTACAGCCTACTGCGAACATCTCTTACAAAGGCCTGTGAAACGCAGTTTCTCTGCAGGCCTGACCTGGCTGAAGTAGAAGTTATGCTGTGGGAGGGCTACATTGCTCTAGAGCTTCAAGGCTGAAAGCCCTGCCTTGTTTCCAAAGGGAAAGATACGCCAAAAAGCATATTGCTTCCAGTTCTTTGGGAAGCTAAGAAACAAATCGCTCTGCACAGTGTTCTTACAGCCTACTGGGAACATCTCTTACAAAAGCCTGTGAAACGCAGTTTCTTTGCAGAGCTGATATGGGTGAAGTAGAACTCCTGCTCTGCCATGTGCTACATTGCCCTAGAGCTTCAAGACTCAAAGCCCTGCCTTGTTTCCAAAGGGGAAGACAGGCCCCAAAGCATCTTGCTTCCAGCTCATTGGGAAGCTAAGAAACAACTCAGTCTGCACAGTGCTCTTACAGACAACTGGGAACATCTCTTCCAAAGGCCTGTGAAATGCAGTTTCTTGGCAGGCCTGATCTGGCTGAAGTAGAACTTCTGCTGTGGGTGTGCTACATTGCTCTAGAGCTTCAAGGCTGAAAGCCCTGCCTTGTTTCCAAAGGGAAAGATACGCCAAAAAGCATATTGCTTCCAGTTCTTTGGGAAGCTAAGAAACAAATCGCTCTGCACAGTGTTCTTACAGACTACTGGGAACATCTCTTACAAAGGCCCGTGAAACGCAGTTTCTTTGAAGGCCTGATCTATCTGAAGTAGAACTTCTGCTCTGGGTGTGCTACATTGCCCTAGAGCTTCAAGGCCCAAAGCCGTGCCTTGTTTCCAAAGGGGGAGATAGGCTCCAAAGCATCTTGCTTCCAGCTCTTTGGGAAGCTGAGAAACAACTCGCTGTCCACAGTGCTCTTACAGCCTACCGGGAACATCTCATACAAAGGCATGGGAAACGCAATTTCTTTGCAGGCCTGATCTGGCTGAAGTATAACTTCTGCTCTGGCTGTGCTATATTGCCCTAGAGATTCAAGGCACAAAGTGCTGAATTGTTTAGAAACTTCTCAGATAGGCACCAAAGCATCTTGCTTCCAGCTCTTTGGGAAGCTAAGAAACAACTCGCTCGGCACAGTTTTCTTACAGCCTATCGGGAACATCTCTTACAAAGGCCTGTGAAACGCAGTTTCTTTGCAGGCCTGATCTGGCTGAAGTAGTTCTTCTGCACTGGGTGTGCTACGTTGCCCTTGAGCTTCAAGGCACAAAGTGCTGAATTGTTTCCAAAGGCGGAGATAGGCCCCAAAGCGTCTTGCTTCCAGCTCTTTGGGAAGCTAAGAAACAACTCGCTCTGCACAGTGCTCTTACAGCCTACTGCGAACATCTCTTACAAAGGCCTGTGAAACGCAGTTTCTCTGCAGGCCTGACCTGGCTGAAGTAGAAGTTATGCTGTGGGAGGGCTACATTGCTCTAGAGCTTCAAGGCTGAAAGCCCTGCCTTGTTTCCAAAGGGAAAGATACGCCAAAAAGCATATTGCTTCCAGTTCTTTGGGAAGCTAAGAAACAAATCGCTCTGCACAGTGTTCTTACAGCCTACTGGGAACATCTCTTACAAAAGCCTGTGAAACGCAGTTTCTTTGCAGAGCTGATATGGGTGAAGTAGAACTCCTGCTCTGCCATGTGCTACATTGCCCTAGAGCTTCAAGACTCAAAGCCCTGCCTTGTTTCCAAAGGGGAAGACAGGCCCCAAAGCATCTTGCTTCCAGCTCATTGGGAAGCTAAGAAACAACTCAGTCTGCACAGTGCTCTTACAGACAACTGGGAACATCTCTTCCAAAGGCCTGTGAAATGCAGTTTCTTGGCAGGCCTGATCTGGCTGAAGTAGAACTTCTGCTGTGGGTGTGCTACATTGCTCTAGAGCTTCAAGGCTGAAAGCCCTGCCTTGTTTCCAAAGGGAAAGATACGCCAAAAAGCATATTGCTTCCAGTTCTTTGGGAAGCTAAGAAACAAATCGCTCTGCACAGTGTTCTTACAGACTACTTGGAACATCTCTTACAAAGGCCCGTGAAACGCAGTTTCTTTGAAGGCCTGATCTATCTGAAGTAGAACTTCTGCTCTGGGTGTGCTACATTGCCCTAGAGCTTCAAGGCCCAAAGCCGTGCCTTGTTTCCAAAGGGGGAGATAGGCTCCAAAGCATCTTGCTTCCAGCTCTTTGGGAAGCTAAAAAACAACTCGCTCTGCACAGTGCTCTTACAGGCTACCTGGAACATCTCTTACAAAGGCCTGTGAAACGCATTTTCTTCGCTGCCCTGATCTGGCTGACGTTGAACTACTGCTCTGCCCTGTGCTGCATTGCCCACATGATGCAAGGCGCAAAGTCCTGCCTTGTTTGCGAATGGGGATATAGGCCCCAAAGCATCTTGCTTCCAGCTCTTTCGGAAGCTGAGAAACAACTCGCTCTGCACAGTGCTCTTACAGCCTACCGGGAACATCTCTTACAAAGGCCTGCGAAACGCAATTTCATTCTGGGCCTCCTCTGGCTGAAGTAGAACTTCTGCTCTGCCATGTGCTACATTGCCCTAGAGCTTCAAGACTCAAAGCCCTGCCTTGTTTCCAAAGGGGAAGACAGGCCCCAAAGCATCTTGCTTCCAGCTCATTGGGAAGCTAAGAAACAACTCAGTCTGCACAGTGCTCTTACAGACAACTGGGAACATCTCTTCCAAAGGCCTGTGAAACGCAGTTTCTTGGCAGGCCTGATCTGGCTGAAGTAGAACTTCTGCGGTGGGTGTGCTACATTGCTCTAGAGCTTCAAGGCTGAAAGCCCTGCCTTGTTTCCAAAGGGAAAGATACGCCAAAAAGCATATTGCTTCCAGTTCTTTGGGAAGCTAAGAAACAAATCGCTCTGCACAGTGTTCTTACAGACTACTTGGAACATCTCTTACAAAGGCCCGTGAAACGCAGTTTCTTTGAAGGCCTGATCTATCTGAAGTAGAACTTCTGCTCTGGGTGTGCTACATTGCCCTAGAGCTTCAAGGCCCAAAGCCGTGCCTTGTTTCCAAAGGGGGAGATAGGCTCCAAAGCATCTTGCTTCCAGCTCTTTGGGAAGCTGAGAAACAACTCGCTGTCCACAGTGCTCTTACAGCCTACCGGGAACATCTCATACAAAGGCATGGGAAACGCAATTTCTTTGCAGGCCTGATCTGGCTGAAGTATAACTTCTGCTCTGGCTGTGCTATATTGCCCTAGAGATTCAAGGCACAAAGTGCTGAATTGTTTAGAAACTTCTCAGATAGGCACCAAAGCATCTTGCTTCCAGCTCTTTGGGAAGCTAAGAAACAACTCGCTCGGCACAGTTTTCTTACAGCCTATCGGGAACATCTCTTACAAAGGCCTGTGAAACGCAGTTTCTTTGCAGGCCTGATCTGGCTGAAGTAGTTCTTCTGCACTGGGTGTGCTACGTTGCCCTTGAGCTTCAAGGCACAAAGTGCTGAATTGTTTCCAAAGGCGGAGATAGGCCCCAAAGCGTCTTGCTTCCAGCTCTTTGGGAAGCTAAGAAACAACTCGCTCTGCACAGTGCTCTTACAGCCTACTGCGAACATCTCTTACAAAGGCCTGTGAAACGCAGTTTCTCTGCAGGCCTGACCTGGCTGAAGTAGAAGTTATGCTGTGGGAGGGCTACATTGCTCTAGAGCTTCAAGGCTGAAAGCCCTGCCTTGTTTCCAAAGGGAAAGATACGCCAAAAAGCATATTGCTTCCAGTTCTTTGGGAAGCTAAGAAACAAATCGCTCTGCACAGTGTTCTTACAGCCTACTGGGAACATCTCTTACAAAAGCCTGTGAAACGCAGTTTCTTTGCAGAGCTGATATGGGTGAAGTAGAACTCCTGCTCTGGGTATGCTACATTGCCCTAGAGCTTCAAGGCGCAAAGCCCTGCCTTGTTCCCAAAGGGGGCGATAGGCCCCAAATCATCTTACATCCAGCTCTTTGGGAAGCTAAGAAACAACTCGCTCTGCACAGTGCTCTTACAGGCTACCTGGAACATGTCTTACAAAGGCCTGTGAAACGCATTTTCTTCGCTGCCCTGATCTGGCTGACGTTGAACTACTGCTCTGCCGTGTGCTGCATTGTCCACATGATGCAAGGCGCAAAGTCCTGCCTTGTTTGCGAATGGGGAGATAGGCCCCAAAGCATCTTGCTTCCAGCTCTTTCGGAAGCTAAGAAACAACTCGCTCTGCACAGTGCTCTTACAGCCTACCGGGAACATCTCTTACAAAGGCCTGTGAAACGCAATTTCATTCTGGGCCTCCTCTGGCTGAAGTAGAACTTCTGCTCTGCCATGTGCTACATTGCCCTAGAGCTTCAAGACTCTAAGCCCTGCCTTGTTTCCAAAGGGGAAGACAGGCCCCAAAGCATCTTGCTTCCAGCTCATTGGGAAGCTAAGAAACAACTCAGTCTGCACAGTGCTCTTACAGACAACTGGGAACATCTCTTCCAAAGGCCTGTGAAATGCAGTTTCTTGGCAAGCCTGATCTGGCTGAAGTAGAACTTCTGCTGTGGGTGTGCTACATTGCTCTAGAGCTTCAAGGCTGAAAGCCCTGCCTTGTTTCCAAAGGGAAAGATACGCCAAAAAGCATATTGCTTCCAGTTCTTTGGGAAGCTAAGAAACAAATCGCTCTGCACAGTGTTCTTACAGACTACTGGGAACATCTCTTACAAAGGCCCGTGAAACGCAGTTTCTTTGAAGGCCTGATCTATCTGAAGTAGAACTTCTGCTCTGGGTGTGCTACATTGCCCTAGAGCTTCAAGGCCCAAAGCCGTGCCTTGTTTCCAAAGGGGGAGATAGGCTCCAAAGCATCTTGCTTCCAGCTCTTTGGGAAGCTAAGAAACAACTCGCTCTGCACAGTGCTCTTACAGGCTACCTGGAACATCTCTTACAAAGGCCTGTGAAACGCATTTTCTTCGCTGCCCTGATCTGGCTGACGTTGAACTACTGCTCTGCCCTGTGCTGCATTGCCCACATGATGCAAGGCGCAAAGTCCTGCCTTGTTTGCGAATGGGGAGATAGGCCCCAAAGCATCTTGCTTCCAGCTCTTTCGGAAGCTGAGAAACAACTCGCTCTGCACAGTGCTCTTACAGCCTACCGGGAACATCTCTTACAAAGGCCTGTGAAACGCAATTTCATTCTAGGCCTCCTCTGGCTGAAGTAGAACTTCTGCTCTTGGTCTGCTACATTGCCGTAGAGCTTCAAGACTCAAAGCCCTGCCTTGTTTCCAAAGGAGAAGATAGGCCCCAAAGCATCTTGCTTCCAGCTCATTGGGAAGCTAAGAAACAACTCAGTCTGCACAGTGCTCTTACAGACAACTGGGAACATCTCTTCCAAAGGCCTGTGAAATGCAGTTTCTTGGCACGCCTGATCTGGCTGAAGTAGAACTTCTGCTGTGGGTGTGCTACATTGCTCTAGAGCTTCAAGGCTGAAAGCCCTGCCTTGTTTCCAAAGGGAAAGATACGCCAAAAAGCATATTGCTTCCAGTTCTTTGGGAAGCTAAGAAACAAATCGCTCTGCACAGTGTTCTTACAGACTACTGGGAACATCTCTTACAAAGGCCCATGAAACGCAGTTTCTTTGAAGGCCTGATCTATCTGAAGTAGAACTTCTGCTCTGGGTGTGCTACATTGCCCTAGAGCTTCAAGGCCCAAAGCCGTGCCTTGTTTCCAAAGGGGGAGATAGGCTCCAAAGCATCTTGCTTCCAGCTCTTTGGGAAGCTGAGAAACAACTCGCTGTCCACAGTGCTCTTACAGCCTACCGGGAACACCTCTTACAAAGGCATGGGAAACGCAATTTCTTTGCAGGCCTGATCTGGCTGAAGTATAACTTCTGCTCTGGCTGTGCTATATTGCCCTAGAGATTCAAGGCACAAAGTGCTGAATTGTTTAGAAACTTCTCAGATAGGCACCAAAGCATCTTGCTTCCAGCTCTTTGGGAAACTAAGAAAAAACTCGCTCGGCACAGTTCTCTTACAGCCTATCGGGAACATCTCTTACAAAGGCCTGTGAAACGCAGTTTCTTTGCAGGCTGATCTGGCTGAAGTAGTTCTTCTGCACTGGGTGTGCTACGTTGCCCTTGAGCTTCAAGGCACAAAGTGCTGAATTGTTTCCAAAGGCGGAGATAGGCCCCAAAGCGTCTTGCTTCCAGCTCTTTGGGAAGCTAAGAAACAACTCGCTCTGCACAGTGCTCTTACAGCCTACGGCGAACATCTCTTACAAAGGCCTGTGAAACGCAGTTTCTCTGAAGGCCTGACCTGGCTGAAGTAGAACTTATGCTGTGGGAGGGCTACATTGCTCTAGAGCTTCAAGGCTGAAAGCCCTGCCTTGTTTCCAAAGGGAAAGATACGCCAAAAAGCATATTGCTTCCAGTTCTTTGGGAAGCTAAGAAACAAATCGCTCTGCACAGTGTTCTTACAGCCTACTGGGAACATCTCTTACAAATGCCTGTGAAACGCAGTTTCTTTGCAGAGCTGATCTGGGTGAAGTAGAACTCCTGCTCTGGGTATGCTACATTGCCCTAGAGCTTCAAGGCGCAAAGCCCTGCCTTGTTCCCAAAGGGGGCGATAGGCCCCAAATCATCTTGCATCCAGCTCTTTGGGAAGCTAAGAAACAACTCGCTCTGCACAGTGCTCTTACAGGCTACCTGGAACATCTCTTACAAAGGCCTGTGAAACGCATTTTCTTCGCTGCCCTGATCTGGCTGACGTTGAAATACTGCTCTGCCGTGTGCTGCATTGCCCACATGATGCAAGGCGCAAAGTCCTGCCTTGTTTGCGAATGGGGAGATAGGCCCCAAAGCATCTTGCTTCCAGCTCTTTCGGAAGCTAAGAAACAACTCGCTCTGCACAGTGCTCTTACAGCCTACCGGGAACATCTCTTACAAAGGCCTGTGAAACGCAATTTCATTCTGGGCCTCCTCTGGCTGAAGTAGAACTTCTGCTCTGCCATGTGCTACATTGCCCTAGAGCTTCAAGACTCAAAGCCCTGCCTTGTTTCCAAAGGGGAAGACAGGCCCCAAAGCATCTTGCTTCCAGCTCATTGGGAAGCTAAGAAACAACTCAGTCTGCACAGTGCTCTTACAGACAACTGGGAACATCTCTTCCAAAGGCCTGTGAAATGCAGTTTCTGGCAGGCCTGAACTGGCTGAAGTAGAACTTCTGCTGTGGGTGTGCTACATTGCTCTAGAGCTTCAAGGCTGAAAGCCCTGCCTTGTTTCCAAAGGGAAAGATACGCCAAAAAGCATATTGCTTCCAGTTCTTTGGGAAGCTAAGAAACAAATCGCTCTGCACAGTGTTCTTACAGACTACTGGGAACATCTCTTACAAAGGCCCGTGAAACGCAGTTTCTTTGAAGGCCTGATCTAACTGAAGTAGAACTTCTGCTCTGGGTGTGCTACATTGCCCTAGAGCTTCAAGGCCCAAAGCCGTGCCTTGTTTCCAAAGGGGGAGATAGGCTCCAAAGCATCTTGCTTCCAGCTCTTTGGGAAGCTAAGAAACAACTCGCTCTGCACAGTGCTCTTACAGGCTACCTGGAACATCTCTTACAAAGGCCTGTGAAACGCATTTTCTTCGCTGCCCTGATCTGGCTGACGTTGAACTACTGCTCTGCCCTGTGCTGCATTGCCCACATGATGCAAGGCGCAAAGTCCTGCCTTGTTTGCGAATGGGGAGATAGGCCCCAAAGCATCTTGCTTCCACCTCTTTCGGAAGCTGAGAAACAACTCGCTCTGCACAGTGCTCTTACAGCCTACCGGGAACATCTCTTACAAAGGCCTGTGAAACGCAATTTCATTCTAGGCCTCCTCTGGCTGAAGTAGAACTTCTGCTCTTGGTCTGCTACATTGCCGTAGAGCTTCAAGACTCAAAGCCCTGCCTTGTTTCCAAAGGAGAAGATAGGCCCCAAAGCATCTTGCTTCCAGCTCATTGGGAAGCTAAGAAACAACTCAGTCTGCACAGTGCTCTTACAGACAACTGGGAACATCTCTTCCAAAGGCCTGTGAAATGCAGTTTCTTGGCAGGCCTGATCTGGCTGAAGTAGAACTTCTGCTGTGGGTGTGCTACATTGCTCTAGAGCTTCAAGGCTGAAAGCCCTGCCTTGTTTCCAAAGGGAAAGATACGCCAAAAAGCATATTGCTTCCAGTTCTTTGGGAAGCTAAGAAACAAATCGCTCTGCACAGTGTTCTTACAGACTACTGGGACATCTCTTACAAAGGCCAATGAAACGCAGTTTCTTTGAAGGCCTGATCTATCTGAAGTAGAACTTCTGCTCTGGGTGTGCTACATTGCCCTAGAGCTTCAAGGCCCAAAGCCGTGCCTTGTTTCCAAAGGGGGAGATAGGCTCCAAAGCATCTTGCTTCCAGCTCTTTGGGAAGCTGAGAAACAACTCGCTGTCCACAGTGCTCTTACAGCCTACCGGGAACACCTCTTACAAAGGCATGGGAAACGCAATTTCTTTGCAGGCCTGATCAGGCTGAAGTATAACTTCTGCTCTGGCTGTGCTATATTGCCCTAGAGATTCAAGGCACAAAGTGCGGAATTGTTTAGAAACTTCTCAGATAGGCACCAAAGCATCTTGCTTCCAGCTCTTTGGGAAACTAAGAAAAAACTCGCTCGGCACAGTTCTCTTACAGCCTATCGGGAACATCTCTTACAAAGGCCTGTGAAACGCAGTTTCTTTGCAGGCTGATCTGGCTGAAGTAGTTCTTCTGCACTGGGTGTGCTACGTTGCCCTTGAGCTTCAAGGCACAAAGTGCTGAATTGTTTCCAAAGGCGGAGATAGGCCCCAAAGCGTCTTGCTTCCAGCTCTTTGGGAAGCTAAGAAACAACTCGCTCTGCACAGTGCTCTTACAGCCTACGGCGAACATCTCTTACAAAGGCCTGTGAAACGCAGTTTCTCTGAAGGCCTGACCTGGCTGAAGTAGAACTTATGCTGTGGGAGGGCTACATTGCTCTAGAGCTTCAAGGCTGAAAGCCCTGCCTTGTTTCCAAAGGGAAAGATACGCCAAAAAGCATATTGCTTCCAGTTCTTTGGGAAGCTAAGAAACAAATCGCTCTGCACAGTGTTCTTACAGCCTACTGGGAACATCTCTTACAAATGCCTGTGAAACGCAGTTTCTTTGCAGAGCTGATCTGGGTGAAGTAGAACTCCTGCTCTGGGTATGCTACATTGCCCTAGAGCTTCAAGGCGCAAAGCCCTGCCTTGTTCCCAAAGGGGGCGATAGGCCCCAAATCATCTTGCATCCAGCTCTTTGGGAAGCTAAGAAACAACTCGCTCTGCACAGTGCTCTTACAGGCTACCTGGAACATCTCTTACAAAGGCCTGTGAAACGCATTTTCTTCGCTGCCCTGATCTGGCTGACGTTGAACTACTGCTCTGCCGTGTGCTGCATTGCCCACATGATGCAAGGCGCAAAGTCCTGCCTTGTTTGCGAATGGGGAGATAGGCCCCAAAGCATCTTGCTTCCAGCTCTTTCGGAAGCTAAGAAACAACTCGCTCTGCACAGTGCTCTTACAGCCTACCGGGAACATCTCTTACAAAGACCTGTGAAACGCAATTTCATTCTGGGCCTCCTCTGGCTGAAGTAGAACTTCTGCTCTGCCATGTGCTACATTGCCCTAGAGCTTCAAGACTCAAAGCCCTGCCTTGTTTCCAAAGGGGAAGACAGGCCCAAAGCATCTTGCTTCCAGCTCATTGGGAAGCTAAGAAACAACTCAGTCTGCACAGTGCTCTTACAGACAACTGGGAACATCTCTTCCAAAGGCCTGTGAAATGCAGTTTCTTGGCAGGCCTGATCTGGCTGAAGTAGAACTTCTGCTGTGGGTGTGCTACATTGCTCTAGAGCTTCAAGGCTGAAAGCCCTGCCTTGTTTCCAAAGGGAAAGATACGCCAAAAAGCATATTGCTTCCAGTTCTTTGGGAAGCTAAGAAACAAATCGCTCTGCACAGTGTTCTTACAGACTACTGGGAACATCTCTTACAAAGGCCCGTGAAACGCAGTTTCTTTGAAGGCCTGATCTATCTGAAGTAGAACTTCTGCTCTGGGTGTGCTACATTGCCCTAGAGCTTCAAGGCCCAAAGCCGTGCCTTGTTTCCAAAGGGGGAGATAGGCTCCAAAGCATCTTGCTTCCAGCTCTTTGGGAAGCTAAGAAACAATTCGCTCTGCACAGTGCTCTTACAGGCTACCTGGAACATCTCTTACAAAGGCCTGTGAAACGCATTTTCTTCGCTGCCCTGATCTGGCTGACGTTGAACTACTGCTCTGCCCTGTGCTGCATTGCCCACATGGTGCAAGGCGCAAAGTCCTGCCTTGTTTGCGAATGTGGAGATAGGCCCCAAAGCATCTTGCTTCCAGCTCTTTCGGAAGCTGAGAAACAACTCGCTCTGCACAGTGCTCTTACAGCCTACCGGGAACATCTCTTACAAAGGCCTGTGAAACGCAATGTCATTCTAGGCCTCCTCTGGCTGAAGTAGAACTTCTGCTCTTGGTCTGCTACATTGCCCTAGAGCTTCAAGACTCAAAGCCCTGCCTTGTTTCCAAAGGAGAAGATAGGCCCCAAAGCATCTTGCTTCCAGCTCATTGGGAAGCTAAGAAACAACTCAGTCTGGACAGTGCTCTTACAGACAAATGGGAACATCTCTTCCAAAGGCCTGTGAAATGCAGTTTCTTGGCAGGCCTGATCTGGCTGAAGTAGAACTTCTGCTGTGGGTGTGCTACATTGCTCTAGAGCTTCAAGGCTGAAAGCCCTGCCTTGTTTCCAAAGGGAAAGATACGCCAAAAAGCATATTGCTTCCAGTTCTTTGGGAAGCTAAGAAACAAATCGCTCTGCACAGTGTTCTTACAGACTACTGGGAACATCTCTTACAAAGGCCCGTGAAACGCAGTTTCTTTGAAGGCCTGATCTATCTGAAGTAGAACTTCTGCTCTGGGTGTGCTACATTGCCCTAGAGCTTCAAGGCCCAAAGCCGTGCCTTGTTTCCAAAGGGGGAGATAGGCTCCAAAGCATCTTGCTTCCAGCTCTTTGGGAAGCTGAGAAACAACTCGCTGTCCACAGTGCTCTTACAGCCTACCGGGAACATCTCTTACAAAGGCATGGGAAACGCAATTTCTTTGCAGGCTTGATCTGGCTGAAGTATAACTTCTGCTCTGGCTGTGCTATATTGCCCTAGAGATTCAAGGCACAAAGTGCTGAATTGTTTAGAAACTTCTCAGATAGGCACCAAAGCGTCTTGCTTCCAGCTCTTTGGGAAGCTAAGAAACAACTCGCTCGGCACAGTTCTCTTACAGCCTATCGGGAACATCTCTTACAAAGGCCTGTGAAACGCAGTTTCTTTGCAGGCTGATCTGGCTGAAGTAGTTCTTCTGCACTGGGTGTGCTACGTTGCCCTTGAGCTTCAAGGCACAAAGTGCTGAATTGTTTCCAAAGGCGGAGATAGGCCCCAAAGCGTCTTGCTTCCAGCTCTTTGGGAAGCTAAGAAACAACTCGCTCTGCACAGTGCTCTTACAGCCTACTGCGAACATCTCTTACAAAGGCCTGTGAAACGCAGTTTCTCTGCAGGCCTGACCTGGCTGAAGTAGAAGTTATGCTGTGGGAGGGCTACATTGCTCTAGAGCTTCAAGGCTGAAAGCCCTGCCTTGTTTCCAAAGGGAAAGATACGCCAAAAAGCATATTGCTTCCAGTTCTTTGGGAAGCTAAGAAACAAATCGCTCTGCACAGTGTTCTTACAGCCTACTGGGAACATCTCTTACAAATGCCTGTGAAACGCAGTTTCTTTGCAGAGCTGATCTGGGTGAAGTAGAACTCCTGCTCTGGGTATGCTACATTGCCCTAGAGCTTCAAGGCGCAAAGCCCTGCCTTGTTCCCAAAGGGGGCGATAGGCCCCAAATCATCTTGCATCCAGCTCTTTGGGAAGCTAAGAAACAACTCGCTCTGCACAGTGCTCTTACAGGCTACCTGGAACATCTCTTACAAAGGCCTGTGAAACGCATTTTCTTCGCTGCCCTGATCTGGCTGACGTTGAACTACTGCTCTGCCGTGTGCTGCATTGCCCACATGATGCAAGGCGCAAAGTCCTGCCTTGTTTGCGAATGGGGAGATAGGCCCCAAAGCATCTTGCTTCCAGCTCTTTCGGAAGCTAAGAAACAACTCGCTCTGCACAGTGCTCTTACAGCCTACCGGGAACATCTCTTACAAAGACCTGTGAAACGCAATTTCATTCTGGGCCTCCTCTGGCTGAAGTAGAACTTCTGCTCTGCCATGTGCTACATTGCCCTAGAGCTTCAAGACTCAAAGCCCTGCCTTGTTTCCAAAGGGGAAGACAGGCCCAAAGCATCTTGCTTCCAGCTCATTGGGAAGCTAAGAAACAACTCAGTCTGCACAGTGCTCTTACAGACAACTGGGAACATCTCTTCCAAAGGCCTGTGAAATGCAGTTTCTTGGCAGGCCTGATCTGGCTGAAGTAGAACTTCTGCTGTGGGTGTGCTACATTGCTCTAGAGCTTCAAGGCTGAAAGCCCTGCCTTGTTTCCAAAGGGAAAGATACGCCAAAAAGCATATTGCTTCCAGTTCTTTGGGAAGCTAAGAAACAAATCGCTCTGCACAGTGTTCTTACAGACTACTGGGAACATCTCTTACAAAGGCCCGTGAAACGCAGTTTCTTTGAAGGCCTGATCTATCTGAAGTAGAACTTCTGCTCTGGGTGTGCTACATTGCCCTAGAGCTTCAAGGCCCAAAGCCGTGCCTTGTTTCCAAAGGGGGAGATAGGCTCCAAAGCATCTTGCTTCCAGCTCTTTGGGAAGCTAAGAAACAATTCGCTCTGCACAGTGCTCTTACAGGCTACCTGGAACATCTCTTACAAAGGCCTGTGAAACGCATTTTCTTCGCTGCCCTGATCTGGCTGACGTTGAACTACTGCTCTGCCCTGTGCTGCATTGCCCACATGGTGCAAGGCGCAAAGTCCTGCCTTGTTTGCGAATGTGGAGATAGGCCCCAAAGCATCTTGCTTCCAGCTCTTTCGGAAGCTGAGAAACAACTCGCTCTGCACAGTGCTCTTACAGCCTACCGGGAACATCTCTTACAAAGGCCTGTGAAACGCAATGTCATTCTAGGCCTCCTCTGGCTGAAGTAGAACTTCTGCTCTTGGTCTGCTACATTGCCCTAGAGCTTCAAGACTCAAAGCCCTGCCTTGTTTCCAAAGGAGAAGATAGGCCCCAAAGCATCTTGCTTCCAGCTCATTGGGAAGCTAAGAAACAACTCAGTCTGGACAGTGCTCTTACAGACAAATGGGAACATCTCTTCCAAAGGCCTGTGAAATGCAGTTTCTTGGCAGGCCTGATCTGGCTGAAGTAGAACTTCTGCTGTGGGTGTGCTACATTGCTCTAGAGCTTCAAGGCTGAAAGCCCTGCCTTGTTTCCAAAGGGAAAGATACGCCAAAAAGCATATTGCTTCCAGTTCTTTGGGAAGCTAAGAAACAAATCGCTCTGCACAGTGTTCTTACAGACTACTGGGAACATCTCTTACAAAGGCCCGTGAAACGCAGTTTCTTTGAAGGCCTGATCTATCTGAAGTAGAACTTCTGCTCTGGGTGTGCTACATTGCCCTAGAGCTTCAAGGCCCAAAGCCGTGCCTTGTTTCCAAAGGGGGAGATAGGCTCCAAAGCATCTTGCTTCCAGCTCTTTGGGAAGCTGAGAAACAACTCGCTGTCCACAGTGCTCTTACAGCCTACCGGGAACATCTCTTACAAAGGCATGGGAAACGCAATTTCTTTGCAGGCTTGATCTGGCTGAAGTATAACTTCTGCTCTGGCTGTGCTATATTGCCCTAGAGATTCAAGGCACAAAGTGCTGAATTGTTTAGAAACTTCTCAGATAGGCACCAAAGCGTCTTGCTTCCAGCTCTTTGGGAAGCTAAGAAACAATTCGCTCGGCACAGTTCTCTTACAGCCTATCGGGAACATCTCTTACAAAGGCCTGTGAAACGCAGTTTCTTTGCAGGCTGATCTGGCTGAAGTAGTTCTTCTGCACTGGGTGTGCTACGTTGCCCTTGAGCTTCAAGGCACAAAGTGCTGAATTGTTTCCAAAGGCGGAGATAGGCCCCAAAGCGTCTTGCTTCCAGCTCTTTGGGAAGCTAAGAAACAACTCGCTCTGCACAGTGCTCTTACAGCCTACTGCGAACATCTCTTACAAAGGCCTGTGAAACGCAGTTTCTCTGCAGGCCTGACCTGGCTGAAGTAGAAGTTATGCTGTGGGAGGGCTACATTGCTCTAGAGCTTCAAGGCTGAAAGCCCTGCCTTGTTTCCAAAGGGAAAGATACGCCAAAAAGCATATTGCTTCCAGTTCTTTGGGAAGCTAAGAAACAAATCGCTCTGCACAGTGTTCTTACAGCCTACTGGGAACATCTCTTACAAATGCCTGTGAAACGCAGTTTCTTTGCAGAGCTGATCTGGGTGAAGTAGAACTCCTGCTCTGGGTATGCTACATTGCCCTAGAGCTTCAAGGCGCAAAGCCCTGCCTTGTTCCCAAAGGGGGCGATAGGCCTCAAATCATCTTGCATCCAGCTCTTTGGGAAGCTAAGAAACAACTCGCTCTGCACAGTGCTCTTACAGGCTACCTGGAACATCTCTTACAAAGGCCTGTGAAACGCATTTTCTTCGCTGCCCTGATCTGGCTGACGTTGAACTACTGCTCTGCCGTGTGCTGCATTGCCCACATGATGCAAGGCGCAAAGTCCTGCCTTGTTTGCGAATGGGGAGATAGGCCCCAAAGCATCTTGCTTCCAGCTCTTTCGGAAGCTAAGAAACAACTCGCTCTGCACAGTGCTCTTACAGCCTACCGGGAACATCTCTTACAAAGGCCTGTGAAACGCAATTTCATTCTGGGCCTCCTCTGGCTGAAGTAGAACTTCTGCTCTGCCATGTGCTACATTGCCCTAGAGCTTCAAGACTCAAAGCCATGCCTTGTTTCCAAAGGGGAAGTCAGGCCCCAAAGCATCTTGCTTCCAGCTCATTGGGAAGCTAAGAAACAACTCAGTCTGCACAGTGCTCTTACAGACAACTGGGAACATCTCTTCCAAAGGCCTGTGAAATGCAGTTTCTTGGCAGGCCTGACCTGGCTGAAGTAGAACTTATGCTGTGGGAGGGCTACATTGCTCTAGAGCTTCAAGGCTGAAAGCCCTGCCTTGTTTCCAAAGGGAAAGATACGCCAAAAAGCATATTGCTTCCAGTTCTTTGGGAAGCTAAGAAACAAATCGCTCTGCACAGTGTTCTTACAGCCTACTGGGAACATCTCTTACAAATGCCTGTTAAACGCAGTTTCTTTGCAGAGCTGATCTGGGTGAAGTAGAACTCCTGCTCTGGGTATGCTACATTGCCCTAGAGCTTCAAGGCGCAAAGCCCTGCCTTGTTCCCAAAGGGGGCGATAGGCCCCAAATCATCTTGCATCCAGCTCTTTGGGAAGCTAAGAAACAACTCGCTCTGCACAGTGCTCTTACAGGCTACCTGGAACATCTCTTACAAAGGCCTGTGAAACGCATTTTCTTCGCTGCCCTGATCTGGCTGACGTTGAACTTCTGCTCTGCCGTGTGCTGCATTGCCCACATGATGCAAGGCGCAAAGTCCTGCCTTGTTTGCGAAGGGGGAGATAGGCCCCAAAGCATCTTGCTTCCAGCTCTTTCGGAAGCTAAGAAACAACTCGCTCTGCACAGTGCTCTTACAGCCTACCGGGAACATCTCTTACAAAGGCCTGTGAAACGCAATTTCATTCTAGGCCTACTCTGGCTGAAGTAGAACTTCTGCTCTGGGTCTGCTACATTGCCCTAGAGCTTCAAGACTCAAAGCCCTGCCTTGTTTCCAAAGGGGAAGATAGGCCCCAAAGCATCTTGCTTCCAGCTCATTGGGAAGCTAAGAAACTACTCAGTCTGCACAGTGCTCTTACAGACAACTGGGAACATCTCTTACAAAGGCCTGTGAAACGCATTTTCTTGGCAGGCCTGATCTGGCTGAAGTAGAACTCCTGCTCTCGTGTGCTACATTGCCCTAGAGCATCAAGGCACAAAAACCTGCCTTGTGTCCAAAGTGGGAGATAGATCCCAAAGCAACTTGCTTCCATCTCTTTGGGAAGCTATGAAACAACTCGCTCTGCACAGTGCTCTTACATCCTTCAGGGAAAATCTCATACAAAGGCCCGTGAAACGCAGTTTCTTTGAAGGCCTGATCTATCTGAAATAGAACTTCTGCTCTGGGTGTGCTACATTGCCCTAGAGCTTCAAGGCCCAAAGCTGTGCCTTGTTTCCAAAGGGGGAGATAGGCTCCAAAGCATCTTGCTTCCAGCTCTTTGGGAAGCTGAGAAACAACTCGCTGTCCACAGTGCTCTTACAGCCTACCGGAACATCTCTTACAAAGGCCTGTGAAACGCAATTTCTTTGCAGGCCTGATCTGGCTTAAGTATAACTTCTGCTCTGGCTGTGCTATATTGCCCTAGAGATTCAAGGCACAAAGTGCTGAATTGTTTAGAAACTTGTCAGATTGGCACCAAAGCATCTTGCTTCCAGCTCTTTGGGAAGCTAAGAAACAACTCGCTCGGCACAGTTCTCTTACAGCCTATCGGGAACATCTCTTACAAAGGCCTGTGAAACGCAGTTTCTTTGCAGGCCTGATCTATCTGAAGTAGAACTTCTGCTCTGGGTGTGCTACATTGCCCTAGAGATTCAAGGCACAAAGTGCTGAATTGTTTCCAAAGGTGGAGATAGGCCCCAAAGCATCTTGCTTCCAGCTCTTTGTGGAGCTAAGAAACAACTCGCTCTGCACAGTGCTCTTACAGCCTACTGCGAACATCTCTTACAAAGGCCTGTGAAACGCAGTTTCTTTGCAGGCCTGATATGGGTGAAGTAGAACTCCTGCTCTGGGTATGCTACATTGCCCTAGAGCTTCAAGGCGCAAAACCCTGCCTT
Source organism: Equus asinus (assembly GCF_041296235.1). Classification (NCBI taxonomy): domain Eukaryota; kingdom Metazoa; phylum Chordata; class Mammalia; order Perissodactyla; family Equidae; genus Equus; species Equus asinus. The sequence continues at coordinate 70,738,617 of NC_091790.1, read as the reverse complement.
GTTCCCAAAGGGGGCGATAGGCCCCAAATCATCTTGCATCCAGCTCTTTGGGAAGCGAAGAACCAACTCGCTCTGCACAGTGCTCTTACAGGCTACCTGGAACATCTCTTACAAAGGCCTGTGAAACGCATTTTCTTCGCTGCCCTGATCTGGCTGACGTTGAACTTCTGCTCTGCCGTGTGCTATATTGCCCTAGAGATTCAAGGCACAAAGTGCTGAATTGTTTAGAAAGTTCTCAGATAGGCACGAAAGCATCTTGCTTCCAGCTCTTTGGGAAGCTAAGAAACAACTCGCTCTGCACAGTGCTCTTACAGCCTACTGCGAACATCTCTTACAAAGGCCTGTGAAACGCAGTTTCTCTGCAGGCCTGACCTGGCTGAAGTAGAACTTATGCTGTGGGAGGGCTACATTGCTCTAGAGCTTCAAGGCTGAAAGCCCTGCCTTGTTTCCAAAGGGAAAGATACGCCAAAAAGCATATTGCTTCCAGTTCTTTGGGAAGCTAAGAAACAAATCGCTCTGCACAGTGTTCTTACAGCCTACTGGGAACATCTCTTACAAATGCCTGTTAAACGCAGTTTCTTTGCAGAGCTGATCTGGGTGAAGTAGAACTCCTGCTCTGGGTATGCTACATTGCCCTAGAGCTTCAAGGCGCAAAGCCCTGCCTTGTTCCCAAAGGGGGCGATAGGCCCCAAATCATCTTGCATCCAGCTCTTTGGGAAGCTAAGAAACAACTCGCTCTGCACAGTGCTCTTACAGGCTACCTGGAACATCTCTTACAAAGGCCTGTGAAACGCATTTTCTTCACTGCCCTGATCTGGCTGACGTTGAACTTCTGCTCTGCCGTGTGCTGCATTGCCCACATGATGCAAGGCGCAAAGTCCTGCCTTGTTTGCGAAGGGGGAGATAGGCCCCAAAGCATCTTGCTTCCAGCTCTTTCGGAAGCTAAGAAACAACTCGCTCTGCACAGTGCTCTTACAGCCTACCGGGAACATCTCTTACAAAGGCCTGTGAAACGCAATTTCATTCTAGGCCTACTCTGGCTGAAGTAGAACTTCTGCTCTGGGTCTGCTACATTGCCCTAGAGCTTCAAGACTCAAAGCCCTGCCTTGTTTCCAAAGGGGAAGATAGGCCCCAAAGCATCTTGCTTCCAGCTCATTGGGAAGCTAAGAAACTACTCAGTCTGCACAGTGCTCTTACAGACAACTGGGAACATCTCTTACAAAGGCCTGTGAAACGCATTTTCTTGGCAGGCCTGATCTGGCTGAAGTAGAACTCCTGCTCTCGTGTGCTACATTGCCCTAGAGCATCAAGGCACAAAAACCTGCCTTGTGTCCAAAGTGGGAGATAGATCCCAAAGCAACTTGCTTCCATCTCTTTGGGAAGCTATGAAACAACTCGCTCTGCACAGTGCTCTTACATCCTTCAGGGAAAATCTCATACAAATGCCCGTGAAACGCAGTTTCTTTGAAGGCCTGATCTATCTGAAATAGAACTTCTGCTCTGGGTGTGCTACATTGCCCTAGAGCTTCAAGGCCCAAAGCTGTGCCTTGTTTCCAAAGGGGGAGATAGGCTCCAAAGCATCTTGCTTCCAGCTCTTTGGGAAGCTGAGAAACAACTCGCTGTCCACAGTGCTCTTACAGCCTACCGGAACATCTCTTACAAAGGCCTGTGAAACGCAATTTCTTTGCAGGCCTGATCTGGCTTAAGTATAACTTCTGCTCTGGCTGTGCTATATTGCCCTAGAGATTCAAGGCACAAAGTGCTGAATTGTTTAGAAACCTGTCAGATTGGCACCAAAGCATCTTGCTTCCAGCTCTTTGGGAAGCTAAGAAACAACTCGCTCGGCACAGTTCTCTTACAGCCTATCGGGAACATCTCTTACAAAGGCCTGTGAAACGCAGTTTCTTTGCAGGCCTGATCTATCTGAAGTAGAACTTCTGCTCTGGGTGTGCTACATTGCCCTAGAGATTCAAGGCACAAAGTGCTGAATTGTTTCCAAAGGTGGAGATAGGCCCCAAAGCATCTTGCTTCCAGCTCTTTGTGGAGCTAAGAAACAACTCGCTCTGCACAGTGCTCTTACAGCCTACTGCGAACATCTCTTACAAAGGCCTGTGAAACGCAGTTTCTTTGCAGGCCTGATATGGGTGAAGTAGAACTCCTGCTCTGGGTATGCTACATTGCCCTAGAGCTTCAAGGCGCAAAAGCCTGCCTTGTTCCCAAAGGGGGCGATAGGCCCCAAATCATCTTGCATCCAGCTCTTTGGGAAGCGAAGAACCAACTCGCTCTGCACAGTGCTCTTACAGGCTACCTGGAACATCTCTTACAAAGGCCTGTGAAACGCATTTTCTTCGCTGCCCTGATCTGGCTGACGTTGAACTTCTGCTCTGCCGTGTGCTATATTGCCCTAGAGATTCAAGGCACAAAGTGCTGAATTGTTTAGAAAGTTCTCAGATAGGCACGAAAGCATCTTGCTTCCAGCTCTTTGGGAAGCTAAGAAACAACTCGCTCTGCACAGTGCTCTTACAGCCTACTGCGAACATCTCTTACAAAGGCCTGTGAAACGCAGTTTCTCTGCAGGCCTGACCTGGCTGAAGTAGAACTTATGCTGTGGGAGGGCTACATTGCTCTAGAGCTTCAAGGCTGAAAGCCCTGCCTTGTTTCCAAAGGGAAAGATACGCCAAAAAGCATATTGCTTCCAGTTCTTTGGGAAGCTAAGAAACAAATCGCTCTGCACAGTGTTCTTACAGCCTACTGGGAACATCTCTTACAAATGCCTGTGAAACGCAGTTTCTTTGCAGAGCTGATCTGGGTGAAGTAGAACTCCTGCTCTGGGTATGCTACATTGCCCTAGAGCTTCAAGGCGCAAAGCCCTGCCTTGTTCCCAAAGGGGGCGATAGGCCCCAAATCATCTTGCATCCAGCTCTTTGGGAAGCTAAGAAACAACTCGCTCTGCACAGTGCTCTTACAGGCTACCTGGAACATCTCTTACAAAGGCCTGTGAAACGCATTTTCTTCGCTGCCCTGATCTGGCTGACGTTGAACTTCTGCTCTGCCGTGTGCTGCATTGCCCACATGATGCAAGGCGCAAAGTCCTGCCTTGTTTGCGAAGGGGGAGATAGGCCCCAAAGCATCTTGCTTCCAGCTCTTTCGGAAGCTAAGAAACAACTCGCTCTGCACAGTGCTCTTACAGCCTACCGGGAACATCTCTTACAAAGGCCTGTGAAACGCAATTTCATTCTAGGCCTACTCTGGCTGAAGTAGAACTTCTGCTCTGGTTCTGCTACATTGCCCTAGAGCTTCAAGACTCAAAGCCCTGCCTTGTTTCCAAAGGGGAAGATAGGCCCCAAAGCATCTTGCTTCCAGCTCATTGGGAAGCTAAGAAACTACTCAGTCTGCACAGTGCTCTTACAGACAACTGGGAACATCTCTTACAAAGGCCTGTGAAACGCATTTTCTTGGCAGGCCTGATCTGGCTGAAGTAGAACTCCTGCTCTCGTGTGCTACATTGCCCTAGAGCATCAAGGCACAAAAACCTGCCTTGTGTCCAAAGTGGGAGATAGATCCCAAAGCAACTTGCTTCCATCTCTTTGGGAAGCTATGAAACAACTCGCTCTGCACAGTGCTCTTACATCCTTCAGGGAAAATCTCATACAAATGCCCGTGAAACGCAGTTTCTTTGAAGGCCTGATCTATCTGAAATAGAACTTCTGCTCTGGGTGTGCTACATTGCCCTAGAGCTTCAAGGCCCAAAGCTGTGCCTTGTTTGCAAAGGGGGAGATAGGCTCCAAAGCATCTTGCTTCCAGCTCTTTGGGAAGCTGAGAAACAACTCGCTGTCCACAGTGCTCTTACAGCCTACCGGAACATCTCTTACAAAGGCCTGTGAAACGCAATTTCTTTGCAGGCCTGATCTGGCTTAAGTATAACTTCTGCTCTGGCTGTGCTATATTGCCCTAGAGATTCAAGGCACAAAGTGCTGAATTGTTTAGAAACTTGTCAGATTGGCACCAAAGCATCTTGCTTCCAGCTCTTTGGGAAGCTAAGAAACAACTCGCTCGGCACAGTTCTCTTACAGCCTATCGGGAACATCTCTTACAAAGGCCTGTGAAACGCAGTTTCTTTGCAGGCCTGATCTATCTGAAGTAGAACTTCTGCTCTGGGTGTGCTACATTGCCCTAGAGATTCAAGGCACAAAGTGCTGAATTGTTTCCAAAGGTGGAGATAGGCCCCAAAGCATCTTGCTTCCAGCTCTTTGTGGAGCTAAGAAACAACTCGCTCTGCACAGTGCTCTTACAGCCTACTGCGAACATCTCTTACAAAGGCCTGTGAAACGCAGTTTCTTTGCAGGCCTGATATGGGTGAAGTAGAACTCCTGCTCTGGGTATGCTACATTGCCCTAGAGCTTCAAGGCGCAAAACCCTGCCTTGTTCCCAAAGGGGGCGATAGGCCCCAAATCATCTTGCATCCAGCTCTTTGGGAAGCGAAGAACCAACTCGCTCTGCACAGTGCTCTTACAGGCTACCTGGAACATCTCTTACAAAGGCCTGTGAAACGCATTTTCTTCGCTGCCCTGATCTGGCTGACGTTGAACTTCTGCTCTGCCGTGTGCTATATTGCCCTAGAGATTCAAGGCACAAAGTGCTGAATTGTTTAGAAAGTTCTCAGATAGGCACGAAAGCATCTTGCTTCCAGCTCTTTGGGAAGCTAAGAAACAACTCGCTCTGCACAGTGCTCTTACAGCCTACTGCGAACATCTCTTACAAAGGCCTGTGAAACGCAGTTTCTCTGCAGGCCTGACCTGGCTGAAGTAGAACTTATGCTGTGGGAGGGCTACATTGCTCTAGAGCTTCAAGGCTGAAAGCCCTGCCTTGTTTCCAAAGGGAAAGATACGCCAAAAAGCATATTGCTTCCAGTTCTTTGGGAAGCTAAGAAACAAATCGCTCTGCACAGTGTTCTTACAGCCTACTGGGAACATCTCTTACAAATGCCTGTGAAACGCAGTTTCTTTGCAGAGCTGATCTGGGTGAAGTAGAACTCCTGCTCTGGGTATGCTACATTGCCCTAGAGCTTCAAGGCGCAAAGCCCTGCCTTGTTCCCAAAGGGGGCGATAGGCCCCAAATCATCTTGCATCCAGCTCTTTGGGAAGCTAAGAAACAACTCGCTCTGCACAGTGCTCTTACAGGCTACCTGGAACATCTCTTACAAAGGCCTGTGAAACGCATTTTCTTCGCTGCCCTGATCTGGCTGACGTTGAACTTCTGCTCTGCCGTGTGCTGCATTGCCCACATGATGCAAGGCGCAAAGTCCTGCCTTGTTTGCGAAGGGGGAGATAGGCCCCAAAGCATCTTGCTTCCAGCTCTTTCGGAAGCTAAGAAACAACTCGCTCTGCACAGTGCTCTTACAGCCTACCGGGAACATCTCTTACAAAGGCCTGTGAAACGCAATTTCATTCTAGGCCTACTCTGGCTGAAGTAGAACTTCTGCTCTGGGTCTGCTACATTGCCCTAGAGCTTCAAGACTCAAAGCCCTGCCTTGTTTCCAAAGGGGAAGATAGGCCCCAAAGCATCTTGCTTCCAGCTCATTGGGAAGCTAAGAAACTACTCAGTCTGCACAGTGCTCTTACAGACAACTGGGAACATCTCTTACAAAGGCCTGTGAAACGCATTTTCTTGGCAGGCCTGATCTGGCTGAAGTAGAACTCCTGCTCTCGTGTGCTACATTGCCCTAGAGCATCAAGGCACAAAAACCTGCCTTGTGTCCAAAGTGGGAGATAGATCCCAAAGCAACTTGCTTCCATCTCTTTGGGAAGCTATGAAACAACTCGCTCTGCACAGTGCTCTTACATCCTTCAGGGAAAATCTCATACAAATGCCCGTGAAACGCAGTTTCTTTGAAGGCCTGATCTATCTGAAATAGAACTTCTGCTCTGGGTGTGCTACATTGCCCTAGAGCTTCAAGGCCCAAAGCTGTGCCTTGTTTCCAAAGGGGGAGATAGGCTCCAAAGCATCTTGCTTCCAGCTCTTTGGGAAGCTGAGAAACAACTCGCTGTCCACAGTGCTCTTACAGCCTACCGGAACATCTCTTACAAAGGCCTGTGAAACGCAATTTCTTTGCAGGCCTGATCTGGCTTAAGTATAACTTCTGCTCTGGCTGTGCTATATTGCCCTAGAGATTCAAGGCACAAAGTGCTGAATTGTTTAGAAACCTGTCAGATTGGCACCAAAGCATCTTGCTTCCAGCTCTTTGGGAAGCTAAGAAACAACTCGCTCGGCACAGTTCTCTTACAGCCTATCGGGAACATCTCTTACAAAGGCCTGTGAAACGCAGTTTCTTTGCAGGCCTGATCTATCTGAAGTAGAACTTCTGCTCTGGGTGTGCTACATTGCCCTAGAGATTCAAGGCACAAAGTGCTGAATTGTTTCCAAAGGTGGAGATAGGCCCCAAAGCATCTTGCTTCCAGCTCTTTGTGGAGCTAAGAAACAACTCGCTCTGCACAGTGCTCTTACAGCCTACTGCGAACATCTCTTACAAAGGCCTGTGAAACGCAGTTTCTTTGCAGGCCTGATATGGGTGAAGTAGAACTCCTGCTCTGGGTATGCTACATTGCCCTAGAGCTTCAAGGCGCAAAAGCCTGCCTTGTTCCCAAAGGGGGCGATAGGCCCCAAATCATCTTGCATCCAGCTCTTTGGGAAGCGAAGAACCAACTCGCTCTGCACAGTGCTCTTACAGGCTACCTGGAACATCTCTTACAAAGGCCTGTGAAACGCATTTTCTTCGCTGCCCTGATCTGGCTGACGTTGAACTTCTGCTCTGCCGTGTGCTATATTGCCCTAGAGATTCAAGGCACAAAGTGCTGAATTGTTTAGAAAGTTCTCAGATAGGCACGAAAGCATCTTGCTTCCAGCTCTTTGGGAAGCTAAGAAACAACTCGCTCTGCACAGTGCTCTTACAGCCTACTGCGAACATCTCTTACAAAGGCCTGTGAAACGCAGTTTCTCTGCAGGCCTGACCTGGCTGAAGTAGAAGTTATGCTGTGGGAGGGCTACATTGCTCTAGAGCTTCAAGGCTGAAAGCCCTGCCTTGTTTCCAAAGGGAAAGATACGCCAAAAAGCATATTGCTTCCAGTTCTTTGGGAAGCTAAGAAACAAATCGCTCTGCACAGTGTTCTTACAGCCTACTGGGAACATCTCTTACAAATGCCTGTTAAACGCAGTTTCTTTGCAGAGCTGATCTGGGTGAAGTAGAACTCCTGCTCTGGGTATGCTACATTGCCCTAGAGCTTCAAGGCGCAAAGCCCTGCCTTGTTCCCAAAGGGGGCGATAGGCCCCAAATCATCTTGCATCCAGCTCTTTGGGAAGCTAAGAAACAACTCGCTCTGCACAGTGCTCTTACAGGCTACCTGGAACATCTCTTACAAAGGCCTGTGAAACGCATTTTCTTCGCTGCCCTGATCTGGCTGACGTTGAACTTCTGCTCTGCCGTGTGCTGCATTGCCCACATGATGCAAGGCGCAAAGTCCTGCCTTGTTTGCGAAGGGGGAGATAGGCCCCAAAGCATCTTGCTTCCAGCTCTTTCGGAAGCTAAGAAACAACTCGCTCTGCACAGTGCTCTTACAGCCTACCGGGAACATCTCTTACAAAGGCCTGTGAAACGCAATTTCATTCTAGGCCTCCTCTGGCTAAAGTAGACATTTTGCTCTGCCATGTGCTACATTGCCCTAGAGCTTCAAGACTCAAAGCCCTGCCTTGTTTCCAAAGGGGAAGATAGGCCCCAAAGCATCTTGCTTCCAGCTCATTGGGAAGCTAAGAAACAACTCAGTCTGTACAGGGCTCTTACAGACAAGTGGGAACATCTCTTCCAAAGGCCTGTGAAACGCAGTTTCTTGGCAGGCCTGATCTGGCTGAAGTAGAACTTCTGCGGTGGGTGTGCTACATTGCTCTAGAGCTTCAAGGCTGAAAGCCCTGCCTTGTTTCCAAAGGGAAAGATACGCCAAAAAGCATATTGCTTCCAGTTCTTTGGGAAGCTAAGAAACAAATCGCTCTGCACAGTGTTCTTACAGACTACTGGGAACATCTCTTACAAAGGCCCGTGAAACGCAGTTTCTTTGAAGGCCTGATCTATCTGAAGTAGAACTTCTGCTCTGGGTGTGCTACATTGCCCTAGAGATTCAAGGCCCACAGCCGTGCCTTGTTTCCAAAGGGGGAGATAGGCTCCAAAGCATCTTGCTTCCAGCTCTTTGGGAAGCTAAGAAACAACTCGCTCTGCACAGTTTTCTTACAGCCTATCGGGAACATCTCTTACAAAGGCCTGTGAAACGCAGTTTCTTTGCAGGCCTGATCTGGCTGAAGTAGTTCTTCTGCTCCGGGTGTGCTACGTTGCCCTTGAGCTTCAAGGCACAAAGTGCTGAATTGTTTCCAAAGGCGGAGATAGGCCCCAAAGCGTCTTGCTTCCAGCTCTCAGGGAAGCTAAGAAACAACTCGCTCTGCACAGAGCTCTTACAGACTACCGGGATCATCTCTTCCAAAGGCCTGTGAAACGCATTTTCTTCGCTGCCCTGATCTGGCTGACGTTGAACTTCTGCTCTGCCGTGTGCTGCATTGCCCAGGAGATGCAAGGCACAAAGTCCTGCCTTGTTTGCGAAGGGGGAGATAGGCCCCAAAGCATCTTGCCTCCAGCTCTTTGGGAAGCTAAGAAACAACTCTCTCTGCACAGTGCTCTTACAGCCTACCGGGAACATCTCTTACAAAGGCCTGTGAAACGCAACTTCATTCTAGGCCTACTCTGGCTGAAGTAGAACTTCTGCTCTGGGTCTGCTACATTGCCCTAGAGCTTCAAGACTCAAAGCCCTGCCTTGTTTCCAAAGGGGAAGATATGACCCAAAGCATCTTGCTTCCAGCTCATTGGGAAGCTAAGAAACTACTCAGTCTGCACAGTGCTCTTACAGACAACTGGGAACATCTCTTACAAAGGCCTGTGAAACGCATTTTCTTGGCAGGCCTGATCTGGCTGAAGTAGAACTCCTGCTCTCGTGTGCTACATTGCCCTAGAGCATCAAGGCACAAAAACCTGACTTGTGTCCAAAGTGGGAGATAGATCCCAAAGCAACTTGCTTCCATCTGTTTGGGAAGCTATGAAACAACTCGCTCTGCACAGTGCTCTTACATCCTTCAGGGAAAATCTCATACAAAGGCCCGTGAAACGCAGTTTCTTTGAAGGCCTGATCTATCTGAAGTAGAACTTCTGCTCTGGGTGTGCTACATTGCCCTAGAGCTTCAAGGCCCAAAGCCGTGCCTTGTTTCCTAAGGGGGAGATAGGCTCCAAAGCATCTTGCTTCCAGCTCTTTGGGAAGCTGAGAAACAACTCGCTGTCCACAGTGCTCTTACAGCCTACCGGAACATCTCTTACAAAGGCATGGGAAACGCAATTTCTTTGCAGGCCTGATCTGGCTGAAGTATAACTTCTGCTCTGGCTGTGCTATATTGCCCTAGAGCTTCAAGGCACAAAGTGCTGAATTGTTTAGAAACTTCTCAGATAGGCACCAAAGCATCTTGCTTCCAGCTCTTTGGGAAGCTAAGAAACAACTCGCTCTGCACAGTGCTCTTACAGCCTATCGGGAACATCTCTTACAAAGGCCTGTGAAACGCAGTTTCTTTGCAGGCTGATCTGGCTGAATTAGTTCTTCTGCACTGGGTGTGCTACGTTGCCCTTGAGCTTCAAGGCACAAAGTGCTGAATTGTTTCCAAAGGCGGAGATAGGGCCCAAAGTGTCTTGCTTCCAGCTCTTTGGGAAGCTAAGAAACAACTCGCTCTGCACAGTGCTCTTACAGCCTACTGCGAACATCTATTACAAAGGCCTGTGAAACGCAGTTTCTCTGCAGGCCTGACCAGGCTGAAGTAGAAGTTATGCTGTGGGAGGGCTACATTGCTCTAGAGCTTCAAGGCTGAAAACCCGGCCTTGTTTCCAACGGGAAAGATACGCCAAAAAGCATATTGCTTCCAGTTCTTTGGGAAGCTAAGAAACAAATCGCTCTGCACAGTGTTCTTACAGCCTACTGGGAACATCTCTTACAAATGCCTGTGAAACGCAGTTTCTTGGCAGGCCTGATCTGGCTGAAGTAGAACTTCTGCGGTGGGTGTGCTACATTGCTCTAGAGCTTCAAGGCTGAAAGCCCTGCCTTGTTTCCAAAGGGAAAGATACGCCAAAAAGCATATTGCTTCCAGTTCTTTGGGAAGCTAAGAAACAAATCGCTCTGCACAGTGTTCTTATAGCCTACTGGGAACATCTCTTACAAAAGCCTGTGAAACGCAGTTTCTTTGCAGAGCTGATATGGGTGAAGTAGAACTCCTGCTCTGGGTATGCTACATTGCCCTAGAGCTTCAAGGCGCAAAGCCCTGCCTTGTTCCCAAAGGGGGCGATAGGCCCCAAATCATCTTGCATCCAGCTCTTTGGGAAGCTAAGAAACAACTCGCTCTGCACAGTGCTCTTACAGGCTACCTGGAACATCTCTTACAAAGGCCTGTGAAACGCATTTTCTTCGCTGCCCTGATCTGGCTGACGTTGAACTACTGCTCTGCCGTGTGCTGCATTGCCCAGGAGATGCAAGGCACAAAGTCCTGCCTTGTTTGCGAAGGGGGAGATAGGCCCCAAAGCATCTTGCCTCCAGCTCTTTGGGAAGCTAAGAAACAACTCTCTCTGCACAGTGCTCTTACAGACAACTGGGAACATCTCTTACAAAGGCCTGTGAAACGCATTTTCTTGGCAGGCCTGATCTGGCTGAAGTAGAACTCCTGCTCTCGTGTGCTACATTGCCCTAGAGCATCAAGGCACAAAAACCTGCCTTGTGTCCAAAGTGGGAGATAGATCCCAAAGCAACTTGCTTCCATCTCTTTGGGAAGCTATGAAACAACTCGCTCTGCACAGTGCTCTTACATCCTTCAGGGAAAATCTCATACAAAGGCCCGTGAAACGCAGTTTCTTTGAAGGCCTGATCTATCTGAAATAGAACTTCTGCTCTGGGTGTGCTACATTGCCCTAGAGCTTCAAGGCCCAAAGCCGTGCCTTGTTTCCAAAGGGGGAGATAGGCTCCAAAGCATCTTGCTTCCAGCTCTTTGGGAAGCTGAGAAGCAACTCGCTGTCCACAGTGCTCTTACAGCCTACCGGGAACATCTCTTACAAAGGCATGGGAAACGCAATTTCTTTGCAGGGCTGATCTGGATGAAGTATAACTTCTGCTCTGGCTGTGCTATATTGCCCTAGAGATTCAAGGCACAAAGTGCTGAATTGTTTAGAAACTTCTCAGATAAGCACCAAAGCATCTTGCTTCCAGCTCTTTGGGAAGCTAAGAAACAACTCGCTCGGCACAGTTCTCTTACAGCCTATCGGGAACATCTCTTACAAAGGCCTGTGAAACGCAGTTTCTTTGCAGGCTGATCTGGCTGAATTAGTTCTTCTGCACTGGGTGTGCTACGTTGCCCTTGAGCTTCAAGGCACAAAGTGCTGAATTGTTTCCAAAGGTGGAGATAGGGCCCAAAGCGTCTTGCTTCCAGCTCTTTGGGAAGCTAAGAAACAACTCGCTCTGCACAGTGCTCTTACAGCCTACTGCGAACATCTCTTACAAAGGCCTGTGAAACGCAGTTTCTCTGCAGTCCTGACCTGGCTGAAGTAGAACTTATGCTGTGGGAGGGCTACATTGCTCTAGAGCTTCAAGGCTGAAAGCCCTGCCTTGTTTCCAAAGGGAAAGATACGCCAAAAAGCATATTGCTTCCAGTTCTTTGGGAAGCTAAGAAACAAATCGCTCTGCACAGTGTTCTTACAGCCTACTGGGAACATCTCTTACAAATGCCTGTGAAACGCAGTTTCTTTGCAGTGCTGATCTGGGTGAAGTAGAACTCCTGCTCTGGGTATGCTACATTGCCCTAGAGCTTCAAGGCGCAAAGCCCTGCCTTGTTCCCAAAGGGGGCGATAGGCCCCAAATCATCTTGCATCCAGCTCTTTGGGAAGCTAAGAAACAACTCGCTCTGCACAGTGCTCTTACAGGCTACCTGGAACATCTCTTACAAAGGCCTGTGAAACGCATTTTCTTCGCTGCCCTGATCTGGCTGACGTTGAACTTCTGCTCTGCCGTGTGCTGCATTGCCCACATGATGCAAGGCGCAAAGTCCTGCCTTGTTTGCGAATGGGGAGATAGGCCCCAAAGCATCTTGCTTCCAGCTCTTTCGGAAGCTAAGAAACAACTCTCTCTGCACAGTGCTCTTACAGCCTACAGGGAACATCTCTTACAAAGGCCTGTGAAACGCAATTTCATTCTAGGCCTCCTCTGGCTGAAGTAGACATTTTGCTCTGCCATGTGCTACATTGCCCTAGAGCTTCAAGACTGAAAGCCCTGCCTTGTTTCCAAAGGGGAAGATAGGCCCCAAAGCATCTTGCTTCCAGCTCATTGGGAAGCTAAGAAACAACTCAGTCTGTACAGTGCTCTTACAGACAAGTGGGAACATCTCTTCCAAAGGCCTGTGAAACGCAGTTTCTTGGCAGGCCTGATCTGGCTGAAGTAGAACTTCTGCGGTGGGTGTGCTACTTTGCTCTAGGGCTTCAAGGCTGAAAGCCCTGCCTTGTTTCCAAAGGGAAAGATACGCCAAAAAGCATATTGCTTCCAGTTCTTTGGGAAGCTAAGAAACAAATCGCTCTGCACAGTGTTCTTACAGACTACTGGGAACATCTCTTACAAAGGCCCGTGAAACGCAGTTTCTTTGAAGGCCTGATGTATCTGAAGTAGAACTTCTGCTCTGGGTGTGCTACATTGCCCTAGAGATTCAAGGCCCACAGCCGTGCCTTGGTTAAAAAGGGGGAGATAGGCTCCAAAGCATCTTGCTTCCAGCTCTTTGGGAAGCTAAGAAACAACTCGCTCTGCACAGTGCTCTTACAGCCTACTGCGAACATCTCTTACAAAGGCCTGTGAAACGCAGTTTCTTTGCAGGCCTGATATGGGTGAAGTAGAACTCCTGCTCTGGGTATGCTACATTGCCCTAGAGCTTCAAGGCGCAAAACCCTGCCTTGTTCCAAAAGGGGTCGATAGGCCCCAAATCATCTTGTATCCAGCTCTTTGGGAAGCGAAGAACCAACTCGCTCTGCACAGTGCTCTTACATGCTACCTGGAACATCTCTTACAAAGGCCTGTGAAACGCATTTTCTTCGCTGCCCTGATCTGGCTGACGTTGAACTTCTGCTCTGCCGTGTGCTGCATTGCCCACATGATGCAAGGCGCAAAGTCCTGCCTTGTTTGCGAAGGGGGAGATAGGCCCCAAAGCATCTTGCTTCCAGCTCTTTCGGAAGCTAAGAAACAACTCGCTCTGCACAGTGCTCTTACAGCCTACCGGGAACATCTCTTACAAAGGCCTGTGAAACGCAATTTCATTCTAGGCCTCCTCTGGCTGAAGTAGACATTTTGCTCTGCCATGTGCTACATTGCCCTAGAGCTTCAAGACTGAAAGCCCTGCCTTGTTTCCAAAGGGGAAGATAGGCCCCAAAGCATCTTGCTTCCAGCTCATTGGGAAGCTAAGAAACAACTCAGTCTGTACAGTGCTCTTACAGACAAGTGGGAACATCTCTTCCAAAGGCCTGTGAAACGCAGTTTCTTGGCAGGCCTGATCTGGCTGAAGTAGAACTTCTGCGGTGGGTCTGCTACATTGCCCTAGAGCTTCAAGACTCAAAGCCCTGCCTTGTTTCCAAAGGGGAAGATAGGCCCCAAAGCATCTTGCTTCCAGCTCATTGGGAAGCTAAGAAACTACTCAGTCTGCACAGTGCTCTTACAGACAACTGGGAACATCTCTTACAAAGGCCTGTGAAACGCATTTTCTTGGCAGGCCTGATCTGGCTGAAGTAGAACTCCTGCTCTCGTGTGCTACATTGCCCTAGAGCATCAAGGCACAAAAACCTGCCTTGTGTCCAAAGTGGGAGATAGATCCCAAAGCAACTTGCTTCCATCTCTTTGGGAAGCTATGAAACAACTCGCTCTGCACAGTGCTCTTACATCCTTCAGGGAAAATCTCATACAAAGGCCCGTGAAACGCAGTTTCTTTGAAGGCCTGATCTATCTGAAATAGAACTTCTGCTCTGGGTGTGCTACATTGCCCTAGAGCTTCAAGGCCCAAAGCTGTGCCTTGTTTCCAAAGGGGGAGATAGGCTCCAAAGCATCTTGCTTCCAGCTCTTTGGGAAGCTGAGAAACAACTCGCTGTCCACAGTGCTCTTACAGCCTACCGGAACATCTCTTACAAAGGCCTGTGAAACGCAATTTCTTTGCAGGCCTGATCTGGCTTAAGTATAACTTCTGCTCTGGCTGTGCTATATTGCCCTAGAGATTCAAGGCACAAAGTGCTGAATTGTTTAGAAACTTGTCAGATTGGCACCAAAGCATCTTGCTTCCAGCTCTTTGGGAAGCTAAGAAACAACTCGCTCGGCACAGTTCTCTTACAGCCTATCGGGAACATCTCTTACAAAGGCCTGTGAAACGCAGTTTCTTTGCAGGCCTGATCTATCTGAAGTAGAACTTCTGCTCTGGGTGTGCTACATTGCCCTAGAGATTCAAGGCACAAAGTGCTGAATTGTTTCCAAAGGTGGAGATAGGCCCCAAAGCATCTTGCTTCCAGCTCTTTGTGGAGCTAAGAAACAACTCGCTCTGCACAGTGCTCTTACAGCCTACTGCGAACATCTCTTACAAAGGCCTGTGAAACGCAGTTTCTCTGCAGGCCTGACCTGGCTGAAGTAGAACTTATGCTGTGGGAGGGCTACATTGCTCTAGAGCTTCAAGGCTGAAAGCCCTGCCTTGTTTCCAAAGGGAAAGATACGCCAAAAAGCATATTGCTTCCAGTTCTTTGGGAAGCTAAGAAACAAATCGCTCTGCACAGTGTTCTTACAGCCTACTGGGAACATCTCTTACAAATGCCTGTTAAACGCAGTTTCTTTGCAGAGCTGATCTGGGTGAAATAGAACTCCTGCTCTGGGTATGCTACATTGCCCTAGAGCTTCAAGGCGCAAAGCCCTGCCTTGTTCCCAAAGGGGGCGATAGGCCCCAAATCATCTTGCATCCAGCTCTTTGGGAAGCTAAGAAACAACTCGCTCTGCACAGTGCTCTTACAGGCTACCTGGAACATCTCTTACAAAGGCCTGTGAAACGCATTTTCTTCGCTGCCCTGATCTGGCTGACGTTGAACTTCTGCTCTGCCGTGTGCTGCATTGCCCACATGATGCAAGGCGCAAAGTCCTGCCTTGTTTGCAAAGGGGGAGATAGGCCCCAAAGCATCTTGCTTCCAGCTCTTTCGGAAGCTAAGAAACAACTCGCTCTGCACAGTGCTCTTACAGCCTACCGGGAACATCTCTTACAAAGGCCTGTGAAACGCAATTTCATTCTAGGCCTCCTCTGGCTGAAGTAGACATTTTGCTCTGCCATGTGCTACATTGCCCTAGAGCTTCAAGACTGAAAGCCCTGCCTTGTTTCCAAAGGGGAAGATAGGCCCCAAAGCATCTTGCTTCCAGCTCATTGGGAAGCTAAGAAACAACTCAGTCTGTACAGTGCTCTTACAGACAAGTGGGAACATCTCTTCCAAAGGCCTGTGAAACGCAGTTTCTTGGCAGGCCTGATCTGGCTGAAGTAGAACTTCTGCGGTGGGTGTGCTACATTGCTCTAGAGCTTCAAGGCTGAAAGCCCTGCCTTGTTTCCAAAGGGAAAGATATGCCAAAAAGCATATTGCTTCCAGTTCTTTGGGAAGCTAAGAAACAAATCGCTCTGCACAGTGTTCTTACAGACTACTGGGAACATCTCTTACAAAGGCCCGTGAAACGCAGTTTCTTTGAAGGCCTGATCTATCTGAAGTAGAACTTCTGCTCTGGGTGTGCTACATTGCCCTAGAGATTCAAGGCCCACAGCCGTGCCTTGTATCCAAAGGGGGAGATAGGCTCCAAAGCATCTTGCTTCCAGCTCTTTGGGAAGCTAAGAAACAACTCGCTCTGCACAGTTTTCTTACAGCCTATCGGGAACATCTCTTACAAAGGCCTGTGAAACGCAGTTTCTTTGCAGGCCTCATCTGGCTGAAGTAGTTCTTCTGCTCCGGGTGTGCTACGTTGCCCTTGAGCTTCAAGGCACAAAGTGCTGAATTGTTTCCAAAGGCGGAGATAGGCCCCAAAGCGTCTTGCTTCCAGCTCTCAGGGAAGCTAAGAAACAACTCGCTGTGCACAGAGCTCTTACAGACTACCGGGATCATCTCTTCCAAAGGCGTGTGAAACGCATTTTCTTCGCTGCCCTGATCTGGCTGACGTTGAACTTCTGCTCTGCCGTGTGCTGCATTGCCCAGGAGATGCAAGGCACAAAGTCCTGCCTTGTTTGCGAAGGGGGAGATAGGCCCCAAAGCATCTTGCCTCCAGCTCTTTGGGAAGCTAAGAAACAACTCTCTCTGCACAGTGCTCTTACAGACAACTGGGAACATCTCTTACAAAGGCCTGTGAAACGCATTTTCTTGGCAGGCCTGATCTGGCTGAAGTAGAACTCCTGCTCTCGTGTGCTACATTGCCCTAGAGCATCAAGGCACAAAAACCTGCCTTGTGTCCAAAGTGGGAGATAGATCCCAAAGCAACTTGCTTCCATCTCTTTGGGAAGCTATGAAACAACTCGCTCTGCACAGTGCTCTTACATCCTTCAGGGAAAATCTCATACAAAGGCCCGTGAAACGCAGTTTCTTTGAAGGCCTGATCTATCTGAAATAGAACTTCTGCTCTGGGTGTGCTACATTGCCCTAGAGCTTCAAGGCCCAAAGCCGTGCCTTGTTTCCAAAGGGGGAGATAGGCTCCAAAGCATCTTGCTTCCAGCTCTTTGGGAAGCTGAGAAGCAACTCGCTGTCCACAGTGCTCTTACAGCCTACCGGGAACATCTCTTACAAAGGCATGGGAAACGCAATTTCTTTGCAGGCCTGATCTGGATGAAGTATAACTTCTGCTCTGGCTGTGCTATATTGCCCTAGAGATTCAAGGCACAAAGTGCTGAATTGTTTAGAAACTTCTCAGGTAAGCACCAAAGCATCTTGCTTCCAGCTCTTTGGGAAGCTAAGAAACAACTCGCTCGGCACAGTTCTCTTACAGCCTATCGGGAACATCTCTTACAAAGGCCTGTGAAACGCAGTTTCTTTGCAGGCTGATCTGGCTGAATTAGTTCTTCTGCACTGGGTGTGCTACGTTGCCCTTGAGCTTCAAGTCACAAAGTGCTGAATTGTTTCCAAAGGTGGAGATAGGGCCCAAAGCGTCTTGCTTCCAGCTCTTTGGGAAGCTAAGAAACAACTCGTTCTGCACAGTGCTCTTACAGCCTACTGCGAACATCTCTTACAAAGGCCTGTGAAACGCAGTTTCTCTGCAGTCCTGACCTGGCTGAAGTAGAACTTATGCTGTGGGAGGGCTACATTGCTCTAGAGCTTCAAGGCTGAAAGCCCTGCCTTGTTTCCAAAGGGAAAGATACGCCAAAAAGCATATTGCTTCCAGTTCTTTGGGAAGCTAAGAAACAAATCGCTCTGCACAGTGTTCTTACAGCCTACTGGGAACATCTCTTACAAATGCCTGTGAAACGCAGTTTCTTTGCAGTGCTGATCTGGGTGAAGTAGAACTCCTGCTCTGGGTATGCTACATTGCCCTAGAGCTTCAAGGCGCAAAGCCCTGCCTTGTTCCCAAAGGGGGCGATAGGCCCCAAATCATCTTGCATCCAGCTCTTTGGGAAGCTAAGAAACAACTCGCTCTGCACAGTGCTCTTACAGGCTACCTGGAACATCTCTTACAAAGGCCTGTGAAACGCATTTTCTTCGCTGCCCTGATCTGGCTGACGTTGAACTTCTGCTCTGCCATGTGCTGCATTGCCCACATGATGCAAGGCGCAAAGTCCTGCCTTGTTTGCGAATGGGGAGATAGGCCCCAAAGCATCTTGCTTCCAGCTCTTTCGGAAGCTAAGAAACAACTCTCTCTGCACAGTGCTCTTACAGCCTACAGGGAACATCTCTTCCAAAGGCCTGTGAAACGCAATTTCATTCTAGGCCTCCTCTGGCTGAAGTAGACATTTTGCTCTGCCATGTGCTACATTGCCCTAGAGCTTCAAGACAGAAAGCCCTGCCTTGTTTCCAAAGGGGAAGATAGGCCCCAAAGCATCTTGCTTCCAGCTCATTGGGAAGCTAAGAAACAACTCAGTCTCTACAGTGCTCTTACAGACAAGTGGGAACATCTCTTCCAAAGGCCTGTGAAACGCAGTTTCTTGGCAGGCCTGATCTGGCTGAAGTAGAACTTCTGCGGTGGGTGTGCTACTTTGCTCTAGGGCTTCAAGGCTGAAAGCCCTGCCTTGTTTCCAAAGGGAAAGATACGCCAAAAAGCATATTGCTTCCAGTTCTTTGGGAAGCTAAGAAACAAATCGCTCTGCACAGTGTTCTTACAGACTACTGGGAACATCTCTTACAAAGGCCCGTGAAACGCAGTTTCTTTGAAGGCCTGATGTATCTGAAGTAGAACTTCTGCTCTGGGTGTGCTACATTGCCCTAGAGATTCAAGGCCCACAGCCGTGCCTTGGTTAAAAAGGGGGAGATAGGCTCCAAAGCATCTTGCTTCCAGCTCTTTGGGAAGCTAAGAAACAACTCGCTCTGCACAGTGCTCTTACAGCCTACTGCGAACATCTCTTACAAAGGCCTGTGAAACGCAGTTTCTTTGCAGGCCTGATATGGGTGAAGTAGAACTCCTGCTCTGGGTATGCTACATTGCCCTAGAGCTTCAAGGCGCAAAACCCTGCCTTGTTCCAAAAGGGGTCGATAGGCCCCAAATCATCTTGTATCCAGCTCTTTGGGAAGCGAAGAACCAACTCGCTCTGGACAGTGCTCTTACATGCTACCTGGAACATCTCTTACAAAGGCCTGTGAAACGCATTTTCTTCGCTGCCCTGATCTGGCTGACGTTGAACTTCTGCTCTGCCGTGTGCTGCATTGCCCACATGATGCAAGGCGCAAAGTCCTGCCTTGTTTGCGAAGGGGGAGATAGGCCCCAAAGCATCTTGCCTCCAGCTCTTTGGGAAGCTAAGAAACAACTCTCTCTGCACAGTGCTCTTACAGCCTACCGGGAACATCTCTTACAAAGGCCTGTGAAACGCAACTTCATTCTAGGCCTACTCTGGCTGAAGTAGAACTTCTGCTCTGGGTCTGCTACATTGACCTAGAGCTTCAAGACTCAAAGCCCTGCCTTGTTTCCAAAGGGGAAGATAGGCCCCAAAGCATCTTGCTTCCAGCTCATTGGGAAGCTAAGAAACAACTCAGTCTGCACAGTGCTCTTACAGACAACTGGGAACATCTCTTACAAAGGCCTGTGAAACGCATTTTCTTGGCAGGCCTGATCTGGCTGAAGTAGAACTCCTGCTCTCGTGTGCTACATTGCCCTAGAGCATCAAGGCACAAAAACCTGCCTTGTGTCCAAAGTGGGAGATAGATCCCAAAGCAACTTGCTTCCATCTCTTTGGGAAGCTATGAAACAACTCGCTCTGCACAGTGCTCTTACATCCTTCAGGGAAAATCTCATACAAAGGCCCGTGAAACGCAGTTTCTTTGAAGGCCTGATCTATCTGAAATAGAACTTCTGCTCTGGGTGTGCTACATTGCCCTAGAGCTTCAAGGCCCAAAGCCGTGCCTTGTTTCCAAAGGGGGAGATAGGCTCCAAAGCATCTTGCTTCCAGCTCTTTGGGAAGCTGAGAAGCAACTCGCTGTCCACAGTGCTCTTACAGCCTACCGGGAACATCTCTTACAAAGGCATGGGAAACGCAATTTCTTTGCAGGCCTGATCTGGATGAAGTATAACTTCTGCTCTGGCTGTGCTATATTGCCCTAGAGATTCAAGGCACAAAGTGCTGAATTGTTTAGAAACTTCTCAGATAAGCACCAAAGCATCTTGCTTCCAGCTCTTTGGGAAGCTAAGAAACAACTCGCTCGGCACAGTTCTCTTACAGCCTATCGGGAACATCTCTTACAAAGGCCTGTGAAACGCAGTTTCTTTGCAGGCTGATCTGGCTGAATTAGTTCTTCTGCACTGGGTGTGCTACGTTGCCCTTGAGCTTCAAGTCACAAAGTGCTGAATTGTTTCCAAAGGTGGAGATAGGGCCCAAAGCGTCTTGCTTCCAGCTCTTTGGGAAGCTAAGAAACAACTCGCTCTGCACAGTGCTCTTACAGCCTACTGCGAACATCTCTTACAAAGGCCTGTGAAACGCAGTTTCTCTGCAGTTCTGACCTGGCTGAAGTAGAACTTATGCTGTGGGAGGGCTACATTGCTCTAGAGCTTCAAGGCTGAAAGCCCTGCCTTGTTTCCAAAGGGAAAGATACGCCAAAAAGCATATTGCTTCCAGTTCTTTGGGAAGCTAAGAAACAAATCGCTCTGCACAGTGTTCTTACAGCCTACTGGGAACATCTCTTACAAATGCCTGTGAAACGCAGTTTCTTTGCAGTGCTGATCTGGGTGAAGTAGAACTCCTGCTCTGGGTATGCTACATTGCCCTAGAGCTTCAAGGCGCAAAGCCCTGCCTTGTTCCCAAAGGGGGCGATAGGCCCCAAATCATCTTGCATCCAGCTCTTTGGGAAGCTAAGAAACAACTCGCTCTGCACAGTGCTCTTACAGGCTACCTGGAACATCTCTTACAAAGGCCTGTGAAACGCATTTTCTTCGCTGCCCTGATCTGGCTGACGTTGAACTTCTGCTCTGCCGTGTGCTGCATTGCCCACATGATGCAAGGCACAAAGTCGTGCCTTGTTTGCGAATTGGGAGATAGGCCCCAAAGCATCTTGCTTCCAGCTCTTTCGGAAGCTAAGAAACAACTCTCTCTGCACAGTGCTCTTACAGCCTACAGGGAACATCTCTTACAAAGGCCTGTGAAACGCAATTTCATTCTAGGCCTCCTCTGGCTGAAGTAGACATTTTGCTCTGCCATGTGCTACATTGCCCTAGAGCTTCAAGACTGAAAGCCCTGCCTTGTTTCCAAAGGGGAAGATAGGCCCCAAAGCATCTTGCTTCCAGCTCTTTCGGAAGCTAAGAAACAACTCAGTCTGTACAGTGCTCTTACAGACAAGTGGTAACATCTCTTCCAAAGGCCTGTGAAACGCAGTTTCTTGGCAGGCCTGATCTGGCTGAAGTAGAACTTCTGCGGTGGGTGTGCTACTTTGCTCTAGGGCTTCAAGGCTGAAAGCCCTGCCTTGTTTCCAAAGGGAAAGATACGCCAAAAAGCATATTGCTTCCAGTTCTTTGGGAAGCTAAGAAACAAATCGCTCTGCACAGTGTTCTTACAGACTACTGGGAACATCTCTTACAAAGGCCCGTGAAACGCAGTTTCTTTGAAGGCCTGATGTATCTGAAGTAGAACTTCTGCTCTGGGTGTGCTACATTGCCCTAGAGATTCAAGGCCCACAGCCGTGCCTTGGTTAAAAAGGGGGAGATAGGCTCCAAAGCATCTTGCTTCCAGCTCTTTGGGAAGCTAAGAAACAACTCGCTCTGCACAGTGCTCTTACAGGCTACCTGGAACATCTCTTACAAAGGCCTGTGAAACGCATTTTCTTCGCTGCCCTGATCTGGCTGACGTTGAACTTCTGCTCTGCCGTGTGCTGCATTGCCCACATGATGCAAGGCGCAAAGTCCTGCCTTGTTTGCGAAGGGGGAGATAGGCCCCAAAGCATCTTGCTTCCAGCTCTTTCGGAAGCTAAGAAACAACTCGCTCTGCACAGTGCTCTTACAGCCTACCGGGAACATCTCTTACAAAGGCCTGTGAAACGCAATTTCATTCTAGGCCTCCTCTGGCTGAAGTAGAACTTCTGCTCTGGGTGTGCTACATTGCCCTAGAGCTTCAAGACTCAAAGCCCTGTCTTGTTTCAAAAGGGGAAGATAGTCCCCAAAGCATCTTGCTTCCAGCTCATTGGGAAGCTAAGAAACAACTCAGTCTGCACAGTGCTCTTACAGACAACTGGGAACATCTCTTCCAAAGGCCTGTGAAACGCAGTTGCCTGGCAGGCCTGTTCTGGCTGAAGTAGAACTTCTGCTGTGGGTGTGCAACATTGCTCTAGAGCTTCAAGGCTGAAAGCCCTGCCTTGTTTCCAAAGGGAAAGATACGCCAAAAAGCATATTGCTTCCAGTTCTTTGGGAAGCTAAGAAACAAATCGATCTGCACAGTGTTCTTACAGACTACTGGGAACATCTCTTACAAAGGCCCGTGAAACGCAGTTTCTTTGAAGGCCTGATCTATCTGAAGTAGAACTTCTGCTCTGGGTGAGCTACATTGCCCTAGAGATTCAAGGCACAAAGACGTGCCTTGTTTCCAAAGGGGGAGATAGGCTCCAAAGCATCTTGCTTCCAGCTCTTTGGGAAGCTAAGAAACAACTCGCTCTGCACAGTTTTCTTACAGCCTATAGGGAACATCTCTTACAAAGGCCTGTGAAACGCAGTTCCTTTGCAGGCCTGATCTGGCTGAAGTAGTTCTTCTGCTCTGGGTGTGCTACGTTGCCCTTGAGCTTCAAGGCACAAAGTGCTGAATTGTTTCCAAAGGCGGAGATAGGCCCCAAAGCGTCTTGCTTCCAGCTCTCAGGGAAGCTAAGAAACAACTCGCTCTGCACAGAGCTCTAATAGACTACCGGGATCATCTCTTACAAAGGCCTGTGAAACGCATTTTCTTCGCTGCCCTGATCTGGCTGACGTTGAACTTCTGCTCTGCCGTGTGCTGCATTGCCCAGGAGATGCAAGGCACAAAGTCCTGCCTTGTTTGCGAAGGGGGAGATAGGCCCCAAAGCATCTTGCTTCCAGCTCTTTCGGAAGGTAAGAAACAACTCGCTCTGCACAGTGCTCTTACAGCCTACCGGGAACATCTCTTACAAAGGCCTGTGAAACGCAATTTCATTCTAGGCCTCCTCTGGCTGAAGTAGAACTTCTGCTCTGGGTCTGCTACATTGCCCTAGAGCTTCAAACTCAAAGCCCTGCCTTGTTTCCAAAGGGGAAGATAGGCCCCAAAGCATCTTGCTTCCAGCTCATTGGGAAGCTAAGAAACAACTCAGTCTGCACAGTGCTCTTGCAGACAACTGGGAACATCTCTTCCAAAGGCCTGTGAAACGCAGTTTCTTGGCAGGCCTGATCTGGCTGAAGTAGAACTCCTGCTCTGGGTGTGCTACATTGCCCTAGAGCATCAAGGCACAAAAACCTGCCTTGTCTCCAAGGTGGGAGATAGATCCCAAAGCAACTTGCTTCCATCTCTTTGTGAAGCTATGAAACAACTCGCTCTGCACAGTGCTCTTACATCCTTCAGGGAAAATCTCATACAAAGGCCCGTGAAACGCAGTTTCTTTGAAGGCCTGATCTATCTGAAGTAGAACTTCTGCTCTGGGTCTGCTACATTGCCCTAGAGCTTCAAGGCGCAAAACCCTGCCTTGTTCCCAAAGGGGGCGATAGGCCCCAAATCATCTTGCATCCAGCTCTTTGGGAAGCGAAGAACCAACTCGCTCTGCACAGTGCTCTTACAGGCTACCTGGAACATCTCTTACAAAGGCCTGTGAAACGCATTTTCTTCGCTGCCCTGATCTGGCTGACGTTGAACTTCTGCTCTGCCGTGTGCTATATTGCCCTAGACATTCAAGGCACAAAGTGCTGAATTGTTTAGAAAGTTCTCAGATAGGCACGAAAGCATCTTGCTTCCAGCTCTTTGGGAAGCTAAGAAACAACTCACTCTGCACAGTGCTCTTACAGCCTACTGCGAACATCTCTTACAAAGGCCTGTGAAACGCAGTTTCTCTGCAGGCCTGACCTGGCTGAAGTAGAACTTATGCTGTGGGAGGGCTACATTGCTCTAGAGCTTCAAGGCTGAAAGCCCTGCCTTGTTTCCAAAGGGAAAGATACGCCAAAAAGCATATTGCTTCCAGTTCTTTGGGAAGCTAAGAAACAAATCGCTCTGCACAGTGTTCTTACAGCCTACTGGGACATCTCTTACAAATGCCTGTTAAACGCAGTTTCTTTGCAGAGCTGATCTGGGTGAAGTAGAACTCCTGCTCTGGGTATGCTACATTGCCCTAGAGCTTCAAGGCGCAAAGCCCTGCCTTGTTCCCAAAGGGGGCGATAGGCCCCAAATCATCTTGCATCCAGCTCTTTGGGAAGCTAAGAAACAACTCGCTCTGCACAGTGCTCTTACAGGCTACCTGGAACATCTCTTACAAAGGCCTGTGAAACGCATTTTCTTCGCTGCCTTGATCTGGCTGACGTTGAACTTCTGCTCTGCCGTGTGCTGCATTGCCCACATGATGCAAGGCGCAAAGTCCTGCCTTGTTTGCGAAGGGGGAGATAGGCCCCAAAGCATCTTGCTTCCAGCTCTTTCGGAAGCTAAGAAACAACTCGCTCTGCACAGTGCTCTTACAGCCTACCGGGAACATCTCTTACAAAGGCCTGTGAAACGCAATTTCATTCTAGGCCTCCTCTGGCTGAAGTAGACATTTTGCTCTGCCATGTGCTACATTGCCCTAGAGCTTCAAGACTCAAAGCCCTGCCTTGTTTCCAAAGGGGAAGATAGGCCCCAAAGCATCTTGCTTCCAGCTCATTGGGAAGCTAAGAAACAACTCAGTCTGTACAGTGCTCTTACAGACAAGTGGGAACATCTCTTCCAAAGGCCTGTGAAACGCAGTTTCTTGGCAGGCCTGATCTGGCTGAAGTAGAACTCCTGCTCTGCCATGTGCTACATTGCCCTAGAGCTTCAAGACTCAAAGCCCTGCCTTGTTTCCAAAGGGGAAGATAGGCCCCAAAGCATCTTGCTTCCAGCTCATTGGGAAGCTAAGAAACAACTCAGTCTGTACAGTGTTCTTACAGACTACTGGGAACATCTCTTACAAAGGCCCGTGAAACGCAGTTTCTTTGAAGGCCTGATCTATCTGAAGTAGAACTTCTGCTCTGGGTGTGCTACATTGCCCTAGAGAGTCAAGGCCCACAGCCGTGCCTTGTTTCCAAAGGGGGAGATAGGCTCCAAAGCATCTTGCTTCCAGCTCTTTGGGAAGCTAAGAAACAACTCGCTCTGCACAGTTTTCTTACAGCCTATCGGGAACATCTCTTACAAAGGCCTGTGAAACGCAGTTTCTTTGCAGGCCTCATCTGGCTGAAGTAGTTCTTCTGCTCCAGGAGTGCTACGTTGCCCTTGAGCTTCAAGGCACAAAGTGCTGAATTGTTTCCAAAGGCGGAGATAGGCCCCAAAGCGTCTTGCTTCCAGCTCTCAGGGAAGCTAAGAAACAACTCGCTCTGCACAGAGCTCTTACAGACTACCGGGATCATCTCTTCCAAAGGCCTGTGAAACGCATTTTCTTCGCTGCCCTGATCTGGCTGACGTTGAACTTCTGCTCTGCCGTGTGCTGCATTGCCCAGGAGATGCAAGGCACAAAGTCCTGCCTTGTTTGCGAAGGGGGAGATAGGCCCCAAAGCATCTTGCCTCCAGCTCTTTGGGAAGCTAAGAAACAACTCTCTCTGCACAGTGCTCTTACAGCCTACCGGGAACATCTCTTACAAAGGCCTGTGAAACGCAACTTCATTCTAGGCCTACTCTGGCTGAAGTAGAACTTCTGCTCTGGGTCTGCTACATTGTCCTAGAGCTTCAAGACTCAAAGCCCTGCCTTGTTTCCAAAGGGGAAGATAGGCCCCAAAGCATCTTGCTTCCAGCTCATTGGGAAGCTAAGAAACAACTCAGTCTGCACAGTGCTCTTACAGACAACTGGGAACATCTCTTACAAAGGCCTGTGAAACGCATTTTCTTGGCAGGCCTGATCTGGCTGAAGTAGAACTCCTGCTCTCGTGTGCTACATTGCCCTAGAGCATCAAGGCACAAAAACCTGCCTTGTGTCCAAAGTGGGAGATAGATCCCAAAGCAACTTGCTTCCATCTCTTTGGGAAGCTATGAAACAACTCGCTCTGCACAGTGCTCTTACATCCTTCAGGGAAAATCTCATACAAAGGCCCGTGAAACGCAGTTTCTTTGAAGGCCTGATCTATCTGAAATAGAACTTCTGCTCTGGGTGTGCTACATTGCCCTAGAGCTTCAAGGCCCAAAGCCGTGCCTTGTTTCCAAAGGGGGAGATAGGCTCCAAAGCATCTTGCTTCCAGCTCTTTGGGAAGCTGAGAAGCAACTCGCTGTCCACAGTGCTCTTACAGCCTACCGGGAACATCTCTTACAAAGGCCTGTGAAACGCATTTTCTTCGCTGCCCTGATCTGGCTGACGTTGAACTTCTGCTCTGCCGTGTGCTATATTGCCCTAGAGATTCAAGGCACAAAGTGCTGAATTGTTTAGAAAGTTCTCAGATAGGCACGAAAGCATCTTGCTTCCAGCTCTTTGGGAAGCTAAGAAACAACTCGCTCTGCACAGTGCTCTTACAGCCTACTGCGAACATCTCTTACAAAGGCCTGTGAAACGCAGTTTCTCTGCAGGCCTGACCTGGCTGAAGTAGAACTTATGCTGTGGGAGGGCTACATTGCTCTAGAGCTTCAAGGCTGAAAGCCCTGCCTTGTTTCCAAAGGGAAAGATACGCCAAAAAGCATATTGCTTCCAGTTCTTTGGGAAGCTAAGAAACAAATCGCTCTGCACAGTGTTCTTACAGCCTACTGGGAACATCTCTTACAAATGCCTGTTAAACGCAGTTTCTTTGCAGAGCTGATCTGGGTGAAGTAGAACTCCTGCTCTGGGTATGCTACATTGCCCTAGAGCTTCAAGGCGCAAAGCCCTGCCTTGTTCCCAAAGGGGGCGATAGGCCCCAAATCATCTTGCATCCAGCTCTTTGGGAAGCTAAGAAACAACTCGCTCTGCACAGTGCTCTTACAGGCTACCTGGAACATCTCTTACAAAGGCCTGTGAAACGCATTTTCTTCGCTGCCCTGATCTGGCTGACGTTGAACTTCTGCTCTGCCGTGTGCTGCATTGCCCACATGATGCAAGGCGCAAAGTCCTGCCTTGTTTGCGAAGGGGGAGATAGGCCCCAAAGCATCTTGCTTCCAGCTCTTTCGGAAGCTAAGAAACAACTCGCTCTGCACAGTGCTCTTACAGCCTACCGGGAACATCTCTTACAAAGGCCTGTGAAACGCAATTTCATTCTAGGCCTCCTCTGGCTGAAGTAGACATTTTGCTCTGCCATGTGCTACATTGCCCTAGAGCTTCAAGACTCAAAGCCCTGCCTTGTTTCCAAAGGGGAAGACAGGCCCCAAAGCATCTTGCTTCCAGCTCATTGGGAAGCTAAGAAACAACTCAGTCTGTACAGTGCTCTTACAGACAAGTGGGAACATCTCTTCCAAAGGCCTGTGAAACGCAGTTTCTTGGCAGGCCTGATCTGGCTGAAGTAGAACTTCTGCGGTGGGTGTGCTACATTGCTCTAGAGCTTCAAGGCTGAAAGCCCTGCCTTGTTTCCAAAGGGAAAGATACGCCAAAAAGCATATTGCTTCCAGTTCTTTGGGAAGCTAAGAAACAAATCGCTCTGCACAGTGTTCTTACAGACTACTGGGAACATCTCTTACAAAGGCCCGTGAAACGCAGTTTCTTTGAAGGCCTGATCTATCTGAAGTAGAACTTCTGCTCTGGGTGTGCTACATTGCCCTAGAGATTCAAGGCCCACAGCCGTGCCTTGTTTCCAAAGGGGGAGATAGGCTCCAAAGCATCTTGCTTCCAGCTCTTTGGGAAGCTAAGAAACAACTCGCTCTGCACAGTTTTCTTACAGCCTATCGGGAACATCTCTTACAAAGGCCTGTGAAACGCAGTTTCTTTGCAGGCCTCATCTGGCTGAAGTAGTTCTTCTGCTCCGGGTGTGCTACGTTGCCCTTGAGCTTCAAGGCACAAAGTGCTGAATTGTTTCCAAAGGCGGAGATAGGCCCCAAAGCGTCTTGCTTCCAGCTCTCAGGGAAGCTAAGAAACAACTCGCTCTGCACAGAGCTCTTACAGACTACCGGGATCATCTCTTCCAAAGGCCTGTGAAACGCATTTTCTTCGCTGCCCTGATCTGGCTGACGTTGAACTTCTGCTCTGCCGTGTGCTGCATTGCCCAGGAGATGCAAGGCACAAAGTCCTGCCTTGTTTGCGAAGGGGGAGATAGGCCCCAAAGCATCTTGCCTCCAGCTCTTTGGGAAGCTAAGAAACAACTCTCTCTGCACAGTGCTCTTACAGCCTACCGGGAACATCTCTTACAAAGGCCTGTGAAACGCAACTTCATTCTAGGCCTACTCTGGCTGAAGTAGAACTTCTGCTCTGGGTCTGCTACATTGCCCTAGAGCTTCAAGACTCAAAGCCCTGCCTTGTTTCCAAAGGGGAAGATAGGCCCCAAAGCATCTTGCTTCCAGCTCATTGGGAAGCTAAGAAACAACTCAGTCTGCACAGTGCTCTTACAGACAACTGGGAACATCTCTTACAAAGGCCTGTGAAACGCATTTTCTTGGCAGGCCTGATCTGGCTGAAGTAGAACTCCTGCTCTCGTGTGCTACATTGCCCTAGAGCATCAAGGCACAAAAACCTGCCTTGTGTCCAAAGTGGGAGATAGATCCCAAAGCAACTTGCTTCCATCTCTTTGGGAAGCTATGAAACAACTCGCTCTGCACAGTGCTCTTACATCCTTCAGGGAAAATCTCATACAAAGGCCCGTGAAACGCAGTTTCTTTGAAGGCCTGATCTATCTGAAATAGAACTTCTGCTCTGGGTGTGCTACATTGCCCTAGAGCTTCAAGGCCCAAAGCCGTGCCTTGTTTCCAAAGGGGGAGATAGGCTCCAAAGCATCTTGCTTCCAGCTCTTTGGGAAGCTGAGAAGCAACTCGCTGTCCACAGTGCTCTTACAGCCTACCGGGAACATCTCTTACAAAGGCATGGGAAACGCAATTTCTTTGCAGGCCTGATCTGGATGAAGTATAACTTCTGCTCTGGCTGTGCTATATTGCCCTAGAGATTCAATGCACAAAGTGCTGAATTGTTTAGAAACTTCTCAGATAGGCACCAAAGCATCTTGCTTCCAGCTCTTTGGGAAGCTAAGAAACAACTCGCTCGGCACAGTTCTCTTACAGCCTATCGGGAACATCTCTTACAAAGGCCTGTGAAACGCAGTTTCTTTGCAGGCTGATCTGGCTGAATTAGTTCTTCTGCACTGGGTGTGCTACGTTGCCCTTGAGCTTCAAGGCACAAAGTGCTGAATTGTTTCCAAAGGTGGAGATAGGGCCCAAAGCGTCTTGCTTCCAGCTCTTTGGGAAGCTAAGAAACAACTCGCTCTGCACAGTGCTCTTACAGCCTACTGCGAACATCTCTTACAAAGGCCTGTGAAACGCAGTTTCTCTGCAGTCCTGACCTGGCTGAAGTAGAACTTATGCTGTGGGAGGGCTACATTGCTCTAGAGCTTCAAGGCTGAAAGCCCTGCCTTGTTTCCAAAGGGAAAGATACGCCAAAAAGCATATTGCTTCCAGTTCTTTGGGAAGCTAAGAAACTAATCGCTCTGCACAGTGTTCTTACAGCCTACTGGGAACATCTCTTACAAATGCCTATGAAACGCAGTTTCTTTGCAGTGCTGATCTGGGTGAAGTAGAACTTCTGCTCTGGGTATGCTACATTGCCCTAGAGCTTCAAGGCGCAAAGCCCTGCCTTGTTCCCAAAGGGGGCGATAGGCCCCAAATCATCTTGCATCCAGCTCTTTGGGAAGCTAAGAAACAACTCGCTCTGCACAGTGCTCTTACAGGCTACCTGGAACATCTCTTACAAAGGCCTGTGAAACGCATTTTCTTCGCTGCCCTGATCTGGCTGACGTTGAACTACTGCTCTGCCGTGTGCTGCATTGCCCACATGATGCAAGGCGCAAAGTCCTGCCTTGTTTGCGAATGGGGAGATAGGCCCCAAAGCATCTTGCTTCCAGCTCTTTCGGAAGCTAAGAAACAACTCTCTCTGCACAGTGCTCTTACAGCCTACAGGGAACATCTCTTACAAAGGCCTGTGAAACGCAATTTCATTCTAGGCCTCCTCTGGCTGAAGTAGACATTTTGCTCTGCCATGTGCTACATTGCCCTAGAGCTTCAAGACTGAAAGCCCTGCCTTGTTTCCAATGGGGAAGATAGGCCCCAAAGCATCTTGCTTCCAGCTCATTGGGAAGCTAAGAAACAACTCAGTCTGTACAGTGCTCTTACAGACAAGTGGGAACATCTCTTCCAAAGGCCTGTGAAACGCAGTTTCTTGGCAGGCCTGATCTGGCTGAAGTAGAACTTCTGCGGTGGGTGTGCTACTTTGCTCTAGGGCTTCAAGGCTGAAAGCCCTGCCTTGTTTCCAAAGGGAAAGATACGCCAAAAAGCATATTGCTTCCAGTTCTTTGGGAAGCTAAGAAACAAATCGCTCTGCACAGTGTTCTTACAGACTACTGGGAACATCTCTTACCAAGGCCCGTGAAACGCAGTTTCTTTGAAGGCCTGATGTATCTGAAGTAGAACTTCTGCTCTGGGTGTGCTACATTGCCCTAGAGATTCAAGGCCCACAGCCGTGCCTTGGTTAAAAAGGGGGAGATAGGCTCCAAAGCATCTTGCTTCCAGCTCATTGGGAAGCTAAGAAACTACTCAGTCTGCACAGTGCTCTTACAGACAACTGGGAACATCTCTTACAAAGGCCTGTGAAACGCATTTTCTTGGCAGGCCTGATCTGGCTGAAGTAGAACTCCTGCTCTCGTGTGCTACATTGCCCTAGAGCATCAAGGCACAAAAACCTGCCTTGTGTCCAAAGTGGGAGATAGATCCCAAAGCAACTTGCTTCCATCTCTTTGGGAAGCTATGAAACAACTCGCTCTGCACAGTGCTCTTACATCCTTCAGGGAAAATCTCATACAAAGGCCCGTGAAACGCAGTTTCTTTGAAGGCCTGATCTATCTGAAATAGAACTTCTGCTCTGGGTGTGCTACATTGCCCTAGAGCTTCAAGGCCCAAAGCCGTGCCTTGTTTCCAAAGGGGGAGATAGGCTCCAAAGCATCTTGCTTCCAGCTCTTTGGGAAGCTGAGAAGCAACTCGCTGTCCACAGTGCTCTTACAGCCTACCGGGAACATCTCTTACAAAGGCCTGTGAAACGCATTTTCTTCGCTGCCCTGATCTGGCTGACGTTGAACTTCTGCTCTGCCGTGTGCTATATTGCCCTAGAGATTCAAGGCACAAAGTGCTGAATTGTTTAGAAAGTTCTCAGATAGGCACGAAAGCATCTTGCTTCCAGCTCTTTGGGAAGCTAAGAAACAACTCGCTCTGCACAGTGCTCTTACAGCCTACTGCGAACATCTCTTACAAAGGCCTGTGAAACGCAGTTTCTCTGCAGGCCTGACCTGGCTGAAGTAGAACTTATGCTGTGGGAGGGCTACATTGCTCTAGAGCTTCAAGGCTGAAAGCCCTGCCTTGTTTCCAAAGGGAAAGATACGCCAAAAAGCATATTGCTTCCAGTTCTTTGGGAAGCTAAGAAACAAATCGCTCTGCACAGTGTTCTTACAGCCTACTGGGAACATCTCTTACAAATGCCTGTTAAACGCAGTTTCTTTGCAGAGCTGATCTGGGTGAAGTAGAACTCCTGCTCTGGGTATGCTACATTGCCCTAGAGCTTCAAGGCGCAAAGCCCTGCCTTGTTCCCAAAGGGGGCGATAGGCCCCAAATCATCTTGCATCCAGCTCTTTGGGAAGCTAAGAAACAACTCGCTCTGCACAGTGCTCTTACAGGCTACCTGGAACATCTCTTACAAAGGCCTGTGAAACGCATTTTCTTCGCTGCCCTGATCTGGCTGACGTTGAACTTCTGCTCTGCCGTGTGCTGCATTGCCCACATGATGCAAGGCGCAAAGTCCTGCCTTGTTTGCGAAGGGGGAGATAGGCCCCAAAGCATCTTGCTTCCAGCTCTTTCGGAAGCTAAGAAACAACTCGCTCTGCACAGTGCTCTTACAGCCTACCGGGAACATCTCTTACAAAGGCCTGTGAAACGCAATTTCATTCTAGGCCTCCTCTGGCTGAAGTAGACATTTTGCTCTGCCATGTGCTACATTGCCCTAGAGCTTCAAGACTCAAAGCCCTGCCTTGTTTCCAAAGGGGAAGACAGGCCCCAAAGCATCTTGCTTCCAGCTCATTGGGAAGCTAAGAAACAACTCAGTCTGTACAGTGCTCTTACAGACAAGTGGGAACATCTCTTCCAAAGGCCTGTGAAACGCAGTTTCTTGGCAGGCCTGATCTGGCTGAAGTAGAACTTCTGCGGTGGGTGTGCTACATTGCTCTAGAGCTTCAAGGCTGAAAGCCCTGCCTTGTTTCCAAAGGGAAAGATACGCCAAAAAGCATATTGCTTCCAGTTCTTTGGGAAGCTAAGAAACAAATCGCTCTGCACAGTGTTCTTACAGACTACTGGGAACATCTCTTACAAAGGCCCGTGAAACGCAGTTTCTTTGAAGGCCTGATCTATCTGAAGTAGAACTTCTGCTCTGGGTGTGCTACATTGCCCTAGAGATTCAAGGCCCACAGCCGTGCCTTGTTTCCAAAGGGGGAGATAGGCTCCAAAGCATCTTGCTTCCAGCTCTTTGGGAAGCTAAGAAACAACTCGCTCTGCACAGTTTTCTTACAGCCTATCGGGAACATCTCTTACAAAGGCCTGTGAAACGCAGTTTCTTTGCAGGCCTCATCTGGCTGAAGTAGTTCTTCTGCTCCGGGTGTGCTACGTTGCCCTTGAGCTTCAAGGCACAAAGTGCTGAATTGTTTCCAAAGGCGGAGATAGGCCCCAAAGCGTCTTGCTTCCAGCTCTCAGGGAAGCTAAGAAACAACTCGCTCTGCACAGAGCTCTTACAGACTACCGGGATCATCTCTTCCAAAGGCCTTTGAAACGCATTTTCTTCGCTGCCCTGATCTGGCTGACGTTGAACTTCTGCTCTGCCGTGTGCTGCATTGCCCAGGAGATGCAAGGCACAAAGTCCTGCCTTGTTTGCGAAGGGGGAGATAGGCCCCAAAGCATCTTGCCTCCAGCTCTTTGGGAAGCTAAGAAACAACTCTCTCTGCACAGTGCTCTTACAGCCTACCGGGAACATCTCTTACAAAGGCCTGTGAAACGCAACTTCATTCTAGGCCTACTCTGGCTGAAGTAGAACTTCTGCTCTGGGTCTGCTACATTGCCCTAGAGCTTCAAGACTCAAAGCCCTGCCTTGTTTCCAAAGGGGAAGATAGGCCCCAAAGC
This sequence comes from Equus asinus, assembly GCF_041296235.1. NCBI lineage: Eukaryota > Metazoa > Chordata > Mammalia > Perissodactyla > Equidae > Equus > Equus asinus. Next base: position 70,705,404 of record NC_091790.1, on the reverse strand, counting down.
ATCTTGCTTCCAGCTCATTGGGAAGCTAAGAAACAACTCAGTCTGCACAGTGCTCTTACAGACAACTGGGAACATCTCTTACAAAGGCCTGTGAAACGCATTTTCTTGGCAGGCCTGATCTGGCTGAAGTAGAACTCCTGCTCTCGTGTGCTACATTGCCCTAGAGCATCAAGGCACAAAAACCTGCCTTGTGTCCAAAGTGGGAGATAGATCCCAAAGCAACTTGCTTCCATCTCTTTGGGAAGCTATGAAACAACTCGCTCTGCACAGTGCTCTTACATCCTTCAGGGAAAATCTCATACAAAGGCCCGTGAAACGCAGTTTCTTTGAAGGCCTGATCTATCTGAAATAGAACTTCTGCTCTGGGTGTGCTACATTGCCCTAGAGCTTCAAGGCCCAAAGCCGTGCCTTGTTTCCAAAGGGGGAGATAGGCTCCAAAGCATCTTGCTTCCAGCTCTTTGGGAAGCTGAGAAACAACTCGCTGTCCACAGTGCTCTTACAGCCTACCGGGAACATCTCTTACAAAGGCATGGGAAACGCAATTTCTTTGCAGGCCTGATCTGGATGAAGTATAACTTCTGCTCTGGCTGTGCTATATTGCCCTAGAGATTCAATGCACAAAGTGCTGAATTGTTTAGAAACTTCTCAGATAGGCACCAAAGCATCTTGCTTCCAGCTCTTTGGGAAGCTAAGAAACAACTCGCTCGGCACAGTTCTCTTACAGCCTATCGGGAACATCTCTTACAAAGGCCTGTGAAACGCAGTTTCTTTGCAGGCTGATCTGGCTGAATTAGTTCTTCTGCACTGGGTGTGCTACGTTGCCCTTGAGCTTCAAGGCACAAAGTGCTGAATTGTTTCCAAAGGTGGAGATAGGGCCCAAAGCGTCTTGCTTCCAGCTCTTTGGGAAGCTAAGAAACAACTCGCTCTGCACAGTGCTCTTACAGCCTACTGCGAACATCTCTTACAAAGGCCTGTGAAACGCAGTTTCTCTGCAGTCCTGACCTGGCTGAAGTAGAACTTATGCTGTGGGAGGGCTACATTGCTCTAGAGCTTCAAGGCTGAAAGCCCTGCCTTGATTCCAAAGGGAAAGATACGCCAAAAAGCATATTGCTTCCAGTTCTTTGGGAAGCTAAGAAACTAATCGCTCTGCACAGTGTTCTTACAGCCTACTGGGAACATCTCTTACAAATGCCTGTGAAACGCAGTTTCTTTGCAGTGCTGATCTGGGTGAAGTAGAACTTCTGCTCTGGGTATGCTACATTGCCCTAGAGCTTCAAGGCGCAAAGCCCTGCCTTGTTCCCAAAGGGGGCGATAGGCCCCAAATCATCTTGCATCCAGCTCTTTGGGAAGCTAAGAAACAACTCGCTCTGCACAGTGCTCTTACAGGCTACCTGGAACATCTCTTACAAAGGCCTGTGAAACGCATTTTCTTCGCTGCCCTGATCTGGCTGACGTTGAACTTCTGCTCTGCCGTGTGCTGCATTGCCCACATGATGCAAGGCGCAAAGTCCTGCCTTGTTTGCGAATGGGGAGATAGGCCCCAAAGCATCTTGCTTCCAGCTCTTTCGGAAGCTAAGAAACAACTCTCTCTGCACAGTGCTCTTACAGCCTACAGGGAACATCTCTTACAAAGGCCTGTGAAACGCAATTTCATTCTAGGCCTCCTCTGGCTGAAGTAGACATTTTGCTCTGCCATGTGCTACATTGCCCTAGAGCTTCAAGACTGAAAGCCCTGCCTTGTTTCCAATGGGGAAGATAGGCCCCAAAGCATCTTGCTTCCAGCTCATTGGGAAGCTAAGAAACAACTCAGTCTGTACAGTGCTCTTACAGACAAGTGGGAACATCTCTTCCAAAGGCCTGTGAAACGCAGTTTCTTGGCAGGCCTGATCTGGCTGAAGTAGAACTTCTGCGGTGGGTGTGCTACTTTGCTCTAGGGCTTCAAGGCTGAAAGCCCTGCCTTGTTTCCAAAGGGAAAGATACGCCAAAAAGCATATTGCTTCCAGTTCTTTGGGAAGCTAAGAAACAAATCGCTCTGCACAGTGTTCTTACAGACTACTGGGAACATCTCTTACAAAGGCCCGTGAAACGCAGTTTCTTTGAAGGCCTGATGTATCTGAAGTAGAACTTCTGCTCTGGGTGTGCTACATTGCCCTAGAGATTCAAGGCCCACAGCCGTGCCTTGGTTAAAAAGGGGGAGATAGGCTCCAAAGCATCTTGCTTCCAGCTCATTGGGAAGCTAAGAAACTACTCAGTCTGCACAGTGCTCTTACAGACAACTGGGAACATCTCTTACAAAGGCCTGTGAAACGCATTTTCTTGGCAGGCCTGATCTGGCTGAAGTAGAACTCCTGCTCTCGTGTGCTACATTGCCCTAGAGCATCAAGGCACAAAAACCTGCCTTGTGTCCAAAGTGGGAGATAGATCCCAAAGCAACTTGCTTCCATCTCTTTGGGAAGCTATGAAACAACTCGCTCTGCACAGTGCTCTTACATCCTTCAGGGAAAATCTCATACAAAGGCCCGTGAAACGCAGTTTCTTTGAAGGCCTGATCTATCTGAAATAGAACTTCTGCTCTGGGTGTGCTACATTGCCCTAGAGCTTCAAGGCCCAAAGCTGTGCCTTGTTTCCAAAGGGGGAGATAGGCTCCAAAGCATCTTGCTTCCAGCTCTTTGGGAAGCTGAGAAACAACTCGCTGTCCACAGTGCTCTTACAGCCTACCAGAACATCTCTTACAAAGGCCTGTGAAACGCAATTTCTTTGCAGGCCTGATCTGGCTTAAGTATAACTTCTGCTCTGGCTGTGCTATATTGCCCTAGATATTCAAGGCACAAAGTGCTGAATTGTTTAGAAACTTGTCAGATTGGCACCAAAGCATCTTGCTTCCAGCTCTTTGGGAAGCTAAGAAACAACTCGCTCGGCACAGTTCTCTTACAGCCTATCGGGAACATCTCTTACAAAGGCCTGTGAAACGCAGTTTCTTTGCAGGCCTGATCTATCTGAAGTAGAACTTCTGCTCTGGGTGTGCTACATTGCCCTAGAGATTCAAGGCACAAAGTGCTGAATTGTTTCCAAAGGTGGAGATAGGCCCCAAAGCATCTTGCTTCCAGCTCTTTGTGGAGCTAAGAAACAACTCGCTCTGCACAGTGCTCTTACAGCCTACTGCGAACATCTCTTACAAAGGCCTGTGAAACGCAGTTTCTTTGCAGGCCTGATATGGGTGAAGTAGAACTCCTGCTCTGGGTATGCTACATTGCCCTAGAGCTTCAAGGCGCAAAACCCTGCCTTGTTCCCAAAGGGGGCGATAGGCCCCAAATCATCTTGCATCCAGCTCTTTGGGAAGCGAAGAACCAACTCGCTCTGCACAGTGCTCTTACAGGCTACCTGGAACATCTCTTACAAAGGCCTGTGAAACGCATTTTCTTCGCTGCCCTGATCTGGCTGACGTTGAACTTCTGCTCTGCCGTGTGCTATATTGCCCTAGAGATTCAAGGCACAAAGTGCTGAATTGTTTAGAAAGTTCTCAGATAGGCACGAAAGCATCTTGCTTCCAGCTCTTTGGGAAGCTAAGAAACAACTCGCTCTGCACAGTGCTCTTACAGCCTACTGCGAACATCTCTTACAAAGGCCTGTGAAACGCAGTTTCTCTGCAGGCCTGACCTGGCTGAAGTAGAACTTATGCTGTGGGAGGGCTACATTGCCCTAGAGATTCAAGGCCCACAGCCGTGCCTTGTTTCCAAAGGGAAAGATACGCCAAAAAGCATATTGCTTCCAGTTCTTTGGGAAGCTAAGAAACAAATCGCTCTGCACAGTGTTCTTACAGCCTACTGGGAACATCTCTTACAAATGCCTGTGAAACGCAGTTTCTTTGCAGGCCTGATATGGGTGAAGTAGAACTCCTGCTCTGGGTATGCTACATTGCCCTAGAGCTTCAAACTCAAAGCCCTGCCTTGTTTCCAAAGGGGAAGATAGGCCCCAAAGCATCTTGCTTCCAGCTCATTGGGAAGCTAAGAAACAACTCAGTCTGCACAGTGCTCTTACAGACAACTGGGAACATCTCTTCCAAAGGCCTGTGAAACGCAGTTTCTTAGCAGGCCTGATCTGGCTGAAGTAGAACTTCTGCGGTGGGTGTGCTACATTGCTCTAGAGCTTCAAGGCTGAAAGCCCTGCCTTGTTTCCAAAGGGAAAGATACGCCAAAAAGCATATAGCTTCCAGTTCTTTGGGAAGCTAAGAAACAAATCGCTCTGCACAGTGTTCTTGCAGACTACTGGGAACATCTGTTAGAAAGGCCGTGAAACGCAGTTTCTTTGAAGGCCTGATCTATCTGAAGTAGAACTTCTGCTATGGGTGTGCTACACTGCCCTAGAGATTCAAGGCACAAAGACGTGCCTTGTTTCCAAAGGGGGAGATAGGCTCCAAAGCATCTTGCTTCCAGCTCTTTGGGAAGCTAAGAAAGAACTCGCTCTGCACAGTTTTCTTACAGCCTATTGGAAACATCTCTTACAAAGGTCTGTGAAACGCAGTTTCTTTGCAGGCCTGATCTGGCCGAAGTAGTTCTTCTGCTCTGGGTGTGCTACGTTGCCATTGAGCTTCAAGGCACAAAGTGCTGAATTGTTTCCAAAGGCGGAGATAGGCCCCAAAGCGTCTTGCTTCCAGTTCTCAGGGAAGCTAAGAAACAACTCGCTCTGCACAGAGCTCTTACAGACTACCGGGATCATATCTTACAAAGGCCTGTGAAACGCATTTTCTTCGCTGCCCTGATCTTGCTGACGTTGAACTTCTGCTCTGCCGTGTGCTGCATTGCCCAGGAGATGCAAGGCACAAAGTCCTGCCTTTTTTGCGAAGGGAAAGATAGGCCCCAAAGCATCTTGCTTCCAGCTCCTTCGGAAGCTAAGAAACAACTCGCTCTGCACAGTCCTCTTACAGCCTACCGGGAACATCTCTTACAAAGGCCTGTGAAACGCAATTTCATTCTAGGCCTACTCTGGCTGAAGTAGAACTTCTGCTCTGGGTCTGCTACATTGCCCTAGAGCTTCAAGACTCAAAGCCCTGCCTTTTTTCCAAAGGGGAAATAGGCCCCAAAGCATCTTGCTTCCAGCTCATTGGGAAGCTAAGAAACAACTCAGTCTGCACAGTGCTCTTACAGACAACTGGGAACATCTCTTACAAAGGCCTGTGAAACGCAGTTTCTTGGCAGGCCTGATCTGGCTGAAGTACAACTCCTGCGCTGGGTGTGCTACATTGCCCTAGAGCATCAAGGCACAAAGTGCTGAATTGTTTCCAAAGGTGGAGATAGGCCCCAAAGCATCTTGCTTCCAGCTCTTTGTGGAGCTAAGAAACAACTCGCTCTGCACAGTGCTCTTACAGCCTACTGCGAACATCTCTTACAAAGGCCTGTGAAACGCAGTTTCTTTGCAGGCCTGATATGGGTGAAGTAGAACTCCTGCTCTGGGTATGCTACATTGCCCTAGAGCTTCAAGGCGCAAAACCCTGCCTTGTTCCCAAAGGGGGCGATAGGCCCCAAATCATCTTGCATCCAGCTCTTTGGGAAGCGAAGAACCAACTCGCTCTGCACAGTGCTCTTACAGGCTACCTGGAACAGCTCTTACAAAGGCCTGTGAAACGCATTTTCTTCGCTGCCCTGATCTGGCTGACGTTGAACTTCTGCTCTGCCGTGTGCTATATTGCCCTAGAGATTCAAGGCACAAAGTGCTGAATTGTTTAGAAAGTTCTCAGATAGGCACGAAAGCATCTTGCTTCCAGCTCTTTGGGAAGCTAAGAAACAACTCGCTCTGCACAGTGCTCTTACAGCCTACTGCGAACATCTCTTACAAAGGCCTGTGAAACGCAGTTTCTCTGCAGGCCTGACCTGGCTGAAGTAGAACTTATGCTGTGGGAGGGCTACATTGCTCTAGAGCTTCAAGGCTGAAAGCCCTGCCTTGTTTCCAAAGGGAAAGATACGCCAAAAAGCATATTGCTTCCAGTTCTTTGGGAAGCTAAGAAACAAATCGCTCTGCACAGTGTTCTTACAGCCTACTGGGAACATCTCTTACAAATGCCTGTGAAACGCAGTTTCTTTGCAGGCCTGATATGGGTGAAGTAGAACTCCTGCTCTGGGTATGCTACATTGCCCTAGAGCTTCAAACTCAAAGCCCTGCCTTGTTTCCAAAGGGGAAGATAGGCCCCAAAGCATCTTGCTTCCAGCTCATTGGGAAGCTAAGAAACAACTCAGTCTGCACAGTGCTCTTACAGACAACTGGGAACATCTCTTCCAAAGGCCTGTGAAACGCAGTTTCTTAGCAGGCCTGATCTGGCTGAAGTAGAACTTCTGCGGTGGGTGTGCTACATTGCTCTAGAGCTTCAAGGCTGAAAGCCCTGCCTTGTTTCCAAAGGGAAAGATACGCCAAAAAGCATATAGCTTCCAGTTCTTTGGGAAGCTAAGAAACAAATCGCTCTGCACAGTGTTCTTGCAGACTACTGGGAACATCTCTTACAAAGGCCTGTGAAACGCAGTTTCTTGGCAGGCCTGATCTGGCTGAAGTACAACTCCTGCGCTGGGTGTGCTACATTGCCCTAGAGCATCAAGGCACAAAAACCTGCCTTGTCTCCAAAGTGGGAGATAGATCCCAAAGCAACTTGCTTCCATGTCTTTGGGAAGCTATGAAACAACTCGCTCTGCACAGTGCTCTTACATCCTTCAGGGAAAATCTCATACAAAGGCCAGTGAAACGCAGTATCTTTGAAGGCCTGATCTATCTGAAGTAGAACTTCTGCTCTGGGTGTGCTACATTGCCCTAGAGCTTCAAGGCCCAAACTGTGCCTTGTTTCCAAAGGGGGAGATAGGCTCCAAAGCATCTTGCTTCCGGCTCTTTGGGAAGCTGAGAAACAACTCGCTGTCCACAGTGCTCTTACAGCCTACCGGAACATCTCTTACAAAGGCCTGTGAAACGCAATTTCTTTGCAGGCCTGATCTGGCTTAAGTATAACTTCTGCTCTGGCTGTGCTATATTGCCCTAGAGATTCAAGGCACAAAGTGCTGAATTGTTTAGAAACTTGTCAGATTGGCACCAAAGCATCTTGCTTCCAGCTCTTTGGGAAGCTAAGAAACAACTCGCTCGGCACAGTTCTCTTACAGCCTATCGGGAACATCTCTTACAAAGGCCTGTGAAACGCAGTTTCTTTGCAGGCCTGATCTATCTGAAGTAGAACTTCTGCTCTGGGTGTGCTACATTGCCCTAGAGATTCAAGGCACAAAGTGGTGAACTGTTTCCAAAGGTGGAGATAGGCCCCAAAGCATCTTGCTTCCAGCTCTTTGGGAAGCTAAGAAACAACTCGCTCTGCACAGTGCTCTTACAGGCTAACTGGGGCATCTCTTACAAAGGCCTGTGAAACGCATTTTCTTCGCTGCCTTGATCTGGCTGAAGTTGAACTTCTGCTCTGCAGTGCGCTGCATTGCCCACATGATGCAAGGCGCAAAATCCTGCCGTGTTTGCGAAGGGGGAGATAGGCCCCAAAGCATCTTGCTTCCAGCTCTTTCGGAAGCTAAGAAACAACTCCCTCTGCACAGTGCTCTTACAGCCTACGGGGAACATCTCTTACAAAGGCCTGTGAACCGCAATTTCATTCTAGGCCTCCTCTGTTTGAAGTAGAACTTCTGCTCTGCCATGTGCTACATTGCCCTAGAGCTTCAAGACTCAAAGCCCTGCCTTGTTTCCAAAGGGGAAGACAGGCCCCAAAGCATCTTGCTTCCAGCTCATTGGGAAGCTAAGAAACAACTCAGTCTGCACAGTGCTCTTACAGACAACTGGGAACATCTCTTCCAAAGGCTTGTGAAACGCTGTTTCTTGGCAGGCCTGATCTGGCTGAAGTAGAACTTCTGCGGTGGGTGTGCTACATTGCTCTAGAGCTTCAAGGCTGAAAGCCCTGCCTTGTTTCCAAAGGGAAAGATACGCCAAAAAGCATATTGCTTCCAGTTCTTTGGGAAGCTAAGAAACAAATCGCTCTGCACAGTGTTCTTACAGACTACTGGGAACATCTCTTACAAAGGCCCGTGAAACGCAGTTTCTTTGAAGGCCTGATCTATCTGAAGTAGAACTTCTGCTCTGGGTGTGCTACATTGCCCTAGAGATTCAAGGCCCACAGCCGTGCCTTGTTTCCAAAGGGGGAGATAGGCTCCAAAGCATCTTGCTTCCAGCTCTTTGGGAAGCTAAGAAACAACTCGCTCTGCACAGTTTTCTTACAGCCTATCGGGAACATCTCTTACAAAGGCCTGTGAAACGCAGTTTCTTTGCAGGCCTGATCTGGCTGAAGTAGTTCTTCTGCTCCGGGTGTGCTACGTTGCCCTTGAGCTTCAAGGCACAAAGTGCTGAATTGTTTCCAAAGGCGGAGATAGGCCCCAAAGCGTCTTGCTTCCAGCTCTCAGGGAAGCTAAGAAACAACTCGCTCTGCACAGAGCTCTTACAGACTACCGGGATCATCTCTTCCAAAGGCCTGTGCAACGCATTTTCTTCGCTGCCCTGATCTGGCTGACGTTGAACTTCTGCTCTGCCGTGTGCTGCATTGCCCAGGAGATGCAAGGCACAAAGTCCTGCCTTGTTTGCGAAGGGGGAGATAGGCCCCAAAGCATCTTGCTTCCAGCTCTTTGGGAAGCTAAGAAACAACTCTCTCTGCACAGTGCTCTTACAGCCTACCGGGAACATCTCTTACAAAGGCCTGTGAAACGCAATTTCATTCTAGGCCTACTCTGGCTGAAGTAGAACTTCTGCTCTGGGTCTGCTACATTGCCCTAGAGCTTCAAGACCCAAAGCCCTGCCTTGTTTCCAAAGGGGAAGATAGGCCCCAAAGCATCTTGCTTCCAGCTCATTGGGAAGCTAAGAAACTACTCAGTCTGCACAGTGCTCTTACAGACAACTGGGAACATCTCTTACAAAGGCCTGTGAAACGCATTTTCTTGGCAGGCCTGATCTGGCTGAAGTAGAACTCCTGCTCTCGTGTGCTACATTGCCCTAGAGCATCAAGGCACAAAAACCTGCCTTGTGTCCAAAGTGGGAGATAGATCCCAAAGCAACTTGCTTCCATCTCTTTGGGAAGCTATGAAACAACTCGCTCTGCACAGTGCTCTTACATCCTTCAGGGAAAATCTCATACAAAGGCCCGTGAAACGCAGTTTCTTTGAAGGCCTGATCTATCTGAAATAGAACTTCTGCTCTGGGTGTGCTACATTGCCCTAGAGCTTCAAGGCCCAAAGCTGTGCCTTGTTTCCAAAGGGGGAGATAGGCTCCAAAGCATCTTGCTTCCAGCTCTTTGGGAAGCTGAGAAACAACTCGCTGTCCACAGTGCTCTTACAGCCTACCAGAACATCTCTTACAAAGGCCTGTGAAACGCAATTTCTTTGCAGGCCTGATCTGGCTTAAGTATAACTTCTGCTCTGGCTGTGCTATATTGCCCTAGATATTCAAGGCACAAAGTGCTGAATTGTTTAGAAACTTGTCAGATGGGCACCAAAGCATCTTGCTTCCAGCTCTTTGGGAAGCTAAGAAACAACTCGCTCGGCACAGTTCTCTTACAGCCTATCGGGAACATCTCTTACAAAGGCCTGTGAAACGCAGTTTCTTTGCAGGCCTGATCTATCTGAAGTAGAACTTCTGCTCTGGGTGTGCTACATTGCCCTAGAGATTCAAGGCACAAAGTGCTGAATTGTTTCCAAAGGTGGAGATAGGCCCCAAAGCATCTTGCTTCCAGCTCTTTGTGGAGCTAAGAAACAACTCGCTCTGCACAGTGCTCTTACAGCCTACTGCGAACATCTCTTACAAAGGCCTGTGAAACGCAGTTTCTTTGCAGGCCTGATATGGGTGAAGTAGAACTCCTGCTCTGGGTATGCTACATTGCCCTAGAGCTTCAAGGCGCAAAACCCTGCCTTGTTCCCAAAGGGGGCGATAGGCCCCAAATCATCTTGCATCCAGCTCTTTGGGAAGCGAAGAACCAACTCGCTCTGCACAGTGCTCTTACAGGCTACCTGGAACATCTCTTACAAAGGCCTGTGAAACGCATTTTCTTCGCTGCCCTGATCTGGCTGACGTTGAACTTCTGCTCTGCCGTGTGCTATATTGCCCTAGAGATTCAAGGCACAAAGTGCTGAATTGTTTAGAAAGTTCTCAGATAGGCACGAAAGCATCTTGCTTCCAGCTCTTTGGGAAGCTAAGAAACAACTCGCTCTGCACAGTGCTCTTACAGCCTACTGCGAACATCTCTTACAAAGGCCTGTGAAACGCAGTTTCTCTGCAGGCCTGACCTGGCTGAAGTAGAACTTATGCTGTGGGAGGGCTACATTGCTCTAGAGCTTCAAGGCTGAAAGCCCTGCCTTGTTTCCAAAGGGAAAGATACGCCAAAAAGCATATTGCTTCCAGTTCTTTGGGAAGCTAAGAAACAAATCGCTCTGCACAGTGTTCTTACAGCCTACTGGGAACATCTCTTACAAATGCCTGTGAAACGCAGTTTCTTTGCAGGCCTGATATGGGTGAAGTAGAACTCCTGCTCTGGGTATGCTACATTGCCCTAGAGCTTCAAACTCAAAGCCCTGCCTTGTTTCCAAAGGGGAAGATAGGCCCCAAAGCATCTTGCTTCCAGCTCATTGGGAAGCTAAGAAACAACTCAGTCTGCACAGTGCTCTTACAGACAACTGGGAACATCTCTTCCAAAGGCCTGTGAAACGCAGTTTCTTAGCAGGCCTGATCTGGCTGAAGTAGAACTTCTGCGGTGGGTGTGCTACATTGCTCTAGAGCTTCAAGGCTGAAAGCCCTGCCTTGTTTCCAAAGGGAAAGATACGCCAAAAAGCATATAGCTTCCAGTTCTTTGGGAAGCTAAGAAACAAATCGCTCTGCACAGTGTTCTTGCAGACTACTGGGAACATCTGTTAGAAAGGCCGTGAAACGCAGTTTCTTTGAAGGCCTGATCTATCTGAAGTAGAACTTCTGCTATGGGTGTGCTACACTGCCCTAGAGATTCAAGGCACAAAGACGTGCCTTGTTTCCAAAGGGGGAGATAGGCTCCAAAGCATCTTGCTTCCAGCTCTTTGGGAAGCTAAGAAAGAACTCGCTCTGCACAGTTTTCTTACAGCCTATTGGAAACATCTCTTACAAAGGTCTGTGAAACGCAGTTTCTTTGCAGGCCTGATCTGGCCGAAGTAGTTCTTCTGCTCTGGGTGTGCTACGTTGCCATTGAGCTTCAAGGCACAAAGTGCTGAATTGTTTCCAAAGGCGGAGATAGGCCCCAAAGCGTCTTGCTTCCAGTTCTCAGGGAAGCTAAGAAACAACTCGCTCTGCACAGAGCTCTTACAGACTACCGGGATCATATCTTACAAAGGCCTGTGAAACGCATTTTCTTCGCTGCCCTGATCTTGCTGACGTTGAACTTCTGCTCTGCCGTGTGCTGCATTGCCCAGGAGATGCAAGGCACAAAGTCCTGCCTTTTTTGCGAAGGGAAAGATAGGCCCCAAAGCATCTTGCTTCCAGCTCCTTCGGAAGCTAAGAAACAACTCGCTCTGCACAGTCCTCTTACAGCCTACCGGGAACATCTCTTACAAAGGCCTGTGAAACGCAATTTCATTCTAGGCCTACTCTGGCTGAAGTAGAACTTCTGCTCTGGGTCTGCTACATTGCCCTAGAGCTTCAAGACTCAAAGCCCTGCCTTTTTTCCAAAGGGGAAATAGGCCCCAAAGCATCTTGCTTCCAGCTCATTGGGAAGCTAAGAAACAACTCAGTCTGCACAGTGCTCTTACAGACAACTGGGAACATCTCTTACAAAGGCCTGTGAAACGCAGTTTCTTGGCAGGCCTGATCTGGCTGAAGTACAACTCCTGCGCTGGGTGTGCTACATTGCCCTAGAGCATCAAGGCACAAAGTGCTGAATTGTTTCCAAAGGTGGAGATAGGCCCCAAAGCATCTTGCTTCCAGCTCTTTGTGGAGCTAAGAAACAACTCGCTCTGCACAGTGCTCTTACAGCCTACTGCGAACATCTCTTACAAAGGCCTGTGAAACGCAGTTTCTTTGCAGGCCTGATATGGGTGAAGTAGAACTCCTGCTCTGGGTATGCTACATTGCCCTAGAGCTTCAAGGTGCAAAACCGTGCCTTGTTCCCAAAGGGGGCGATAGGCCCCAAATCATCTTGCATCCAGCTCTTTGGGAAGCGAAGAACCAACTCGCTCTGCACAGTGCTCTTACAGGCTACCTGGAACATCTCTTACAAAGGCCTGTGAAACGCATTTTCTTCGCTGCCCTGATCTGGCTGACGTTGAACTTCTGCTCTGCCGTGTGCTATATTGCCCTAGAGATTCAAGGCACAAAGTGCTGAATTGTTTAGAAAGTTCTCAGATAGGCACGAAAGCATCTTGCTTCCAGCTCTTTGGGAAGCTAAGAAACAACTCGCTCTGCACAGTGCTCTTACAGCCTACTGCGAACATCTCTTACAAAGGCCTGTGAAACGCAGTTTCTCTGCAGGCCTGACCTGGCTGAAGTAGAACTTATGCTGTGGGAGGGCTACATTGCTCTAGAGCTTCAAGGCTGAAAGCCCTGCCTTGTTTCCAAAGGGAAAGATACGCCAAAAAGCATATTGCTTCCAGTTCTTTGGGAAGCTAAGAAACAAATCGCTCTGCACAGTGTTCTTACAGCCTACTGGGAACATCTCTTACAAATGCCTGTGAAACGCAGTTTCTTTGCAGGCCTGATATGGGTGAAGTAGAACTCCTGCTCTGGGTATGCTACATTGCCCTAGAGCTTCAAACTCAAAGCCCTGCCTTGTTTCCAAAGGGGAAGATAGGCCCCAAAGCATCTTGCTTCCAGCTCATTGGGAAGCTAAGAAACAACTCAGTCTGCACAGTGCTCTTACAGACAACTGGGAACATCTCTTCCAAAGGCCTGTGAAACGCAGTTTCTTAGCAGGCCTGATCTGGCTGAAGTAGAACTTCTGCGGTGGGTGTGCTACATTGCTCTAGAGCTTCAAGGCTGAAAGCCCTGCCTTGTTTCCAAAGGGAAAGATACGCCAAAAAGCATATAGCTTCCAGTTCTTTGGGAAGCTAAGAAACAAATCGCTCTGCACAGTGTTCTTGCAGACTACTGGGAACATCTCTTACAAAGGCCTGTGAAACGCAGTTTCTTGGCAGGCCTGATCTGGCTGAAGTACAACTCCTGCGCTGGGTGTGCTACATTGCCCTAGAGCATCAAGGCACAAAAACCTGCCTTGTCTCCAAAGTGGGAGATAGATCCCAAAGCAACTTGCTTCCATGTCTTTGGGAAGCTATGAAACAACTCGCTCTGCACAGTGCTCTTACATCCTTCAGGGAAAATCTCATACAAAGGCCAGTGAAACGCAGTATCTTTGAAGGCCTGATCTATCTGAAGTAGAACTTCTGCTCTGGGTGTGCTACATTGCCCTAGAGCTTCAAGGCCCAAACTGTGCCTTGTTTCCAAAGGGGGAGATAGGCTCCAAAGCATCTTGCTTCCGGCTCTTTGGGAAGCTGAGAAACAACTCGCTGTCCACAGTGCTCTTACAGCCTACCGGAACATCTCTTACAAAGGCCTGTGAAACGCAATTTCTTTGCAGGCCTGATCTGGCTTAAGTATAACTTCTGCTCTGGCTGTGCTATATTGCCCTAGAGATTCAAGGCACAAAGTGCTGAATTGTTTAGAAACTTGTCAGATTGGCACCAAAGCATCTTGCTTCCAGCTCTTTGGGAAGCTAAGAAACAACTCGCTCGGCACAGTTCTCTTACAGCCTATCGGGAACATCTCTTACAAAGGCCTGTGAAACGCAGTTTCTTTGCAGGCCTGATCTATCTGAAGTAGAACTTCTGCTCTGGGTGTGCTACATTGCCCTAGAGATTCAAGGCACAAAGTGGTGAACTGTTTCCAAAGGTGGAGATAGGCCCCAAAGCATCTTGCTTCCAGCTCTTTGGGAAGCTAAGAAACAACTCGCTCTGCACAGTGCTCTTACAGGCTAACTGGGGCATCTCTTACAAAGGCCTGTGAAACGCATTTTCTTCGCTGCCTTGATCTGGCTGAAGTTGAACTTCTGCTCTGCAGTGCGCTGCATTGCCCACATGATGCAAGGCGCAAAATCCTGCCGTGTTTGCGAAGGGGGAGATAGGCCCCAAAGCATCTTGCTTCCAGCTCTTTCGGAAGCTAAGAAACAACTCCCTCTGCACAGTGCTCTTACAGCCTACGGGGAACATCTCTTACAAAGGCCTGTGAACCGCAATTTCATTCTAGGCCTCCTCTGTTTGAAGTAGAACTTCTGCGCTGCCATGTGCTACATTGCCCTAGAGCTTCAAGACTCAAAGCCCTGCCTTGTTTCCAAAGGGGAAGACAGGCCCCAAAGCATCTTGCTTCCAGCTCATTGGGAAGCTAAGAAACAACTCAGTCTGCACAGTGCTCTTACAGACAACTGGGAACATCTCTTCCAAAGGCTTGTGAAACGCTGTTTCTTGGCAGGCCTGATCTGGCTGAAGTAGAACTTCTGCGGTGGGTGTGCTACATTGCTCTAGAGCTTCAAGGCTGAAAGCCCTGCCTTGTTTCCAAAGGGAAAGATACGCCAAAAAGCATATTGCTTCCAGTTCTTTGGGAAGCTAAGAAACAAATCGCTCTGCACAGTGTTCTTACAGACTACTGGGAACATCTCTTACAAAGGCCCGTGAAACGCAGTTTCTTTGAAGGCCTGATCTATCTGAAGTAGAACTTCTGCTCTGGGTGTGCTACATTGCCCTAGAGATTCAAGGCCCACAGCCGTGCCTTGTTTCCAAAGGGGGAGATAGGCTCCAAAGCATCTTGCTTCCAGCTCTTTGGGAAGCTAAGAAACAACTCGCTCTGCACAGTTTTCTTACAGCCTATCGGGAACATCTCTTACAAAGGCCTGTGAAACGCAGTTTCTTTGCAGGCCTGATCTGGCTGAAGTAGTTCTTCTGCTCCGGGTGTGCTACGTTGCCCTTGAGCTTCAAGGCACAAAGTGCTGAATTGTTTCCAAAGGCGGAGATAGGCCCCAAAGCGTCTTGCTTCCAGCTCTCAGGGAAGCTAAGAAACAACTCGCTCTGCACAGAGCTCTTACAGACTACCGGGATCATCTCTTCCAAAGGCCTGTGCAACGCATTTTCTTCGCTGCCCTGATCTGGCTGACGTTGAACTTCTGCTCTGCCGTGTGCTGCATTGCCCAGGAGATGCAAGGCACAAAGTCCTGCCTTGTTTGCGAAGGGGGAGATAGGCCCCAAAGCATCTTGCTTCCAGCTCTTTGGGAAGCTAAGAAACAACTCTCTCTGCACAGTGCTCTTACAGCCTACCGGGAACATCTCTTACAAAGGCCTGTGAAACGCAATTTCATTCTAGGCCTACTCTGGCTGAAGTAGAACTTCTGCTCTGGGTCTGCTACATTGCCCTAGAGCTTCAAGACCCAAAGCCCTGCCTTGTTTCCAAAGGGGAAGATAGGCCCCAAAGCATCTTGCTTCCAGCTCATTGGGAAGCTAAGAAACTACTCAGTCTGCACAGTGCTCTTACAGACAACTGGGAACATCTCTTACAAAGGCCTGTGAAACGCATTTTCTTGGCAGGCCTGATCTGGCTGAAGTAGAACTCCTGCTCTCGTGTGCTACATTGCCCTAGAGCATCAAGGCACAAAAACCTGCCTTGTGTCCAAAGTGGGAGATAGATCCCAAAGCAACTTGCTTCCATCTCTTTGGGAAGCTATGAAACAACTCGCTCTGCACAGTGCTCTTACATCCTTCAGGGAAAATCTCATACAAAGGCCCGTGAAACGCAGTTTCTTTGAAGGCCTGATCTATCTGAAATAGAACTTCTGCTCTGGGTGTGCTACATTGCCCTAGAGCTTCAAGGCCCAAAGCTGTGCCTTGTTTCCAAAGGGGGAGATAGGCTCCAAAGCATCTTGCTTCCAGCTCTTTGGGAAGCTGAGAAACAACTCGCTGTCCACAGTGCTCTTACAGCCTACCAGAACATCTCTTACAAAGGCCTGTGAAACGCAATTTCTTTGCAGGCCTGATCTGGCTTAAGTATAACTTCTGCTCTGGCTGTGCTATATTGCCCTAGATATTCAAGGCACAAAGTGCTGAATTGTTTAGAAACTTGTCAGATTGGCACCAAAGCATCTTGCTTCCAGCTCTTTGGGAAGCTAAGAAACAACTCGCTCGGCACAGTTCTCTTACAGCCTATCGGGAACATCTCTTACAAAGGCCTGTGAAACGCAGTTTCTTTGCAGGCCTGATCTATCTGAAGTAGAACTTCTGCTCTGGGTGTGCTACATTGCCCTAGAGATTCAAGGCACAAAGTGCTGAATTGTTTCGAAAGGTGGAGATAGGCCCCAAAGCATCTTGCTTCCAGCTCTTTGTGGAGCTAAGAAACAACTCGCTCTGCACAGTGCTCTTACAGCCTACTGCGAACATCTCTTACAAAGGCCTGTGAAACGCAGTTTCTTTGCAGGCCTGATATGGGTGAAGTAGAACTCCTGCTCTGGGTATGCTACATTGCCCTAGAGCTTCAAGGCGCAAAACCCTGCCTTGTTCCCAAAGGGGGCGATAGGCCCCAAATCATCTTGCATCCAGCTCTTTGGGAAGCGAAGAACCAACTCGCTCTGCACAGTGCTCTTACAGGCTACCTGGAACATCTCTTACAAAGGCCTGTGAAACGCATTTTCTTCGCTGCCCTGATCTGGCTGACGTTGAACTTCTGCTCTGCCGTGTGCTATATTGCCCTAGAGATTCAAGGCACAAAGTGCTGAATTGTTTAGAAAGTTCTCAGATAGGCACGAAAGCATCTTGCTTCCAGCTCTTTGGGAAGCTAAGAAACAACTCGCTCTGCACAGTGCTCTTACAGCCTACTGCGAACATCTCTTACAAAGGCCTGTGAAACGCAGTTTCTCTGCAGGCCTGACCTGGCTGAAGTAGAACTTATGCTGTGGGAGGGCTACATTGCTCTAGAGCTTCAAGGCTGAAAGCCCTGCCTTGTTTCCAAAGGGAAAGATACGCCAAAAAGCATATTGCTTCCAGTTCTTTGGGAAGCTAAGAAACAAATCGCTCTGCACAGTGTTCTTACAGCCTACTGGGAACATCTCTTACAAATGCCTGTGAAACGCAGTTTCTTTGCAGGCCTGATATGGGTGAAGTAGAACTCCTGCTCTGGGTATGCTACATTGCCCTAGAGCTTCAAACTCAAAGCCCTGCCTTGTTTCCAAAGGGGAAGATAGGCCCCAAAGCATCTTGCTTCCAGCTCATTGGGAAGCTAAGAAACAACTCAGTCTGCACAGTGCTCTTACAGACAACTGGGAACATCTCTTCCAAAGGCCTGTGAAACGCAGTTTCTTAGCAGGCCTGATCTGGCTGAAGTAAAACTTCTGCGGTGGGTGTGCTACATTGCTCTAGAGCTTCAAGGCTGAAAGCCCTGCCTTGTTTCCAAAGGGAAAGATACGCCAAAAAGCATATAGCTTCCAGGTCTTTGGGAAGCTAAGAAACAAATCGCTCTGCACAGTGTTCTTGCAGACTACTGGGAACATCTGTTAGAAAGGCCGTGAAACGCAGTTTCTTTGAAGGCCTGATCTATCTGAAGTAGAACTTCTGCTATGGGTGTGCTACACTGCCCTAGAGATTCAAGGCACAAAGACGTGCCTTGTTTCCAAAGGGGGAGATAGGCTCCAAAGCATCTTGCTTCCAGCTCTTTGGGAAGCTAAGAAAGAACTCGCTCTGCACAGTTTTCTTACAGCCTATTGGAAACATCTCTTACAAAGGTCTGTGAAACGCAGTTTCTTTGCAGGCCTGATCTGGCCGAAGTAGTTCTTCTGCTCTGGGTGTGCTACGTTGCCATTGAGCTTCAAGGCACAAAGTGCTGAATTGTTTCCAAAGGCGGAGATAGGCCCCAAAGCGTCTTGCTTCCAGTTCTCAGGGAAGCTAAGAAACAACTCGCTCTGCACAGAGCTCTTACAGACTACCGGGATCATATCTTACAAAGGCCAGTGAAACGCATTTTCTTCGCTGCCCTGATCTTGCTGACGTTGAACTTCTGCTCTGCCGTGTGCTGCATTGCCCAGGAGATGCAAGGCACAAAGTCCTGCCTTTTTTGCGAAGGGAAAGATAGGCCCCAAAGCATCTTGCTTCCAGCTCCTTCGGAAGCTAAGAAACAACTCGCTCTGCACAGTCCTCTTACAGCCTACCGGGAACATCTCTTACAAAGGCCTGTGAAACGCAATTTCATTCTAGGCCTACTCTGGCTGAAGTAGAACTTCTGCTCTGGGTCTGCTACATTGCCCTAGAGCTTCAAGACTCAAAGCCCTGCCTTTTTTCCAAAGGGGAAATAGGCCCCAAAGCATCTTGCTTCCAGCTCATTGGGAAGCTAAGAAACAACTCAGTCTGCACAGTGCTCTTACAGACAACTGGGAACATCTCTTACAAAGGCCTGTAAAACGCAGTTTCTTGGCAGGCCTGATCTGGCTGAAGTACAACTCCTGCGCTGGGTGTGCTACATTGCCCTAGAGCATCAAGGCACAAAAACCTGCCTTGTCTCCAAAGTGGGAGATAGATCCCAAAGCAACTTGCTTCCATGTCTTTGGGAAGCTATGAAACAACTCGCTCTGCACAGTGCTCTTACATCCTTCAGGGAAAATCTCATACAAAGGCCAGTGAAACGCAGTATCTTTGAAGGCCTGATCTATCTGAAGTAGAACTTCTGCTCTGGGTGTGCTACATTGCCCTAGAGCTTCAAGGCCCAAACTGTGCCTTGTTTCCAAAGGGGGAGATAGGCTCCAAAGCATCTTGCTTCCGGCTCTTTGGGAAGCTGAGAAACAACTCGCTGTCCACAGTGCTCTTACAGCCTACCGGAACATCTCTTACAAAGGCCTGTGAAACGCAATTTCTTTGCAGGCCTGATCTGGCTTAAGTATAACTTCTGCTCTGGCTGTGCTATATTGCCCTAGAGATTCAAGGCACAAAGTGCTGAATTGTTTAGAAACTTGTCAGATTGGCACCAAAGCATCTTGCTTCCAGCTCTTTGGGAAGCTAAGAAACAACTCGCTCGGCACAGTTCTCTTACAGCCTATCGGGAACATCTCTTACAAAGGCCTGTGAAACGCAGTTTCTTTGCAGGCCTGATCTATCTGAAGTAGAACTTCTGCTCTGGGTGTGCTACATTGCCCTAGAGATTCAAGGCACAAAGTGGTGAACTGTTTCCAAAGGTGGAGATAGGCCCCAAAGCATCTTGCTTCCAGCTCTTTGGGAAGCTAAGAAACAACTCGCTCTGCACAGTGCTCTTACAGGCTAACTGGGGCATCTCTTACAAAGGCCTGTGAAACGCATTTTCTTCGCTGCCTTGATCTGGCTGAAGTTGAACTTCTGCTCTGCAGTGCGCTGCATTGCCCACATGATGCAAGGCGCAAAATCCTGCCGTGTTTGCGAAGGGGGAGATAGGCCCCAAAGCATCTTGCTTCCAGCTCTTTCGGAAGCTAAGAAACAACTCCCTCTGCACAGTGCTCTTACAGCCTACGGGGAACATCTCTTACAAAGGCCTGTGAACCGCAATTTCATTCTAGGCCTCCTCTGTTTGAAGTAGAACTTCTGCTCTGCCATGTGCTACATTGCCCTAGAGCTTCAAGACTCAAAGCCCTGCCTTGTTTCCAAAGGGGAAGACAGGCCCCAAAGCATCTTGCTTCCAGCTCATTGGGAAGCTAAGAAACAACTCAGTCTGCACAGTGCTCTTACAGACAACTGGGAACATCTCTTCCAAAGGCTTGTGAAACGCTGTTTCTTGGCAGGCCTGATCTGGCTGAAGTAGAACTTCTGCGGTGGGTGTGCTACATTGCTCTAGAGCTTCAAGGCTGAAAGCCCTGCCTTGTTTCCAAAGGGAAAGATACGCCAAAAAGCATATTGCTTCCAGTTCTTTGGGAAGCTAAGAAACAAATCGCTCTGCACAGTGTTCTTACAGACTACTGGGAACATCTCTTACAAAGGCCCGTGAAACGCAGTTTCTTTGAAGGCCTGATCTATCTGAAGTAGAACTTCTGCTCTGGGTGTGCTACATTGCCCTAGAGATTCAAGGCCCACAGCCGTGCCTTGTTTCCAAAGGGGGAGATAGGCTCCAAAGCATCTTGCTTCCAGCTCTTTGGGAAGCTAAGAAACAACTCGCTCTGCACAGTTTTCTTACAGCCTATCGGGAACATCTCTTACAAAGGCCTGTGAAACGCAGTTTCTTTGCAGGCCTGATCTGGCTGAAGTAGTTCTTCTGCTCCGGGTGTGCTACGTTGCCCTTGAGCTTCAAGGCACAAAGTGCTGAATTGTTTCCAAAGGCGGAGATAGGCCCCAAAGCGTCTTGCTTCCAGCTCTCAGGGAAGCTAAGAAACAACTCGCTCTGCACAGAGCTCTTACAGACTACCGGGATCATCTCTTCCAAAGGCCTGTGCAACGCATTTTCTTCGCTGCCCTGATCTGGCTGACGTTGAACTTCTGCTCTGCCGTGTGCTGCATTGCCCAGGAGATGCAAGGCACAAAGTCCTGCCTTGTTTGCGAAGGGGGAGATAGGCCCCAAAGCATCTTGCTTCCAGCTCTTTGGGAAGCTAAGAAACAACTCTCTCTGCACAGTGCTCTTACAGCCTACCGGGAACATCTCTTACAAAGGCCTGTGAAACGCAATTTCATTCTAGGCCTACTCTGGCTGAAGTAGAACTTCTGCTCTGGGTCTGCTACATTGCCCTAGAGCTTCAAGACCCAAAGCCCTGCCTTGTTTCCAAAGGGGAAGATAGGCCCCAAAGCATCTTGCTTCCAGCTCATTGGGAAGCTAAGAAACTACTCAGTCTGCACAGTGCTCTTACAGACAACTGGGAACATCTCTTACAAAGGCCTGTGAAACGCATTTTCTTGGCAGGCCTGATCTGGCTGAAGTAGAACTCCTGCTCTCGTGTGCTACATTGCCCTAGAGCATCAAGGCACAAAAACCTGCCTTGTGTCCAAAGTGGGAGATAGATCCCAAAGCAACTTGCTTCCATCTCTTTGGGAAGCTATGAAACAACTCACTCTGCACAGTGCTCTTACATCCTTCAGGGAAAATCTCATACAAAGGCCCGTGAAACGCAGTTTCTTTGAAGGCCTGATCTATCTGAAATAGAACTTCTGCTCTGGGTGTGCTACATTGCCCTAGAGCTTCAAGGCCCAAAGCTGTGCCTTGTTTCCAAAGGGGGAGATAGGCTCCAAAGCATCTTGCTTCCAGCTCTTTGGGAAGCTGAGAAACAACTCGCTGTCCACAGTGCTCTTACAGCCTACCAGAACATCTCTTACAAAGGCCTGTGAAACGCAATTTCTTGGCAGGCCTGATCTGGCTTAAGTATAACTTCTGCTCTGGCTGTGCTATATTGCCCTAGATATTCAAGGCACAAAGTGCTGAATTGTTTAGAAACTTGTCAGATTGGCACCAAAGCATCTTGCTTCCAGCTCTTTGGGAAGCTAAGAAACAACTCGCTCGGCACAGTTCTCTTACAGCCTATCGGGAACATCTCTTACAAAGGCCTGTGAAACGCAGTTTCTTTGCAGGCCTGATCTATCTGAAGTAGAACTTCTGCTCTGGGTGTGCTACATTGCCCTAGAGATTCAAGGCACAAAGTGCTGAATTGTTTCCAAAGGTGGAGATAGGCCCCAAAGCATCTTGCTTCCAGCTCTTTGTGGAGCTAAGAAACAACTCGCTCTGCACAGTGCTCTTACAGCCTACTGCGAACATCTCTTACAAAGGCCTGTGAAACGCAGTTTCTTTGCAGGCCTGATATGGGTGAAGTAGAACTCCTGCTCTGGGTATGCTACATTGCCCTAGAGCTTCAAGGCGCAAAACCCTGCCTTGTTCCCAAAGGGGGCGATAGGCCCCAAATCATCTTGCATCCAGCTCTTTGGGAAGCGAAGAACCAACTCGCTCTGCACAGTGCTCTTACAGGCTACCTGGAACATCTCTTACAAAGGCCTGTGAAACGCATTTTCTTCGCTGCCCTGATCTGGCTGACGTTGAACTTCTGCTCTGCCGTGTGCTATATTGCCCTAGAGATTCAAGGCACAAAGTGCTGAATTGTTTAGAAAGTTCTCAGATAGGCACGAAAGCATCTTGCTTCCAGCTCTTTGGGAAGCTAAGAAACAACTCGCTCTGCACAGTGCTCTTACAGCCTACTGCGAACATCTCTTACAAAGGCCTGTGAAACGCAGTTTCTCTGCAGGCCTGACCTGGCTGAAGTAGAACTTATGCTGTGGGAGGGCTACATTGCTCTAGAGCTTCAAGGCTGAAAGCCCTGCCTTGTTTCCAAAGGGAAAGATACGCCAAAAAGCATATTGCTTCCAGTTCTTTGGGAAGCTAAGAAACAAATCGCTCTGCACAGTGTTCTTACAGCCTACTGGGAACATCTCTTACAAATGCCTGTGAAACGCAGTTTCTTTGCAGGCCTGATATGGGTGAAGTAGAACTCCTGCTCTGGGTATGCTACATTGCCCTAGAGCTTCAAACTCAAAGCCCTGCCTTGTTTCCAAAGGGGAAGATAGGCCCCAAAGCATCTTGCTTCCAGCTCATTGGGAAGCTAAGAAACAACTCAGTCTGCACAGTGCTCTTACAGACAACTGGGAACATCTCTTCCAAAGGCCTGTGAAACGCAGTTTCTTAGCAGGCCTGATCTGGCTGAAGTAGAACTTCTGCGGTGGGTGTGCTACATTGCTCTAGAGCTTCAAGGCTGAAAGCCCTGCCTTGTTTCCAAAGGGAAAGATACGCCAAAAAGCGTATAGCTTCCAGTTCTTTGGGAAGCTAAGAAACAAATCGCTCTGCACAGTGTTCTTGCAGACTACTGGGAACATCTGTTAGAAAGGCCGTGAAACGCAGTTTCTTTGAAGGCCTGATCTATCTGAAGTAGAACTTCTGCTATGGGTGTGCTACACTGCCCTAGAGATTCAAGGCACAAAGACGTGCCTTGTTTCCAAAGGGGGAGATAGGCTCCAAAGCATCTTGCTTCCAGCTCTTTGGGAAGCTAAGAAAGAACTCGCTCTGCACAGTTTTCTTACAGCCTATTGGAAACATCTCTTACAAAGGTCTGTGAAACGCAGTTTCTTTGCAGGCCTGATCTGGCCGAAGTAGTTCTTCTGCTCTGGGTGTGCTACGTTGCCATTGAGCTTCAAGGCACAAAGTGCTGAATTGTTTCCAAAGGCGGAGATAGGCCCCAAAGCGTCTTGCTTCCAGTTCTCAGGGAAGCTAAGAAACAACTCGCTCTGCACAGAGCTCTTACAGACTACCGGGATCATATCTTACAAAGGCCTGTGAAACGCATTTTCTTCGCTGCCCTGATCTTGCTGACGTTGAACTTCTGCTCTGCCGTGTGCTGCATTGCCCAGGAGATGCAAGGCACAAAGTCCTGCCTTTTTTGCGAAGGGAAAGATAGGCCCCAAAGCATCTTGCTTCCAGCTCCTTCGGAAGCTAAGAAACAACTCGCTCTGCACAGTCCTCTTACAGCCTACCGGGAACATCTCTTACAAAGGCCTGTGAAACGCAATTTCATTCTAGGCCTACTCTGGCTGAAGTAGAACTTCTGCTCTGGGTCTGCTACATTGCCCTAGAGCTTCAAGACTCAAAGCCCTGCCTTTTTTCCAAAGGGGAAATAGGCCCCAAAGCATCTTGCTTCCAGCTCATTGGGAAGCTAAGAAACAACTCAGTCTGCACAGTGCTCTTACAGACAACTGGGAACATCTCTTACAAAGGCCTGTGAAACGCAGTTTCTTGGCAGGCCTGATCTGGCTGAAGTACAACTCCTGCGCTGGGTGTGCTACATTGCCCTAGAGCATCAAGGCACAAAAACCTGCCTTGTCTCCAAAGTGGGAGATAGATCCCAAAGCAACTTGCTTCCATGTCTTTGGGAAGCTATGAAACAACTCGCTCTGCACAGTGCTCTTACATCCTTCAGGGAAAATCTCATACAAAGGCCAGTGAAACGCAGTATCTTTGAAGGCCTGATCTATCTGAAGTAGAACTTCTGCTCTGGGTGTGCTACATTGCCCTAGAGCTTCAAGGCCCAAACTGTGCCTTGTTTCCAAAGGGGGAGATAGGCTCCAAAGCATCTTGCTTCCGGCTCTTTGGGAAGCTGAGAAACAACTCGCTGTCCACAGTGCTCTTACAGCCTACCGGAACATCTCTTACAAAGGCCTGTGAAACGCAATTTCTTTGCAGGCCTGATCTGGCTTAAGTATAACTTCTGCTCTGGCTGTGCTATATTGCCCTAGAGATTCAAGGCACAAAGTGCTGAATTGTTTAGAAACTTGTCAGATTGGCACCAAAGCATCTTGCTTCCAGCTCTTTGGGAAGCTAAGAAACAACTCGCTCGGCACAGTTCTCTTACAGCCTATCGGGAACATCTCTTACAAAGGCCTGTGAAACGCAGTTTCTTTGCAGGCCTGATCTATCTGAAGTAGAACTTCTGCTCTGGGTGTGCTACATTGCCCTAGAGATTCAAGGCACAAAGTGGTGAACTGTTTCCAAAGGTGGAGATAGGCCCCAAAGCATCTTGCTTCCAGCTCTTTGGGAAGCTAAGAAACAACTCGCTCTGCACAGTGCTCTTACAGGCTAACTGGGGCATCTCTTACAAAGGCCTGTGAAACGCATTTTCTTCGCTGCCTTGATCTGGCTGAAGTTGAACTTCTGCTCTGCAGTGCGCTGCATTGCCCACATGATGCAAGGCGCAAAATCCTGCCGTGTTTGCGAAGGGGGAGATAGGCCCCAAAGCATCTTGCTTCCAGCTCTTTCGGAAGCTAAGAAACAACTCCCTCTGCACAGTGCTCTTACAGCCTACGGGGAACATCTCTTACAAAGGCCTGTGAACCGCAATTTCATTCTAGGCCTCCTCTGTTTGAAGTAGAACTTCTGCTCTGCCATGTGCTACATTGCCCTAGAGCTTCAAGACTCAAAGCCCTGCCTTGTTTCCAAAGGGGAAGACAGGCCCCAAAGCATCTTGCTTCCAGCTCATTGGGAAGCTAAGAAACAACTCAGTCTGCACAGTGCTCTTACAGACAACTGGGAACATCTCTTCCAAAGGCTTGTGAAACGCTGTTTCTTGGCAGGCCTGATCTGGCTGAAGTAGAACTTCTGCGGTGGGTGTGCTACATTGCTCTAGAGCTTCAAGGCTGAAAGCCCTGCCTTGTTTCCAAAGGGAAAGATACGCCAAAAAGCATATTGCTTCCAGTTCTTTGGGAAGCTAAGAAACAAATCGCTCTGCACAGTGTTCTTACAGACTACTGGGAACATCTCTTACAAAGGCCCGTGAAACGCAGTTTCTTTGAAGGCCTGATCTATCTGAAGTAGAACTTCTGCTCTGGGTGTGCTACATTGCCCTAGAGATTCAAGGCCCACAGCCGTGCCTTGTTTCCAAAGGGGGAGATAGGCTCCAAAGCATCTTGCTTCCAGCTCTTTGGGAAGCTAAGAAACAACTCGCTCTGCACAGTTTTCTTACAGCCTATCGGGAACATCTCTTACAAAGGCCTGTGAAACGCAGTTTCTTTGCAGGCCTGATCTGGCTGAAGTAGTTCTTCTGCTCCGGGTGTGCTACGTTGCCCTTGAGCTTCAAGGCACAAAGTGCTGAATTGTTTCCAAAGGCGGAGATAGGCCCCAAAGCGTCTTGCTTCCAGCTCTCAGGGAAGCTAAGAAACAACTCGCTCTGCACAGAGCTCTTACAGACTACCGGGATCATCTCTTCCAAAGGCCTGTGCAACGCATTTTCTTCGCTGCCCTGATCTGGCTGACGTTGAACTTCTGCTCTGCCGTGTGCTGCATTGCCCAGGAGATGCAAGGCACAAAGTCCTGCCTTGTTTGCGAAGGGGGAGATAGGCCCCAAAGCATCTTGCTTCCAGCTCTTTGGGAAGCTAAGAAACAACTCTCTCTGCACAGTGCTCTTACAGCCTACCGGGAACATCTCTTACAAAGGCCTGTGAAACGCAATTTCATTCTAGGCCTACTCTGGCTGAAGTAGAACTTCTGCTCTGGGTCTGCTACATTGCCCTAGAGCTTCAAGACCCAAAGCCCTGCCTTGTTTCCAAAGGGGAAGATAGGCCCCAAAGCATCTTGCTTCCAGCTCATTGGGAAGCTAAGAAACTACTCAGTCTGCACAGTGCTCTTACAGACAACTGGGAACATCTCTTACAAAGGCCTGTGAAACGCATTTTCTTGGCAGGCCTGATCTGGCTGAAGTAGAACTCCTGCTCTCGTGTGCTACATTGCCCTAGAGCATCAAGGCACAAAAACCTGCCTTGTGTCCAAAGTGGGAGATAGATCCCAAAGCAACTTGCTTCCATCTCTTTGGGAAGCTATGAAACAACTCGCTCTGCACAGTGCTCTTACATCCTTCAGGGAAAATCTCATACAAAGGCCCGTGAAACGCAGTTTCTTTGAAGGCCTGATCTATCTGAAATAGAACTTCTGCTCTGGGTGTGCTACATTGCCCTAGAGCTTCAAGGCCCAAAGCTGTGCCTTGTTTCCAAAGGGGGAGATAGGCTCCAAAGCATCTTGCTTCCAGCTCTTTGGGAAGCTGAGAAACAACTCGCTGTCCACAGTGCTCTTACAGCCTACCAGAACATCTCTTACAAAGGCCTGTGAAACGCAATTTCTTTGCAGGCCTGATCTGGCTTAAGTATAACTTCTGCTCTGGCTGTGCTATATTGCCCTAGATATTCAAGGCACAAAGTGCTGAATTGTTTAGAAACTTGTCAGATTGGCACCAAAGCATCTTGCTTCCAGCTCTTTGGGAAGCTAAGAAACAACTCGCTCGGCACAGTTCTCTTACAGCCTATCGGGAACATCTCTTACAAAGGCCTGTGAAACGCAGTTTCTTTGCAGGCCTGATCTATCTGAAGTAGAACTTCTGCTCTGGGTGTGCTACATTGCCCTAGAGATTCAAGGCACAAAGTGCTGAATTGTTTCCAAAGGTGGAGATAGGCCCCAAAGCATCTTGCTTCCAGCTCTTTGTGGAGCTAAGAAACAACTCGCTCTGCACAGTGCTCTTACAGCCTACTGCGAACATCTCTTACAAAGGCCTGTGAAACGCAGTTTCTTTGCAGGCCTGATATGGGTGAAGTAGAACTCCTGCTCTGGGTATGCTACATTGCCCTAGAGCTTCAAGGCGCAAAACCCTGCCTTGTTCCCAAAGGGGGCGATAGGCCCCAAATCATCTTGCATCCAGCTCTTTGGGAAGCGAAGAACCAACTCGCTCTGCACAGTGCTCTTACAGGCTACCTGGAACATCTCTTACAAAGGCCTGTGAAACGCATTTTCTTCGCTGCCCTGATCTGGCTGACGTTGAACTTCTGCTCTGCCGTGTGCTATATTGCCCTAGAGATTCAAGGCACAAAGTGCTGAATTGTTTAGAAAGTTCTCAGATAGGCACGAAAGCATCTTGCTTCCAGCTCTTTGGGAAGCTAAGAAACAACTCGCTCTGCACAGTGCTCTTACAGCCTACTGCGAACATCTCTTACAAAGGCCTGTGAAACGCAGTTTCTCTGCAGGCCTGACCTGGCTGAAGTAGAACTTATGCTGTGGGAGGGCTACATTGCTCTAGAGCTTCAAGGCTGAAAGCCCTGCCTTGTTTCCAAAGGGAAAGATACGCCAAAAAGCATATTGCTTCCAGTTCTTTGGGAAGCTAAGAAACAAATCGCTCTGCACAGTGTTCTTACAGCCTACTGGGAACATCTCTTACAAATGCCTGTGAAACGCAGTTTCTTTGCAGGCCTGATATGGGTGAAGTAGAACTCCTGCTCTGGGTATGCTACATTGCCCTAGAGCTTCAAACTTAAAGCCCTGCCTTGTTTCCAAAGGGGAAGATAGGCCCCAAAGCATCTTGCTTCCAGCTCATTGGGAAGCTAAGAAACAACTCAGTCTGCACAGTGCTCTTACAGACAACTGGGAACATCTCTTCCAAAGGCCTGTGAAACGCATTTTCTTCGCTGCCCTGATCTGGCTGACGTTGAACTTCTGCTCTGGCTGTGCTATATTGCCCTAGAGATTCAAGGCACAAAGTGCTGAATTGTTTAGAAACTTCTCAGATAGGCACCAAAGCATCTTGCTTCCAGCTCTTTGGGAAGCTAAGAAACAACTCGCTCTGCACAGTGCTCTTACAGCCTATCAGGAACATCTCTTACAAAGGCCTGTGAAACGCAGTTTCTTTGCAGGCTGATCTGGCTGAATTAGTTCTTCTGCACTGGGTGTGCTACGTTGCCCTTGAGCTTCAAGGCACAAAGTGCTGAATTGTTTCCAAAGGCGGAGATAGGGCCCAAAGTGTCTTGCTTCCAGCTCTTTGGGAAGCTAAGAAACAACTCGCTCTGCACAGTGCTCTTACAGCCTACTGCGAACATCTATTACAAAGGCCTGTGAAACGCAGTTTCTCTGCAGGCCTGACCAGGCTGAAGTAGAAGTTATGCTGTGGGAGGGCTACATTGCTCTAGAGCTTCAAGGCTGAAAACCCGGCCTTGTTTCCAACGGGAAAGATACGCCAAAAAGCATATTGCTTCCAGTTCTTTGGGAAGCTAAGAAACAAATCGCTCTGCACAGTGTTCTTACAGCCTACTGGGAACATCTCTTACAAATGCCTGTGAAACGCAGTTTCTTGGCAGGCCTGATCTGGCTGAAGTAGAACTTCTGCGGTGGGTGTGCTACATTGCTCTAGAGCTTCAAGGCTGAAAGCCCTGCCTTGTTTCCAAAGGGAAAGATACGCCAAAAAGCATATTGCTTCCAGTTCTTTGGGAAGCTAAGAAACAAATCGCTCTGCACAGTGTTCTTATAGCCTACTGGGAACATCTCTTACAAAAGCCTGTGAAACGCAGTTTCTTTGCAGAGCTGATATGGGTGAAGTAGAACTCCTGCTCTGGGTATGCTACATTGCCCTAGAGCATCAAGGCGCAAAGCCCTGCCTTGTTCCCAAAGGGGGCGATAGGCCCCAAATCATCTTGCATCCAGCTCTTTGGGAAGCTAAGAAACAACTCGCTCTGCACAGTGCTCTTACAGGCTACCTGGAACATCTCTTACAAAGGCCTGTGAAACGCATTTTCTTCGCTGCCCTGATCTGGCTGACGTTGAACTACTGCTCTGCCGTGTGCTGCATTGCCCACATGATGCAAGGCGCAAAGTCGTGCCTTGTTTGCGAATGGGGAGATAGGCCCCAAAGCATCTTGCTTCCAGCTCTTTCGGAAGCTAAGAAACAACTCGCTCTGCACAGTGCTCTTACAGCCTACCGGGAACATCTCTTACAAAGGCCTGTGAAACACAATTTCATTCTGGGCCTCCTCTGGCTGAAGTAGAACTTCTGCTCTGCCATGTGCTACATTGCCCTAGAGCTTCAAGACTCAAAGCCCTGCCTTGTTTCCAAAGGGGAAGACAGGCCCCAAAGCATCTTGCTTCCAGCTCATTGGGAAGCTAAGAAACAACTCAGTCTGCACAGTGCTCTTACAGACAACTGGGAACATCTCTTCCAAAGGCCTGTGAAACGCAGTTTCTTGGCAGGCCTGATCTGGCTGAAGTAGAACTTCTGCGGTGGGTGTGCTACATTGCTCTAGAGCTTCAAGGCTGAAAGCCCTGCCTTGTTTCCAAAGGGAAAGATACGCCAAAAAGCATATTGCTTCCAGTTCTTTGGGAAGCTAAGAAACAAATCGCTCTGCACAGTGTTCTTACAGACTACTGGGAACATCTCTTACAAAGGCCCGAGAAACGCAGTTTCTTTGAAGGCCTGATCTATCTGAAGTAGAACTTCTGCTCTGGGTGTGCTACATTGCCCTAGAGCTTCAAGGCCCAAAGCCGTGCCTTGTTTCCAAAGGGGGAGATAGGTTCCAAAGCATCTTGCTTCCAGCTCTTTGGGAAGCTAAGAAACAACTCGCTCTGCACAGTGCTCTTACAGGCTACCTGGAACATCTCTTACAAAGGCCTGTGAAACGCATTTTCTTCGCTGCCCTGATCTGGCTGACGTTGAACTACTGCTCTGCCGTGTGCTGCATTGCCCACATGATGCAAGGCGCAAAGTCCTGCCTTGTTTGCGAATGGGGAGATAGGCCCCAAAGCATCTTGCTTCCAGCTCTTTCGGAAGCTAAGAAACAACTCGCTCTGCACAGTGCTCTTACAGCCTACCGGGAACATCTCTTACAAAGGCCTGTGAAACGCAATTTCATTCTGGGCCTCCTCTGGCTGAAGTAGAACTTCTGCTCTGCCATGTGCTACATTGCCCTAGAGCTTCAAGACTCAAAGCCCTGCCTTGTTTCCAAAGGGGAAGTCAGGCCCCAAAGCATCTTGCTTCCAGCTCATTTGGAAGCTAAGAAACAACTCAGTCTGCACAGTGCTCTTACAGACAACTGGGAACATCTCTTCCAAAGGCCTGTGAAACGCAGTTTCTTGGCAGGCCTGATCTGGCTGACGTAGAACTTCTGCTGTGGGTGTGCTACATTGCTCTAGAGCTTCAAGGCTGAAAGCCCTGCCTTGTTTCCAAAGGGAAAGATACGCCAAAAAGCATATTGCTTCCAGTTCTTTGGGAAGCTAAGAAACAAATCGCTCTGCACAGTGTTCTTACAGCCTACTGGGAACATCTCTTTCAAATGCCTGTGAAACGCAGTTTCTTTGCAGAGCTAATCTGGGTGAAGTAGAACTCCTGCTCTGGGTATGCTACATTGCCCTAGTTCTTCAAGGCGCAAAGCCATGCCTTGTTCCCAAAGGGGGCGATAGGCCCCAAATCATCTTGCATCCAGCTCTTTGGGAAGCTAAGAAACAACTCGCTCTGCACAGTGCTCTTACAGGCTACCTGGAACATCTCTTACAAACGCCTGTGAAACGCATTTTCTTCGCTGCCCTGATCTGGCTGACGTTGAACTACTGCTCTGCCGTGTGCTGCATTGCCCACATGATGCAAGGCGCAAAGTCCTGCCTTGTTTGCGAATGGGGAGATAGGCCCCAAAGCATCTTGCTTCCAGCTCTTTGGGAAGCTAAGAAACAACTCGCTCTGCACAGTGCTCTTACAGCCTACCGGGAACATCTCTTACAAAGGCCTGTGAAACGCAATTTCATTCTGGGCCTCCTCTGGCTGAAGTAGAACTTCTGCTCTGCCATGTGCTACATTGCCCTAGAGCTTCAAGACTCAAAGCCCTGCCTTGTTTCCAAAGGGGAAGACAGGCCCCAAAGCATCTTGCTTCCAGCTCATTGTGAAGCTAAGAAACAACTCAGTCTGCACAGTGCTCTTACAGCCTACTGCGAACATCTCTTACAAAGGCCTGTGAAACGCAGTTTCTCTGCAGCCCTGACCTGGCTGAAGTAGAACTTATGCTGTGGGAGGGCTACATTGCTCTAGAGCTTCAAGGCTGAAAGCCCTGCCTTGTTTCCAAAGGGAAAGATACGCCAAAAAGCATATTGCTTCCAGTTCTTTGGGAAGCTAAGAAACAAATCGCTCTGCACAGTGTTCTTACAGCCTACTGGGAACATCTCTTACAAATGCCTGTGAAACGCAGTTTCTTGGCAGGCCTGATCTGGCTGAAGTAGAACTTCTGCGGTGGGTGTGCTACATTGCTCTAGAGCTTCAAGGCTGAAAGCCCTGCCTTGTTTCCAAAGGGAAAGATACGCCAAAAAGCATATTGCTTCCAGTTCTTTGGGAAGCTAAGAAACAAATCGCTCTGCACAGTGTTCTTACAGCCTACTGGGAACATCTCTTACAAAAGCCTGTGAAACGCAGTTTCTTTGCAGAGCTGATATGGGTGAAGTAGAACTCCTGCTCTGGGTATGCTACATTGCCCTAGAGCTTCAAGGCGCAAAGCCCTGCCTTGTTCCCAAAGGGGGCGATAGGCCCCAAATCATCTTGCATCCAGCTCTTTGGGAAGCTAAGAAACAACTCGCTCTGCACAGTGCTCTTACAGGCTACCTGGAACATCTCTTACAAAGGCCTGTGAAACGCATTTTCTTCGCTGCCCTGATCTGGCTGACGTTGAACTACTGCTCTGCCGTGTGCTGCATTGCCCACAGGATGCAAGGCGCAAAGTCGTGCCTTGTTTGCGAATGGGGAGATAGGCCCCAAAGAATCTTGCTTCCAGCTCTTTCGGAAGCTAAGAAACAACTCGCTCTGCACAGTGCTCTTACAGCCTACCGGGAACATCTCTTACAAAGGCCTGTGAAACACAATTTCATTCTGGGCCTCCTCTGGCTGAAGTAGAACTTCTGCTCTGCCATGTGCTACATTGCCCTAGAGCTTCAAGACTCAAAGCCCTGCCTTGTTTCCAAAGGGGAAGACAGGCCCCAAAGCATCTTGCTTCCAGCTCATTGGGAAGCTAAGAAACAACTCAGTCTGCACAGTGCTCTTACAGACAACTGGGAACATCTCTTCCAAAGGCCTGTGAAATGCAGTTTCTTGGCAGGCCTGATCTGGCTGAAGTAGAACTTCTGCTGTGGGTGTGCTACATTGCTCTAGAGCTTCAAGGCTGAAAGCCCTGCCTTGTTTCCAAAGGGAAAGATACGCCAAAAAGCATATTGCTTCCAGTTCTTTGGGAAGCTAAGAAACAAATCGCTCTGCACAGTGTTCTTACAGACTACTGGGAACATCTCTTACAAAGGCCCGTGAAACGCAGTTTCTTTGAAGGCCTGATCTATCTGAAGTAGAACTTCTGCTCTGGGTGTGCTACATTGCCCTAGAGCTTCAAGGCCCAAAGCCGTGCCTTGTTTCCAAAGGGGGAGATAGGCTCCCAAGCATCTTGCTTCCAGCTCTTTGGGAAGCTAAGAAACAACTCGCTCTGCACAGTGCTCTTACAGGCTACCTGGAACATCTCTTACAAAGGCCTGTGAAACGCATTTTCTTCGCTGCCCTGATCTGGCTGACGTTGAACTACTGCTCTGCCGTGTGCTGCATTGCCCACATGATGCAAGGCGCAAAGTCCTGCCTTGTTTGCGAATGTGGAGATAGGCCCCAAAGCATCTTGCTTCCAGCTCTTTCGGAAGCTGAGAAACAACTCGCTCTGCACAGTGCTCTTACAGCCTACCGGGAACATCTCTTACAAAGGCCTGTGAAACGCAATTTCATTCTAGGCCTCCTCTGGCTGAAGTAGAACTTCTGCTCTTGGTCTGCTACATTGCCCTAGAGCTTCAAGACTCAAAGCCCTGCCTTGTTTCCAAAGGAGAAGATAGGCCCCAAAGCATCTTGCTTCCAGCTCATTGGGAAGCTAAGAAACAACTCAGTCTGCACA
Source organism: Equus asinus (assembly GCF_041296235.1). Lineage (NCBI taxonomy): Eukaryota > Metazoa > Chordata > Mammalia > Perissodactyla > Equidae > Equus > Equus asinus. Next base: position 70,672,189 of record NC_091790.1, on the reverse strand, counting down.
GTGCTCTTACAGACAACTGGGAACATCTCTTCCAAAGGCCTGTGAAACGCAGTTTCTTGGCAGGCCTGATCTGGCTGAAGTAGAACTTCTGCGGTGGGTGTGCTACATTGCTCTAGAGCTTCAAGGCTGAAAGCCCTGCCTTGTTTCCAAAGGGAAAGATACGCCAAAAAGCATATTGCTTCCAGTTCTTTGGGAAGCTAAGAAACAAATCGCTCTGCACAGTGTTCTTACAGACTACTGGGAACATCTCTTACAAAGGCCCGTGAAACGCAGTTTATTTGAAGGCCTGATCTATCTGAAGTAGAACTTCTGCTCTGGGTGTGCTACATTGCCCTAGAGCTTCAAGGCCCAAAGCCGTGCCTTGTTTCCAAAGGGGGAGATAGGTTCCAAAGCATCTTGCTTCCAGCTCTTTGGGAAGCTAAGAAACAACTCGCTCTGCACAGTGCTCTTACAGGCTACCTGGAACATCTCTTACAAAGGCCTGTGAAACGCATTTTCTTCGCTGCCCTGATCTGGCTGACGTTGAACTACTGCTCTGCCGTGTGCTGCATTGCCCACATGATGCAAGGCGCAAAGTCCTGCCTTGTTTGCGAAGGGGGAGATAGGCCCCAAAGCATCTTGCTTCCAGCTCTTTCGGAAGCTAAGAAACAACTCGCTCTGCACAGTGCTCTTACAGCCTACCGGGAACATCTCTTACAAAGGCCTGTGAAACGCAATTTCATTCTGGGCCTCCTCTGGCTGAAGTAGAACTTCTGCTCTGCCATGTGCTACATTGCCCTAGAGCTTCAAGACTCAAAGCCCTGCCTTGTTTCCAAAGGGGAAGTCAGGCCCCAAAGCATCTTGCTTCCAGCTCATTTGGAAGCTAAGAAACAACTCAGTCTGCACAGTGCTCTTACAGACAACTAGGAACATCTCTTCCAAAGGCCTGTGAAACGCAGTTTCTTGGCAGGCCTGATCTGGCTGAAGTAGAACTTCTGCTGTGGGTGTGCTACATTGCTCTAGAGCTTCAAGGCTGAAAGCCCTGCCTTGTTTCCAAAGGGAAAGATACGCCAAAAAGCATATTGCTTCCAGTTCTTTGGGAAGCTAAGAAACAAATCGCTCTGCACAGTGTTCTTACAGACTACTGGGAACATCTCTTACAAAGGCCCGTGAAACGCAGTTTCTTTGAAGGCCTGATCTATCTGAAGTAGAACTTCTGCTCTGGGTGTGCTACATTGCCCTAGAGCTTCAAGGCCCAAAGCCGTGCCTTGTTTCCAAAGGGGGAGATAGGCTCCAAAGCATCTTGCTTCCAGCTCTTTGGGAAGCTGAGAAACAACTCGCTGTCCACAGTGCTCTTACAGCCTACCGGGAACATCTCTTACAAAGGCATGGGAAACGCAATTTCTTTGCAGGCTTGATCTGGCTGAAGTATAACTTCTGCTCTGGCTGTGCTATATTGCCCTAGAGATTCAAGGCACAAAGTGCTGAATTGTTTAGAAACTTCTCAGATAGGCACCAAAGCGTCTTGCTTCCAGCTCTTTGGGAAGCTAAGAAACAACTCGCTCGGCACAGTTCTCTTACAGCCTATCGGGAACATCTCTTACAAAGGCCTGTGAAACGCAGTTTCTTTGCAGGCTGATCTGGCTGAAGTAGTTCTTCTGCACTGGGTGTGCTACGTTGCCCTTGAGCTTCAAGGCACAAAGTGCTGAATTGTTTCCAAAGGCGGAGATAGGCCCCAAAGCGTCTTGCTTCCAGCTCTTTGGGAAGCTAAGAAACAACTCGCTCTGCACAGTGCTCTTACAGCCTACTGCGAACATCTCTTACAAAGGCCTGTGAAACGCAGTTTCTCTGCAGGCCTGACCTGGCTGAAGTAGAAGTTATGCTGTGGGAGGGCTACATTGCTCTAGAGCTTCAAGGCTGAAAGCCCTGCCTTGTTTCCAAAGGGAAAGATACGCCAAAAAGCATATTGCTTCCAGTTCTTTGGGAAGCTAAGAAACAAATCGCTCTGCACAGTGTTCTTACAGCCTACTGGGAACATCTCTTACAAATGCCTGTGAAACGCAGTTTCTTTGCAGAGCTGATCTGGGTGAAGTAGAACTCCTGCTCTGGGTATGCTACATTGCCCTAGAGCTTCAAGGCGCAAAGCCCTGCCTTGTTCCCAAAGGGGGCGATAGGCCCCAAATCATCTTGCATCCAGCTCTTTGGGAAGCTAAGAAACAACTCGCTCTGCACAGTGCTCTTACAGGCTACCTGGAACATCTCTTACAAAGGCCTGTGAAACGCATTTTCTTCGCTGCCCTGATCTGGCTGACGTTGAACTACTGCTCTGCCGTGTGCTGCATTGCCCACATGATGCAAGGCGCAAAGTCCTGCCTTGTTTGCGAATGGGGAGATAGGCCCCAAAGCATCTTGCTTCCAGCTCTTTCGGAAGCTAAGAAACAACTCGCTCTGCACAGTGCTCTTACAGCCTACCGGGAACATCTCTTACAAAGGCCTGTGAAACGCAATTTCATTCTGGGCCTCCTCTGGCTGAAGTAGAACTTCTGCTCTGCCATGTGCTACATTGCCCTAGAGCTTCAAGACTCAAAGCCCTGCCTTGTTTCCAAAGGGGAAGTCAGGCCCCAAAGCATCTTGCTTCCAGCTCATTGGGAAGCTAAGAAACAACTCAGTCTGCACAGTGCTCTTACAGACAACTGGGAACATCTCTTACAAAGGCCTGTGAAACGCAGTTTCTTGGCAGGCCTGATCTGGCTGAAGTAGAACTTCTGCTGTGGGTGTGCTACATTGCTCTAGAGCTTCAAGGCTGAAAGCCCTGCCTTGTTTCCAAAGGGAAAGATACGCCAAAAAGCATATTGCTTCCAGTTCTTTGGGAAGCTAAGAAACAAATCGCTCTGCACAGTGTTCTTACAGACTACTGGGAACATCTCTTACAAAGGCCCGTGAAACGCAGTTTCTTTGAAGGCCTGATCTATCTGAAGTAGAACTTCTGCTCTGGGTGTGCTACATTGCCCTAGAGCTTCAAGGCCCAAAGCCGTGCCTTGTTTCCAAAGGGGGAGATAGGCTCCAAAGCATCTTGCTTCCAGCTCTTTGGGAAGCTGAGAAACAACTCGCTGTCCACAGTGCTCTTACAGCCTACCGGGAACATCTCTTACAAAGGCATGGGAAACGCAATTTCTTTGCAGGCTTGATCTGGCTGAAGTATAACTTCTGCTCTGGCTGTGCTATATTGCCCTAGAGATTCAAGGCACAAAGTGCTGAATTGTTTAGAAACTTCTCAGATAGGCACCAAAGCGTCTTGCTTCCAGCTCTTTGGGAAGCTAAGAAACAACTCGCTCGGCACAGTTCTCTTACAGCCTATCGGGAACATCTCTTACAAAGGCCTGTGAAACGCAGTTTCTTTGCAGGCTGATCTGGCTGAAGTAGTTCTTCTGCACTGGGTGTGCTACGTTGCCCTTGAGCTTCAAGGCACAAAGTGCTGAATTGTTTCCAAAGGCGGAGATAGGCCCCAAAGCGTCTTGCTTCCAGCTCTTTGGGAAGCTAAGAAACAACTCGCTCTGCACAGTGCTCTTACAGCCTACTGCGAACATCTCTTACAAAGGCCTGTGAAACGCAGTTTCTCTGCAGGCCTGACCTGGCTGAAGTAGAAGTTATGCTGTGGGAGGGCTACATTGCTCTAGAGCTTCAAGGCTGAAAGCCCTGCCTTGTTTCCAAAGGGAAAGATACGCCAAAAAGCATATTGCTTCCAGTTCTTTGGGAAGCTAAGAAACAAATCGCTCTGCACAGTGTTCTTACAGCCTACTGGGAACATCTCTTACAAATGCCTGTGAAACGCAGTTTCTTTGCAGAGCTGATCTGGGTGAAGTAGAACTCCTGCTCTGGGTATGCTACATTGCCCTAGAGCTTCAAGGCGCAAAGCCCTGCCTTGTTCCCAAAGGGGGCGATAGGCCCCAAATCATCTTGCATCCAGCTCTTTGGGAAGCTAAGAAACAACTCGCTCTGCACAGTGCTCTTACAGGCTACCTGGAACATCTCTTACAAAGGCCTGTGAAACGCATTTTCTTCGCTGCCCTGATCTGGCTGACGTTGAACTACTGCTCTGCCGTGTGCTGCATTGCCCACATGATGCAAGGCGCAAAGTCCTGCCTTGTTTGCGAATGGGGAGATAGGCCCCAAAGCATCTTGCTTCCAGCTCTTTCGGAAGCTAAGAAACAACTCGCTCTGCACAGTGCTCTTACAGCCTACCGGGAACATCTCTTACAAAGGCCTGTGAAACGCAATTTCATTCTGGGCCTCCTCTGGCTGAAGTAGAACTTCTGCTCTGCCATGTGCTACATTGCCCTAGAGCTTCAAGACTCAAAGCCATGCCTTGTTTCCAAAGGGGAAGTCAGGCCCCAAAGCATCTTGCTTCCAGCTCATTGGGAAGCTAAGAAACAACTCAGTCTGCACAGTGCTCTTACAGACAACTGGGAACATCTCTTACAAAGGCCTGTGAAACGCAGTTTCTTGGCAGGCCTGATCTGGCTGAAGTAGAACTTCTGCTGTGGGTGTGCTACATTGCTCTAGAGCTTCAAGGCTGAAAGCCCTGCCTTGTTTCCAAAGGGAAAGATACGCCAAAAAGCATATTGCTTCCAGTTCTTTGGGAAGCTAAGAAACAAATCGCTCTGCACAGTGTTCTTACAGACTACTGGGAACATCTCTTACAAAGGCCCGTGAAACGCAGTTTCTTTGAAGGCCTGATCTATCTGAAGTAGAACTTCTGCTCTGGGTGTGCTACATTGCCCTAGAGCTTCAAGGCCCAAAGCCGTGCCTTGTTTCCAAAGGGGGAGATAGGCTCCAAAGCATCTTGCTTCCAGCTCTTTGGGAAGCTAAGAAACAACTCGCTCTGCACAGTGCTCTTACAGGCTACCTGGAACATCTCTTACAAAGGCCTGTGAAACGCATTTTCTTCGCTGCCCTGATCTGGCTGACGTTGAACTACTGCTCTGCCCTGTGCTGCATTGCCCACATGGTGCAAGGCGCAAAGTCCTGCCTTGTTTGCGAATGTGGAGATAGGCCCCAAAGCATCTTGCTTCCAGCTCTTTCGGTTGCTGAGAAACAACTCGCTCTGCACAGTGCTCTTACAGCCTACCGGGAACATCTCTTACAAAGGCCTGTGAAACGCAATTTCATTCTAGGCCTCCTCTGGCTGAAGTAGAACTTCTGCTCTTGGTCTGCTACATTGCCCTAGAGCTTCAAGACTCAAAGCCCTGCCTTGTTTCCAAAGGAGAAGATAGGCCCCAAAGCATCTTGCTTCCAGCTCATTGGGAAGCTAAGAAACAACTCAGTCTGGACAGTGCTCTTACAGACAAATGGGAACATCTCTTCCAAAGGCCTGTGAAATGCAGTTTCTTGGCAGGCCTGATCTGGCTGAAGTAGAACTTCTGCTGTGGGTGTGCTACATTGCTCTAGAGCTTCAAGGCTGAAAGCCCTGCCTTGTTTCCAAAGGGAAAGATACGCCAAAAAGCATATTGCTTCCAGTTCTTTGGGAAGCTAAGAAACAAATCGCTCTGCACAGTGTTCTTACAGCCTACTGGGAACATCTCTTACAAATGCCTGTGAAACGCAGTTTCTTTGCAGAGCTGATCTGGGTGAAGTAGAACTCCTGCTCTGGGTATGCTACATTGCCCTAGAGCTTCAAGGCGCAAAGCCCTGCCTTGTTCCCAAAGGGGGCGATAGGCCCCAAATCATCTTGCATCCAGCTCTTTGGGAAGCTAAGAAACAACTCGCTCTGCACAGTGCTCTTACAGGCTACCTGGAACATCTCTTACAAAGGCCTGTGAAACGCATTTTCTTCGCTGCCCTGATCTGGCTGACGTTGAACTACTGCTCTGCCGTGTGCTGCATTGCCCACATGATGCAAGGCGCAAAGTCCTGCCTTGTTTGCGAATGGGGAGATAGGCCCCAAAGCATCTTGCTTCCAGCTCTTTCGGAAGCTAAGAAACAACTCGCTCTGCACAGTGCTCTTACAGCCTACCGGGAACATCTCTTACAAAGGCCTGTGAACCGCAATTTCATTCTGGGCCTCCTCTGGCTGAAGTAGAACTTCTGCTCTGCCATGTGCTACATTGCCCTAGAGCTTCAAGACTCAAAGCCCTGCCTTGTTTCCAAAGGGGAAGACAGGCCCCAAAGCATCTTGCTTCCAGCTCATTGGGAAGCTAAGAAACAACTCAGTCTGCACAGTGCTCTTACAGACAACTGGGAACATCTCTTCCAAAGGCCTGTGAAATGCAGTTTCTTGGCAGGCCTGATCTGGCTGAAGTAGAACTTCTGCTGTGGGTGTGCTACATTGCTCTAGAGCTTCAAGGCTGAAAGCCCTGCCTTGTTTCCAAAGGGAAAGATACGCCAAAAAGCATATTGCTTCCAGTTCTTTGGGAAGCTAAGAAACAAATCGCTCTGCACAGTGTTCTTACAGACTACTGGGAACATCTCTCACAAAGGCCCGTGAAACGCAGTTTCTTTGAAGGCCTGATCTATCTGAAGTAGAACTTCTGCTCTGGGTGTGCTACATTGCCCTAGAGCTTCAAGGCCCAAAGCCGTGCCTTGTTTCCAAAGGGGGAGATAGGCTCCAAAGCATCTTGCTTCCAGCTCTGTGGGAAGCTAAGAAACAACTCGCTCTGCACAGTGCTCTTACAGGCTACCTGGAACATCTCTTACAAAGGCCTGTGAAACGCATTTTCTTCGCTGCCCTGATCTGGCTGACGTTGAACTACTGCTCTGCCCTGTGCTGCGTTGCCCACATGGTGCAAGGCGCAAAGTCCTGCCTTGTTTGCGAATGGGGAGATAGGCCCCAAAGCATCTTGCTTCCAGCTCTTTCGGAAGCTGAGAAACAACTCGCTCTGCACAGTGCTCTTACAGCCTACCGGGAACATCTCTTACAAAGGCCTGTGAAACGCAATTTCATTCTAGCCCTCCTCTGGCTGAAGTAGAACTTCTGCTCTTGGTCTGCTACATTGCCCTAGAGCTTCAAGACTCAAAGCCCTGCCTTGTTTCCAAAGGAGAAGATAGGCCCCAAAGCATCTTGCTTCCAGCTCATTGGGAAGCTAAGAAACAACTCAGTCTGGACAGTGCTCTTACAGACAAATGGGAACATCTCTTCCAAAGGCCTGTGAAATGCAGTTTCTTGGCAGGCCTGATCTGGCTGTAGTAGAACTTCTGCGGTGGGTGTGCTACATTGCTCTAGAGCTTCAAGGCTGAAAGCCCTGCCTTGTTTCCAAGGGGAAAGATACGCCAAAAAGCATATTGCTTCCAGTTCTTTGGGAAGCTAAGAAACAAATCGCTCTGCACAGTGTTCTTACAGACTACTGGGAACATCTCATACAAAGGCCCGTGAAACGCAGTTTCTTTGAAGGCCTGATCTATCTGAAGTAGAACTTCTGCTCTGGGTGTGCTACATTGCCCTAGAGCTTCAAGGCCCAAAGCCGTGCCTTGTTTCCAAAGGGGGAGATAGGCTCCAAAGCATCTTGCTTCCAGCTCTTGGGGAAGCTGAGAAACAACTCGCTGTCCACAGTGCTCTTACAGCCTACCGGGAACATCTCTTACAAAGGCATGGGAAACGCAATTTCTTTGCAGGCCTGATCTGGCTGAAGTATAACTTCTGCTCTGGCTGTGCTATATTGCCCTAGAGATTCAAGGCACAAAGTGCTGAATTGTTTAGAAACTTCTCAGATAGGCACCAAAGCATCTTGCTTCCAGCTCTTTGGGAAGCTAAGAAACAACTCGCTCGGCACAGTTCTCTTACAGCCTATCGGGAACATCTCTTACAAAGGCCTGTGAAACGCAGTTTCTTTGCAGGCTGATCTGGCTGAAGTAGTTCTTCTGCACTGGGTGTGCTACGTTGCCCTTGAGCTTCAAGGCACAAAGTGCTGAATTGTTTCCAAAGGCGGAGATAGGCCCCAAAGCGTCTTGCTTCCAGCTCTTTGGGAAGCTAAGAAACAACTCGCTCTGCACAGTGCTCTTACAGCCTACTGCGAACATCTCTTACAAAGGCCTGTGAAACGCAGTTTCTCTGCAGGCCTGAACTGGCTGAAGTAGAAGTTATGCTGTGGGAGGGCTACATTGCTCTAGAGCTTCAAGGCTGAAAGCCCTGCCTTGTTTCCAAAGGGAAAGATACGCCAAAAAGCATATTGCTTCCAGTTCTTTGGGAAGCTAAGAAACAAATCGCTCTGCACAGTGTTCTTACAGCCTACTGGGAACATCTCTTACAAATGCCTGTGAAACGCAGTTTCTTTGCAGAGCTGATCTGGGTGAAGTAGAACTCCTGCTCTGGGTATGCTACATTGCCCTAGAGCTTCAAGGCGCAAAGCCCTGCCTTGTTCCCAAAGGGGGCGATAGGCCCCAAATCATCTTGCATCCAGCTCTTTGGGAAGCTAAGAAACAACTCGCTCTGCACAGTGCTCTTACAGGCTACCTGGAACATCTCTTACAAAGGCCTGTGAAACGCATTTTCTTCGCTGCCCTGATCTGGCTGACGTTGAACTACTGCTCTGCCGTGTGCTGCATTGCCCACATGATGCAAGGCGCAAAGTCCTGCCTTGTTTGCGAATGGGGAGATAGGCCCCAAAGCATCTTGCTTCCAGCTCTTTGGGAAGCTAAGAAACAACTCGCTCTGCACAGTGCTCTTACAGCCTACCGGGAACATCTCTTACAAAGGCCTGTGAAACGCAATTTCATTCTGGGCCTCCTCTGGCTGAAGTAGAACTTCTGCTCTGCCATGTGCTACATTGCCCTAGAGCTTCAAGACTCAAAGCCCTGCCTTGTTTCCAAAGGGGAAGACAGGCCCCAAAGCATCTTGCTTCCAGCTCATTGGGAAGCTAAGAAACAACTCAGTCTGCACAGTGCTCTTACAGACAACTGGGAACATCTCTTCCAAAGGCCTGTGAAACGCAGTTTCTTGGCAGGCCTGATCTGGCTGAAGTAGAACTTCTGCGGTGGGTGTGCTACATTGCTCTAGAGCTTCAAGGCTGAAAGCCCTGCCTTGTTTCCAAAGGGAAAGATACGCCAAAAAGCATATTGCTTCCAGTTCTTTGGGAAGCTAAGAAACAAATCGCTCTGCACAGTGTTCTTACAGACTACTGGGAACATCTCTTACAAAGGCCCGTGAAACGCAGTTTCTTTGAAGGCCTGATCTATCTGAAGTAGAACTTCTGCTCTGGGTGTGCTACATTGCCCTAGAGCTTCAAGGCCCAAAGCCGTGCCTTGTTTCCAAATGGGGAGATAGGCTCCAAAGCATCTTGCTTCCAGCTCTTTGGGAAGCTGAGAAACAACTCGCTGTCCACAGTGCTCTTACAGCCTACCGGGAACATCTCTTACAAAGGCATGGGAAACGCAATTTCTTTGCAGGCCTGATCTGGCTGAAGTATAACTTCTGCTCTGGCTGTGCTATATTGCCCTAGAGATTCAAGGCACAAAGTGCTGAATTGTTTAGAAACTTCTCAGATAGGCACCAAAGCATCTTGCTTCCAGCTCTTTGGGAAGCTAAGAAACAACTCGCTCGGCACAGTTCTCTTACAGCCTATCGGGAACATCTCTTACAAAGGCCTGTGAAACGCAGTTTCTTTGCAGGCTGATCTGGCTGAAGTAGTTCTTCTGCACTGGGTGTGCTACGTTGCCCTTGAGCTTCAAGGCACAAAGTGCTGAATTGTTTCCAAAGGCGGAGATAGGCCCCAAAGCGTCTTGCTTCCAGCTCTTTGGGAAGCTAAGAAACAACTCGCTCTGCACAGTGCTCTTACAGCCTACTGCGAACATCTCTTACAAAGGCCTGTGAAACGCAGTTTCTCTGCAGGCCTGACCTGGCTGAAGTAGAAGTTATGCTGTGGGAGGGCTACATTGCTCTAGAGCTTCAAGGCTGAAAGCCCTGCCTTGTTTCCAAAGGGAAAGATACGCCAAAAAGCATATTGCTTCCAGTTCTTTGGGAAGCTAAGAAACAAATCGCTCTGCATAGTGTTCTTACAGCCTACTGGGAACATCTCTTACAAATGCCTGTGAAACGCAGTTTCTTTGCAGAGCTGATCTGGGTGAAGTAGAAGTCCTGCTCTGGGTATGCTACATTGCCCTAGAGCTTCAAGGCGCAAAGCCCTGCCTTGTTCCCAAAGGGGGCGATAGGCCCCAAATCATCTTGCATCCAGCTCTTTGGGAAGCTAAGAAACAACTCGCTCTGCACAGTGCTCTTACAGGCTACCTGGAACATCTCTTACAAAGGCCTGTGAAACGCATTTTCTTCGCTGCCCTGATCTGGCTGACGTTGAACTTCTGCTCTGCCGTGTGCTGCATTGCCCACATGATGCAAGGCGCAAAGTCCTGCCTTGTTTGCGAATGGGGAGATAGGCCCCAAAGCATCTTGCTTCCAGCTCTTTCGGAAGCTAAGAAACAACTCGCTCTGCACAGTGCTCTTACAGCCTACCGGGAACATCTCTTACAAAGGCCTGTGAAACGCAATTTCATTCTGGGCCTCCTCTGGCTGAAGTAGAACTTCTGCTCTGCCATGTGCTACATTGCCCTAGAGCTTCAAGACTCAAAGCCCTGCCTTGTTTCCAAAGGGGAAGACAGGCCCCAAAGCATCTTGCTTCCAGCTCATTGGGAAGCTAAGAAACAACTCAGTCTGCACAGTGCTCTTACAGACAACTGGGAACATCTCTTCCAAAGGCCTGTGAAATGCAGTTTCTTGGCAGGCCTGATCTGGCTGAAGTAGAACTTCTGCTGTGGGTGTGCTACATTGCTCTAGAGCTTCAAGGCTGAAAGCCCTGCCTTGTTTCCAAAGGGAAAGATACGCCAAAAAGCATATTGCTTCCAGTTCTTTGGGAAGCTAAGAAACAAATCGCTCTGCACAGTGTTCTTACAGCCTACTGGGAACATCTCTTACAAATGCCTGTGAAACGCAGTTTCTTTGCAGAGCTGATCTGGGTGAAGTAGAACTCCTGCTCTGGGTATGCTACATTGCCCTAGAGCTTCAAGGCGCAAAGCCCTGCCTTGTTCCCAAAGGGGGCGATAGGCCCCAAATCATCTTGCATCCAGCTCTTTGGGAAGCTAAGAAACAACTCGCTCTGCACAGTGCTCTTACAGGCTACCTGGAACATCTCTTACAAAGGCCTGTGAAACGCATTTTCTTCGCTGCCCTGATCTGGCTGACGTTGAACTACTGCTCTGCCGTGTGCTGCATTGCCCACATGATGCAAGGCGCAAAGTCCTGCCTTGTTTGCGAATGGGGAGATAGGCCCCAAAGCATCTTGCTTCCAGCTCTTTCGGAAGCTAAGAAACAACTCGCTCTGCACAGTGCTCTTACAGCCTACCGGGAACATCTCTTACAAAGGCCTGTGAACCGCAATTTCATTCTGGGCCTCCTCTGGCTGAAGTAGAACTTCTGCTCTGCCATGTGCTACATTGCCCTAGAGCTTCAAGACTCAAAGCCCTGCCTTGTTTCCAAAGGGGAAGACAGGCCCCAAAGCATCTTGCTTCCAGCTCATTGGGAAGCTAAGAAACAACTCAGTCTGCACAGTGCTCTTACAGACAACTGGGAACATCTCTTCCAAAGGCCTGTGAAATGCAGTTTCTTGGCAGGCCTGATCTGGCTGAAGTAGAACTTCTGCTGTGGGTGTGCTACATTGCTCTAGAGCTTCAAGGCTGAAAGCCCTGCCTTGTTTCCAAAGGGAAAGATACGCCAAAAAGCATATTGCTTCCAGTTCTTTGGGAAGCTAAGAAACAAATCGCTCTGCACAGTGTTCTTACAGACTACTGGGAACATCTCTCACAAAGGCCCGTGAAACGCAGTTTCTTTGAAGGCCTGATCTATCTGAAGTAGAACTTCTGCTCTGGGTGTGCTACATTGCCCTAGAGCTTCAAGGCCCAAAGCCGTGCCTTGTTTCCAAAGGGGGAGATAGGCTCCAAAGCATCTTGCTTCCAGCTCTGTGGGAAGCTAAGAAACAACTCGCTCTGCACAGTGCTCTTACAGGCTACCTGGAACATCTCTTACAAAGGCCTGTGAAACGCATTTTCTTCGCTGCCCTGATCTGGCTGACGTTGAACTACTGCTCTGCCCTGTGCTGCGTTGCCCACATCGTGCAAGGCGCAAAGTCCTGCCTTGTTTGCGAATGGGGAGATAGGCCCCAAAGCATCTTGCTTCCAGCTCTTTCGGAAGCTGAGAAACAACTCGCTCTGCACAGTGCTCTTACAGCCTACCGGGAACATCTCTTACAAAGGCCTGTGAAACGCAATTTCATTCTAGCCCTCCTCTGGCTGAAGTAGAACTTCTGCTCTTGGTCTGCTACATTGCCCTAGAGCTTCAAGACTCAAAGCCCTGCCTTGTTTCCAAAGGAGAAGATAGGCCCCAAAGCATCTTGCTTCCAGCTCATTGGGAAGCTAAGAAACAACTCAGTCTGGACAGTGCTCTTACAGACAAATGGGAACATCTCTTCCAAAGGCCTGTGAAATGCAGTTTCTTGGCAGGCCTGATCTGGCTGTAGTAGAACTTCTGCGGTGGGTGTGCTACATTGCTCTAGAGCTTCAAGGCTGAAAGCCCTGCCTTGTTTCCAAGGGGAAAGATACGCCAAAAAGCATATTGCTTCCAGTTCTTTGGGAAGCTAAGAAACAAATCGCTCTGCACAGTGTTCTTACAGACTACTGGGAACATCTCATACAAAGGCCCGTGAAACGCAGTTTCTTTGAAGGCCTGATCTATCTGAAGTAGAACTTCTGCTCTGGGTGTGCTACATTGCCCTAGAGCTTCAAGGCCCAAAGCCGTGCCTTGTTTCCAAAGGGGGAGATAGGCTCCAAAGCATCTTGCTTCCAGCTCTTGGGGAAGCTGAGAAACAACTCGCTGTCCACAGTGCTCTTACAGCCTACCGGGAACATCTCTTACAAAGGCATGGGAAACGCAATTTCTTTGCAGGCCTGATCTGGCTGAAGTATAACTTCTGCTCTGGCTGTGCTATATTGCCCTAGAGATTCAAGGCACAAAGTGCTGAATTGTTTAGAAACTTCTCAGATAGGCACCAAAGCATCTTGCTTCCAGCTCTTTGGGAAGCTAAGAAACAACTCGCTCGGCACAGTTCTCTTACAGCCTATCGGGAACATCTCTTACAAAGGCCTGTGAAACGCAGTTTCTTTGCAGGCTGATCTGGCTGAAGTAGTTCTTCTGCACTGGGTGTGCTACGTTGCCCTTGAGCTTCAAGGCACAAAGTGCTGAATTGTTTCCAAAGGCGGAGATAGGCCCCAAAGCGTCTTGCTTCCAGCTCTTTGGGAAGCTAAGAAACAACTCAGTCTGCACAGTGCTCTTACAGCCTACTGCGAACATCTCTTACAAAGGCCTGTGAAACGCAGTTTCTCTGCAGGCCTGAACTGGCTGAAGTAGAAGTTATGCTGTGGGAGGGCTACATTGCTCTAGAGCTTCAAGGCTGAAAGCCCTGCCTTGTTTCCAAAGGGAAAGATACGCCAAAAAGCATATTGCTTCCAGTTCTTTGGGAAGCTAAGAAACAAATCGCTCTGCACAGTGTTCTTACAGCCTACTGGGAACATCTCTTACAAATGCCTGTGAAACGCAGTTTCTTTGCAGAGCTGATCTGGGTGAAGTAGAACTCCTGCTCTGGGTATGCTACATTGCCCTAGAGCTTCAAGGCGCAAAGCCCTGCCTTGTTCCCAAAGGGGGCGATAGGCCCCAAATCATCTTGCATCCAGCTCTTTGGGAAGCTAAGAAACAACTCGCTCTGCACAGTGCTCTTACAGGCTACCTGGAACATCTCTTACAAAGGCCTGTGAAACGCATTTTCTTCGCTGCCCTGATCTGGCTGACGTTGAACTACTGCTCTGCCGTGTGCTGCATTGCCCACATGATGCAAGGCGCAAAGTCCTGCCTTGTTTGCGAATGGGGAGATAGGCCCCAAAGCATCTTGCTTCCAGATCTTTGGGAAGCTAAGAAACAACTCGCTCTGCACAGTGCTCTTACAGCCTACCGGGAACATCTCTTACAAAGGCCTGTGAAACGCAATTTCATTCTGGGCCTCCTCTGGCTGAAGTAGAACTTCTGCTCTGCCATGTGCTACATTGCCCTAGAGCTTCAAGACTCAAAGCCCTGCCTTGTTTCCAAAGGGGAAGACAGGCCCCAAAGCATCTTGCTTCCAGCTCATTGGGAAGCTAAGAAACAACTCAGTCTGCACAGTGCTCTTACAGACAACTGGGAACATCTCTTCCAAAGGCCTGTGAAACGCAGTTTCTTGGCAGGCCTGATCTGGCTGAAGTAGAACTTCTGCGGTGGGTGTGCTACATTGCTCTAGAGCTTCAAGGCTGAAAGCCCTGCCTTGTTTCCAAAGGGAAAGATACGCCAAAAAGCATATTGCTTCCAGTTCTTTGGGAAGCTAAGAAACAAATCGCTCTGCACAGTGTTCTTACAGACTACTGGGAACATCTCTTACAAAGGCCCGTGAAACGCAGTTTCTTTGAAGGCCTGATCTATCTGAAGTAGAACTTCTGCTCTGGGTGTGCTACATTGCCCTAGAGCTTCAAGGCCCAAAGCCGTGCCTTGTTTCCAAAGGGGGAGATAGGCTCCAAAGCATCTTGCTTCCAGCTCTTTGGGAAGCTGAGAAACAACTCGCTGTCCACAGTGCTCTTACAGCCTACCGGGAACATCTCTTACAAAGGCATGGGAAACGCAATTTCTTTGCAGGCTTGATCTGGCTGAAGTATAACTTCTGCTCTGGCTGTGCTATATTGCCCTAGAGATTCAAGGCACAAAGTGCTGAATTGTTTAGAAACTTCTCAGATAGGCACCAAAGCGTCTTGCTTCCAGCTCTTTGGGAAGCTAAGAAACAACTCGCTCGGCACAGTTCTCTTACAGCCTATCGGGAACATCTCTTACAAAGGCCTGTGAAACGCAGTTTCTTTGCAGGCTGATCTGGCTGAAGTAGTTCTTCTGCACTGGGTGTGCTACGTTGCCCTTGAGCTTCAAGGCACAAAGTGATGAATTGTTTCCAAAGGCGGAGATAGGCCCCAAAGCGTCTTGCTTCCAGCTCTTTGGGAAGCTAAGAAACAACTCGCTCTGCACAGTGCTCTTACAGCCTACTGCGAACATCTCTTACAAAGGCCTGTGAAACGCAGTTTCTCTGCAGGCCTGACCTGGCTGAAGTAGAAGTTATGCTGTGGGAGGGCTACATTGCTCTAGAGCTTCAAGGCTGAAAGCCCTGCCTTGTTTCCAAAGGGAAAGATACGCCAAAAAGCATATTGCTTCCAGTTCTTTGGGAAGCTAAGAAACAAATCGCTCTGCACAGTGTTCTTACAGCCTACTGGGAACATCTCTTACAAATGCCTGTGAAACGCAGTTTCTTTGCAGAGCTGATCTGGGTGAAGTAGAACTCCTGCTCTGGGTATGCTACATTGCCCTAGAGCTTCAAGGCGCAAAGCCCTGCCTTGTTCCCAAAGGGGGCGATAGGCCCCAAATCATCTTGCATCCAGCTCTTTGGGAAGCTAAGAAACAACTCGCTCTGCACAGTGCTCTTACAGCCTACCGGGAACATCTCTTACAAAGGCCTGTGAAACGCATTTTCTTCGCTGCCCTGACCTGGCTGACGTTGAAATACTGCTCTGCCGTGTGCTGCATTGCCCACATGATGCAAGGCGCAAAGTCCTGCCTTGTTTGCGAATGGGGAGATAGGCCCCAAAGCATCTTGCTTCCAGCTCTTTGGGAAGCTAAGAAACAACTCGCTCTGCACAGTGCTCTTACAGCCTACCGGGAACATCTCTTACAAAGGCCTGTGAAACGCAATTTCATTCTGGGCCTCCTCTGGCTGAAGTAGAACTTCTGCTCTGCCATGTGCTACATTGCCCTAGAGCTTCAAGACTCAAAGCCCTGCCTTGTTTCCAAAGGGGAAGTCAGGCCCCAAAGCATCTTGCTTCCAGCTCATTGGGAAGCTAAGAAACAACTCAGTCTGCACAGTGCTCTTACAGACAACTGGGAACATCTCTTCCAAAGGCCTGTGAAATGCAGTTTCTTGGCAGGCCTGATCTGGCTGAAGTAGAACTTCTGCTGTGGGTGTGCTACATTGCTCTAGAGCTTCAAGGCTGAAAGCCCTGCCTTGTTTCCAAAGGGAAAGATACGCCAAAAAGCATATTGCTTCCAGTTCTTTGGGAAGCTAAGAAACAAATCGCTCTGCACAGTGTTCTTACAGCCTACTGGGAACATCTCTTACAAATGCCTGTGAAACGCAGTTTCTTTGCAGAGCTGATCTGGGTGAAGTAGAACTCCTGCTCTGGGTATGCTACATTGCCCTAGAGCTTCAAGGCGCAAAGCCCTGCCTTGTTCCCAAAGGGGGCGATAGGCCCCAAATCATCTTGCATCCAGCTCTTTGGGAAGCTAAGAAACAACTCGCTCTGCACAGTGCTCTTACAGGCTACCTGGAACATCTCTTACAAAGGCCTGTGAAACGCATTTTCTTCGCTGCCCTGATCTGGCTGACGTTGAACTTCTGCTCTGCCGTGTGCTGCATTGCCCACATGATGCAAGGCGCAAAGTCCTGCCTTGTTTGCGAATGGGGAGATAGGCCCCAAAGCATCTTGCTTCCAGCTCTTTCGGAAGCTAAGAAACAACTCGCTCTGCACAGTGCTCTTACAGCCTACCGGGAACATCTCTTACAAAGGCCTGTGAACCGCAATTTCATTCTGGGCCTCCTCTGGCTGAAGTAGAACTTCTGCTCTGCCATGTGCTACATTGCCCTAGAGCTTCAAGACTCAAAGCCCTGCCTTGTTTCCAAAGGGGAAGACAGGCCCCAAAGCATCTTGCTTCCAGCTCATTGGGAAGCTAAGAAACAACTCAGTCTGCACAGTGCTCTTACAGACAACTGGGAACATCTCTTCCAAAGGCCTGTGAAATGCAGTTTCTTGGCAGGCCTGATCTGGCTGAAGTAGAACTTCTGCTGTGGGTGTGCTACATTGCTCTAGAGCTTCAAGGCTGAAAGCCCTGCCTTGTTTCCAAAGGGAAAGATACGCCAAAAAGCATATTGCTTCCAGTTCTTTGGGAAGCTAAGAAACAAATCGCTCTGCACAGTGTTCTTACAGCCTACTGGGAACATCTCTTACAAATGCCTGTGAAACGCAGTTTCTTTGCAGAGCTGATCTGGGTGAAGTAGAACTCCTGCTCTGGGTATGCTACATTGCCCTAGAGCTTCAAGGCGCAAAGCCCTGCCTTGTTCCCAAAGGGGGCGATAGGCCCCAAATCATCTTGCATCCAGCTCTTTGGGAAGCTAAGAAACAACTCGCTCTGCACAGTGCTCTTACAGCCTACCGGGAACATCTCTTACAAAGGCCTGTGAAACGCAATTTCATTCTAGCCCTCCTCTGGCTGAAGTAGAACTTCTGCTCTTGGTCTGCTACATTGCCCTAGAGCTTCAAGACTCAAAGCCCTGCCTTGTTTCCAAAGGAGAAGATAGGCCCCAAAGCATCTTGCTTCCAGCTCATTGGGAAGCTAAGAAACAACTCAGTCTGGACAGTGCTCTTACAGACAAATGGGAACATCTCTTCCAAAGGCCTGTGAAATGCAGTTTCTTGGCAGGCCTGATCTGGCTGTAGTAGAACTTCTGCGGTGGGTGTGCTACATTGCTCTAGAGCTTCAAGGCTGAAAGCCCTGCCTTGTTTCCAAGGGGAAAGATACGCCAAAAAGCATATTGCTTCCAGTTCTTTGGGAAGCTAAGAAACAAATCGCTCTGCACAGTGTTCTTACAGACTACTGGGAACATCTCATACAAAGGCCCGTGAAACGCAGTTTCTTTGAAGGCCTGATCTATCTGAAGTAGAACTTCTGCTCTGGGTGTGCTACATTGCCCTAGAGCTTCAAGGCCCAAAGCCGTGCCTTGTTTCCAAAGGGGGAGATAGGCTCCAAAGCATCTTGCTTCCAGCTCTTGGGGAAGCTGAGAAACAACTCGCTGTCCACAGTGCTCTTACAGCCTACCGGGAACATCTCTTACAAAGGCATGGGAAACGCAATTTCTTTGCAGGCCTGATCTGGCTGAAGTATAACTTCTGCTCTGGCTGTGCTATATTGCCCTAGAGATTCAAGGCACAAAGTGCTGAATTGTTTAGAAACTTCTCAGATAGGCACCAAAGCATCTTGCTTCCAGCTCTTTGGGAAGCTAAGAAACAACTCGCTCGGCACAGTTCTCTTACAGCCTATCGGGAACATCTCTTACAAAGGCCTGTGAAACGCCGTTTCTTTGCAGGCTGATCTGGCTGAAGTAGTTCTTCTGCACTGGGTGTGCTACGTTGCCCTTGAGCTTCAAGGCACAAAGTGCTGAATTGTTTCCAAAGGCGGAGATAGGCCCCAAAGCGTCTTGCTTCCAGCTCTTTGGGAAGCTAAGAAACAACTCAGTCTGCACAGTGCTCTTACAGCCTACTGCGAACATCTCTTACAAAGGCCTGTGAAACGCAGTTTCTCTGCAGGCCTGAACTGGCTGAAGTAGAAGTTATGCTGTGGGAGGGCTACATTGCTCTAGAGCTTCAAGGCTGAAAGCCCTGCCTTGTTTCCAAAGGGAAAGATACGCCAAAAAGCATATTGCTTCCAGTTCTTTGGGAAGCTAAGAAACAAATCGCTCTGCACAGTGTTCTTACAGCCTACTGGGAACATCTCTTACAAATGCCTGTGAAACGCAGTTTCTTTGCAGAGCTGATCTGGGTGAAGTAGAACTCCTGCTCTGGGTATGCTACATTGCCCTAGAGCTTCAAGGCGCAAAGCCCTGCCTTGTTCCCAAAGGGGGCGATAGGCCCCAAATCATCTTGCATCCAGCTCTTTGGGAAGCTAAGAAACAACTCGCTCTGCACAGTGCTCTTACAGGCTACCTGGAACATCTCTTACAAAGGCCTGTGAAACGCATTTTCTTCGCTGCCCTGATCTGGCTGACGTTGAACTACTGCTCTGCCGTGTGCTGCATTGCCCACATGATGCAAGGCGCAAAGTCCTGCCTTGTTTGCGAATGGGGAGATAGGCCCCAAAGCATCCTGCTTCCAGATCTTTGGGAAGCTAAGAAACAACTCGCTCTGCACAGTGCTCTTACAGCCTACCGGGAACATCTCTTACAAAGGCCTGTGAAACGCAATTTCATTCTGGGCCTCCTCTGGCTGAAGTAGAACTTCTGCTCTGCCATGTGCTACATTGCCCTAGAGCTTCAAGACTCAAAGCCCTGCCTTGTTTCCAAAGGGGAAGACAGGCCCCAAAGCATCTTGCTTCCAGCTCATTGGGAAGCTAAGAAACAACTCAGTCTGCACAGTGCTCTTACAGACAACTGGGAACATCTCTTCCAAAGGCCTGTGAAACGCAGTTTCTTGGCAGGCCTGATCTGGCTGAAGTAGAACTTCTGCGGTGGGTGTGCTACATTGCTCTAGAGCTTCAAGGCTGAAAGCCCTGCCTTGTTTCCAAAGGGAAAGATACGCCAAAAAGCATATTGCTTCCAGTTCTTTGGGAAGCTAAGAAACAAATCGCTCTGCACAGTGTTCTTACAGACTACTGGGAACATCTCTTACAAAGGCCCGTGAAACGCAGTTTCTTTGAAGGCCTGATCTATCTGAAGTAGAACTTCTGCTCTGGGTGTGCTACATTGCCCTAGAGCTTCAAGGCCCAAAGCCGTGCCTTGTTTCCAAAGGGGGAGATAGGCTCCAAAGCATCTTGCTTCCAGCTCTTTGGGAAGCTGAGAAACAACTCGCTGTCCACAGTGCTCTTACAGCCTACCGGGAACATCTCTTACAAAGGCATGGGAAACGCAATTTCTTTGCAGGCTTGATCTGGCTGAAGTATAACTTCTGCTCTGGCTGTGCTATATTGCCCTAGAGATTCAAGGCACAAAGTGCTGAATTGTTTAGAAACTTCTCAGATAGGCACCAAAGCGTCTTGCTTCCAGCTCTTTGGGAAGCTAAGAAACAACTCGCTCGGCACAGTTCTCTTACAGCCTATCGGGAACATCTCTTACAAAGGCCTGTGAAACGCAGTTTCTTTGCAGGCTGATCTGGCTGAAGTAGTTCTTCTGCACTGGGTGTGCTACGTTGCCCTTGAGCTTCAAGGCACAAAGTGATGAATTGTTTCCAAAGGCGGAGATAGGCCCCAAAGCGTCTTGCTTCCAGCTCTTTGGGAAGCTAAGAAACAACTCGCTCTGCACAGTGCTCTTACAGCCTACTGCGAACATCTCTTACAAAGGCCTGTGAAACGCAGTTTCTCTGCAGGCCTGACCTGGCTGAAGTAGAAGTTATGCTGTGGGAGGGCTACATTGCTCTAGAGCTTCAAGGCTGAAAGCCCTGCCTTGTTTCCAAAGGGAAAGATACGCCAAAAAGCATATTGCTTCCAGTTCTTTGGGAAGCTAAGAAACAAATCGCTCTGCACAGTGTTCTTACAGCCTACTGGGAACATCTCTTACAAATGCCTGTGAAACGCAGTTTCTTTGCAGAGCTGATCTGGGTGAAGTAGAACTCCTGCTCTGGGTATGCTACATTGCCCTAGAGCTTCAAGGCGCAAAGCCCTGCCTTGTTCCCAAAGGGGGCGATAGGCCCCAAATCATCTTGCATCCAGCTCTTTGGGAAGCTAAGAAACAACTCGCTCTGCACAGTGCTCTTACAGCCTACCGGGAACATCTCTTACAAAGGCCTGTGAAACGCATTTTCTTCGCTGCCCTGACCTGGCTGACGTTGAAATACTGCTCTGCCGTGTGCTGCATTGCCCACATGATGCAAGGCGCAAAGTCCTGCCTTGTTTGCGAATGGGGAGATAGGCCCCAAAGCATCTTGCTTCCAGCTCTTTGGGAAGCTAAGAAACAACTCGCTCTGCACAGTGCTCTTACAGCCTACCGGGAACATCTCTTACAAAGGCCTGTGAAACGCAATTTCATTCTGGGCCTCCTCTGGCTGAAGTAGAACTTCTGCTCTGCCATGTGCTACATTGCCCTAGAGCTTCAAGACTCAAAGCCCTGCCTTGTTTCCAAAGGGGAAGTCAGGCCCCAAAGCATCTTGCTTCCAGCTCATTGGGAAGCTAAGAAACAACTCAGTCTGCACAGTGCTCTTACAGACAACTGGGAACATCTCTTCCAAAGGCCTGTGAAATGCAGTTTCTTGGCAGGCCTGATCTGGCTGAAGTAGAACTTCTGCTGTGGGTGTGCTACATTGCTCTAGAGCTTCAAGGCTGAAAGCCCTGCCTTGTTTCCAAAGGGAAAGATACGCCAAAAAGCATATTGCTTCCAGTTCTTTGGGAAGCTAAGAAACAAATCGCTCTGCACAGTGTTCTTACAGCCTACTGGGAACATCTCTTACAAATGCCTGTGAAACGCAGTTTCTTTGCAGAGCTGATCTGGGTGAAGTAGAACTCCTGCTCTGGGTATGCTACATTGCCCTAGAGCTTCAAGGCGCAAAGCCCTGCCTTGTTCCCAAAGGGGGCGATAGGCCCCAAATCATCTTGCATCCAGCTCTTTGGGAAGCTAAGAAACAACTCGCTCTGCACAGTGCTCTTACAGGCTACCTGGAACATCTCTTACAAAGGCCTGTGAAACGCATTTTCTTCGCTGCCCTGATCTGGCTGACGTTGAACTTCTGCTCTGCCGTGTGCTGCATTGCCCACATGATGCAAGGCGCAAAGTCCTGCCTTGTTTGCGAAGGGGGAGATAGGCCCCAAAGCATCTTGCTTCCAGCTCTTTCGGAAGCTAAGAAACAACTCGCTCTGCACAGTGCTCTTACAGCCTACCGGGAACATCTCTTACAAAGGCCTGTGAACCGCAATTTCATTCTGGGCCTCCTCTGGCTGAAGTAGAACTTCTGCTCTGCCATGTGCTACATTGCCCTAGAGCTTCAAGACTCAAAGCCCTGCCTTGTTTCCAAAGGGGAAGACAGGCCCCAAAGCATCTTGCTTCCAGCTCATTGGGAAGCTAAGAAACAACTCAGTCTGCACAGTGCTCTTACAGACAACTGGGAACATCTCTTCCAAAGGCCTGTGAAATGCAGTTTCTTGGCAGGCCTGATCTGGCTGAAGTAGAACTTCTGCTGTGGGTGTGCTACATTGCTCTAGAGCTTCAAGGCTGAAAGCCCTGCCTTGTTTCCAAAGGGAAAGATACGCCAAAAAGCATATTGCTTCCAGTTCTTTGGGAAGCTAAGAAACAAATCGCTCTGCACAGTGTTCTTACAGCCTACTGGGAACATCTCTTACAAATGCCTGTGAAACGCAGTTTCTTTGCAGAGCTGATCTGGGTGAAGTAGAACTCCTGCTCTGGGTATGCTACATTGCCCTAGAGCTTCAAGGCGCAAAGCCCTGCCTTGTTCCCAAAGGGGGCGATAGGCCCCAAATCATCTTGCATCCAGCTCTTTGGGAAGCTAAGAAACAACTCGCTCTGCACAGTGCTCTTACAGGCTACCTGGAACATCTCTTACAAAGGCCTGTGAAACGCATTTTCTTCGCTGCCCTGATCTGGCTGACGTTGAACTACTGCTCTGCCGTGTGCTGCATTGCCCACATGATGCAAGGCGCAAAGTCCTGCCTTGTTTGCGAATGGGGAGATAGGCCCCAAAGCATCTTGCTTCCAGCTCTTTCGGAAGCTAAGAAACAACTCGCTCTGCACAGTGCTCTTACAGCCTACCGGGAACATCTCTTACAAAGGCCTGTGAACCGCAATTTCATTCTGGGCCTCCTCTGGCTGAAGTAGAACTTCTGCTCTGCCATGTGCTACATTGCCCTAGAGCTTCAAGACTCAAAGCCCTGCCTTGTTTCCAAAGGGGAAGACAGGCCCCAAAGCATCTTGCTTCCAGCTCATTGGGAAGCTAAGAAACAACTCAGTCTGCACAGTGCTCTTACAGACAACTGGGAACATCTCTTCCAAAGGCCTGTGAAATGCAGTTTCTTGGCAGGCCTGATCTGGCTGAAGTAGAACTTCTGCTGTGGGTGTGCTACATTGCTCTAGAGCTTCAAGGCTGAAAGCCCTGCCTTGTTTCCAAAGGGAAAGATACGCCAAAAAGCATATTGCTTCCAGTTCTTTGGGAAGCTAAGAAACAAATCGCTCTGCACAGTGTTCTTACAGACTACTGGGAACATCTCTCACAAAGGCCCGTGAAACGCAGTTTCTTTGAAGGCCTGATCTATCTGAAGTAGAACTTCTGCTCTGGGTGTGCTACATTGCCCTAGAGCTTCAAGGCCCAAAGCCGTGCCTTGTTTCCAAAGGGGGAGATAGGCTCCAAAGCATCTTGCTTCCAGCTCTGTGGGAAGCTAAGAAACAACTCGCTCTGCACAGTGCTCTTACAGGCTACCTGGAACATCTCTTACAAAGGCCTGTGAAACGCATTTTCTTCGCTGCCCTGATCTGGCTGACGTTGAACTTCTGCTCTGCCGTGTGCTGCATTGCCCACATGATGCAAGGCGCAAAGTCCTGCCTTGTTTGCGAAGGGGGAGATAGGCCCCAAAGCATCTTGCTTCCAGCTCTTTCGGAAGCTAAGAAACAACTCGCTCTGCACAGTGCTCTTACAGCCTACCGGGAACATCTCTTACAAAGGCCTGTGAACCGCAATTTCATTCTGGGCCTCCTCTGGCTGAAGTAGAACTTCTGCTCTGCCATGTGCTACATTGCCCTAGAGCTTCAAGACTCAAAGCCCTGCCTTGTTTCCAAAGGGGAAGACAGGCCCCAAAGCATCTTGCTTCCAGCTCATTGGGAAGCTAAGAAACAACTCAGTCTGCACAGTGCTCTTACAGACAACTGGGAACATCTCTTCCAAAGGCCTGTGAAATGCAGTTTCTTGGCAGGCCTGATCTGGCTGAAGTAGAACTTCTGCTGTGGGTGTGCTACATTGCTCTAGAGCTTCAAGGCTGAAAGCCCTGCCTTGTTTCCAAAGGGAAAGATACGCCAAAAAGCATATTGCTTCCAGTTCTTTGGGAAGCTAAGAAACAAATCGCTCTGCACAGTGTTCTTACAGCCTACTGGGAACATCTCTTACAAATGCCTGTGAAACGCAGTTTCTTTGCAGAGCTGATCTGGGTGAAGTAGAACTCCTGCTCTGGGTATGCTACATTGCCCTAGAGCTTCAAGGCGCAAAGCCCTGCCTTGTTCCCAAAGGGGGCGATAGGCCCCAAATCATCTTGCATCCAGCTCTTTGGGAAGCTAAGAAACAACTCGCTCTGCACAGTGCTCTTACAGGCTACCTGGAACATCTCTTACAAAGGCCTGTGAAACGCATTTTCTTCGCTGCCCTGATCTGGCTGACGTTGAACTACTGCTCTGCCGTGTGCTGCATTGCCCACATGATGCAAGGCGCAAAGTCCTGCCTTGTTTGCGAATGGGGAGATAGGCCCCAAAGCATCTTGCTTCCAGCTCTTTCGGAAGCTAAGAAACAACTCGCTCTGCACAGTGCTCTTACAGCCTACCGGGAACATCTCTTACAAAGGCCTGTGAACCGCAATTTCATTCTGGGCCTCCTCTGGCTGAAGTAGAACTTCTGCTCTGCCATGTGCTACATTGCCCTAGAGCTTCAAGACTCAAAGCCCTGCCTTGTTTCCAAAGGGGAAGACAGGCCCCAAAGCATCTTGCTTCCAGCTCATTGGGAAGCTAAGAAACAACTCAGTCTGCACAGTGCTCTTACAGACAACTGGGAACATCTCTTCCAAAGGCCTGTGAAATGCAGTTTCTTGGCAGGCCTGATCTGGCTGAAGTAGAACTTCTGCTGTGGGTGTGCTACATTGCTCTAGAGCTTCAAGGCTGAAAGCCCTGCCTTGTTTCCAAAGGGAAAGATACGCCAAAAAGCATATTGCTTCCAGTTCTTTGGGAAGCTAAGAAACAAATCGCTCTGCACAGTGTTCTTACAGACTACTGGGAACATCTCTCACAAAGGCCCGTGAAACGCAGTTTCTTTGAAGGCCTGATCTATCTGAAGTAGAACTTCTGCTCTGGGTGTGCTACATTGCCCTAGAGCTTCAAGGCCCAAAGCCGTGCCTTGTTTCCAAAGGGGGAGATAGGCTCCAAAGCATCTTGCTTCCAGCTCTGTGGGAAGCTAAGAAACAACTCGCTCTGCACAGTGCTCTTACAGGCTACCTGGAACATCTCTTACAAAGGCCTGTGAAACGCATTTTCTTCGCTGCCCTGATCTGGCTGACGTTGAACTACTGCTCTGCCCTGTGCTGCGTTGCCCACATCGTGCAAGGCGCAAAGTCCTGCCTTGTTTGCGAATGGGGAGATAGGCCCCAAAGCATCTTGCTTCCAGCTCTTTCGGAAGCTGAGAAACAACTCGCTCTGCACAGTGCTCTTACAGCCTACCGGGAACATCTCTTACAAAGGCCTGTGAAACGCAATTTCATTCTAGCCCTCCTCTGGCTGAAGTAGAACTTCTGCTCTTGGTCTGCTACATTGCCCTAGAGCTTCAAGACTCAAAGCCCTGCCTTGTTTCCAAAGGAGAAGATAGGCCCCAAAGCATCTTGCTTCCAGCTCATTGGGAAGCTAAGAAACAACTCAGTCTGGACAGTGCTCTTACAGACAAATGGGAACATCTCTTCCAAAGGCCTGTGAAATGCAGTTTCTTGGCAGGCCTGATCTGGCTGTAGTAGAACTTCTGCGGTGGGTGTGCTACATTGCTCTAGAGCTTCAAGGCTGAAAGCCCTGCCTTGTTTCCAAGGGGAAAGATACGCCAAAAAGCATATTGCTTCCAGTTCTTTGGGAAGCTAAGAAACAAATCGCTCTGCACAGTGTTCTTACAGACTACTGGGAACATCTCATACAAAGGCCCGTGAAACGCAGTTTCTTTGAAGGCCTGATCTATCTGAAGTAGAACTTCTGCTCTGGGTGTGCTACATTGCCCTAGAGCTTCAAGGCCCAAAGCCGTGCCTTGTTTCCAAAGGGGGAGATAGGCTCCAAAGCATCTTGCTTCCAGCTCTTGGGGAAGCTGAGAAACAACTCGCTGTCCACAGTGCTCTTACAGCCTACCGGGAACATCTCTTACAAAGGCATGGGAAACGCAATTTCTTTGCAGGCCTGATCTGGCTGAAGTATAACTTCTGCTCTGGCTGTGCTATATTGCCCTAGAGATTCAAGGCACAAAGTGCTGAATTGTTTAGAAACTTCTCAGATAGGCACCAAAGCATCTTGCTTCCAGCTCTTTGGGAAGCTAAGAAACAACTCGCTCGGCACAGTTCTCTTACAGCCTATCGGGAACATCTCTTACAAAGGCCTGTGAAACGCAGTTTCTTTGCAGGCTGATCTGGCTGAAGTAGTTCTTCTGCACTGGGTGTGCTACGTTGCCCTTGAGCTTCAAGGCACAAAGTGCTGAATTGTTTCCAAAGGCGGAGATAGGCCCCAAAGCGTCTTGCTTCCAGCTCTTTGGGAAGCTAAGAAACAACTCAGTCTGCACAGTGCTCTTACAGCCTACTGCGAACATCTCTTACAAAGGCCTGTGAAACGCAGTTTCTCTGCAGGCCTGAACTGGCTGAAGTAGAAGTTATGCTGTGGGAGGGCTACATTGCTCTAGAGCTTCAAGGCTGAAAGCCCTGCCTTGTTTCCAAAGGGAAAGATACGCCAAAAAGCATATTGCTTCCAGTTCTTTGGGAAGCTAAGAAACAAATCGCTCTGCACAGTGTTCTTACAGCCTACTGGGAACATCTCTTACAAATGCCTGTGAAACGCAGTTTCTTTGCAGAGCTGATCTGGGTGAAGTAGAACTCCTGCTCTGGGTATGCTACATTGCCCTAGAGCTTCAAGGCGCAAAGCCCTGCCTTGTTCCCAAAGGGGGCGATAGGCCCCAAATCATCTTGCATCCAGCTCTTTGGGAAGCTAAGAAACAACTCGCTCTGCACAGTGCTCTTACAGGCTACCTGGAACATCTCTTACAAAGGCCTGTGAAACGCATTTTCTTCGCTGCCCTGATCTGGCTGACGTTGAACTACTGCTCTGCCGTGTGCTGCATTGCCCACATGATGCAAGGCGCAAAGTCCTGCCTTGTTTGCGAATGGGGAGATAGGCCCCAAAGCATCTTGCTTCCAGATCTTTGGGAAGCTAAGAAACAACTCGCTCTGCACAGTGCTCTTACAGCCTACCGGGAACATCTCTTACAAAGGCCTGTGAAACGCAATTTCATTCTGGGCCTCCTCTGGCTGAAGTAGAACTTCTGCTCTGCCATGTGCTACATTGCCCTAGAGCTTCAAGACTCAAAGCCCTGCCTTGTTTCCAAAGGGGAAGACAGGCCCCAAAGCATCTTGCTTCCAGCTCATTGGGAAGCTAAGAAACAACTCAGTCTGCACAGTGCTCTTACAGACAACTGGGAACATCTCTTCCAAAGGCCTGTGAAACGCAGTTTCTTGGCAGGCCTGATCTGGCTGAAGTAGAACTTCTGCGGTGGGTGTGCTACATTGCTCTAGAGCTTCAAGGCTGAAAGCCCTGCCTTGTTTCCAAAGGGAAAGATACGCCAAAAAGCATATTGCTTCCAGTTCTTTGGGAAGCTAAGAAACAAATCGCTCTGCACAGTGTTCTTACAGACTACTGGGAACATCTCTTACAAAGGCCCGTGAAACGCAGTTTCTTTGAAGGCCTGATCTATCTGAAGTAGAACTTCTGCTCTGGGTGTGCTACATTGCCCTAGAGCTTCAAGGCCCAAAGCCGTGCCTTGTTTCCAAAGGGGGAGATAGGCTCCAAAGCATCTTGCTTCCAGCTCTTTGGGAAGCTGAGAAGCAACTCGCTGTCCACAGTGCTCTTACAGCCTACCGGGAACATCTCTTACAAAGGCATGGGAAACGCAATTTCTTTGCAGGCTTGATCTGGCTGAAGTATAACTTCTGCTCTGGCTGTGCTATATTGCCCTAGAGATTCAAGGCACAAAGTGCTGAATTGTTTAGAAACTTCTCAGATAGGCACCAAAGCGTCTTGCTTCCAGCTCTTTGGGAAGCTAAGAAACAACTCGCTCGGCACAGTTCTCTTACAGCCTATCGGGAACATCTCTTACAAAGGCCTGTGAAACGCAGTTTCTTTGCAGGCTGATCTGGCTGAAGTAGTTCTTCTGCACTGGGTGTGCTACGTTGCCCTTGAGCTTCAAGGCACAAAGTGCTGAATTGTTTCCAAAGGCGGAGATAGGCCCCAAAGCGTCTTGCTTCCAGCTCTTTGGGAAGCTAAGAAACAACTCGCTCTGCACAGTGCTCTTACAGCCTACTGCGAACATCTCTTACAAAGGCCTGTGAAACGCAGTTTCTCTGCAGGCCTGACCTGGCTGAAGTAGAAGTTATGCTGTGGGAGGGCTACATTGCTCTAGAGCTTCAAGGCTGAAAGCCCTGCCTTGTTTCCAAAGGGAAAGATACGCCAAAAAGCATATTGCTTCCAGTTCTTTGGGAAGCTAAGAAACAAATCGCTCTGCACAGTGTTCTTACAGCCTACTGGGAACATCTCTTACAAATGCCTGTGAAACGCAGTTTCTTTGCAGAGCTGATCTGGGTGAAGTAGAACTCCTGTTCTGGGTATGCTACATTGCCCTAGAGCTTCAAGGCGCAAAGCCCTGCCTTGTTCCCAAAGGGGGCGATAGGCCCCAAATCATCTTGCATCCAGCTCTTTGGGAAGCTAAGAAACAACGCGCTCTGCACAGTGCTCTTACAGCCTACCGGGAACATCTCTTACAAAGGCCTGTGAAACGCATTTTCTTCGCTGCCCTGACCTGGCTGACGTTGAAATACTGCTCTGCCGTGTGCTGCATTGCCCACATGATGCAAGGCGCAAAGTCCTGCCTTGTTTGCGAATGGGGAGATAGGCCCCAAAGCATCTTGCTTCCAGCTCTTTGGGAAGCTAAGAAACAACTCGCTCTGCACAGTGCTCTTACAGCCTACCGGGAACATCTCTTACAAAGGCCTGTGAAACGCAATTTCATTCTGGGCCTCCTCTGGCTGAAGTAGAACTTCTGCTCTGCCATGTGCTACATTGCCCTAGAGCTTCAAGACTCAAAGCCCTGCCTTGTTTCCAAAGGGGAAGTCAGGCCCCAAAGCATCTTGCTTCCAGCTCATTGGGAAGCTAAGAAACAACTCAGTCTGCACAGTGCTCTTACAGACAACTGGGAACATCTCTTCCAAAGGCCTGTGAAATGCAGTTTCTTGGCAGGCCTGATCTGGCTGAAGTAGAACTTCTGCTGTGGGTGTGCTACATTGCTCTAGAGCTTCAAGGCTGAAAGCCCTGCCTTGTTTCCAAAGGGAAAGATACGCCAAAAAGCATATTGCTTCCAGTTCTTTGGGAAGCTAAGAAACAAATCGCTCTGCACAGTGTTCTTACAGCCTACTGGGAACATCTCTTACAAATGCCTGTGAAACGCAGTTTCTTTGCAGAGCTGATCTGGGTGAAGTAGAACTCCTGCTCTGGGTATGCTACATTGCCCTAGAGCTTCAAGGCGCAAAGCCCTGCCTTGTTCCCAAAGGGGGCGATAGGCCCCAAATCATCTTGCATCCAGCTCTTTGGGAAGCTAAGAAACAACTCGCTCTGCACAGTGCTCTTACAGGCTACCTGGAACATCTCTTACAAAGGCCTGTGAAACGCATTTTCTTCGCTGCCCTGATCTGGCTGACGTTGAACTACTGCTCTGCCGTGTGCTGCATTGCCCACATGATGCAAGGCGCAAAGTCCTGCCTTGTTTGCGAATGGGGAGATAGGCCCCAAAGCATCTTGCTTCCAGCTCTTTCGGAAGCTAAGAAACAACTCGCTCTGCACAGTGCTCTTAGAGCCTACCGGGAACATCTCTTACAAAGGCCTGTGAACCGCAATTTCATTCTGGGCCTCCTCTGGCTGAAGTAGAACTTCTGCTCTGCCATGTGCTACATTGCCCTAGAGCTTCAAGACTCAAAGCCCTGCCTTGTTTCCAAAGGGGAAGACAGGCCCCAAAGCATCTTGCTTCCAGCTCATTGGGAAGCTAAGAAACAACTCAGTCTGCACAGTGCTCTTACAGACAACTGGGAACATCTCTTCCAAAGGCCTGTGAAATGCAGTTTCTTGGCAGGCCTGATCTGGCTGAAGTAGAACTTCTGCTGTGGGTGTGCTACATTGCTCTAGAGCTTCAAGGCTGAAAGCCCTGCCTTGTTTCCAAAGGGAAAGATACGCCAAAAAGCATATTGCTTCCAGTTCTTTGGGAAGCTAAGAAACAAATCGCTCTGCACAGTGTTCTTACAGACTACTGGGAACATCTCTCACAAAGGCCCGTGAAACGCAGTTTCTTTGAAGGCCTGATCTATCTGAAGTAGAACTTCTGCTCTGGGTGTGCTACATTGCCCTAGAGCTTCAAGGCCCAAAGCCGTGCCTTGTTTCCAAAGGGGGAGATAGGCTCCAAAGCATCTTGCTTCCAGCTCTGTGGGAAGCTAAGAAACAACTCGCTCTGCACAGTGCTCTTACAGGCTACCTGGAACATCTCTTACAAAGGCCTGTGAAACGCATTTTCTTCGCTGCCCTGATCTGGCTGACGTTGAACTACTGCTCTGCCCTGTGCTGCGTTGCCCACATCGTGCAAGGTGCAAAGTCCTGCCTTGTTTGCGAATGGGGAGATAGGCCCCAAAGCATCTTGCTTCCAGCTCTTTCGGAAGCTGAGAAACAACTCGCTCTGCACAGTGCTCTTACAGCCTACCGGGAACATCTCTTACAAAGGCCTGTGAAACGCAATTTCATTCTAGCCCTCCTCTGGCTGAAGTAGAACTTCTGCTCTTGGTCTGCTACATTGCCCTAGAGCTTCAAGACTCAAAGCCCTGCCTTGTTTCCAAAGGAGAAGATAGGCCCCAAAGCATCTTGCTTCCAGCTCATTGGGAAGCTAAGAAACAACTCAGTCTGGACAGTGCTCTTACAGACAAATGGGAACATCTCTTCCAAAGGCCTGTGAAATGCAGTTTCTTGGCAGGCCTGATCTGGCTGTAGTAGAACTTCTGCGGTGGGTGTGCTACATTGCTCTAGAGCTTCAAGGCTGAAAGCCCTGCCTTGTTTCCAAAGGGAAAGATACGCCAAAAAGCATATTGCTTCCAGTTCTTTGGGAAGCTAAGAAACAAATCGCTCTGCACAGTGTTCTTACAGACTACTGGGAACATCTCATACAAAGGCCCGTGAAACGCAGTTTCTTTGAAGGCCTGATCTATCTGAAGTAGAACTTCTGCTCTGGGTGTGCTACATTGCCCTAGAGCTTCAAGGCCCAAAGCCGTGCCTTGTTTCCAAAGGGGGAGATAGGCTCCAAAGCATCTTGCTTCCAGCTCTTGGGGAAGCTGAGAAACAACTCGCTGTCCACAGTGCTCTTACAGCCTACCGGGAACATCTCTTACAAAGGCATGGGAAACGCAATTTCTTTGCAGGCCTGATCTGGCTGAAGTATAACTTCTGCTCTGGCTGTGCTATATTGCCCTAGAGATTCAAGGCACAAAGTGCTGAATTGTTTAGAAACTTCTCAGATAGGCACCAAAGCATCTTGCTTCCAGCTCTTTGGGAAGCTAAGAAACAACTCGCTCGGCACAGTTCTCTTACAGCCTATCGGGAACATCTCTTACAAAGGCCTGTGAAACGCAGTTTCTTTGCAGGCTGATCTGGCTGAAGTAGTTCTTCTGCACTGGGTGTGCTACGTTGCCCTTGAGCTTCAAGGCACAAAGTGCTGAATTGTTTCCAAAGGCGGAGATAGGCCCCAAAGCGTCTTGCTTCCAGCTCTTTGGGAAGCTAAGAAACAACTCGCTCTGCACAGTGCTCTTACAGCCTACTGCGAACATCTCTTACAAAGGCCTGTGAAACGCAGTTTCTCTGCAGGCCTGAACTGGCTGAAGTAGAAGTTATGCTGTGGGAGGGCTACATTGCTCTAGAGCTTCAAGGCTGAAAGCCCTGCCTTGTTTCCAAAGGGAAAGATACGCCAAAAAGCATATTGCTTCCAGTTCTTTGGGAAGCTAAGAAACAAATCGCTCTGCACAGTGTTCTTACAGCCTACTGGGAACATCTCTTACAAATGCCTGTGAAACGCAGTTTCTTTGCAGAGCTGATCTGGGTGAAGTAGAACTCCTGCTCTGGGTATGCTACATTGCCCTAGAGCTTCAAGGCGCAAAGCCCTGCCTTGTTCCCAAAGGGGGCGATAGGCCCCAAATCATCTTGCATCCAGCTCTTTGGGAAGCTAAGAAACAACTCGCTCTGCACAGTGCTCTTACAGGCTACCTGGAACATCTCTTACAAAGGCCTGTGAAACGCATTTTCTTCGCTGCCCTGATCTGGCTGACGTTGAACTACTGCTCTGCCGTGTGCTGCATTGCCCACATGATGCAAGGCGCAAAGTCCTGCCTTGTTTGCGAATGGGGAGATAGGCCCCAAAGCATCTTGCTTCCAGATCTTTGGGAAGCTAAGAAACAACTCGCTCTGCACAGTGCTCTTACAGCCTACCGGGAACATCTCTTACAAAGGCCTGTGAAACGCAATTTCATTCTGGGCCTCCTCTGGCTGAAGTAGAACTTCTGCTCTGCCATGTGCTACATTGCCCTAGAGCTTCAAGACTCAAAGCCCTGCCTTGTTTCCAAAGGGGAAGACAGGCCCCAAAGCATCTTGCTTCCAGCTCATTGGGAAGCTAAGAAACAACTCAGTCTGCACAGTGCTCTTACAGACAACTGGGAACATCTCTTCCAAAGGCCTGTGAAACGCAGTTTCTTGGCAGGCCTGATCTGGCTGAAGTAGAACTTCTGCGGTGGGTGTGCTACATTGCTCTAGAGCTTCAAGGCTGAAAGCCCTGCCTTGTTTCCAAAGGGAAAGATACGCCAAAAAGCATATTGCTTCCAGTTCTTTGGGAAGCTAAGAAACAAATCGCTCTGCACAGTGTTCTTACAGACTACTGGGAACATCTCTTACAAAGGCCCGTGAAACGCAGTTTCTTTGAAGGCCTGATCTATCTGAAGTAGAACTTCTGCTCTGGGTGTGCTACATTGCCCTAGAGCTTCAAGGCCCAAAGCCGTGCCTTGTTTCCAAAGGGGGAGATAGGCTCCAAAGCATCTTGCTTCCAGCTCTTTGGGAAGCTGAGAAACAACTCGCTGTCCACAGTGCTCTTACAGCCTACCGGGAACATCTCTTACAAAGGCATGGGAAACGCAATTTCTTTGCAGGCTTGATCTGGCTGAAGTATAACTTCTGCTCTGGCTGTGCTATATTGCCCTAGAGATTCAAGGCACAAAGTGCTGAATTGTTTAGAAACTTCTCAGATAGGCACCAAAGCGTCTTGCTTCCAGCTCTTTGGGAAGCTAAGAAACAACTCGCTCGGCACAGTTCTCTTACAGCCTATCGGGAACATCTCTTACAAAGGCCTGTGAAACGCAGTTTCTTTGCAGGCTGATCTGGCTGAAGTAGTTCTTCTGCACTGGGTGTGCTACGTTGCCCTTGAGCTTCAAGGCACAAAGTGCTGAATTGTTTCCAAAGGCGGAGATAGGCCCCAAAGCGTC
Organism: Equus asinus; assembly: GCF_041296235.1. Lineage (NCBI taxonomy): Eukaryota > Metazoa > Chordata > Mammalia > Perissodactyla > Equidae > Equus > Equus asinus. The sequence goes on along the minus strand of NC_091790.1, from coordinate 70,638,819 downwards.
TTGCTTCCAGCTCTTTGGGAAGCTAAGAAACAACTCGCTCTGCACAGTGCTCTTACAGCCTACTGCGAACATCTCTTACAAAGGCCTGTGAAACGCAGTTTCTCTGCAGGCCTGACCTGGCTGAAGTAGAAGTTATGCTGTGGGAGGGCTACATTGCTCTAGAGCTTCAAGGCTGAAAGCCCTGCCTTGTTTCCAAAGGGAAAGATACGCCAAAAAGCATATTGCTTCCAGTTCTTTGGGAAGCTAAGAAACAAATCGCTCTGCACAGTGTTCTTACAGCCTACTGGGAACATCTCTTACAAATGCCTGTGAAACGCAGTTTCTTTGCAGAGCTGATCTGGGTGAAGTAGAACTCCTGCTCTGGGTATGCTACATTGCCCTAGAGCTTCAAGGCGCAAAGCCCTGCCTTGTTCCCAAAGGGGGCGATAGGCCCCAAATCATCTTGCATCCAGCTCTTTGGGAAGCTAAGAAACAACTCGCTCTGCACAGTGCTCTTACAGCCTACCGGGAACATCTCTTACAAAGGCCTGTGAAACGCATTTTCTTCGCTGCCCTGACCTGGCTGACGTTGAAATACTGCTCTGCCGTGTGCTGCATTGCCCACATGATGCAAGGCGCAAAGTCCTGCCTTGTTTGCGAATGGGGAGATAGGCCCCAAAGCATCTTGCTTCCAGCTCTTTGGGAAGCTAAGAAACAACTCGCTCTGCACAGTGCTCTTACAGCCTACCGGGAACATCTCTTACAAAGGCCTGTGAAACGCAATTTCATTCTGGGCCTCCTCTGGCTGAAGTAGAACTTCTGCTCTGCCATGTGCTACATTGCCCTAGAGCTTCAAGACTCAAAGCCCTGCCTTGTTTCCAAAGGGGAAGTCAGGCCCCAAAGCATCTTGCTTCCAGCTCATTGGGAAGCTAAGAAACAACTCAGTCTGCACAGTGCTCTTACAGACAACTGGGAACATCTCTTCCAAAGGCCTGTGAAATGCAGTTTCTTGGCAGGCCTGATCTGGCTGAAGTAGAACTTCTGCTGTGGGTGTGCTACATTGCTCTAGAGCTTCAAGGCTGAAAGCCCTGCCTTGTTTCCAAAGGGAAAGATACGCCAAAAAGCATATTGCTTCCAGTTCTTTGGGAAGCTAAGAAACAAATCGCTCTGCACAGTGTTCTTACAGACTACTGGGAACATCTCATACAAAGGCCCGTGAAACGCAGTTTCTTTGAAGGCCTGATCTATCTGAAGTAGAACTTCTGCTCTGGGTGTGCTACATTGCCCTAGAGCTTCAAGGCCCAAAGCCGTGCCTTGTTTCCAAAGGGGGAGATAGGCTCCAAAGCATCTTGCTTCCAGCTCTTGGGGAAGCTGAGAAACAACTCGCTGTCCACAGTGCTCTTACAGCCTACCGGGAACATCTCTTACAAAGGCATGGGAAACGCAATTTCTTTGCAGGCCTGATCTGGCTGAAGTATAACTTCTGCTCTGGCTGTGCTATATTGCCCTAGAGATTCAAGGCACAAAGTGCTGAATTGTTTAGAAACTTCTCAGATAGGCACCAAAGCATCTTGCTTCCAGCTCTTTGGGAAGCTAAGAAACAACTCGCTCGGCACAGTTCTCTTACAGCCTATCGGGAACATCTCTTACAAAGGCCTGTGAAACGCAGTTTCTTTGCAGGCTGATCTGGCTGAAGTAGTTCTTCTGCACTGGGTGTGCTACGTTGCCCTTGAGCTTCAAGGCACAAAGTGCTGAATTGTTTCCAAAGGCGGAGATAGGCCCCAAAGCGTCTTGCTTCCAGCTCTTTGGGAAGGTAAGAAACAACTCGCTCTGCACAGTGCTCTTACAGCCTACTGCGAACATCTCTTACAAAGGCCTGTGAAACGCAGTTTCTCTGCAGGCCTGAACTGGCTGAAGTAGAAGTTATGCTGTGGGAGGGCTACATTGCTCTAGAGCTTCAAGGCTGAAAGCCCTGCCTTGTTTCCAAAGGGAAAGATACGCCAAAAAGCATATTGCTTCCAGTTCTTTGGGAAGCTAAGAAACAAATCGCTCTGCACAGTGTTCTTACAGCCTACTGGGAACATCTCTTACAAATGCCTGTGAAACGCAGTTTCTTTGCAGAGCTGATCTGGGTGAAGTAGAACTCCTGCTCTGGGTATGCTACATTGCCCTAGAGCTTCAAGGCGCAAAGCCCTGCCTTGTTCCCAAAGGGGGCGATAGGCCCCAAATCATCTTGCATCCAGCTCTTTGGGAAGCTAAGAAACAACTCGCTCTGCACAGTGCTCTTACAGGCTACCTGGAACATCTCTTACAAAGGCCTGTGAAACGCATTTTCTTCGCTGCCCTGATCTGGCTGACGTTGAACTACTGCTCTGCCGTGTGCTGCATTGCCCACATGATGCAAGGCGCAAAGTCCTGCCTTGTTTGCGAATGGGGAGATAGGCCCCAAAGCATCTTGCTTCCAGATCTTTGGGAAGCTAAGAAACAACTCGCTCTGCACAGTGCTCTTACAGCCTACCGGGAACATCTCTTACAAAGGCCTGTGAAACGCAATTTCATTCTGGGCCTCCTCTGGCTGAAGTAGAACTTCTGCTCTGCCATGTGCTACATTGCCCTAGAGCTTCAAGACTCAAAGCCCTGCCTTGTTTCCAAAGGGGAAGACAGGCCCCAAAGCATCTTGCTTCCAGCTCATTGGGAAGCTAAGAAACAACTCAGTCTGCACAGTGCTCTTACAGACAACTGGGAACATCTCTTCCAAAGGCCTGTGAAACGCAGTTTCTTGGCAGGCCTGATCTGGCTGAAGTAGAACTTCTGCGGTGGGTGTGCTACATTGCTCTAGAGCTTCAAGGCTGAAAGCCCTGCCTTGTTTCCAAAGGGAAAGATACGCCAAAAAGCATATTGCTTCCAGTTCTTTGGGAAGCTAAGAAACAAATCGCTCTGCACAGTGTTCTTACAGACTACTGGGAACATCTCTTACAAAGGCCCGTGAAACGCAGTTTCTTTGAAGGCCTGATCTATCTGAAGTAGAACTTCTGCTCTGGGTGTGCTACATTGCCCTAGAGCTTCAAGGCCCAAAGCCGTGCCTTGTTTCCAAAGGGGGAGATAGGCTCCAAAGCATCTTGCTTCCAGCTCTTTGGGAAGCTGAGAAACAACTCGCTGTCCACAGTGCTCTTACAGCCTACCGGGAACATCTCTTACAAAGGCATGGGAAACGCAATTTCTTTGCAGGCTTGATCTGGCTGAAGTATAACTTCTGCTCTGGCTGTGCTATATTGCCCTAGAGATTCAAGGCACAAAGTGCTGAATTGTTTAGAAACTTCTCAGATAGGCACCAAAGCGTCTTGCTTCCAGCTCTTTGGGAAGCTAAGAAACAACTCGCTCGGCACAGTTCTCTTACAGCCTATCGGGAACATCTCTTACAAAGGCCTGTGAAACGCAGTTTCTTTGCAGGCTGATCTGGCTGAAGTAGTTCTTCTGCACTGGGTGTGCTACGTTGCCCTTGAGCTTCAAGGCACAAAGTGCTGAATTGTTTCCAAAGGCGGAGATAGGCCCCAAAGCGTCTTGCTTCCAGCTCTTTGGGAAGCTAAGAAACAACTCGCTCTGCACAGTGCTCTTACAGCCTACTGCGAACATCTCTTACAAAGGCCTGTGAAACGCAGTTTCTCTGCAGGCCTGACCTGGCTGAAGTAGAAGTTATGCTGTGGGAGGGCTACATTGCTCTAGAGCTTCAAGGCTGAAAGCCCTGCCTTGTTTCCAAAGGGAAAGATACGCCAAAAAGCATATTGCTTCCAGTTCTTTGGGAAGCTAAGAAACAAATCGCTCTGCACAGTGTTCTTACAGCCTACTGGGAACATCTCTTACAAATGCCTGTGAAACGCAGTTTCTTTGCAGAGCTGATCTGGGTGAAGTAGAACTCCTGCTCTGGGTATGCTACATTGCCCTAGAGCTTCAAGGCGCAAAGCCCTGCCTTGTTCCCAAAGGGGGCGATAGGCCCCAAATCATCTTGCATCCAGCTCTTTGGGAAGCTAAGAAACAACTCGCTCTGCACAGTGCTCTTACAGCCTACCGGGAACATCTCTTACAAAGGCCTGTGAAACGCATTTTCTTCGCTGCCCTGACCTGGCTGACGTTGAAATACTGCTCTGCCGTGTGCTGCATTGCCCACATGATGCAAGGCGCAAAGTCCTGCCTTGTTTGCGAATGGGGAGATAGGCCCCAAAGCATCTTGCTTCCAGCTCTTTGGGAAGCTAAGAAACAACTCGCTCTGCACAGTGCTCTTACAGCCTACCGGGAACATCTCTTACAAAGGCCTGTGAAACGCAATTTCATTCTGGGCCTCCTCTGGCTGAAGTAGAACTTCTGCTCTGCCATGTGCTACATTGCCCTAGAGCTTCAAGACTCAAAGCCCTGCCTTGTTTCCAAAGGGGAAGTCAGGCCCCAAAGCATCTTGCTTCCAGCTCATTGGGAAGCTAAGAAACAACTCAGTCTGGACAGTGCTCTTACAGACAAATGGGAACATCTCTTCCAAAGGCCTGTGAAATGCAGTTTCTTGGCAGGCCTGATCTGGCTGAAGTAGAACTTCTGCTGTGGGTGTGCTACATTGCTCTAGAGCTTCAAGGCTGAAAGCCCTGCCTTGTTTCCAAAGGGAAAGATACGCCAAAAAGCATATTGCTTCCAGTTCTTTGGGAAGCTAAGAAACAAATCGCTCTGCACAGTGTTCTTACAGACTACTGGGAACATCTCTTACAAAGGCCCGTGAAACGCAGTTTCTTTGAAGGCCTGATCTATCTGAAGTAGAACTTCTGCTCTGGGTGTGCTACATTGCCCTAGAGCTTCAAGGCCCAAAGCCGTGCCTTGTTTCCAAAGGGGGAGATAGGCTCCAAAGCATCTTGCTTCCAGCTCTTTGGGAAGCTGAGAAACAACTCGCTGTCCACAGTGCTCTTACAGCCTACCGGGAACATCTCTTACAAAGGCATGGGAAACGCAATTTCTTTGCAGGCTTGATCTGGCTGAAGTATAACTTCTGCTCTGGCTGTGCTATATTGCCCTAGAGATTCAAGGCACAAAGTGCTGAATTGTTTAGAAACTTCTCAGATAGGCACCAAAGCGTCTTGCTTCCAGCTCTTTGGGAAGCTAAGAAACAACTCGCTCGGCACAGTTCTCTTACAGCCTATCGGGAACATCTCTTACAAAGGCCTGTGAAACGCAGTTTCTTTGCAGGCTGATCTGGCTGAAGTAGTTCTTCTGCACTGGGTGTGCTACGTTGCCCTTGAGCTTCAAGGCACAAAGTGCTGAATTGTTTCCAAAGGCGGAGATAGGCCCCAAAGCGTCTTGCTTCCAGCTCTTTGGGAAGCTAAGAAACAACTCGCTCTGCACAGTGCTCTTACAGCCTACTGCGAACATCTCTTACAAAGGCCTGTGAAACGCAGTTTCTCTGCAGGCCTGACCTGGCTGAAGTAGAAGTTATGCTGTGGGAGGGCTACATTGCTCTAGAGCTTCAAGGCTGAAAGCCCTGCCTTGTTTCCAAAGGGAAAGATACGCCAAAAAGCATATTGCTTCCAGTTCTTTGGGAAGCTAAGAAACAAATCGCTCTGCACAGTGTTCTTACAGCCTACTGGGAACATCTCTTACAAATGCCTGTGAAACGCAGTTTCTTTGCAGAGCTGATCTGGGTGAAGTAGAACTCCTGCTCTGGGTATGCTACATTGCCCTAGAGCTTCAAGGCGCAAAGCCCTGCCTTGTTCCCAAAGGGGGCGATAGGCCCCAAATCATCTTGCATCCAGCTCTTTGGGAAGCTAAGAAACAACTCGCTCTGCACAGTGCTCTTACAGCCTACCGGGAACATCTCTTACAAAGGCCTGTGAAACGCATTTTCTTCGCTGCCCTGACCTGGCTGACGTTGAAATACTGCTCTGCCGTGTGCTGCATTGCCCACATGATGCAAGGCGCAAAGTCCTGCCTTGTTTGCGAATGGGGAGATAGGCCCCAAAGCATCTTGCTTCCAGCTCTTTGGGAAGCTAAGAAACAACTCGCTCTGCACAGTGCTCTTACAGCCTACCGGGAACATCTCTTACAAAGGCCTGTGAAACGCAATTTCATTCTGGGCCTCCTCTGGCTGAAGTAGAACTTCTGCTCTGCCATGTGCTACATTGCCCTAGAGCTTCAAGACTCAAAGCCCTGCCTTGTTTCCAAAGGGGAAGTCAGGCCCCAAAGCATCTTGCTTCCAGCTCATTGGGAAGCTAAGAAACAACTCAGTCTGCACAGTGCTCTTACAGACAACTGGGAACATCTCTTCCAAAGGCCTGTGAAATGCAGTTTCTTGGCAGGCCTGATCTGGCTGAAGTAGAACTTCTGCTGTGGGTGTGCTACATTGCTCTAGAGCTTCAAGGCTGAAAGCCCTGCCTTGTTTCCAAAGGGAAAGATACGCCAAAAAGCATATTGCTTCCAGTTCTTTGGGAAGCTAAGAAACAAATCGCTCTGCACAGTGTTCTTACAGACTACTGGGAACATCTCTTACAAAGGCCCGTGAAACGCAGTTTCTTTGAAGGCCTGATCTATCTGAAGTAGAACTTCTGCTCTGGGTGTGCTACATTGCCCTAGAGCTTCAAGGCCCAAAGCCGTGCCTTGTTTCCAAAGGGGGAGATAGGCTCCAAAGCATCTTGCTTCCAGCTCTTTGGGAAGCTAAGAAACAACTCGCTCTGCACAGTGCTCTTACAGGCTACCTGGAACATCTCTTACAAAGGCCTGTGAAACGCATTTTCTTCGCTGCCCTGATCTGGCTGACGTTGAACTACTGCTCTGCCGTGTGCTGCATTGCCCACATGATGCAAGGCGCAAAGTCCTGCCTTGTTTGCGAATGGGGAGATAGGCCCCAAAGCATCTTGCTTCCAGATCTTTGGGAAGCTAAGAAACAACTCGCTCTGCACAGTGCTCTTACAGCCTACCGGGAACATCTCTTACAAAGGCCTGTGAAACGCAATTTCATTCTGGGCCTCCTCTGGCTGAAGTAGAACTTCTGCTCTGCCATGTGCTACATTGCCCTAGAGCTTCAAGACTCAAAGCCCTGCCTTGTTTCCAAAGGGGAAGACAGGCCCCAAAGCATCTTGCTTCCAGCTCATTGGGAAGCTAAGAAACAACTCAGTCTGCACAGTGCTCTTACAGACAACTGGGAACATCTCTTCCAAAGGCCTGTGAAACGCAGTTTCTTGGCAGGCCTGATCTGGCTGAAGTAGAACTTCTGCGGTGGGTGTGCTACATTGCTCTAGAGCTTCAAGGCTGAAAGCCCTGCCTTGTTTCCAAAGGGAAAGATACGCCAAAAAGCATATTGCTTCCAGTTCTTTGGGAAGCTAAGAAACAAATCGCTCTGCACAGTGTTCTTACAGACTACTGGGAACATCTCTTACAAAGGCCCGTGAAACGCAGTTTCTTTGAAGGCCTGATCTATCTGAAGTAGAACTTCTGCTCTGGGTGTGCTACATTGCCCTAGAGCTTCAAGGCCCAAAGCCGTGCCTTGTTTCCAAAGGGGGAGATAGGCTCCAAAGCATCTTGCTTCCAGCTCTTTGGGAAGCTGAGAAACAACTCGCTGTCCACAGTGCTCTTACAGCCTACCGGGAACATCTCTTACAAAGGCATGGGAAACGCAATTTCTTTGCAGGCTTGATCTGGCTGAAGTATAACTTCTGCTCTGGCTGTGCTATATTGCCCTAGAGATTCAAGGCACAAAGTGCTGAATTGTTTAGAAACTTCTCAGATAGGCACCAAAGCGTCTTGCTTCCAGCTCTTTGGGAAGCTAAGAAACAACTCGCTCGGCACAGTTCTCTTACAGCCTATCGGGAACATCTCTTACAAAGGCCTGTGAAACGCAGTTTCTTTGCAGGCTGATCTGGCTGAAGTAGTTCTTCTGCACTGGGTGTGCTACGTTGCCCTTGAGCTTCAAGGCACAAAGTGCTGAATTGTTTCCAAAGGCGGAGATAGGCCCCAAAGCGTCTTGCTTCCAGCTCTTTGGGAAGCTAAGAAACAACTCGCTCTGCACAGTGCTCTTACAGCCTACTGCGAACATCTCTTACAAAGGCCTGTGAAACGCAGTTTCTCTGCAGGCCTGACCTGGCTGAAGTAGAAGTTATGCTGTGGGAGGGCTACATTGCTCTAGAGCTTCAAGGCTGAAAGCCCTGCCTTGTTTCCAAAGGGAAAGATACGCCAAAAAGCATATTGCTTCCAGTTCTTTGGGAAGCTAAGAAACAAATCGCTCTGCACAGTGTTCTTACAGCCTACTGGGAACATCTCTTACAAATGCCTGTGAAACGCAGTTTCTTTGCAGAGCTGATCTGGGTGAAGTAGAACTCCTGCTCTGGGTATGCTACATTGCCCTAGAGCTTCAAGGCGCAAAGCCCTGCCTTGTTCCCAAAGGGGGCGATAGGCCCCAAATCATCTTGCATCCAGCTCTTTGGGAAGCTAAGAAACAACTCGCTCTGCACAGTGCTCTTACAGCCTACCGGGAACATCTCTTACAAAGGCCTGTGAAACGCATTTTCTTCGCTGCCCTGACCTGGCTGACGTTGAAATACTGCTCTGCCGTGTGCTGCATTGCCCACATGATGCAAGGCGCAAAGTCCTGCCTTGTTTGCGAATGGGGAGATAGGCCCCAAAGCATCTTGCTTCCAGCTCTTTGGGAAGCTAAGAAACAACTCGCTCTGCACAGTGCTCTTACAGCCTACCGGGAACATCTCTTACAAAGGCCTGTGAAACGCAATTTCATTCTGGGCCTCCTCTGGCTGAAGTAGAACTTCTGCTCTGCCATGTGCTACATTGCCCTAGAGCTTCAAGACTCAAAGCCCTGCCTTGTTTCCAAAGGGGAAGTCAGGCCCCAAAGCATCTTGCTTCCAGCTCATTGGGAAGCTAAGAAACAACTCAGTCTGCACAGTGCTCTTACAGACAACTGGGAACATCTCTTCCAAAGGCCTGTGAAATGCAGTTTCTTGGCAGGCCTGATCTGGCTGAAGTAGAACTTCTGCTGTGGGTGTGCTACATTGCTCTAGAGCTTCAAGGCTGAAAGCCCTGCCTTGTTTCCAAAGGGAAAGATACGCCAAAAAGCATATTGCTTCCAGTTCTTTGGGAAGCTAAGAAACAAATCGCTCTGCACAGTGTTCTTACAGACTACTGGGAACATCTCTTACAAAGGCCCGTGAAACGCAGTTTCTTTGAAGGCCTGATCTATCTGAAGTAGAACTTCTGCTCTGGGTGTGCTACATTGCCCTAGAGCTTCAAGGCCCAAAGCCGTGCCTTGTTTCCAAAGGGGGAGATAGGCTCCAAAGCATCTTGCTTCCAGCTCTTTGGGAAGCTAAGAAACAACTCGCTCTGCACAGTGCTCTTACAGGCTACCTGGAACATCTCTTACAAAGGCCTGTGAAACGCATTTTCTTCGCTGCCCTGATCTGGCTGACGTTGAACTACTGCTCTGCCCTGTGCTGCATTGCCCACATGGTGCAAGGCGCAAAGTCCTGCCTTGTTTGCAAATGTGGAGATAGGCCCCAAAGCATCTTGCTTCCAGCTCTTTCGGAAGCTGAGAAACAACTCGCTCTGCACAGTGCTCTTACAGCCTACCGGGAACATCTCTTACAAAGGCCTGTGAAACGCAATTTCATTCTAGGCCTCCTCTGGCTGAAGTAGAACTTCTGCTCTTGGTCTGCTACATTGCCCTAGAGCTTCAAGACTCAAAGCCCTGCCTTGTTTCCAAAGGAGAAGATAGGCCCCAAAGCATCTTGCTTCCAGCTCATTGGGAAGCTAAGAAACAACTCAGTCTGGACAGTGCTCTTACAGACAAATGGGAACATCTCTTCCAAAGGCCTGTGAAATGCAGTTTCTTGGCAGGCCTGATCTGGCTGAAGTAGAACTTCTGCTGTGGGTGTGCTACATTGCTCTAGAGCTTCAAGGCTGAAAGCCCTGCCTTGTTTCCAAAGGGAAAGATACGCCAAAAAGCATATTGCTTCCAGTTCTTTGGGAAGCTAAGAAACAAATCGCTCTGCACAGTGTTCTTACAGACTACTGGGAACATCTCTTACAAAGGCCCGTGAAACGCAGTTTCTTTGAAGGCCTGATCTATCTGAAGTAGAACTTCTGCTCTGGGTGTGCTACATTGCCCTAGAGCTTCAAGGCCCAAAGCCGTGCCTTGTTTCCAAAGGGGGAGATAGGCTCCAAAGCATCTTGCTTCCAGCTCTTTGGGAAGCTGAGAAACAACTCGCTGTCCACAGTGCTCTTACAGCCTACCGGGAACATCTCTTACAAAGGCATGGGAAACGCAATTTCTTTGCAGGCTTGATCTGGCTGAAGTATAACTTCTGCTCTGGCTGTGCTATATTGCCCTAGAGATTCAAGGCACAAAGTGCTGAATTGTTTAGAAACTTCTCAGATAGGCACCAAAGCGTCTTGCTTCCAGCTCTTTGGGAAGCTAAGAAACAACTCGCTCGGCACAGTTCTCTTACAGCCTATCGGGAACATCTCTTACAAAGGCCTGTGAAACGCAGTTTCTTTGCAGGCTGATCTGGCTGAAGTAGTTCTTCTGCACTGGGTGTGCTACGTTGCCCTTGAGCTTCAAGGCACAAAGTGCTGAATTGTTTCCAAAGGCGGAGATAGGCCCCAAAGCGTCTTGCTTCCAGCTCTTTGGGAAGCTAAGAAACAACTCGCTCTGCACAGTGCTCTTACAGCCTACTGCGAACATCTCTTACAAAGGCCTGTGAAACGCAGTTTCTCTGCAGGCCTGACCTGGCTGAAGTAGAAGTTATGCTGTGGGAGGGCTACATTGCTCTAGAGCTTCAAGGCTGAAAGCCCTGCCTTGTTTCCAAAGGGAAAGATACGCCAAAAAGCATATTGCTTCCAGTTCTTTGGGAAGCTAAGAAACAAATCGCTCTGCACAGTGTTCTTACAGCCTACTGGGAACATCTCTTACAAATGCCTGTGAAACGCAGTTTCTTTGCAGAGCTGATCTGGGTGAAGTAGAACTCCTGCTCTGGGTATGCTACATTGCCCTAGAGCTTCAAGGCGCAAAGCCCTGCCTTGTTCCCAAAGGGGGCGATAGGCCCCAAATCATCTTGCATCCAGCTCTTTGGGAAGCTAAGAAACAACTCGCTCTGCACAGTGCTCTTACAGGCTACCTGGAACATCTCTTACAAAGGCCTGTGAAACGCATTTTCTTCGCTGCCCTGACCTGGCTGACGTTGAAATACTGCTCTGCCGTGTGCTGCATTGCCCACATGATGCAAGGCGCAAAGTCCTGCCTTGTTTGCGAATGGGGAGATAGGCCCCAAAGCATCTTGCTTCCAGCTCTTTGGGAAGCTAAGAAACAACTCGCTCTGCACAGTGCTCTTACAGCCTACCGGGAACATCTCTTACAAAGGCCTGTGAAACGCAATTTCATTCTGGGCCTCCTCTGGCTGAAGTAGAACTTCTGCTCTGCCATGTGCTACATTGCCCTAGAGCTTCAAGACTCAAAGCCCTGCCTTGTTTCCAAAGGGGAAGTCAGGCCCCAAAGCATCTTGCTTCCAGCTCATTGGGAAGCTAAGAAACAACTCAGTCTGCACAGTGCTCTTACAGACAACTGGGAACATCTCTTCCAAAGGCCTGTGAAATGCAGTTTCTTGGCAGGCCTGATCTGGCTGAAGTAGAACTTCTGCTGTGGGTGTGCTACATTGCTCTAGAGCTTCAAGGCTGAAAGCCCTGCCTTGTTTCCAAAGGGAAAGATACGCCAAAAAGCATATTGCTTCCAGTTCTTTGGGAAGCTAAGAAACAAATCGCTCTGCACAGTGTTCTTACAGACTACTGGGAACATCTCTTACAAAGGCCCGTGAAACGCAGTTTCTTTGAAGGCCTGATCTATCTGAAGTAGAACTTCTGCTCTGGGTGTGCTACATTGCCCTAGAGCTTCAAGGCCCAAAGCCGTGCCTTGTTTCCAAAGGGGGAGATAGGCTCCAAAGCATCTTGCTTCCAGCTCTTTGGGAAGCTAAGAAACAACTCGCTCTGCACAGTGCTCTTACAGGCTACCTGGAACATCTCTTACAAAGGCCTGTGAAACGCATTTTCTTCGCTGCCCTGATCTGGCTGACGTTGAACTACTGCTCTGCCCTGTGCTGCATTGCCCACATGGTGCAAGGCGCAAAGTCCTGCCTTGTTTGCAAATGTGGAGATAGGCCCCAAAGCATCTTGCTTCCAGCTCTTTCGGAAGCTGAGAAACAACTCGCTCTGCACAGTGCTCTTACAGCCTACCGGGAACATCTCTTACAAAGGCCTGTGAAACGCAATTTCATTCTAGGCCTCCTCTGGCTGAAGTAGAACTTCTGCTCTTGGTCTGCTACATTGCCCTAGAGCTTCAAGACTCAAAGCCCTGCCTTGTTTCCAAAGGAGAAGATAGGCCCCAAAGCATCTTGCTTCCAGCTCATTGGGAAGCTAAGAAACAACTCAGTCTGGACAGTGCTCTTACAGACAAATGGGAACATCTCTTCCAAAGGCCTGTGAAATGCAGTTTCTTGGCAGGCCTGATCTGGCTGAAGTAGAACTTCTGCTGTGGGTGTGCTACATTGCTCTAGAGCTTCAAGGCTGAAAGCCCTGCCTTGTTTCCAAAGGGAAAGATACGCCAAAAAGCATATTGCTTCCAGTTCTTTGGGAAGCTAAGAAACAAATCGCTCTGCACAGTGTTCTTACAGACTACTGGGAACATCTCTTACAAAGGCCCGTGAAACGCAGTTTCTTTGAAGGCCTGATCTATCTGAAGTAGAACTTCTGCTCTGGGTGTGCTACATTGCCCTAGAGCTTCAAGGCCCAAAGCCGTGCCTTGTTTCCAAAGGGGGAGATAGGCTCCAAAGCATCTTGCTTCCAGCTCTTTGGGAAGCTGAGAAACAACTCGCTGTCCACAGTGCTCTTACAGCCTACCGGGAACATCTCTTACAAAGGCATGGGAAACGCAATTTCTTTGCAGGCTTGATCTGGCTGAAGTATAACTTCTGCTCTGGCTGTGCTATATTGCCCTAGAGATTCAAGGCACAAAGTGCTGAATTGTTTAGAAACTTCTCAGATAGGCACCAAAGCGTCTTGCTTCCAGCTCTTTGGGAAGCTAAGAAACAACTCGCTCGGCACAGTTCTCTTACAGCCTATCGGGAACATCTCTTACAAAGGCCTGTGAAACGCAGTTTCTTTGCAGGCTGATCTGGCTGAAGTAGTTCTTCTGCACTGGGTGTGCTACGTTGCCCTTGAGCTTCAAGGCACAAAGTGCTGAATTGTTTCCAAAGGCGGAGATAGGCCCCAAAGCGTCTTGCTTCCAGCTCTTTGGGAAGCTAAGAAACAACTCGCTCTGCACAGTGCTCTTACAGCCTACTGCGAACATCTCTTACAAAGGCCTGTGAAACGCAGTTTCTCTGCAGGCCTGACCTGGCTGAAGTAGAAGTTATGCTGTGGGAGGGCTACATTGCTCTAGAGCTTCAAGGCTGAAAGCCCTGCCTTGTTTCCAAAGGGAAAGATACGCCAAAAAGCATATTGCTTCCAGTTCTTTGGGAAGCTAAGAAACAAATCGCTCTGCACAGTGTTCTTACAGCCTACTGGGAACATCTCTTACAAATGCCTGTGAAACGCAGTTTCTTTGCAGAGCTGATCTGGGTGAAGTAGAACTCCTGCTCTGGGTATGCTACATTGCCCTAGAGCTTCAAGGCGCAAAGCCCTGCCTTGTTCCCAAAGGGGGCGATAGGCCCCAAATCATCTTGCATCCAGCTCTTTGGGAAGCTAAGAAACAACTCGCTCTGCACAGTGCTCTTACAGCCTACCGGGAACATCTCTTACAAAGGCCTGTGAAACGCATTTT